>NC_083346.1:79072496-79765802 GCF_019175385.1 Lycium barbarum
GCAACACTTTAATTCTAACTTTTCACATGACATGTTAAAGAGTAAAGATCACAAGATTAAAGGGCATTTTGAAAATTCTGCATATCTTTAGTTTAACCACAAGATTTCAAAAGTCTTCTTTCCTTCTTAAAACTCTGTGCCGAGTCAAAACCAGATAAACAAATTGAAAGAGTGGGAGTATATGTTGAGTTACTTCCTTTGAAAAATTCTTGTCTACATTGAGTCCTTAGCTACACAAGCATCTGGACAGGCAGTGTGTATTCAACAGAACCAATTGTTTTCTACCGAAGTCTATATAAATATAGGAACACATTACTTCTAAACCATGACTCAAAATCCTGAATTTAATGTGCGGTTTTATATACCCCATAATTCTAGTCAATGTCTTAGCTATACATACCTTTATGATTTAGACCCGGTCTAGACAAGTATTTTAAGCAGAATTGGTCATTTTGTAATGATTTCTTTACCTCTTTTCTTTTTTGGATTCAATGCATGCAGATTGGGGAAGGGAAATATATATGTTTATATGGAGGAGAAGACATGGAATGGATCCGATCATTTACGACCATGGCAAGAGCAGTGGCAAATGCAGCTCGTATTCCTCTAGAAATGTTGTACATAGGAAAAAGAAACCCAAAAGAAAGAATCCGAAGAAACAATGCTGTGATCCATGCTGAAAATTTAAGCCATGTGGTGCCTGATCAGACTCTAATATGGTTCTTCTGGGAAAGGCTAGAGAGCATGTGGCGCTCCAGAACGCAACAAGACATTGGAGAAACCGATCCAATTCTTCAAGAGATCGTCTCAATCCTGAGCTTCGATGGTAGTAATCAGGGATGGGCTGTGTTTAGTCGTGGATTGGCTGAGATGACTAGGGGAAAAGGTGACCTGATGGTGCAGGTGTTGAGAGACTTTGAACACTGGAAACATGAAGTTACCGATGGGACTGTCTTTGTTCCAGCACTGCATCGCCAACTTCGTGCTCTTCATAGTCCTCATCACTGCACCCGCCTGGTGTTGCCGGGGATTAGTGGCCATATCCCTGAGAGAGTTGTTTGTGCTGAATGTGGCCGTCACATGGAGAAGTTCATCATGTACACCTGCTGCAATGAGTAAGAATCACATCCTAGAGGATCACATTCTGGAGTAAAATTCTGTACCAGAGCCTTTGAGAATCTTTGATTAAGTTACCACCAACCAAGAATAAGATGCAATGTACTTTTGGGACATTGTTGTTGTTGGATTTTCTTTGTTTGTTTTTTCCTTTTTTTTTTTTTTAATGATTTCTGAATGTTTGATGCAATGTATTACATGATATCACAAATAAATTAGTTTCATTCTCAATGTGAAGTTTGGATCTTTGAGTACTATAAGTCTCTAATTGGGCTGCATCATAAAGCATGTTGACTCTTGAAGTGTTTTGATGATTAACAAATAAGATTATACAAAGAGTAGAAAACATGAAAGTAAATGTTTTCAGTGCTCAAGCTCAAAGAGAAGTTAAAGAAGATTAACATGAAGTTGCAGTCCAAGAAGAAGAAGGTGAAGGACTGAAAATGGAAATAAAAACCTGAAGTGGAGAAAGTAAAGAGTTTATATTATTTTTGGAGGTAATTTTATCTCCAATCGACACTCAACAGTGCCTCAAGCATTAAATGCAATGAGGTGCACGTCACTTTAGAGGTGTCAGATGTCTTCAGTCTTTTTTCCCGCTTAAAAGTTCTTCCACTTCCCGGACAATTCACTGGAACTATCAGAAAAATGGGGGGACTATTTATATTGGTGAAATACGGATAAGAATGTGGGGAATATTTATATTGTTGAACCATCAGAGATCGAAGAAGCTGCTATGGGAAGTAGTCTGATCCAACAGATTGTTGTTCATTGGCCAGGTGCATTATTATTGAGCGCGTAACTAAGATTTCTCTCACGTTTCACAAGATTGACGTCAATGACATGTAGGATCAATGGCGTCCTGGAGCTATAATTGTACCAAATAAAGAAGAGGTTCTGTTAGCAGCTAAAATCTCAGCTATTGGGGATTCTGACACCACTGAAGTTAGCAAAGAAAAAGCAGCTGCCCGATTACACGAGGAGTCAAGTAAATGCTAAGGACTTGCAGCTTTTAGCTTGACCAATTTACTTGCACATCGTATATCAGGAAACTTTGAGTAGTTTCTAATAAAGGAAGACTATGAAAGTGAAGGGGATGCTCAAGAACAGATTGTTGAAGTTCCTCTTGGTACTAGCTGAATGCTTTAACCCTTGCTCTTTTCCTTTGTTGACAGTGCAAGTTAGATTTCTCTAATGGATTTAATATGTATTCCTAACAATTTTGGGAAGAAAAAAAAATAAACTTGAGAGATGGCATAACAAGAATAAGACAATCAGGATATGTGGTGTACTATATTAGCTTCAATTGGAGAAAGACATCACTTTCGTGGCATGAACATGCAGGAAGTTGACCCTTGTTGAACGTAATAGCTACTTTTGCTGAATTAGCGGGATAAAAAAGAAAATCTTGACTTTGATCATATATTTATAACTCAGAGGATGAAAATGCTGGACTGCAGAGCTAACTCTGAATGGAAAGGCTAGTTGGAAATAGCTACTTCCAACTAGCCAAGATATCTGGAAATAGCTATCTGGCCAAGTTCTCTATCTCATATAAGCCTGTCAAGCACGGTAGACCTGATATTGGTGCTACTCACTCGTCAAGGTTCATATACCACTCAACGGATTTGGGCGCCAATGTCTACTTTTGCTTCTGTTCTGAAACATTTCTTACAACAATTTTGATTGCTATTACTGATTAGTTTGTTAAGACTAGTGTTTTCCTGAAACATCAAAATAGATTTGGCGTTCTAGTTGTCATGAGTATCTCCATATTTGACTTGAAATCTAGACTGTTTGATTTGCGGAGTATGAGCCCAATGATGTTCCAGAATATTGGACAAGTAATATAGTTGACAAAACTGACAAAAATGGTCTCTTATCTTTGAAGGTAGATTTATGATGGCTCTCTAAATATGCACTTATCAATTTTAGTCATTTAAGTATATAAAACTTGACAATTTTGGTTGAAAAGATGGTATAGGGAATGGATTCAGTCCAAGTGAAACAAATGATGAAGAGCATCTTGTCAATATGAGTATTCCGATGAATGAGGAAGCTACACAACATCCTATACCAATGCAAGGCAGCCACGTAAATGATGAAGGCACAAGTTTTTATAAGGGTAAAACTTTCAGGGACAAACACCAATTAATTAGTGTGTAGAAGCTTGCTTCCCTGAAGAAAGATCAAAGATTCAAACCAGTGAAGAATGCTCGGGATGTGTATTGTGTTGGATGTAGAGATCTGGATTGTGATTGGTGGTTGCGAGCTACAAAGCTTAAAAGTTGTAATAGGTTTGAAATTGTCATTTACAGCAACACTCACCCAAGCGGGGCACAACATCCTACAAGCCATCATCCACATGCTTCAGCGGACGTCATTGGACAATACATGTAACATAGCTTCTTGAATGGAAAAGGCCCATCCACAAAAGAGATAAAAAAAAGAAAAAGAAAAATACAATTCAAGTAGAACTAGGTTGTAAGATTAGTTATTGGAAATGAAGGAAGCAAGACATCGTTGGAGCTTGATGACAAAGACATGTTTCAAATGATTTTTTCGTATCTTATGGAGCTTGGATTAGGGGATTTATGCATATGAGAAAAGTCTTAACCCGCTGAGAGGACATTCTTAAGGGGCCCTTACGAGGGAGTTTTGTTGTCTGCTATGGCACAAATACGGAGAGCCGTATTTGTCTTGTTGCATTTTGTGAAGTAGACAAGGAGTGTGATGCTTCAAGTCAATACTTTTTTAAGAAATTGCTAGACATAGTCCCCAATACTACAGAGTTGTGCATCATTTCTGATAGACATCCAACTATAGGAAAAACGATATCAAAGTTTTACTCAAAAGCACACAACGGATTTTGCAGGAGGCATCTTGCTGAAAATGCAAAATAAAATTTTCATTGTGCAGATTTCCTTGGACATTTTTGTCATGCAACAAAATCATACCGGAGAGATGTGTTCAATGACTATTTTGAACAAATCAGATATATCAATGTGGGAGTCACCGATTATTCTGAGAATGTTGACTTTCATAAAAAGGGTAGAGCATACTTCCCAAGAAATAGGTTGACTTTCTTATTGGTTTCAAATTCAAATATTGCAAGTCCCCAACAATTATTGCAGTTAGTGGAACAATTTAAGCAGTTGTTCCAACAATTGTTCCAGCAACTGCAGTACTTATGGATAATTAAAGACATTTGTTCCAGAAATTGCAATACTTGTTTGGAAAACCTGCAATCTTTTGTATTCTAAATTCTTAATAATTTTTTGCTTTTATATTTCAGGTATAATGTATTGACCTCTAATATGATCCTACTTGGCACACTTCACTTCAAGACATCCACTCGTGGCCAAGTCATGGAATTTCAAACTTTACAAGCGGCGTGGACGACATGGATGGCATGGAAGGTCTTTGGAGGCTCCTATTACAAGCCACACAATATGGCTTACGATGTTTTGAAGGTAGCTTGAGCGAGGCTTGGAGAAGAAGCTACTAGAAAGGAGGCCTAGAACTCAAAAGTGGCTAGAAGTGAAAGAGGGTAGAAATGCAAAAATGTGGCTAGACATGCAAAAGAAGGGGCATAGATGCAAATGGTCACAATTGAAAGCTTTGAGGATTGGATGATGGCTATATGTGCAAGACGGAGTCCTTTCAAGTTTCAAGCCAACATCCAACTAGCCAAACAAGGCTCTTGCCTCATTAAGGGCAATAATGTAATAGTTAGGTTTCTTCTCATTTCCTAAAAGTATAAGTAAGAGGATGACCCTCATTTACACTTAGACTTCGATGATGAATATTTGAGAGATACTCAAATTTTGAGTGATAGATTATTAGGTAGAATCTAGTGTTAGTTTAGTCATATGATGGTGGATTCCATTGTTGGTTGTAAAACCTTTTATTTCCAATGAATTCATAAAGATTGTTCATTTGTGGAGTTCAAGTGAAATTCTTGCCTTGATTCATATTGCTTTGGTTCTTTTGGGTGTTTGAATTCAAATTAGAAGGGTTTAGGTTTAATACCTAGATTTGTCTATAGGGTTCCCCCATTCAGGTCAAGTATCTATCCCTCTATTTGTCATCCCTTTTTTTCGTAACCTTTAATTTTTCGCGTTTGAATTGATTTGGCTTCATCCCCAAATCGATTCGTTATCATTTCGTATCAGAGCTTAGGCTATAGGTTTGTTTCCACAATCCTTAATCCTAGGTTCGTATTTCGAAAATCTCAAAAAAAAACTAAAAATTCAAAAAATATTCGAAAATTGTTTTTGTGGTTTGATTTGGTTGTTTTTGAAGTTGGATTTGAATTTGTTGAGGTGGAATACATCTAAATCCGAAGTTTGGTGGAGTTTGAAGATGTTTTGAGACTTTCGTCATTGTTGGATCTTCAACCTTGAAGAACAAGTTTGGGTTTTGTTGAAGGAGGTTGAAACCTATTGGGATTTGTTCCCCACATCATGGAGAATTTAGATCCAAAATTTGAGTTAGTTTGGAGCTTATTTGAAGGATCTACCATTTTAGGGATTTGAAGGTTTGAAGGACTTGAAGAACTTGAAAGTGGGTCTTGATGATTGAGTTGAAATTGAAGCTAATTGGTTAGTGGGCTTTGCTCTCCATATCAAAAGGAACTTAGATCTGAAAATTGGAGGAGAAATAAGTTGCTTTGGAGGTGGATTGGATTTTGGATGTTCTTCATATTTTTGAGCATCTTCATATCTTCATAGTGAAGAAGAAGACCAAAAAGGGAGTTTGATCCAAAGAAATTCACCCAATTTGTGAAAAGTTATTTTTCTAGCCCAAAAGGGAAAGATCCAAGGTTGAGTGGGGCCACTAGTTCAACAAAAGTCAGAAAATCCGGCCAAAAGTTCGAGAAAAACGTCACAGGAGTGTGTGCGTCGCGTGAGCAACGCGCGTGGCAGACACATGTCACACCTGCGACGCGCCCTCAATGCGCGTGGAGCACAAATTCAGAGGCTAAATTGGCGTGTTGGGCCAGCGACGCATGGCCAACACCTGATCAAAAAAAAATTAGAATTTTTTCTAAGTGTCCAAAACGGTTTGAATCTTTCCTAATCTCTTCTCTTTGATTCTTACAACTATTTAACAATTAATAATCGATGTTATTAGTTGCTAACTAGTTCTTGAGTCCGAATTATTTTCGTACCAACTTTTTCAACATTTTTTTCGATTTTAACCTCGTTGAATTTTCTTAGCTCAAGTCCTTTAGCTTTATCGAGTCATCCGTCTTTCGATTAACAAGAATCTATTCCTCCACAAAGGTTAGCAATCTTGTGAATTGATTTAGATTAAAAGGGTTCTTGACCAACCTTGGAAGAAGCTTAGGTTGAGAGGTAAGTGTGAGTGCAAAAATGAGTGACGTGAGCTTTTGCTACTAATCTTGTTTGCTCATTTTGTAGGTACACGAAGAGGAGACATAAGGAGAAGGAGAGATAAGGATGTCATCCATAGCTTCCGAGTCTTGTGGAGATGATTTTGAAAGTTATGCCTCTAGCAATGGAGGATATGACTATGAGGGTGACGGAGGCTATGAGGGAGTTGACGAGAGGTATGACCATGATGGTAGGCATCACTATTCTTACAATGAATATGATGGTGATGGTGCTCATAGACCTAATGAAGAATATGATCGATATGATCATAACTGGTATGAGGGTGAAGAATTCTACTCTGAGGGCAATTGTGAGGCAACACCTCATAAGGCTTATGAAGAAGAAGGAGTAGACGAGTATGACGAAGAGTCCTATGGTGGATACAAGCCTGAAGAGTCTCATCCTACACGCCATGGACATGGGGGAGAATTGAGGTATGCTCCTTCCTCACACTTTCGATATGAACCAATTGGCGGGAACTTGCAAGAATGGGAAGAATGTGGTGATGATGAGCCTAGTGGCTATGCATTTCATGGTGAATATGTTTATGAAGACAATGAAGTTGCATATGGTTCTTATGAGGGGTCTTCTAGTCGATATTCACATACATCACCTTGTAATACTTTCCATTCCAAGCTATGGTATAAGTGTGTGGGTTGGGCCGAGTAGAAGTCCTCCTAGGAGGAGAAGAGAGCATACATTCCCCACGCCAAGAAATACATTGAATCATTACTCTTATCCTAATATGGAGTTACCATATGTGAAATATGGTCATGGTATGGAAGGTAAATGTGACGTAATGAGAGGCGGAAGAAGTAGAGGGAATGCAAGATCTCAAGTTAGAAATGACCCGGAGAGGCGAATACTTGAGAAAAAAAATCACTTTGCTTGGTAGTGCGAGGTATGTTCTTGTGTTGGATGATTGGAGCTATGGCAACTACCTTGCACCTTAAGCGGTTGGACGATTGGGTATAGAGTGTATGATGAAACAAGACCCTTACTATGACTCACGAGGGTTCTTATTTGATAGGAGCACGAAGGTGTTCTTTACTCGTGATGACTACTATGAAGAAGAGGTTTGGTGTGATATACTCCCACTAGACGATTGTCACATGTGTTTGGGTAATCCTTGGTTCCAAAAGCATAGGGTTTCATTTGGGCGAAGGTGGCATGAGTTTGTAGTGGACAATGAAGGAATGCCTCTCTTTCCAAGCATACTTTCTATAGGTGGAGGGTCCAACCCTGCACTAAGGCTCAAGGAGAAATTAGAAGAAATGCACCGCATAATGTTGGGACGCTGGGAGGAAGATGAACCCAACCCTTGTGAAGAGGAAGAGAATGAGGTGGAGAGTTTTCCCAACCTTTTTAAAAAAATACTTGGCACTTGTCCCAACTCCAATGAAATTGAAAGAGAAAATATTGAGAGGAGTAAGGGAGAGAAAAGTGACAACTCTAGAGAGGAAAAAGGAGAGAATGTGAGAGAGTTGTCACAAACTCTATCTAACCCTTGTAACTTTCCTTTCTTTTCTAGTGGTCTTGATGATAGTGCAGGTATTCTTGAGAGCAAGCCGGATGATGAACCTCAACCTTTGAAGGTTCTTGAGGTAGTTGAGAGCTCTTCGGAGGAGCAAACGAGCTCCAAAGTTGAAACCCGAGGCAAAGAAAATGAATGCGGATTTCAAGGTAGAATAGCTAATCTTAGCTCTCTAAGTAATATGAATGACCATGTTGTTGAAATGAGTGTGAATGATATCTTTTTCCATAAATGAGCTTAATGAGTCTTTGCCTTGTGATGAGCTTAGTGCTATAATGACAATTGACAATGTAGTTGAAATGGATGATCCAACACTAGTTGATCCTATTGATGACTATCTTGACTCTTCTTTTGAGTTGAAGTTGTGTCCACCTAGTGTTGATCCTCTTGATATGCGTGTTAGTACATTGTCATGTGAATTGATAGTGCACCCACTAGTTGATCCTAGCGACGACCGAATTGAATCTTCTAGCAAGATCGATTTGTGTCCAACTAGTATGGGTGATGATATTGGTCAACTTGCTTGTATTGATAGTCCACTAATTGAGAAATGTTGTGATGTGCCTAATGAATCTCAATTTAGTGATAACTTTGACCAAGTTGATAGTGAATTTGAATATGACACACCACCCGTGTTTGATACATATGGAGATGAGTCCCACCTTGACTTGTCATTTGTGGTGACTCAAGCTTTTAATGGTGTTATGTGTCACGTAGTTAGTCATGAGAATGAAAATGCCTTGAAAAATGACCTTTGTCTTTTTTAGGGTGAGATTACATACTTTGATCCTTCATTGTTCATTGATTCTTGATTCTTCTCTCTTTATAGATAGTGTGTTATTTGAAATTGACATGACTATTAAGAGTGGTGAACCTAGTGGAGTGTTTGTTAATGTTGAATGTTTGGTTTCCTTTGGAGACTATAATGTGATATGTAACCCACTATGGGATGACGACACTCTTCCATATGATGGAAATCTTCCCTTGAGGGGTTGTAACCCACTTATGCGGAGGGAAAGTGTTGCAAAGGAAGGTGATTCTTATCTAGAAATAGTTAATTCTTCCTTTCATGTTCAATTTCATAGTATCCTATTGGATAATCTTGTCCTTGAACCATATGGTGAGGTTACATTGGAAAGTGATATTGATGAGGAAGTTAATTTACGTGATACCTTTCTCTACTTCTTATTTGCATATGATGACATTCTTGAGCATATGGGGAGTGCATCTTATGTGGGAGAAGGCTCTTATGATCTAGCCGATTGTGTTCTTGACCATACTAGGTGGATGTTCTTCCCATTTGATCGGGTGACACCTTGTGTGATTTGAGAGCACTATCTTGGGAGAGTCCTTGTTTGAAAAATGAGAGTGTCCTTGTTTGGACATTGTGCTACATGTCAAATAGAACCAATGTCGAGTTGCATGCTTCGTATTTTGAATCCATTGGTTTTATTACTCTATCCTTATGCCATGAACCTTGGAGGAATCAACTTCTTGATACCTGATGTGTGAAAATGTTAGTCATGATTGTCATAGATGTGTGGTTGTACCACAAGTTTGTTCATCCTTGGCATGAATATGTGATTATTGCTTTGTGTGCTAACCCTCAATCCTTGAGGAGTATGTTTTCGTATGTCTTCCCTTGGGTTTTGCTAGGTTCGAATTTGAGGACGAATCCTTTTGAAGAAGGGTAGGATGATATGATCCTACTTGGCATACTTCATTTCAAGACATAAACCTGAGGCCAAGTCATGGAACTTCAAACTCTACAAGTGGCGTGGATGACAAGGATGGAATGGAAGGCCTTTGGAGGCTCCTACAAGCCACACAAGATGGCTTACGATGTGTGGAAGGTAGCTTGGGCGAGGCTTGGAGAAGAAGCTACTAGAAAGGAGGCCTAGAACTCAAAAGTGGCTAGAAGTGCAAAGGGGTAGAAATGCAAATATGGCTAGACGTGCAAAAGAAGGGTCATAGATGCAAATGGTCACAATTGCAAGCTTTGAGGATTGGATGATGGCTATATGTGGAAGACGGAGTCTTTTCAAGTTTTAAGCCAACATCCAACTAGCCAAACAAGACTTTTGCCTCATTAAGGGCAATAATGCAATAGTTAGGTTTCTTCTTATTTCCTAGAAGTATAAGTAGGAGGATGAACCTCATTTACACTTAGACTTTGATGATGAATATTTGAGAGATACTCATATTTTGAGTAATAGATTTTTAGGTAGAATCTAATGTTAGTTTAGTCATATGATGGTGGATTCCATTGTTGGTTGTAGAACCTTTTATTTCCAATGAATTCATGAAGATTATTCATTTGTGGAATTCAAGTGAACTTCTTGCCTTGATTCATATGAGCGTCTAAAGGATGTCCCAAGAAACATGTCTAGTAAGACTGGTGGACCATACTCTTATACATTTATTGATCACATTCTTACCTGTTCTGATATAACAACTCAATGACAATGCGGTGGACAATTTTAGGTAAGATATGTTGTTGTTGCAGTGCTTGAGAAGGAATTGAAACCTTAGGGGATTGGTTGTGTATGGGGTTGTTCTTAGTACTTGATTTAATGGACATTTTGGTTAATGGACAACCGGTTCTTTTGTTGATTTTTGACTTAGTTGTTATAATTTTTTTCGTAGTTGTCCCAACAACTACTTTAATTATTCCTACAAATTATGTAGTTGCTCAACAATTACTTCAGTTGTCCCATCTAATGCTTAAGTTGTTCCACCAATTATAATAGTTGTCCCAACAACTTCTTAAGTTGTTCCAGCAATTATTTTAGTCGTCCCAACAACTCTTACATCTAGCTTATTTCTAATTAGTTTTCAAGTTGTTGTTTAGTACTGTAGTAGTTTGTTTTATTACTACAAAGTTTTTTATTTCTAAGTAGTAGGTTTTTAATGTCTAAGGTATTAATGAGCGAATGATTTTGGCCAGTTTATATATATATATATAGCCAAACACTGTAACCAATTATCTCCTTTATTCATCTGAAAAAGCACCTTCGTCTCTTCTTCCTTTGTCATTCATTTTTCCATCTTGTTGTCTCCATTGTACATCGATTATATTGGATATGTTGAAATAAAAGTACATGTTTATTGAATTATCCCATATCAAGTAGTTCAAATTTTGTAAAACTACATAACATTATTATCTCCGTCCTAAAATAGTCGTTACATTTCGCTATTTCTAGACTATAAAGCATATGACAATAATAAGGCACTACAACAAGAAAAGAAACAAAACTCCAATTTCAAAAGCTATGCAAAATAATATAAGAACTACCTAACAATATATGTTGCGCAATTGACTTGGAAAATCATACCTCGATCCATAAAAAGATGGAAGAAAATATGAACTTTAGTGAGTAAAATACTAAAATCAATAATTTTCTTTAAGGAAAAGTGCATATATCGTGCATCCTGTAAATAAGAATTTGGTGAAATGGATTACCAAAAGCTATATGAATTGAACAGATTTAACTACTGCAGTTTGGCTTCTCGGCGCAAGTGCCGGAGAAGTAGACCCAATTACAAAGAGAATACTCTTATGGAAAAATATTTTTTAAATGGACTGGAATACATATATATATATATATATATATATATATATATATATATATATAGATATAATATGTACATATATACATATGTATAGATATAATATGTACATATATACATATGTATGGATATATATAGGTATATACATACATATGCATATATATATATAATATACATACACATATGTATGCATGTATAATAGATGGCGCTACAGAGGATCTTTTATAGGTTAATAACTCTGGCGATGGGTTTGTCCAATCTCAGAACAAGTCCAAAAACAACCCTAAACGCCACCTCGGCTAAGCGAGCACAACAACAGGACCACCGCCTGAATTTGAACAATCCGCCTGGGTTATTATATGCCTGACCTCAACACCACCCTTGGTGAATTCTAACTAATTATAGATCTTCACCATAATACTTAGTAGTCTAGTGTGATATAGTTCAACGCAAGATGTTTATCCTATCATTTAGGCTACAGATAATATAGGAAATGTTTAAATGAAATACAAGAAAAGAAAAGAAAAGGAAATTACCTAAGTGAGTTGTGTCGTAACCAGAAGAGAGAGATGTAGCAAACTTCAAACTTTTATTTAGTAGATTTTTTTACAAGAGGGAGAAGGCAGTGTATGAAAGCTTTCCTCTTCTCAATTACAAGTGATCCTTTTTGTCACACCCTAGCAATGGTAGGGCATGACGGGCACCCGACTCTCATCAGAGTCGAGCGAACCCTTAGACATTCGCTATATCAAAACCTATCATTTCAAAAACTTTTAAAAACATGAAACTTTTCCAAATAGAAATCATTATTTTTATAACGATTATGAAAACTTTCAATCAAATAAGTACTTTAAACCAATTGAAATCATCTAAAATACATACTCTTTTAAAATCCATAAATGACTCAACTGATATCACTTTGTCGACATCTCGACAAATATACCACAGGACACTGTCTGCAGAAGTCTCTAAGAAATAAACTGAACATTATGAGTCAGGACAGGGCCCTGACATACCCATAATCATGCATATCTATACATGACTCAGCACAGCTCCAGAATGAGGTGGAACTTGCCAATCCCAGCTGACGTCCAAGAACTCTAGCTATACACTTAACCTGCCAAATAATCTGGAGCTGCGGGCATGAACGCAGCTTCCCCAGGCAAAAGGACGTCAGTACGGACAATGTACTGAGTATGTAAGGTGGTAACAAATCATAATCATAATTTGATTTAGGGGAGAGAAATCACAATCTAACTCAATACCTGCAGCCTTCGCTGGAAGAAACATAAATGTATACACGAAGTCTCAAAACAATCTTTAAGTAAATAATGCAATCCAACACACATTCTTTAAGTAAATAATGCAATCTAACACACATGCCGCTTACGACATGTTAACAAAATGGTCCCTTCGGACAGCCGCTTCCGGCTAGCATCATAATAGTCCCTTCGGACGGCCGCTTCCGGCATAATAATGATGGCCCCTTCGGGCAGCCGCTTCCGACTTAATAATAATGGCCCTTTCGGGCAGCCGCTTCCAGCTTAATAATAATGATAGCCCCTTCGGGCAGCCGCTTCCGGCTTAATAATAATGATGGCCCCTTCGGGCAGCCGCTTCCGGCTTAATAATAATGGCCCCTTCGGGCAGCCGCTTCCGGCTTAAAAATATCATAATCCAGCTGATCAGGTAGAGCAATAACAATACATATGATATACAGTATGAATATGTAATGAAGTTACAAAACGTTTCTTGTCAATATAGTATGAAACATTTTATAGAAGCCAAGACATGAGTCATCATAGAGTTCCTAAGAATAGAAGCTGATATATATCGACTATTATCCAACGTACAAAAAGACTGAAGGGGAAAACCCAATCACTTAATAGTTCTAGCATCAAGAAGTGAATAAGAATCATGAATCACATTCGGAACCTATGAATAGAGTTACCCCAAAGTTCATATCATTCATCACTTACATCTAAGACATGCCAAAAGAAAGAAGGGTTAGCCTTGCATACCTGTCGTAGATCAACCGTAACCAAGCTTGCTTCGTCGCCCCTTTAGCCTATTTAATATGAGAGCAACACTATTTTTAATAAACTACGACTTCCCAAACTTATAAATTTACGGCCAATCACTTATGGGAATCACTTCTTAGTTCATACTTCTTGATTAGTTAAGAACTTAACGGAAATCGGGCAGCATTTCCCCTATATAACTCGCCTAACCCGAACTTCCAATTAATCTCCGATTATCACAACAATACTAACAACAACGATAACAGAACTAATCATATCAAATCCTTAAAATCCAGCCCATAAACAACTCAAATAATCACCAACAACCCTACACGACAACAACCACAACAATTTATACGATTTGCGGCATAATTTTCATAGTTCCCATTCCACAATTTAGCTATGACTTGGACGAAATTAAATATATCTAGGAGAATTATTACCTTATATGCCAAGAAAAACTCTTCTCCCACCTTACTTCATTATGAAGAACTCTCCGATTTGCTATCCGGAGAAACCGACGCTAGAATCACGTTATCGACGCGGAAATAACCTTAACGTCGATATTTATTTGCTTCTTCGCCGAGATCCAAGTCGTGAATAATACCACATTAGTTTCCCCAAAAACGTTGCTGCTATGGTTGTTTTATTGGAAGGGAAAACATTGGTGCTATTGATCATATTATAGCATAGTCTTGTATGTAGGGCTGGGCATAAAATATCGAAAACCGAATTACCGAACCGAACCGGCTATTTCGGTATTCGGTAATTCGGTTTTCGGTTCGGTATTCGGTACTGAAAGATAAAATTTGGTAATTCGGTTTCGGTATTCGGTATTTACAATTATACCGTTCGGTAATTCGGTATTTACCGAATACCGACATTAAATGTACTGTACAGTCTGTACACCTTAAGGGAGTAAGGGGCTAAAGGCCCATTTTAAAACATTTTAAGTCCAAAGGACCAGCCCAAATCCGAAAATGAATCCAATAGTCACAGATGCCCAGATCCATAAAAAATTAAAAATCCCTAAGACCCTAAATCCCTAACACTTCAGTACTTCATCTTCAATTCATCGTCTCATCGATCATCACTCAGTTCAGTGAACTTTGGACCTAAATCCCTAACACTTCACTACTTCACTTCACCTTCATCCCTAACCGACATCTATCATCTCAGCCTCCAAAAACGGTATCACCTCAGCCTCCACCGTCGCAAATCTCATCAACGACCAATATTATTCCTCGTGACCTTCACATAGATCAAAGCTCTCAACAACATCACAAGCCCTTAAATAAACCAAAGATTAGAGTCCGTATCTCCATTGTCATCTTAACTCTCTTCATTACTATTCAAATTACTTAAGCTTCCAATTACAATCAGGTTCACCATTATATCCCTCTCTCTCAATCTGCTCTATTAGTTCTCTTCATTAATATTAACCTGATCTGATATTGTAATGTCTCTGTTAATTTCCGGTTAGAATCAATTTTTTTATATGGGTCTGAGTTTTTTGAAATGGGTTTTCTCTAAATCACGTAAAAGTGTAATTTGAAATGGGTTTTCTCTAAATCATGTGAAAGTGTAATTATTCTTGAAATGTATTTTCTCTAAATCATGTAAACTTATAATTTGTTTTGCAATGGGTTTTCTTGAAATCATGTAAAAATGTAATTTTTTACATGGATCTATACGCCTGTCCTTGGTAAATTCGTCTTCACATATATCAAGTAATGTAAATAACAGACTAACAAGATCCCAAATGCTTATTTTCAGATTATGGTGACGAAGGCGCTGGCATTGTTTGTGTGAACGACAACGTTTTGAAGTCGATTACTGGTGTTGGAAGAAAACAATGGTGAGATTCACTAATTTAAGCTTCTTTAATAGATTCACCAACAATATCAGTTTTCAGAAAGGGAAAGCGAAACAAGAACGACTGAATAAACCAAAAAAAAATAAAAAAATAAAAATCTGAGATATCGTCTGGATATTTACTAGGATTACTCGAAAAGTGAAAGTTGTCTACGCACATGGTTCTTGTCATTATCTATGAAGCTTGAATCACCAACAAAATGTGGTTCAAAGCTTCAATTTGCTTTCGTTTCTTAAGTATCATGGCTCCAGATAAGATTAGGAGGTCTCTGTGTGTGTTTTGTTTCTGATGAAGAAAGAGGTCTGTGTTTAGATGGAAGATGAAGAAAGAGGTCGAAAGAGGTCTGTGTATGTCTTATAACATTTGTAATCTCTTCTATGTTTAGATGGAAGATGAAACAAGTCGAACAACCAATGTCAGTGGAAGCGCAGTTGTTACCGAGTCTCTTGATTCAACACCGGAAGTTGAACAACATCCAGTGACTGTGAAGAGGAAAGCTATAGAACCAAGATCTGCTGCTTGGCCGCATTATGATAAGCTCATAGAAGATGGAATTAATAAAGCAAAGTGCAATTATTGTGGTAAAGTTCTCTTAGCTGATGCAACTAAAAATGGAACAACTGGACTGAATAAACATTTGAAAACTTGTCTTAAAAATCCAAATAAGGTTAACATTTCCAATTCTAAGTACAAACAATCAAATCTAAACTTTCCATTAGAAGGTGAAACGGGTGATGGGGCAACTTGGACTTTTGATCAAGAGGTATCTCGGAGGGCTTTAGTTGAGATGTTAATCCTTGATGAGCTTCCTTTTCGTTTTGTTGAAAAGGAAGTTTTAAGAAGTTTATGAAAAAAACCCAACCTTTATTCCGAGTTCCCTCCCGTAGAACAGTGACTAGGGATTGTTATGTAGTTTTTGGTGAAGAGAGACAAAAGTTTATGAAGTATTTGAAAGACACATCACCGAGAGTTTGTCTAACCACAGACACATGGACTTCTATACAGAGAATAAATTATATGTGTTTGACAGTACACTTTATTGATAGTGATTGGCTCTTGCATAAACGAATTTTAAACTTTCAGGTTGTTACTAGTCATAAGGGTGACGAAATGGCCCGTTGTATTAGTAAGTGTTTGCTTGATTGGAAATTGGAGAAAATAATCACTATAACTGTAGATAATGCTTCTTCTAATGATGTCATGGTGAAAGAGTTACACAAACAAATGGTTAATTGGGGATCTAACATGAAATGTGGTAACCATCTTCACGTGAGATGTATGGCTCACATTTTGAATCTTATTGTGCAAGATGGCATGAAAGAAGTTGGTCCATCTATCAAACGTGTTAGGCAAATGGTGAAATATGTTAGACAATCTCCAGCAAGGATTAGAAAATTTGCGGAATGTTGTGAACTAAAAAACATAGACAGTAAGAAGTCATTATGTTTAGATGTTTCAACCCAGTGGAATTCGACCTACTTGATGTTGGATGCCGCACAACATTTTGAGAGTGCATTTGACAGGTTTGATCTTGAAAATGGTGGATTGTCAACTTATCTTGCTACTCATGTTTGTGAAGATGGAAGTGTTGCAGGTGTACTTGAAAGTGATGATTGGCAAAAGGTGAGAAATATGGTAATATTTCTTAAAAGGTTTTATGATCTAACTGAGAAGGTTTCAGGTTCGCTCTACGTCACTTCTAATGGTCACTACGTCACTTTTTATTGCCTCTATCTTAGATCCTCGTAACAAACTTGAGTATGTTGGCGACGCACTTGAGGATATGTTTGGAGATGAAAAGTGGAGTGACATAAAAGATGAAGTGGTGACTTACATGAAATCTATGTTTGAAGAGTATGTAGCAAAATTCTCTAATGCATCTCGACGCTCATCTTCTCTCTCTGATTTATCGGGTCAGACATCGGATTCATCTAGCTCTAACACTAGCACAAAATCAACAAAAGTGAGAAATAGGATCCTAATGAAGAGGAACAAACAAGATGGTACTGGTTTGGGTGGTAAGTCGGAGTTGGAAAAGTATCTTAGTGAAGAACTAGAGCCGAATGATGATGAGGACAATTTTGATATCTTGTCATGGTGGAAAGCTCATTCTCCTAGATATAAAATTCTTTCCGAGATGGCTCGTGATGTGTTGGCAATTCCAATTTCTAGTGTGGCATCGGAATGTGCCTTTAGCACCGGGGGCCGTATTCTTGATTCATTTAGGAGTTCTTTGACTCCGAAATTGGTGCAAGCTGTTATTTGTCTTCAAGATTGGCGTCGAAATGAGCCTTATCCCATAAATGTTGAAGAAGATTTTAACGATCTTATGAAACTTGAACTTGGTATGTTTTTCAGTTTTTGTATTTTATTTTTATATTTTTTTACTTAGTTTAATTGTTGACACATTTTAAATTCTTTTTAGATATGGCTGATAGCTCAAAAGATTCCCTCGTTCTTGATTTGTAATCGCAAGATGCCTCAGGTATAAGCCTCTGAATTTTCATTTTTCATTTCTCCCCTCACTTCAAGTGTTAAAATGTGTCCATGTTAGAGTTAAAATGTTCATTTTTCATTTCTCCACCAGTGCTAGTTTTAACTTTTGATAATGCCGACTGCTGCTGCTTATGATCACTGATCAGCTTTCCACTATCCAACACCTTAATAACATGATTTCTATTTTCGATAACTTGCTTGTTTAAACTTTGACTGCCTTGGATTATGATTTCCTTTACCTGTGTCTTGCTCATTAGTAACTGGAAGTTACTAACTGCAAATCTGCAATGTCAAAAACTGGATCAGTGAAATCATGGAAGTGATTTCCAGCATATCCTTTAGTTGAAAAATTAATCAGAAATTGGACTTCACCCTTGAGATAATTAATCAGAGGTGTTACTGTAGGAGCGGTTGGGGCTGCTGTCTGAGTCGGAACAGTCTCTTCGCGAGTTGCTTCCGTAGTAGCCCCTTGGCTGGTGGCTGTAGCCTTTCTGGTGTATTTTCTTTTCGCAGGCATTTTCTGAAAATACGTACACGCATGAATTCGAGAGAAAATCCTAAAAGTACTGCTCTAACTACACGATCTAGAATATGAAAGAAGTGAGACAATCCTGAATGTCTTGGTGGTCAACTGTTTATATGTATGGGGCCCTCACACATATAAAAGTGACCCCGCTGGACACGGTTTCATATACTCCCTAAAGATACTTGAACCTAGGCTCTGATACCAAGATTTGTCACGCCCCGAACCATGGCCTGGGCGTAACACGGCACTCGGGCCTTGCTTGCATGTGTCCGAGCGAACCTCATGGCTTGCTTGTCAACATGGGCATCAAAACAATACAATCTATATGATGCAATTTAAATGAATCATGAAAATGTAATTTGCGGAATAAAGTCTTGGAATTATCTCATAGCATGAAATACCATGAAAACATAATAGTCTACAAACATGAAAGCATAGTTGACTCTGTGAACTAATATATGTCTATGAAACCTCTAAAACATGTCTGAATACTAACTACCAGGACATGGCCCTGGACTACCATAAACTGAACACTAATGCAGACTCCATGTTGAACCCCGAGAGGAGTGGGGCTCACCAATAAGCTGATAACTGAAGTGATCCTACTGCGCAGGTGTATGCTCCTGAAAACCGGTATCTGCACCGTGAAGTGCAGGCCCTGGGCAAAAAGGACGTTAGTACATGGTGAATAGTACTAGTATGTAAAACTTGCCGAAATGAAGAACATGGCACAACATAGGTATAGGACATGAACTGAAACTGAATGTAACTTGAACATGAGCATGAAACGTGAGTAAAGTCTGAAAACAGTAAATCAATGGGAATACGTGTATGTAAAACTAGTTGTAACGTGGGGAACGCTATAGTATAACCGACAACATGATCTGGTACTTGCGTCCTACCAGGAGAACACTCACACCTTGCCAGGGATATGAGATTTAAGTGATAATAAGCATGTAAGGATCCAAACTGCATAATGAAGGTGTCGCCTCCTTGCTGACAACCCTTATCCTACGGTGGCAACGTAGTTTCAGGCTATCTGAGCCTTCTCGGTTAACTAAGCAATTCCCAAAAACATGAACATGATATAGTTGGCTAAGAAGCCCATGATTTTCGTGAAATAACTTGTGATCATGATTTCACGAAATAACTTGTAACATGGTTTCATGAAATATCTTGTAATATGGTTTCTTGAGATAAGTTGTCAAAGTCTTGCAAACATGTTCTTGATTCATGAGTAATAATAATAGTTCATAATTATATATATAATTGACTTGAAAACATGTTTGTAACTTGCTAGATAAAATCATAAATTTTCATATAAACATAATGAGAACACATGAGGAAGAATTCATGATTCATGGATTAAGTTAGGGTTCCTAATAACCGTAATGGAAGATTAGGAATACAATAACGAATATAGATACAAAATTCATGTACATAAATACATAAATACGGGCTACCAATATGTTGGGTTTAATGCCCTAGGATTTGAACTTCATGAATATCAACAAACGGAGCATGGGGAAGAACGTAGAGATTCCCACATGTGGATGGAAGTTCTACATACCGTAATTGCTCCAAAATCTTGATTTAAAGACTTGAATTTTGGAGAAGATTTCCCAAATCTTGATTCTTGAACCTTGAGATGGGTTTTCTTGATAACCCTAGATTAGGAACAATGATTTCTTGCTTAGATTATTAGAGTATATGTTAGAATTCAGTTAGAAAGGTTTACTCAAGTTAGAAAGGGATTAGGCACTTGAATTCGACCTAGAATCATGATAAAACTTACCTTGGAAGGTTCTTGTGGTTTGGGACTTGTTCTCTATGAATTTAGGGTGATTTTTCGTGAATGGGGTGTTGGGGAAATAAACCTCAAATCTTAAATATAACTTAAAACGCGTAAATCCGACTTTTGACCCGAAACCCGACCTTTTATGCGTTGGGTCCGCGACGCACATACATCGCGCGACCCCCTGCAGGTCAATATTCAGAGAGGGGGTTTTTGTGCGATCGGCCCGCGGCGTGGGGCCATCGCACGCGCCCTCACAAGCGACGGGTGTCGGTTCTGAACAGTGTTCGGTAAAATAGGCGTAACTTCTTGTACATAGCTCTGTTCAAGACCCATAATATACCGTTGGAAAGCTATTTCAAAGGGATACAACTTTCATCAAGGAAGTTTTCCCAAATTCCCAAATAATAAAGGGGTTATGGTCGCTGGAAGTAAGACCTTCTACAAACTCACTTGAAAACATCCCCCGTAGAAACGCTTCTGACTTTGCTTTGTCCAAAGACTATTCTTATGACATAATTTGTTTTCAAATTACTTTATAAAATCTTCATATTGGTTTCATTATATTATCATCTTATGAGTCAAATCTTCACCTGAAGCTACGTGGTGTTACACCCCTCAACTTTGAACAATAGTCATTCTCCCTCCTTTATCCTAATTAACTTTTTTAAATACCTATTTTACCCTTGTATTATCAACTTGTCTTTTTTCTTTTATTTCTTTAAAATCATGATACTTTTTTCTCATCTTAATCTATGTAACTAATTTTCTATAAGAAAATAAATATTATTTTCGAGACGGAAAAAGAAAAGTAAGAAATTCTAATCGAGTATATAACTTAATGTCGTTCTATTATAAAATAAACGAGAAGAATAAGATTTTTTTTTTTATTGATAATAACCAAAACTCTTATATTTGTATTTATACAAATAAAAATAACAAGTAATAATAACTTTATAAACATATTTCAATGTAAGTAATACAAACTAATTAATAAAAATTAGAGATATATTATTTAAAATATTTTACTAATGATAACCAAAACTCGTTTATATATCGACCATAGAGAATAAGAGAGAACTGAAACTTATAATCTGCATATACATATATATGTAAAATAACAGGTAACATGTATGTACGTGTGTGTGTGTACATGCATGTATATTAAAATATCAATCATAGTAACATTAGATTTTACAATAAATTCATAAAAGGATTATTCTACTTGTAATATGAACTTAAATAAAAATTTATAAATACCTAGGTTAAAAAATAAATTTTATACAATATAAAATGGCATTACATAGATGGAGGATTAAAAAAGTCAATGGTAAAATAGATATTGCATAGGATAAAGGGGAGAGAATGTCTATTGTTCGGGGGAGTTTGATTTTCAAAGCAAAGTTGGGGGGTCAAAATCATTTTCACCCTTATCTTTATATAACATAAAAATGGAAGAAATAAATAAAAAGCCAAAATTTAGATTAATATGAAAACATCAAGTACAAGAGATGTAACTGCATTGTGATTATTAACGGTATTTATTATCGAACGTTTTTGTACAATGATATAAATGAATAATTTAGTGTTTAATGTTTATGAAGGAACAACTTATTTATTTTTGAAGGGTAATATAGTCACTCAGCTTTATAGGGTTATTTTGATATTTTAGCTTTTAACTTAAAGTGTTCCCACTTTTAGTATTACATATCAGTCTTATTTTTATTTAAGAACTTAGTACTATGAATCATACTTTTTTTATCAACTGGAAGGTCTCAATTTATTGCTCTTCCAAAATTCAAGAGGATTGCTATCTCATCAACTTATACTACCATTTGGAGTAAAGGTATTTCAGTTAGCTATAAGTTTTTTATTCATTTCAAAACCAGAGAACTTTAAACGTACATGGTATACTTTACCATTCGATACAACTCGTGCACCATTTGCTACAGTTCCCTAAACAGGCAGTGAAGTACAAGATCATGATATAGCTATATAGATCGAGCACAGTGACGCGAGGCTAAATAATACTATGTACCACTAACCTGAATAAATTTCTGAATAGCTTCATTCTGACTGATGGCAACATCTTCCAGAACAAGATCAATCTTATTTTGAAGAATTATTATATGTTGGAGGCGCATAATTGCAGCAGCAGCTAAATTTTCGGACGTAAGAGGCTGCATTAGAGATAATGCTCCATCCATAATGGCAGCTCCATTAAGCATGGTAGCTATGATAATATCATGACCCTGCAGCAAAAGACATAGTGTAAAATTAAGCATACTCTTCCAAAGAAAAAAAGTTGAAGGGATTGACAATAAGTATAATAAATTTAATCATGTGACGAACCAAAAGAACTGACATAATACTAAATGTCCGGGAAAGTTTAATGCCTAGATAATGTCAATCAATAACCTCTTTCGTTACACTAAAGTATAAACTCACAGATGACCAATGAAGAGACTGGGAAGAGAGCACATGTGCAAGGATGAAAATACACATCACTGAGGAAGTGAATTATAGATCAAAAAGATGCAAGATACAACATGAGACAGATTAGCCATCAGTACTGTGATTACTTCAACGCAGCCAATGGTAATTTTGAAGGTCAGATAACTTCTTTTGAATTAATTAGCATTAATCCTAATCGGGATCCTTCCACCTATTAAAAAAGAACTGGAGTCTTGGCTCCTAATTGCAAACCTTTTAGAGACCCTGCAGTACACTATCCCTACTTAGTGATATGAATAAGTCATTGGACTGTATCCTTACGTCTAAAGAGAACAATATTGGCGAAACTTAACTTTATTCTGACAAATCATACACTCAGATATTCAAATCCCCAAACCATCAAATAGATGCAGAGATTCAGGCAAAGAGGAAAATACAATAAGCACCTTGAAAATGTTGAAAATACTCCCTCCGTCTCAAAATATTTGTCATCCTTATTAAAAATGTTTGTCTCAAAATATTTATTGTTTTATTTACCCAAGATAAAATTAAGTAGCTTTTTTCCATTTTACCCTTGTACTAATTATGTCAATGGATGATTTTGTGAGTTCACATATCAATATTTAAGGGGTTTCATTATTAATGGGGTAAACATTTATTGAAGAGAGAGAACATGATGAAATATGTTAAGAGGGTAAAATAGTCAAAATGTTATCCTCATAAATGTTTTCTTAATAAGCGTGTAAATAAAAATGCGACAAATATTTTGAGATGGAGAGAGTAGTTAACTTAAATGTTTAAGTCTCTAGATTCACATGTCTTTCAGTTGTCTTAGATGCATGACCTTTTGTATCATCTAGGTGACTCTTATAATATCAATCAATGTGGTCAGATTCAAGTGTGTGAATGTATTTAATAAGTGTGAATGTAGAGATTCTATAAACATCTATATAAGCCCTCTTTGTAGTGATATTATGCAAGAGTGAAGTTCTAATGATATGACATGAGCTTAATGTCTCACTCTCACTTCCTTCCTCTCTGTGCCCGATGATATTCTAAGAGCCCGCCTTATACTTCCAACAGAAAATGTCCAAAATAAGCACTGTGATGAAATTTGCCAATGATACTAAATAGAAACCTGCTCCTCTAAAAACAGGAAGAACCAAAGGAATTATTAGATTTCTTCAGAAAAAGTAAGAGCTAATAACAATGTTAGCTCTTGCTGCATGAACAATCAAGATATGGTGGAATGGCCGAAGCTCCCCACAAATAATGCAGTAAAGGTGGCAACTGGTTCGGGCTAACCGGTTTTAATCGGTAACCGGACCGGTTAACCGTGTAATTGTTTACCGGTCCGGTTCCAATATTTTGGAAACCGGAACCGGTAAAACCGGAACCGGTTAAACCGGTAAAACCGGAACCGGACCGGTTTAATCGGTGAAAATTAAAAAAAAAAAAAAAAAAAAAAAGGAAAGAGCCGTTGGGCCTTAATGGACCGTTGGCAACGGTCCATTTGCAAAAATGGCCGTTGCCAAACAGTCAGTTTTTTAATTTTTGGCCCCCAATTTTTTTTTTAACACTTTAACCCATCCCCACCCCTATATAAACCCTTCTTCATTTTCATTTTAATTCACATCAATTCACTCTTCTTCATCTTTCTCTCAAATTTCAATCTCTCAATTATAGTTTCTTTGCAATAATTAGCCACAAAGTCTTATTATAGTTTCAACTTTCAATTATTAATTTTGCAATTATAATATTGTTGGTGGAGTTGGTGATTTTGCAACAATCCGAAGTAGCTTTGGTGGATTTGCAATTCTAGTCGCCTTCACTTTGTTGGAAATTAATCCGGCAATTTGGTACCTTCGTTCCAACTCTATCTTTATTTTTCGCAATTTAATTCTAGCAATTTATTTTTCGCAATTTAATTTACGCAATTTAATTCTAGAAATTTAATTTGTTGTAATTTATTTTCTTGTGATTTATTTGATTGTGATTTAAATTAATTCTATTTAATAATGTCAAAGAGATTAAGACGTGGTGCCGGTAGTAGTAGTCGTACTGTTAGGGGTGCGCTTAATGAGGAAACATTTGTGGAAGAAACACCTAATTTAGGTATTGATGTTGGTGGAAATAATCCACTTTTAGGTCATGAGGCAATGCAATAATATTTTACCGACACTTTTAATGAAGACTTAGATGATGATGATGAAACACAACCCCTCGAAAATCCCATAGGAGATACATGTCCTGCACAATCACATACACAAGACAAACCGCCTAGAACTCGTAAGCCAACAGCTAAAGTTTGGAAATTTATGACTAAGAATAGGGAAAACCAAACAGCTACGTGTACCCTATGTGGACAAGTATTTAGTTTTAAGCAAGGAACTGGTAAGGATGGTGGAACGGGTACACTAAATGGTCATATGAGAACCAAACATATGGATATTTGGGGAGAACAAACGGGTTCAAATGTGGGGGGGATTCAAATGACGATAGACCCACGAACCGGTAGAAATTTTAAGTATGACAAGAAAAAAGAACACGTAGAAATAGCTAAAATGGTAGCTTATGATTGTTTACCATTTTCCTTTCCCTCGGGTTTGGGGTTTGTTACTTACATTCAACGTTGTTATAACCCGTTATTTGAGGGTATTCCTAGAAGTACTTGTAGAGCCGATGTTATAGATTTGTTTAAAAAATATAGATTTTATTAGCGCCATGTATTTAATTCTTTAAATTGTAATGTTTGTCTTACCGCTGATTTGGGTCTTAGTATTAACCATTTAGATTTTTTTGCTATTACATGTCATTGGGTTGATGACAACTGGGTTATGCAAAAAAGAATTATAGCTTTTTTATATGACGAAGGAAAAGGTCGTCACGATGGAAAATTTTTAGCCGATTCAATGTCTACTATAATGAGATTTTTTAACATTTATAGAAAAACATTTTGTATTGCTTTAGATAATGCTTCTAATAATACAAAGGCAATTGGTTTTTTAAAAAGAGAAATAAACCCTCCTCTAAGAAATATTTTTCATGTAAGATGTAGTTGTCACATTTTAAATTTAATTGTTAAAGATGGTCTTGTGCATTTTGATAATTCTGTTCAAAAAGTTAGAAATGCTGTTGCGTTTCTTTTTTGTAATGCTAATAGGGGAAGAATTAGAGATTTTAAGAATGCTTGTGTGGAAAATAACCTTAGACCTAGGAAAATTCAAGTAGAAATTGAGACTAGGTGGAACTACACTTACATTATGCTACAATAAGCATATGAGTATAGGATTCCCATACAACAAGTTCACAACAAATATAATACTGATAGTGAGGATTGGTTAACCTTTAGGCATTGGGAAGATGTTAAAGAATGTATTGAACTCTTAGAAAATTTTTATAATGCAACTCTTGCTTTTTCTAGACAATTCTATTCCACGGTAACCGGAATTTTAGCCTACTTAGCGGAAATAGCTAGAGTTTTACAAGAGTATAAATATAAACCCGATTATCAAGTGACTATTTTTGAAATGATAATCAAATTTAAGAAGTATTTTTTTCCCATCCCAACTTTATTTATATTGGGTTCCCTTTTAAATCCTTGTTTAAAAGTGTCTTATACTAAAAATTTGGTTAGTCAAATTTATACATTTTTAGAAATTGAAGAGGGAGTTCAACCATCTTTAGCTGAAGCCGATCTCGCTATTGATGATGAGTTTAGAAGAGTTTTTACTCATTATTGTAGTTTGGAAGAACGTGCTACACCCGTTGCTCCACACCCTACTACTTCTCAGAGTAGCAAAAAGGGCTTGTCGGGTTTAAAAGTTTTACATTCACAACCAACTTCTTCTTCTACTGCAAACTTTGATGAATATAACTTTTATTTGATGCAGCCAAATGTGGATATCAACCAACTGGATGAGGTGGACGTCTTAGCATGGTGGAAGAAGTACAAGGCAAGCTATTCGGTACTTTCAAGAATGACTCGAGATATCCTTACGGTTCAAGTATCAACCGTGGCTTCGGAGAGCGCATTTAGCCAAGGAAGACAGCAAATTGGAGACCATAGACATTCATTATCCGGCTTTAGCTTGCAAGTACTAGTGTGCATTCGAGATTGGATTAGATCGGAGCGACGCAACCAAAACTCAGAAGCGGAGGAAGGCGAAGAGGAAGAAATTGAAGATTTGATAGCTAGTGGACTGGACCAAATGGAAGACTTTGAAGATATTTCCATGACCGAATATGATGTGGGGGAAATTAACGAAATGGTTCAAAATTGGTGATTTTATTATTCTACTATTTTTGTACAACTCATGTATTATTTGGAAGTTAAAAAAAAATACAACTTGCAAATAAATGTTATCCAAGAATGAATAAAATATATGACTCATTGAGCTTTCTTCTATTTACTTGTGTTCATATTTTTACTTTTATTAAGTTAGGAATATACCTAAAATATACTAAGAATATACTTATAAGTATATTAAGTTATATAGTATACTTAAACATATATAAGTATATATAGTATATATAGAAAAAATAGTATATATAGTGTATATATAGTATATATATATATATATATATATATATATATATTAAGTTATACCTATATATAAGTATATATAGTATATAGTACATATATATAGTATATATATTAAGTTATACATATATTTAGTATATATATTAAGTATATATAGTATATATGTATATATAGTATATATATTAAGTTATACCTATATATAAGTATATATAGTATATAGTACATATATTAAGTTATACATATATTTAGTATATATATTAAGTATATATAGTATATATGTATATATAGTATATATATTAAGTTATACCTATATATAAGTATATATAGTATATAGTACATATATATACATATATATATATAAGTATATATAGTATATAAGTATATATAGTATATATATTAAGTTATACATATATATAAGTATATGTAAGTTATACATATATATGTATACGAAAAACACTATTCTGTATTGCTGACTTGTTGTTAGGCTGTTAGTCAGTAAATATTTAAACTTTAATTATAAAGTTGTATAACATATGTAAATATACCTACAATATACAAATAAATACTATAATATATATATATAATACAAAAAACAAAAAAAAAAGATTTTAAGCACTCCAAACCGGACCGGTTCCGGTTTGGAGTTTAAAACCGGTAAACCGGAACCGGTTAAACCGGAACCGGTTAAGCGGTTCCGGTTTTTTAACCGGAACCGGCCGGTTAACTAACCGGTTACCGGTTCGGTTCCGGTTGGAACCGGTTAACACCTTTATAATGCAGTAATGATCCACTGAAAAACTGTTTTTGATACTTTTATTATGATTTCTTCCGGAACCACGAGAGCCAAGATATTGTACAGTATATTCATACACATGTTATTATGCAAAAAAAGAATATATGTAAGTGTGTGTGTGTGTATACACACACAAACGCCAGATTGGACAGTAGATTGGCAAGTGAGATACTTACAGGACAATCAACAAAAGACACATGTCGTAGCAGTTTACTCCTGCAGCACTCAAAACCAGGGAGATCACACATAGGACTGTCTTCTTTTGCACTTCCATATGCCCTGGTCAACAGATATTCTTTAACTCAACAAAAGCGTAAGTTTCTCAAAAAATCAGGAGCTTATTTGTAGAACATGGGTCTACTGCCCCTAGGTTATCAACCAAGTGGCCTTTAATTAGGACACATGGGTCTATTGCCCCTAGGTTATCAACCAAGTGGCCTTTAATTAACACCTGTTTGGCCATGAGAATTTTTTATTTTTTTCCGGATAATTATTTCACTTTATTCGGAAATCATTGTTTGGTCATTAAAATTTCAAATACAATTTGAAGTTATATTTGGAATTGAAAAATACCTAAAACATTGTTTTTATTTTTTTCACTTTCAATACATTCAAACAACCAAATATTCTTTGTAAAAATTATAACCAAATCTAACTCCAACTTCAAAATTTCAAATAAAGTGAAAAACGTTTGGTTTTCATGGCCAAACGCTACTAAGGAAAAAAAAAAAGGAACATGGATCTGGGGTAGTGCTCATCTTCACATTTGTATATTTAGGCATTAGCATATCAAAGATTAGTTGTAATGTTACGCTCTAGCTCATTCTTAAAACGAACAGCTCGCAGAGTTACGGGAGTAATTAATGGAGTAGTTGTTTTCAAGGAAAACAGCCATCCCAAAGCAACACATCTTTTTAGCTTTTCAATTTTTTTGAAATATTATTATCTATGTCCCAATTTCTGTGGCTCTGTTTGGATTTGGAGAGTCAATTTTTTTAATTTTGACCATAAATATAGACATGAAATCTTTAAGTTCTTTAAAATAAAACTTATGTACTTGAAAACTACATAAAAAATAGTATAAGTCACAATAATAAACAAAAAACATATGAAAGAATCGCAATTAAAGAAAAAATTGATTGACTCTCAAAAGTACGAAAGGTAGCACATAAAGAGGGACAGAGGAAGTATTTTTTTTTTCTAAGCTAGTGTTTGGCCATAGATTTTGGCTCAAATTTTGAAATTCTGTAATCGAAAAATTTTCAAGTTCCAAAAATTGGTCCAGACCAGATTTGGGTTTTTTTGGACTTTCACTCACAAAACATCAAATTTTTTCAAGTAAAATGCATGTTCAAACACAACTTCAAGTTTCAAAAATCACAACTTTAAAAACTCAAATTCTGAAATATCAAGTTTTAACTTCACAATCTATGGTGAAATTGGAGCTAAGTACTAGTGTTATTTCTTACTGTTAAGTATTTTCAACAACGATTTGAGAATGGCCCAACAACAACAAAAGACAGATCAAATGAGTACAAGGCATGGAAAATACAAAATTCCTTATATCTATAACAGGAAAACAAAGAGACTGAACACTAACCTTTCTCCGACGTGGTAATGGAGTTGTTAATTTTGACTATGGAAAATTAATTACGTCGGGGGTTTATAGAAACAAGATATCGAGGAGCAATAATTCATAATTGACTATGAATTTCCGAATAAAGTAGGGAATAAAATGGGTGTACATAGGATTTCAATTTCAAGTTTATAATTTTTTTTTTTTAAAATGTAAAATTTGATCCGAGTTTATATTTTGCAAAAAACAAAAACGACTCATTTATTGCAAAAATAATTACTCAACCTACTTACTTCCTACTTACCAACAATATTTATTTTTATCAACCATATTTATTAGTAGAACCTACTACTTAGGAAGGGCAAAAATCTGGAGAATCTTTGTTTTAGAGGATTTTTCAACAGAATGGCAAAATGAGTAAATGCTTTTCCTACTTTGAACCAGAGTCCTTAATTACAGGTCTCTGCAACGGCAAGTGCGCAATAATGCAAAGCTGTAATGTAACTAGTATTTATTCTATTTCTAGGTTGGAGTGAATGCAAGCACACTTGAGTGTAGTGGCGGAGCTAGGGGCGGGAGAGGGTTGCCGGAATCCCCTTTATCGTAGAATTATACTGTATATATAAAGTTAAATTTCCTATATGTATATGTATACGGGCAAAAACCGAGGACAAGGTATCTTCGGTTTATCGACAAGAAAATTATGATCGTGATGATCTTCGCTGGATCAGACGAGTCCCAATCAGGTCCAAAATCGGGCATTGGGTCGGAGCCAGACCGATCACACCTGGTCCCGAGTCGTTGAGTTCGGTTGGAGTTAGATACTGAGATACGATGAGAAGGCAGTTAATTATAATAAGTAAGGGACAGAAATATCCTCCATCAGCCGGATATTTCGGCACCGATCTCGCTCGTCAGTTACTAAAAGATTATGTACCTTATTTAGACTTGTACTAGGGTTAGGACTCTTCTACTATATAAAGAGGAGGCCCCCATTTAGTTTAGGCGGTTCTTTTTCATTATTCACACGCATAAACCTAAAAAGCAATACAATTGATAGCAAGTGTTCATCCATCTTTTTAAGTGTTCTATCATTGTTCATTACTCAACCATTGTAGCACGAGCTCGGTTCTCAGAAGCCGAGCCAACCAAACGGCTGCTTCCCACGGCCAACCGTTGCTTTACTGTGGTTTGATCGTTTATACTTGCATTTACTTCATTATTTATCGCTTAATATTCATTTGTGTTAAATCAAACCGCATATCCTTCGCACCGCGTACAAATTTAATTGTTATCCATTTTAAGGGTAAACAGTTTGGCGCCCATCATGGGGCCTAGGATAATAGTAGTAGTTTAATACGAGTTTTGATAACACTCAATATTTTACACTTGTTCTTTGAAGTTTGATTTCAGGTCTACCCAATATGTCAGACTCTCACTCTGTCAATTTTCATGCTGAATCAAGCCACCACGAGGAAAACGACAATGGGGTACCTGACAACAACGTGCCCCCAGTCGATCCTGACTAGATTGAGTCATCAGTATGTGACGTGCCAGTAGATGAGAATAATGGAGCCATGTTACAACAGCTCCGGAACCAGTTGGACATGGCTATGGCACAATTGCAGGCCCAACAAGCGGTTATAGCACAACTGCAAAATCAAAATCGAGCACCCAATGCTGCACAATCTGAATTGACTGTGGAAACAGCCCCAAGGGAGGAAAGACACGTTGCTGGGAACAACGGGAACAACCCTGGACAAAATGTCGGGTTGATAAGAGTGCTCGAAGAACTGACGAAGCGAGTAGAGTCCGGGGAAAAGAAAATAGAGTTGAACGACAAGAAGGTGGAGAACTATAACGTGAGGGTTGATCAAATTCCTGGAGCACCCCCGGTATTGAAAGGACCAGACTCGAAGAAGTTCGTGCAAATGCCTTTCCCATCGGGTGTTGCACCAAAGACGATCCCAAAAAGGTTCCGCATGCCCGATATCTCGAAGTATAATGGGACCACTGACCCAAACGAGCACGTGATCGCATACACATGTGCCATTAAAGGCAACGACCTCGCAGAGGACGAGAGGGAGTCAGTGCACTTAAGAAATTCGGGAAAACCCTGTCAAAGGGAGTAATGATATGATATCATAATTTACCCAAGCATTCAATTGACTCATTCACTATGCTTGCAGATGCCTTTGTCAAAGCTCATGCTGGAGCCATTAAGGTGGAAATGAGGAAGTCGGACTTATTCAACGTCAAACAGCGAGATGATGAAACCCTCCGTGAGTTTGTGGCTCGATTTCAAATGGAACGTATGGATCTACCACCAGTTCAAGACGATTGGGCCGTTCAAGCTTTTACTCAGGGGCTCAACCTAAGAAGCTCGATCACATCTCAGGAATTGAAGTAAAATTTGTTAGAGTATCCAGCAATTGCTTGGACCGATGTACACAACAGATATCAATCGACGATCAGGGTCGAGGATGATAAAATTTTGAGGACCACCTCAAGATCGTGGCGTTCCAGTAAAGGGAACGATCGTTCGAGGAGAACGACAGATCAAGAACCGAGGCCATCCCATGATAGATATCAGCTTTATCCACCTGATCGAAGGGGCAATGGGCGCAATGGTGACTTAGGCAAGATGATAGAAGGAATGATCGTGGCCTGAATAATCGAGGATTAATGAACAGGAATGTGATTGATAGACCATCGGGAAATAAAGAAGCCCCGAGACTGTCGGAGTACAACTTCTGCGTCGATGTGCCGACCATAGCAGCAGCTGTCATCTGCAACAGAGAAACGAGGCATCCAAGGCCTATCCAGTCTGATCCTGAAAAACGAGATAAATGCTTGATTTGCAAGTACCATCATACCCATGGTCACCGAACCGAAGACTGTTGACAATTAAGGGAGGCGGTCGCTCGTCTATTTAACCTGGGTCACCTTTGAGAATTTCTAAGTGAACGGGCCAAAGTTCATTTCAAGAACGTGGATGCCAACAAGCGAGATGGATAGGAGGAGCCCCAACATATTATCCATATGATTATTGAGGGAATGGACATTCCCCAGGGGCCAATAATGAAACTCACCAAAGTTTCCATCACTAGAGAAAAACGTGCACATAACTATGACCCCGAAAGTTCTATCTCGTTCAGCGACGAGGACGTAGGAGGCATCGTTCAACCCCACAACGATGCATTGGTAATATCTGTTCTTGTTAATAAATTTATAATTAAACGTGTGCTGATTGATCCAGGTAGCTCAGCTAATATCATCCAATGGAGAGTCATCGAGCAGCTGGGACTACTAGACTAGATCGTGCCAACAGTCCGAGTCCTCAACGGGTTCAACATGGCCTACGAAACGACGAAGAGTGAAATTACCTTACCAATTAACACAACTGGAACCATGCAGCAGACCAAGTTTTATGTGATAGAGGGAGACATGGGATACAATGCATTATTTGGAAGACCATGGATTCACAACATGAGAGCGGTGCCCTCAACTCTGCACCAAGAGTTGAAGTTCCCGACCCCAGAAGGGATTAAAACCGTTCATAGTGAGCAGCAAGCCGCAAAGGAAATGTTGCGGCCGAGGAAGCGGTTGCAACGGCTAAGGCCCCGGTATTGAAGGACGAAAAGCCGAGCAAAAGGGGAGGTGCCAAATAGCAATTACAGGTTCTGATCCTGCAAAGTGCGCATTTGAAGTACCCGCAGGAAAATTGCTGGGATTCATTGTCAGCCGCAGGGGCATTGAACTAGATTCTGCCAAGATTAAAGCAATACAAGAGCTACCGCCTCCCAAAACCAAGAAAGAGGTCATGAGCTTCTTTGGAAGGTTAAAATACATTGGACGGTTCATAGCCTAGTCAACTGTGATTATAAAGCCAATCCTCAAGCTGCTCAAGAAAGACGCTCCCACAAATTGGACAGAAAAGTGCCAAGAGGCATTCGATAGGATCAAGAGACACCTTTCCAATCCTCCGGTCTTGGTGCCACCCAAGCCAGGGAGCCCTCTGTTACTATACCTGTCAGTATCAAAGAAAGCTTTTGGGTGCATGCTCACCCAACATGATGAAGAGGGCAAAAAGGAACATGCCATCTACTACTTGAGTAAGAAGTTTACCTCTTGCGAAGCGCGATACACGCTGATTGCGGATACTCTAAATTGGACTAATTTAGAGTGACTAGTAATTGAGTTGTAAATATATAGGTAAAAAGAACCAAGGTTGTGTCCCCGTCAGATAAAGTGTATGATCATGGTTCTTGATCTTGATATACTTCTAATGGATCGTTGTATGAATGCACTTAACCTCTATGTGAATCTAGACTATTTCCCAATAAGACAAGATTATTTCTTTCTATGCTTTTCCCAAAGATAAGAAAGTATGCATGAAGAACGATTAATTATGCCAAGTAAATTCCTTTTATTCCTAAGTGAATTTATTAAACAAGGTTTAAAGCCTTGAGTTCTTGTTATTTGTTCTTACCAAACCCTAGTTATTTTCCCAAATAAACCAACGTTTAGGGCGTTAGCTAAAGCTTGTGACCACTAACTATACGATTAAAACAAAGAACAAATAAACCCTAACAATCCATTATGCGTATATCAATCATAATCCCCAATCACAAAACACCCATCCTTGGGCTCACAATCTTAGTAAAGATTTTTAGCTACTCATGACAAAGAACAAGAAATAAAAGATTAAAGAATTCATAATTGCTTACTTTTAATGAAAAGAGAAATTAATAACACTTGAATTGATGCTTAAAAGCTCCAAAACTAAGGAATATTCAATGCTCTAAGTCAAGAGTCAAAATATAACAGCTGATAATAAATAAAACCCTACATTGGACTATTTATAGGTTTCAAAAACACAAAAATTACAGAATTTCACTTTAGTCCCTGACGGCACCAATTACGGTTTGCTTCCCTGCTTAGACTTGGACAAAATCACCATCAACTTTTACGGTCCGTAATTCATTTTACGGTCAGTAATCCACTGACTATAATTATTCATCTCCAAAACTTGTCTCTCTGCCTCATGACATATCAAATTTACGTTTTGAATTACGGACCGCAATTTGAATTACGAACCGTAACAGTTGTCCATAAAATTTGATATTCTTTTCTGCACATCCTTCTAAGCTTATCGTTGATTGCACTCCAAATTACGGCCAGTAATTCTTCACCAAGGCAATTTTTGCAACTTTTTAGTTTTTGTCCTTTAAATGCTTATGTACCTGCAAAACACTAAAAACATATTAAAATGACATTGACTTGCTGAAAAATAAGTAAAACTTAAGGTCAAAAAGCATCAAATGTGCCATAATTTCACGGCACATCAGTCATTGGGATCAGTACTTGCCGTTGGCAGAGTTTGCGTATAACAACAGTTACCACTCGAGTATCGACATGGTGCCTTTTGAGGCTTTGTATGGTAGGAGATGTAGATCTTCAGTTGGTTGGTGTGATGCATTTGAGGTTCAACCTTGGGGTACGGATCTTTTCAGAGAGTCTCTAAAGAAGGTGAGGGTCATTCAGGCCAAGCTTTTGGCTGCTTAGAGTCGATGAAAGATGTATGCAGACTGGAAGGTACGAGATTTGGAGTTAGCCATTGGTGATAAGGTTCTATTAAAGATTTCACCCATGAAGGGCGTTATGAGGTTTGGGAAGAGAGGTAAGTTAAGTCCGAGGTATATTGGGCCATTTGAGATTCTTGACCGTATGGGCGATATTGCTTATGAGTTGGCCTTGCCGCAAGGCTTGGCAGGAGTTCGTCCAGTTTTCCATGTGTCACTGAAGAAGTATCATATTGATGGTACTTATAGTATTTGTTGGGACTCGGTATTTCTTAATGAGAATTTGACTAATGAGGAGGGGCCTATTACAATTTTGGATAGGCAAGTTCGAAAGTTGAAGTCTAAGGAGATTGCTTCTCTGAAGGTGCAATGGAAGCATCATCCTGTTGAGGAGGCCACTTAGGAGACTGAGTTCGACATGCGTAGCCGATATCCTCAGTTATTTTTCGATTCAAGTACTTCTCAGTTCCTTTCCCTTCGTCCCTCAAGGATGAGCGATGGTTTAATTGGTATCTGATGTAACGACCCATTTGGTCGTTATAGTATTTTTTGGTATTTTGACCCTTCCCCGAGCTTGTTTAGCTCACATTTGACCCAAGGGGACCGTTGACACGTTTCTTGAGGTGTTTGGATATGATTTGGGTGACTTTTTGGGAAATTTGGGCTTTAAGCGAAAAAAAGTTGACTCAAAGTTGGCTTTTGGGTAAACGGACCTTTTTCGGGAATCCGTCAATTCTGAGAGGTCTAGATGGTCATTTAGAACTTGTATGCCTATTTGGTTCGGTTCCCAATGCACTCGGGTGCATTTTGAGACTTGGGTTGGAAAGTTAATTTTGAGGTATTGGGGGTTGAATAGGACAACGAAACCCCCGATGGAAAGTCCGAGCGACGAGTGCGTTCGTAGCGTGTTTTTATATATCTTTACATATGTGGTATGTGAATAGATGGCTTCAAGTGATAGTTGGGATTTCAGGTTGAGATTGGGATTTTTGGGGAATTTTTCTGGTTCTAGTGCCCGGCTATAGCGGCACTAGTACCGCAGTAGCGGTACCGCTATAACGGTGGACATGCCGCAGAAGCGGCTAGTGCAGTGATTGGTTGACCACTGTAGCGATCTGAGTGAGCGTTGACGCAGCACCGCCGACGCGGTCTCGTTGTTTGTTGCACCCCGTACCTCGGAGAAGCACTGGATAAATTTGGATGTAAGTATGTCGAGCTATGGCTAGGTAAAACAACTTTGGATTGTGAGGAACGAAGAATTATTAAGTATATTGTTTAAGTAAAGGATGGCTTATGATCCTGTGAGTCGTACCCGGGAAGGACAACCTTGGAACTAATGGACATGACCATTATCAAGTATGATTAATGATAAATATCATGTATGGAGAGTTTCGAAAGATTCCGGGATCAAGCAAATCGAAGAAAATAAGTTTGACGAAAATTTGAAAAAAGTTGGCAGGATTTTGGGCAGATTTTTAGTCAACTTTGGAGGGGTATATCTCCTAGTATATTAGGATTTTTAAGGTGTTTCAAAAGCCTAAAATGAATTTCGTCATGTTTAGTTTCCAATGCAATAAACCGCTCATCGAAACGACATCAGAGTAGAGAATTATGGGCGTTACAAGGTAGGCTGCCAAAGCAGAAACGCACTGCTACAGTACCAGGGTGCTACAGTACCCGACCTGAACCACACCTATAAATACCTCTCTAACCCATTAATTTCAATCATTTTCACCATTTTCTCATCCCTCACACTTCTTGAGAGTTCTATAACTTTCCATAATTTTCTATAACTTTCCATAATCTTCCATAATCCTTGCTAACCTTCCATAATCTTCCAAAACCTTTCCATATCATCAAGAGACATCAAAACCTCAAGGAAAATTTATGGAAGATAATTGTTCTTGTTTCTCTTCAAGGTGGTGATGAACTTGATCTTGGAAAGGGGTGAATAGAGTGAAGTTCTTCTACTATAAGGTATGCTTTTCCTATTATTATTTACATGATTGAGATGATGTAAAGGTTTGGCAATTATTAGAAAGGAAAGAATCATAGGAGAAAAATCATAAAGAGTTGAATTGAAGTTGATGGCCATGAGGTGAGTTTGAAAGAGAATTTTGGATTAATTTGAGCTTAAATTGAATATAATTCTTTGATTTTTGTATTATGGATGTTGCTATGGTTGGTTGAGAGATTGGGAAAACATCGTGTAGGGATATTTTACGGGATATATTGGTATGGATAATGATGTTGTTGATGTTGGTATTATTGTTGTGTTGTTGGTTGCTGGATTATAATTTCGGGCTAGGCATATAAACAGGGGAGATGCTGTCCGATTTTCGGCAGGATATATAATAGTTTAATATGAAAACCTAGCATAAGCATATAACAATGAGTCTAACGATAGTGCTAATCCTCTTGAATGTAGATTTACGAGTACGGACGGATAAGCGTAGATAATAGGAGGCCGCAGAGGTATGTTAAGGCTCATCCCTTTCTTTCAAAGACATGATTCTTATGTTATGATTCCATAAATGTTTCCATAACCTCCTTCTTTTCAAAAGCTAGAAGTTCATGATTCTTAAAGCTTCTCATGATGTTAAAGATGAGAATGTTTCTATGATGATTACAATGATAACGATGATTTTATGTTTAAAGGTTCCAAGTTTATGATTTCAATGTTATTATGAGAATGTTGAGTTATTTCATGATTTCCTTGATTTTATTCATTGTTGTTGATCTCACCTTATAATAATTGTTCTTTCAAGGTGAGATAGAGCGATGATGGTTAATCCATAATGTAAATCGGAGGTTACCGACCTTACGTCACTCCGATAATGTAACAACCTTTATTTGGGCTCTCATGCATGCTACTTATACTATATACGCTTATATGTATCTATATGATTTTATGGGGAAAGGAAGAAGGGCGAGGTGTTATATACGCATGGCCAGCTGATCAGTTGGTATATTATGATATCGTCCCGGACGCGGGATATATGGTTAAATGGATTGGGTCGTTCGTTCCTCGGCACTATTATATATATATATATATATATATATATTATTATTATTATTATTATTATTATTATTCCTGCCTTACATACTCAATACTCTGTTCATACTGACGTCCCTTCTTGTGGACGCTGCGTTCATGCCTGCAGGTAAACAGGTAGACGCGTCCGATCCTTAGAAGCTCTGTCAACGATACCTTGGAAGAGCTTCAGTTGTTCCGGAGCTGTAATTATTGGTACTACTCTTTGTATATATTCACTTGGGTATGGCAGAGTCCTGCCCTATCTTATGGGTTTATGTAATCTACTTAGAGGCTCGTAGACAGACGTATGTAATTAGATGTTCTCTAACTTTACCATCCCTCAGCGTTGTATAATATTTTGGTAAGTCTTGTGGCATTTGGTTGTGGGCATTGTCAATGATGACCGAACTAAGCATGATATCCGCAAGTTATCCATGTGGGCCACTTAGTAATGAGAATGGAATGTCAGATCAGAGGTGCTCAGTAGGCTAGTACTGGGTACCCGTCATGGCTCTCTAGTTGGGTCGTGACATTGTCGCAGGAGCGGGCATCAGGCAGATTCATTCATTAAATGAGCATTAAAAGCCCTAAGTCCCTCATTCTATATTATTTCGACTTTAGAGTTATTAGGAGCAGTTCAACATGGCTCTTAGGGGAAAATCTTGGTGGCAAGTACTTCTATCTTCTTTGCTATTCCATTTTCCATAATCACCTTAGGATTCAATTATCATGCTAGTTCGCTAAGAGTTTAAGACTTAAAAGGGGGGGTTCAATGAGTTCTTCTTCTAAGCTTTGTAATCTTGATTTATTGATTGGGTTAGCTTCATTAAGCATGAAATTGATGACTAAATCTATTATTGCATGAATTCTTCCTAATTAGTGGCTAATTTATGGAATTGGAAGTTAGGGTTTATACCCAAATTTGGGGGTTTTGCCTAGAATCCTAATTTAAGTAATTTGTTGGTTCTTCTAGCTTGTAATTGATGGGAATTGATCACCTAGTGCATTGATTTCATGTTGAGACCTATAGATTCCTAATTTCACCTTTCTAGTTCATAAACCCCATTTCATAAGTTAAGGATTTGGGTCTTGAATAGAAGTAGGATTTGATTGGTGTTTTTCTTGATTCTAACTGCATATTACGAATTTGATTAGAATTCCATTTCCTCGAGGCTCAAAGGAAAGGAAAGACTAAGGTGTGATTATTGGAGACTTTGCTGTTCGGCCTTCCAGGTAGGTTACGATTTACCCAATGGTGAGACTTCGATTAGCGAAGCATATATTTAGACGATATTGTCGGAGAATGCATGTAAACCTTCAGGTATGAAGTTAGGTTGGATATTGCGTTAGGTTAGGCCTTTTTGTGTGATTTGGGGCTAGCCATCCTGTTGTGTTGTGACTTATCTTGTTCTATTTATTGTTGGCTCATTGCCACGTGGAGACAGTAGATATTAGTGACAAGTTATACATCGTGATGATGATATTGTAGCACCTTACTTGTTCTTGTTTTGAGACTAGGATTGTGATTCTATTGTGGCTTATTGTGTAGCCTTTTTATTGATATTATTGGTGTGCCCATGTGTGGTACTGCTGAGATTGATTGATTATTGACATTGAACTCATACATTGTATGCATTCTCATCCTTCTTGATATATTATTGGTACATTGATGATATATAAGGAAACGTTGTTATGAGTTGGGCTCAGTTGGATGAGAGTGACATGAGGACCAATGTCCGATGGTTATCCCGGAATCAAGGTATGAGTGTTGGTAGCTATTGCCGAGGTCTTTGCCGGAATTGTGAGGATTGGTACATGGACTTCGCGAGTCCCCCATGAGTTATGCTGCCGAGATGTGATGTTCCATCATCGGAGTACATGTGTATCAGTGCATATGCATTGCATTCATCTTTCATACATTATTGTATTGCATTGTACTTTGGGCTTCTTGTGATATTCTTGTGATATAGTTGTGATACACAGATTCGGATTGGATGTACTGAGACTTGGCACAGTTAGGTTTAGATGCTATATAACTTAGGTGATGACTTGTATTTGGTTACTAGCTCGTGTTGACTTATACCTTGTTGATTTACCTGTTTGTCTTACTTTATTGCCTTGATATATGTTAGTTAATCTTAGTCGGTCTATGATACCTGCCAGTATGTGTTGTTTGGACTGACCTGCACTTGCTGCATTCTTTTATGAATGTGGAATATCAGGTGGGATCGATATCTACCCTTCGTGGTTGAGAGTTTGAGGCTTCTAATTCGAGTCGGTTGGGGTGAGCATGTGGATGATTTTCTTCCCGAAGACTCTTACTTTGCTATTTTGAGACATTATTGAGACCATTGATGTATTATTATTACTTCCAGACTTATAGATTTTAGTTAGATGCTCTTGTATGACCAGATCAGATATTAGGGTGGTTTTGATTTACTTCCGCATTTATTATATATTCATATGTCAGACTTACGTTACTTTATCTTCTTCCGCTATTTATATTGTGTTTATGAACGTCGGGTTAAGGGTTCGCCAACTGAGGTGGGATAGGTAGGTGCCCGCACGACTTTGTGAAATTGGGTCGTGACAGAAGAGATCCCTATGGCTATTCTTGATCGTCAGGTTCGCAAGTTAAGAATTAAGGAAGTAGCCTCAGTAAAAGTCTTATGGAGGAGTCAGAAAGTTGAGGAAACTACATGGGAAGCTGAAGAGGACTTGAAATCCAAATATCCTCATTTGTTTGAAGAGTAAGAAGAAAACGTTCAAGGTAAATTCCTTTCGAATCCATGTCATGTCCCTCAAGTATTCATTCCTCGCGTTTCATGTTCACGTTCACGTTCATGTATTCACTGCTCATATCTCATGTTCTAGTGCTCAGGTTTTCACGAAACCATGTCATGTCAGTTCAGTTCCCTTGTTCCATGTCTTGTTTCCTCACGTTCTCATATCCAAGCCATGTACAATTGCATTTCTAACCATGACCCATCATTCGAGGATGAATGATCCTAAGAGGGAGATATTGTAACACCTCTATAACGATCCGTTTGGTCGTTATAGTTATTTTGGCACTTTCGCCCGTTCCCAAGAATTGATTGGCTCACTTTTGACCCGAGGGGACCGCTGATATGCTTCCCGGGGTGTCTAGACCTGATTCGGGTAACTTTGGTGAAAATATAGGCTTAAAAGTGAAAGTGGTTGACCCAAAGTTGACTTTTGGGCAAACGAAACTTTTCCGAAATTCCATCAATTCTGAGAGGTCCGGATAGTCATTTAGAATTTGTGTGGGCGTTTGGTTTGGTTCCCAATGCATTCGGATGCATTTCGGGACGTTGGATGGGAAATGAGAATTAAAGCATCGGTGGTTGACTCGTTCAACGAGACCTCCGTTGGGAATTCCGAGGCCATAGACGCGTTTGTAGCGCATTTTTATGTGGGACTAGGTATCTAGTATGTGAGCAGATGGCCTCGGAGTTAGTCAAAAAATCGGATCGAAACGAAAAACTTAGGCTAAGTTCTGGTGTCTGGTGTCCGCTTTGGCGGTACCAGCACCGCAGTAGCGGCACCGCTGAGGAGGTAGCCCTGCCGCTGAAGTGGTCCCAACCAGTTTGGCTTGACCGCTGAATCGGTCAGGTGGCCGTTGGGCTGCGCGCTGGGGCGGCCCAGGTACCGCTACAGTGGTGACGGGCAGTGACTGTACATTAAATGAGTCTTAGACCCTCATTATTTCATATCTCGATATTGGGGCTTGGGAAAGTTGTTCTTGGAGACAAATTGAAGGAATTCTTGGAGGTAAAACCTTGTCTAATCCTTTACTTCTCTTTAATCACAATCATCTTAGACTTTCCCCTTCCCTTTTCAATCCCTTAGAAATGGAATTTAAAGGAGCGTTTTGGGAGATTTTCTCTCTAAGATTATACTTGATAAATTGATGATGTTAATGTTAAAATGTGATGAATCTAAGTTTAGTAAGCCCATATCTTCCACTTTTAACGTTGGATTTCGAATTTGGAGAATTAGGGTTCAACCCAATTTGGGGGTTTTTACTAGAAATCAGATTTAGGGATAATTCTTAAGCTAAATCAACAATTAATGATTGTGTTATGATTACCTAGGATTCAATTTGGTATTTTACCCGTGAATATCCCGTTTAGCCCTTGTGGGCCCGTTTCCCCAATTTCTAGGGTTAAAATGGACCTAATTGATATCATAGTAATATTAGTATCATTCTCCATGATTTCTAACTTAGAATTCGATTATGCTTAGACTACTTTGGTTCTGAGCTTCAGAGGAAGGGCAAGTCGATAGAGTGATTTATAGGTGTTGTGGTTCGGCAGTCCAGGTACGTTATGATTTACCTTCGGTGAGACTTCATATAGCGAATCACATATTTAGATTATAATGTCGGAGACAACATGTGAACCTTCGGGTGTGGAGTTAGGATGGATATTGCCTTAGGTTGGGCGCTGATGTGTGTTGGGACTAGCCACCCAGTTATGCGTGTCGATTGTTCAATTGTGTTGGCTTGATGCCATGTGTAGTTGGTAGATATAGAATTCTGCTCGTTGTCCTGATTTGGAATAGGATTGACATACCCATTTTTGGTACTTGTACTTGATATATTGTTGGCGTACCCACTGTTGGTACTTGAGTTATTGATATATGTTGGCATACCCAATGTTGGTATTGTGATGTGACACGTTGTTGGCATAACCGTTGTGCAATTGTTGATATTGAATTCGACTGTTGGTGATTAACATATGCATTGTACGCATTCTCTCATATTTATCATGCATGGCCGATATCCGGTGATGATCCGGTATCGTTGATTGAGCGAAACTGATATTTGATAAACTCTTTTACTTGAGTGATTGTGAGGAGGCCGATGTCCGAGGTTCAATTCCAGAATCGTTGATTTATGAAACTGGTATTTGATAACTCTTTTGAGTGATTGTGAGGAGGCCGATGTCCGATGGTTATATTCGAGCATCGTTGATGCATGGCCGATTCCGATGTTATTCCGGAATCGTTGTTAGTGCATGGGCTCCGTGGGTCCCCCAGGGTGGTGCCTGTCACGACCCAACCCCGTGGGCCGCGACTGGTATCTTAACTGGATACCCGTACATACTTACCTAACAGAGTTGGCGTACCAAATAGATAATCCATATTAGACATACACTGATTCAAACTGATATAAATACAACACACGGAAATATACAAACGCATAAACACACTTAGACTTACACATAAGCCGTTGAGGCTATCATAGCAGACAGAATCGCAAACTTGTACATACCTACCTGTACAGTAACAACCCATAACCCACATACATGTCTACCGGCCTCTAACGGACATAACAGAATCAGATGGCGGGACAGGGCCCCGCCGTACCCCAAGTTACCATATATACAGAGTGAGTAAATAACAGAAGATATATATACCAAAAGTACACGCTCCGGGCCAAAGGAGCACTCCAAACAGCAGAATAGAAGTCCTAAGCCGGTGGCGTATCGCGCGGTGCGTCTGTACCTGCGGGCATGTAGCGCAGCCCCCGAAGAACAGGGGGTCAGTACGGAAAATGTACCGAGTATGTAAAGCGGAAATGTAACAAATATAATCATAGTCCGAACCAGAAGTACAGAAATATAGCGGACAGAATCGAACCCGAGGCTGAAACAGAAATACATAGTACACGGACAGAACCACAATATGTATCATAAGTACGGGGTGTAGCAGACAGAGTCGTAATCTGAATCAGAGGTACAGAAGTGTGGCAGACTGATTCATAATCCGAATCAGACGTACGGAAGTGCAGCAGACAGAATCAGTATCCGAATCAGACTTTCAGGAGTGCAACAGACAGAATCATAGTCCAGATCAGATGTACAGATGTATATCAGACAGAATCATGCATGCAGAATCATAAGCATATACAGATACAAATAGCACACATATCAGATCCCGGCCCTCTAGTGAGGGACGCGGTAACAGATCCCGGCCCTCTTAGTACGAGACGCGGTGGACAGACAGATCAGATCATATGCCGTCCTGGACGCCATCCCCATACCATCACATCATCAGATCACATACAGATGTAAACAAATCCCGACCCGCACATCGAGGGACGCGGTGAATAATGCAGTGGAATGTGCACGAATAACAGAACCTGGCCCAGGCGCAGTGAAGGAAGCATTGAGACATCCACGAATAGATTGATGATAGACCATACACATACAGATCATTATTCAGACTCAATGAAACGGAAGTAGATCAGACGGTGGGTCAAATCAGAGTAATCGGACAATATTCATAAGATGCGCATATATGTCATTTGGGATGGCACGACAGATTGCATTGGAATAAAATGTCCAGAACCGCTCCAGACGTCAGAATAGATTATAAGGCTCATAACTATAGTCATAACACTTGTCGTATATCAGACAGAATAATATCCAAAAGTTACCTGTGAGCTTCGGACAGAAATGAGTTAATTAGAGCCGTACAGAAAGTATCAGCACTTTTATGGGCCCACCTTGGGCCGAACCGAGATGGCATACGTAACTTATGGATCATAAGTCTTATGGAGTCATTCGTGAGAGTTCTAGGGCATTTCAACTTAATTTGTGAAAGTTACATACATATAGGTTATTTTGCCGATGAAATATTAAGAGACCAATTCAATCTTATTGAATGAAATGGAGCCAATTTCAATCTCGGATTTCTAGGAACAGGGTCATATCTAAGGCTCGCGTCCGAGCCTATTATGTTTGGAACATGCCTAAGAATGAAGTGAAAGACTTTACATACCTTAGCTGCGCCTTATGCTCGCTCAAATTTGATTCCCGTTTCGCCCAAAATCTTTTCTTCAAGTTCTTCACTTGCCACCAAAGTCACCTTTTTTCCAAAATAATTATATCATCTTGAAGAGAATCTTGCACTTAGTAGTAATTCCAAAAGAAATGGATTTTTGAACCAAAGAATTGAGCTCCAAGAATTTTTTTCCTTTTCCTTTCTTTTTCTCTCACTAGGCCGTGAGCCTTCTTTTCTTGCTTTCCTCTTCTTTCTTTTTTTCTCTTGAATGTTCTAGTTGGTAAAAGATGAATCATAATGGTCATCTCTTATATTGACCAAGATTTAATTCAACACGGGCTTGGGCCAACCCCTATGGCCGGTTGGGCTTTCCTTTTTTTGGGCCTCATTTTCCTTTTTATTTTTTTGAGCCCAATTGGCTACAAATCTTGTTTTGTAATTCCCGAAACTAATTCCCAAAATTCCAATTTTTGCCCTTGGCCTCCTCTCGTATTTCCACACCAATGTTATCATAGCCGGCACATTCATACTAAGTAAGGTCCAAATATAGCCTCATTCATTACAAGTCAAGTTATCTCGAATTTTTCCGAATATGCAAAAATGCCGGATATAACAGTGTCGGTGAGACTCCCCCTGTGAGCAATTAGCCAGGGTCCCGTCTGTCTGTTTGGCAAAGATCCGGGACGGGTAGCACTTAGACTTTGCGAGTCACGCTGGGTTGTGCTACTGAGACATCGATATTTCCGTCTGGAGTGCATGTGTACACCTCATTTGCATATCATGGCATGGCATCACATTCATACCATTATTGCACTGCATTGCATTATGACTTGAGTGAGATGTCGTGATGACTGTATTGTGACGATTGTGTTGTTGATAATTGGACTGTGATGATTCTATTGTAGTGATTGTTTCAGGATTAGATATACTCAGACTTATTATATTAGGGTTAGATACTTACATAAGTGTTGATGGATACTCGGTTACGATTATAGTGTTTCATGCGTGATTGGTTTACTTGTTTATCTGCGTTATTTTCTGAATTGTGTTAACTATGCTACTGTTGTTGTACTGACCTGCACTTGTTGCATTCTTTTATGAATGCAGAGTATCAGGCCGGATCTACTTCTCTGATTCGTGGCTGATCGACTCCACAGCTTCTACTTGAGTTTTCGAGGGTGAGCATCGCGTCAGCTGACCTCGAAGACTCTTCTATTACTTATGTCTTACTTTTCACTCAAGACATGATTTGAGACAACTTATGTATTATTATTCAGACCTTTAGTATTCGAATTTAGATGCTCTTGTATAACCAGACCAGATACTGAGGTGGATTTCATTTACTTCCGCACTTGTTAACATTATATTATGTGTGAGATTTACGTTATTTACTTTCTTCCGCTATTTTCGTTTATTGTGAATGTTGAGTTAAGGGTTCGCCTACTAAGGTGGGAAGGGTAGGTGCCCATATGACCTAGACTAAAATGGGTCATGAAAACCTCACACCTCGTAACTAAGCTACGTTCATGATCCAGGGACTTAGAAACCAAGACGGAAGTGCTAGGATTAGAATTTTTGCATCAGAACGGTAAAAGGACGTGTTACGTCAATTGTATGAGCCGTACATTATGTACGGGCCATACTTCATGGACGTACTTCACGGGGAAAAATTAGAAGTCACTAGAATGTGACTTTCCAGGTACGGCCAACATGTACTGGCTGTACTTTGTGACCGTACATTTTATACAAACCGTACTTTAAAGTACGGGCCGCACTTTCAAGCAGTATGTCACAGTTGAAAAATCATGATCACTAGATTTTGGAAATCCAAGTATGGCCCCATTTTATGGGCCATACATTATTGTACGGGCCGTACATGGTGCCCGTACATTGCCCGCTTCAGTGAAAACTATAAATACGTGGGTTCAGTCCAAAAATCATATTTTCATATATTCAAGCCCGCCTCCCATCACTCTCATACACCAAGGTAAGCCTTTTCCAACCATTCCAAGTGAATTCTAACATGTATCCATGATTACTAAATAAGAATTCATTATTCCTAACCTAGGATTTTTAAGAAAACCCATCTAACGGATTCAAGATTAAGGCTTTTGGATTTCTACTTCAAGTCCAGACCATTGTTACAAGTGTTGGAGCGAATAAGGTATGTAAAGTTTCTATCTATATGTGGGAACATCATTGTTTTTCCCCACGCCACGTTCTTCCATGATTATACTAAAGTTCACCAAAACTGAGGTTCTAGACATGTTCATAATAACACTAAGTACATGTACCATGATATACCATGTTTGTATTAATTGTTCATTATTATGTTCTTAATATTCCCTTTTGGTTATTGAGAATTTGTCTGTAATTCATGAAAACCCGTACGTTGCATTACATGGGTTCTTAAATGCAAGATATGAACTTTTATGTTTATTTTCATGAAATTCTACATGCTTCTATGTTTTCATACAAGTTATACTTTATATCTATCTTCATGTTATAATACAATCATGAATCATGTTTATATAATTCATGGGCTACTAAGTCAATTATATCCATGTTCATGTTTTGGGAGTTGTACAAATTACCGAGAAGGCTCAAACAACCTGAAAATATGTATGCCAGTGCAGGATAAGGATCGCTCCGCCCAGTTAGGATGATTCCTTCATATTTACCCATTGCGGGTTATTGGATCCATTCATGTCATATTTATGTCTCGTACCCCGGTAAGGTATGAGATGACTTAGCTGATTGGGCAGAGATCAGACGCCACGTGCTCACGTGGTGGTTACATGTCAATTATACTAATGCACTCCCAAAGATATGCTTATAGAATTAAAATATTTTATTAATGTTATACATATTCGTCAGATGATATTAATGTTCATGTTGAGCTTACAGTTACAGTTTCAGTTTCAGTTCTGCTATTTCATGTGTCGTGCTTATTTCATTCAGTTGCTTTACATATGTCCCCTTTTATTTGCCTGAGGGCTTGCATTTCACAATGCAGATTTACAGGTCGACGGATCAGCTCGTTAGCACTTTGCAAGTATTAGCTATTGGTAAGCCCCATCTCATTCGGGGTTTTATCTTTATTTATATTTATTTCAGTTATCAAGCTAAGGGATGTCGGGGGCCTTGTCCCAATAAACAATTTAGTAGCCAGACTCATGTCAGAGGTTTCATAGACTAGACTAGATCAGTTCTCTCATGTCAGATACTCAGAGTCGTATAGCTAGTATTGGCTCAGCATTTATTATATTTTTAGACTATTTCTGCATCATGATATAAATAGTATTTTCAGTATTACTATGATGTCCCATGTTTTATTTAGACTATTCATGTTTTAACTTTTATTCCGCATTAGTTCATGCCCCATGTTGATTCAGCAAGCCATGTGGTTCGCTCGGTCACATGCAGCAAGACACCGAGTTCCATATTACGCCCAAGCCATATTTTGGGGCATGACAGCTAATGGATTAAAGATTAGAAATGTATATTTAGGCCTGAATGCTGAATTATGTGTGAAGTACATCAATCATGATAGACCCCTCCCCTTTCTCTAATTATGCTGATTGACTGAGTGGTTGCCTATCATTCTTATTTGCTTATTTCTATTGGTGTTATGTTCTCCTAATCGTTGTCGGCCTATGATGCTTACTAGTACGAATGGTGTACAAATACTACTCTTGCTACACCCTATTCGGGGTGTAGAGTTGTTACAAGGTGTGTTCATGGATTTATTAGCTTTGGAAGATTCTCCCAGTGTCCTCTCCAAAAGCTTCTATTAATTTCACTCCAAAATAGATGTTGCATTTTTATTGTATTGTATTTCAACGAGTTGTAAATCTTAGAATTTCTTGCACTAGTCTAGACCCGATTTTGGGAAATGGTTAATGTATGAGTACCTTTTGTTCATTTCTGGTTTTAGATGATATCGGAATTACCAAGTGCCATATTATTATTTCATTTATATAAATTGAGTTGTGTTTTGGAAAAAGGGTTCGCCTACTAGGTAGGATTGGGTAGGTGCCCGCATGATCCACGATTTGGGTCGTGACAAGTTGGTATCAGAGTCTTAGGTTACCAGTCTCACAAATACAGGAGAAATGTCTAGTAGAGTCTCGTGGGATGGCATGTAGACGTCCGTACCCATCTACAAGAGGCTATAGGGCATTTAGAAAACTTACCTTCTTTCTCTTTTATCGTGCCACTTCGGTCAAATCGATATCTAGATGTATCCAATTGGCATCTAGTTGATTCCAACTAGTATATATTCCAACTAGTATATAGTGATAGCATTGTTGTGGCATTGTGTGGGTCTATTTCATATGCGAAGGATGATTTAATGTGTTGCAAGTGGTGTGCAAGTCTTAAATTGCATTAGAAATTCCCTCTAGTTCAACTGTCTAGCCGTAGCAAACAAGGCTCTCGCCAGCGGTCCGCGCCCACGAAGGGAGGGCCGAGAGGCAAAATTGGTGTCGTGTCAGTGATCGTGCCTGCAGAACCTTGTCCACAGGAGCGGAACTACCATAGCGGAGTTCAGTCCACTGGAGCGGACCCCAGCGAGTAGTTTCACGTTGCAGCGTGTTCGCCGAAGCAAAAATTCTGTTCGCTGTAGCGGAAGTACTTGCCAAATAGAAAATTTAGATACATAAACCAAGCTCGACAAGGGTACAATCCATCAAATCAAATAGCAAAAAATAGAGACTGAAAAACAAGAAATACCAAATTGTTCAAAACATTCACCAAGATGAAACCAAAAACAAATATCTGGAAAAAAAAGGACCTACAAGGGAAAAACCATGGCTAAAAAGAGAGAAACCACTACTTCTTCCTCGTGTCGGTTGCCTCATCACCCTCATCATCTGAGCTACTAGCCTCACCACCAACAACGGGCTCACTCAGGACAGAGTATCGCTTCGGGTCGTCCTTGTCCTCAATTGGAAGCCTCGTTTTCGGGTGTATCATCTTGAGCATCCCCTTGAAGCCCCTCCATATCTTTATCAGCAACTTATCCCTGGACTTACCCTTCTTTTTCTCCTTGCCAAAGTCCTCATGAAGCTCACCATATGCCTTAGCCATGGAAGTGTAGACAGTCTACAATGTGGCAACTGAAGTCTTCATCTCCTCTTGTGCCTCCAAGTACTTCTTTATCTTATCCTGAGTGAAGTAGCCAGCAGCAGTGCTTGATGGGCCGACCTCGGTGGAAGGTCTAGGAAGCCTAAGGATTAACCCCTTCATCTCCTCCATCTTGAGCCCAGCCGCTCGAAGGGTCCCTGAGTCTGTGAAGGTGCAGCCTCATCTTTACCCTCTCCAAGGCTCGCATCAACCCCGATACCCACATCAATCTTTCTCTTCTTGATCCGAATTGAGGTACCATACCCCTTCACATTCAGTGGGTTGAATTAAATATCAGAATCAACCCACTCATCCTCATCTCTCCGTAGGACATTTACCTCTTCGCATAGGCCTGTGATGAGGGAAGGAAAAATCAGGTTTGGACCCGGCTCTGCCACAAACTCCCTCCACTCTTGAAATATATGATGACCCACATTCACTGGGATATCATCCAGAATGCAAGCTATCATGAGAGCTCAAGGGTAGGTGGCATCGGTAGTGTTTCTCGAAGGGCTTACCCATCGGGAGATGATGTTCAGCCACTGCCTGGCCTTAGCAGTGAAATAGGTGTTCTTAATCCCGGTCCTCTTATTGACCCAATCGACCGACCCCCTTTCCTCCTCCGCAACCAACTTCGAGACTAACCAAGCCCCATTACCATCATGGTCCTTCTCATCCATGTCACTCACCGGATGGTTCTCCAAGTCATAGTGGGCATTGATCACCTAAGCCCCAATCTTCACCGCGGTGCCCCGAATCGTGATTTTTGGATCCGGAGAGGACAAGTCCACCGTTTTGTGGATAGCATAGAAGTCTCTTACCCAAGTCTCATTTGGCTTGCCAGGATCATCGGCAAAATAGTTCCACCCAATCCCGTTCAACCACTCATAGAACTCCAGGGCACATTGATCTACCTTATTCATGTTGAGTGCTTGTTCTAAAACCAACTCTTTCCTCATGTACTCTAAATAATGACACTGGCATTCCTGAGATGGGAAGTGAACATAATTCTGACCACTTTCCCCTTAGGTAGGAGTGACATTTTGTCTAGGGCAATGTTTTCTCCTTCGTTTTGAGACGTGATTTCAAATTTGTACCTGCGACAATCGACTAAGTTAGTTCCAACAATTACGCCAAGTCCGATAACTAATGTTATGTTATTCGAGCCAAAGAAACCAGTAAAAATAACCCCAGTTGCACCAGTACGAAGCTACTGGTTTTCGCCAAATCTATACAGGTCTTACCGCAGCGGAAGCAGCGCCGCTGAAGTGAGACCGCTTTTGCGGAAGGATATCCATATGGCCAGACCTCGATAGTGCGTAGTAGGACGCGGGAGCGGATCCGATATAGCGAACGAGCCCACGCGCCTACATAAATGTTTTCCTACCTACATTTGCACCGGCGCAGCGTAGTTGAGTCGCGCCAGCGGAATAGTTTCCGTGGTGGCGGACTCATCGTCCTCATCGAAGTAACCCAAAAAACAAATCGACAAATTTTCTCAATTTGGGACTCAAAACCAGTAAAATGAGGCATGCATTGTATATTTAATGGATTGAGTATTATAAGGGTTATATTTAGGCCTAAATACTGAATTATATGTGAAGTATATTAATCGTAATAGACCCCTCCCCTTTCTCTGATTATGCTATTTGACTGAGTGGTTGCCTATCATTCTTATGTTCTTATTTCTATTGGTGTTATGTTCTCCTAATCGTTGTCAGCCTATGATGCTTACCAGTACGAGTGGTGTACTGATACTACTCTTGCTACACCCTGTTCGGGGTGTAGAGTTGTTACAGGTTGCGTTCATGGATTTATTAGCTTCTAAAGATTCTCCCGGTGTCCTCTCCAAAGGCTTCTGTTAATGTCATTTCAAAACAGAGGTTGCATTTTTGTTGTATTGTATGTCAATGAGTTGTATATCTTAGAAGTTCTTGTACTAGTCTAGACCTGATTTTGAAAAATGGTTAATGTACGAGTACCTTTTATTCATATTTGGTTTTAGATGATGTCAGAATTACTAAGTGTTTTAATATTATTTCATTTATAAAAATTGAGTTGCGTTTTAGAAAAAGGGTTTGCCTACTAGGTGGGATTGGGTAGGTGCCCGCACGATCCACGATTTGGGTCATAACAGTAATAAAATTGGGAACATATTGTATTCTTAGAAGAAAGAAATCTAGCTACTAAGGAATTTTCTGATGTTTAGTACCCTACTATTCTAGTCTCTTACATAGCTCTAACATCTTTGTTATTTAATGAAAATAAGAAAGTGCCAACTGTAGACACCCAATTTTTGCCCTCCAAAAATTCAATTAACTAGTCAAGCTTCTTGAATTCCAAACAGAATAAAGAATTAGTAAGACAAATTAAAAAAAAATACTTTCTAAACTATTTTCGGTGTTATTTTACCATTTCAGTTGGCAAAATACCATAATATATATTACGTATAATTTTAAGTATTAATTATGTCTATTTTATCAATTGGAAAATCAATTTACGCAAAAAGCGAGTGTTTAATTAAGTATGTATTTTAATTGTCAATTAATAGTCAAAATTTTACTTTGTTGAGACAAGAAGCTTAATTATTCAGTTGAATAATTAATTTATCTCAATCTTATTTCAATTTAATCGGATTTTAAAGACAGGTTTTGAATTGACTACTCCTCCACAAAATCTGGTTACAATTGAAATAATGAAGGTGCTATGTTTTAAATCTCAATTCCAACCATTTTCGTTCAGCCCAAACGAATTAAATACCCGTCCCATTTTCCTTTAAACGACTAAATTCCCCTAAACCCATTTCATATCCCCAAAAATACAAAATTATAACCAAAATCCCTAATATTCTCCTCTTCAGCAAATTAAACCAGCGAACCTGTTACACCTCGGAAATTTTATGTCGTTTGCACTATGAGTAAGCTAACGTAAGCTCAAAGTGTACATGAATCCCTTATAAGGCTAAGGAGGATATCTAACAATTCTAAGTATCTACCTCGAGGTTTCAGAGTCATAAGAAGAGGCGGAAGTAAGTTTGTTGAGATTGGAAATTGTGTCATGTTTTTCGAAGATTTCGGATCATTTGAGTTATACATTAGTTAGAATTACCTTTAGGGGGAGATATAGGGCCCCTTAGATGTTTCATGAAGTTTTATACAAGTTCACAGAAGGTTCCATAAGGTTTGGAGGTCAAACGAAGCGAAAAGAATGTGTTTTTGCGAAAACTAGAGTTTGTGCACCAATATGCGGCCACAAACTGAGTTTGCTATGCAGCATATTCGCCGCAAACTCACCGAATTTTCTGGCCTCACTGCCCAACCTCCTCCCCAAGGAAAGTAGGGGAGATGCGGCCGCATATCCATTATGCTGAGCCGCATCTCCACCGCAAATTGATGCGGCGGGGGGGGGGGGGGAGGGGGGGAGGGTGCGAATTTGACACCTTTTTAAGTTCTAAAAGATCTCATTTTCATATATACCTCCCACACTTATTTACCCATATTATTAGATGGTTATTGAGAGTTCTTGAAGGTTCCATAATATTCCAAAACCTTCCATACCATCAAGAGAGAAGATCAAACATCAAAACCTCAAGAAAATCCATGGAAGGTGATTGTTCTTGTTTCTCCCCAAGGTGGCGATGAACTTGATCTTGGGAGGAGTTGAGTAACGTGAAGTTCTTTTATTATAAGGTATGTTCTCCCTATTATTCATACGATTGAGTTGATGTAAAGGTTAGTCACTCTTAGAAAGGAAAAGAATTAAAGTGGAGAAGTCATAAAGTGTTGAAGTGAACTTAGTGACCATGAGATGAACTTGAAAGGGGATTTTGGATAAATTTGAGATTAAATTGAATATAGCTTCTTCATTATGATATTGTGGATGTTATTATTATTTTTTGGCAGTTGTTTTGTAATATGGTGGAAGTTGATAAAATAGGGGAAGTGCTGCCCAAATTTCGTTAGCTCGTTAATTACACTCGTTTGAACTTAAGAGTGTTTTCAAGACTTAACATTAGTATGAATCCTCTTGAATGTAGATTTTGCAGACTTTGGAAGAGAACGTTAAGTAATTAAGGAGACGTAAAGGTATGTTAAGGCTAACCCTTTGTTTCCAAAGGCATGATTTCCTTATTGTGAATCCATCTATGATATCCATAATGTCTTATTTACTAGAAATGCTAGAAGTTCATGATTCTCAAAGTTCTCATGGTATTTTTGATCTTGTTCATCGTCGTTGATCTTATCTTATAATAGTTGACCCTCTATGGAAAGATATAGGGATAATGATGATTCCATAATGGTAATCAGAGGCTCACTGACCTTATGTAACTCCGATAGAGTTGTAATGTTTCCTTTGGATTTTCATGTATGCCATATATATGTATATAGATATTTTCTGACACCGAGCCTATATGGCCGGGTATGATAACTACTGTGCATACCACTGCGGTTGGGTATGGACACCGAGCCCTGTTATGGCCGAATATGGACAACACCGAGCCCTGTTATGGCCGAGGTATGGAAAACACCGAGCTCTATTATGGCCGGGTATGAAAAACACCGAGCTCTGTTATGGCTGGGTATGGTATCCTTGTATGTGTATGTATGAAATATTTCCTTTAGAGAAAGGATAAGTATGCATGACAGTCATCTTAAGAGGTATAAATTGTTCTCTTTATCTTATGTGAACTTCATGCTTTCATCATATTGCTATTCATGCCTTACATACTCAGTACATTGTTCGTACTGACATCCTTTTGTTTGGGGATGCTGCGTTCATGCCCTCAGGTAGACAGTGAGACAGACCAGACCCCTAGGCTGCTTCATCAGTGATTGCATAGAGGTGCTCCATCTGATCCGGAGCTGCAGTTTAGTTGATACTATTCTTTTGTGTACATACTTGGGCATGGCGGGGTCCTGTCCAATCTTTATGATATTACATATTACATGTAGAGGCTCGTAGAAAGATGTACATAGCTAGATATCTCATAACCTTATCGGTTTATATTTCTGTATATCATTTTGGAAGCCTTGTCGGCTTGTACATATGGGCATAGTTCATGATGTTTATATGTACGATGGAACTTGTATCTTTTAAATTCGCGGTAATTGGAGATAGCCATGTGGCTCACCTAAGTATTATTATGAGAAGTACGATAAGCGGTACTCGATTAGTTAGTTCCGTGTGCCCGTCATGGCCCTCCAGTTGGGTCGTGACAAAAGTGGTATTAGAGCAGTTCGTCCTAGGGTGTGTCTACGAGTTGTGTCTAGTAGAGTCTTGTTTATGGGTGTGAAGCGCGCCACACTTATAAGCAGGAGGTTGCAGGCATTTAGGAATTATTGACCTTTCTTCTTCATCATAGATCGTGCGATAGAGCCATGGTATAAGAATTTCCCTTATCTTGTCCGTGCGTTGTGTTTTCAGCGATGCCTGCGAAGAGAAAAGCTACAGTAGCCCAGAAGGGTAAGACAGTTGCAGGTAGAAGGACTGAGCGGGTACCGCTGGCAGATATAGAGGAGGGCGAGTCTCAGAATGAGGTTTCATCTCGATCCTCTCATACTCCCCCCATTTCAGAGGAGCACAAAGGAGCCTCAGCTCCAGCTCCAAGACCCTCAGTTCCTCCACCAGATGCCTTAGGCTAGGAGATGAGAGCGGCCTTCCATTTGTTGACCTAGTTAGTCACCGCACTGGCCCAGTGGCAAGGTATGGGTCATGGTGATAGGGTTGTCAGTGCCAGAGCCCGTGATTTCATTAGTTTGAACCCTTCAAAATTCTTTGGGTCAAAACTGGATGAGGACCCACAGAACTTCATAAATGGGATATTGAGAACATTGTGGGCAATACATGCTTCGGATGTTGAGTCGGTAGAGCTGGCCTCCTATAGATTACGGGATGTTGCGGTTCATTGGTATGCTGTTTGGATGTCTTCTAGAGGAGTTAACGCACCTCCACCGGTATGGTAAGAGTTTGTAGATGCTTTCCTCTAACACTATTTGCCGCCAGAGGTTCGACGGGCCCAAGCTGATCGGTTCTTGAATCATAGACAGGGAAATATGAGTGCCCTAGAGTATAGCCTTCATTTTAATTCTCTGGCCAGGTATGCTACAGCCATAGTAGCTAATATGGGAGATCGCATACACCGATTTATGAATGGGTTGGGGCCACATTTGATGGATGATTGTTTGACGGCCTTACTTTAGGAAGGTATGAATATTTCTCGCATTTAGGCCCATGCCCAGAATTTGGAAGAGCGTCAGCGACAGTAGAGGAGCGAGCGTGAGTATGATAGGGGTTATAGTAAGAGGGCTAGATCCTCAGAGTCCTGTTAGTAAGTTTAGAGGAGGTCAGAGGTAACAGTATTCTAGGCACTCAGGCTATTCAACGACTAGTGTACCTCCACGACTTGCGGGCTAGATATTTGATCGACCTATTCACTACTCCGAACCGAGTCAGAGTTTTAGAGCTTCGAGTTCTCAATATTGGGGTGATTCAGGCTAGCTGAGACCACTTTTACCACGATGTACTTAGTGTGGTAAATTACATTGGGGACCGTACCGATTAGGTTTAGATGTTTGCTATGCCTGCGGTCAGCTAGGCCATATCATGCGTGACTGTCCATCGATAGGTTGTAGAGATAGGGTCCAGCCCACAGGATCAGCAACTGGTTCTTCATCATTTGTACGCCCTCCGGGGAAAAGCTTACAGACACCAGCAGGTCGTGGTAGAGGTAGAGGAGGAGCGCCCAGTTCAAGTGGTCCTCAACATCATATTTGTGCATTGGCTGGATGACAGGATCTTGAGTCTTCTCCCGATGTTGTCACAGGTATATTATCAGTATCTTCTCATGACGTATATGCATTGATTGATCCAGGTTCTACATTATCACATATTACTCCCTATATTTCCGATCGTATTGGGGTGAAACTTAAGCCAATTAAACCTTTTGAAGTGTATACACCCGTTGGTGACCCAGTGATAGCTAGTTGGGTGTATAGAAATTGTATGGTCATAGTCTGTGGCTGTCGCACCATGGCAGATTTGATTGAGTTGAATATAGTAGATTTTGATGTTATTATGGGTATGGGTGACACAACGTCTCCAAGAAGTAGGTTTATTTCCTATCTCAAGGAAAGGAAGATGATTGCTAAAGGTTATATTTATCTTTAGTCCAGGTGTAGGATATAGAAGCAAAGTCGCCAACTCTTCAATCTGTCTCTGTAGTGATTGAGTTTCCAGATGTGTTTCCGAATGAGCTTCCAGGCCTCCCACCAGAGCGAGAAATTGATTTTTCCATTGATGTGCCACCGGATACTAAGCCAATATCTATTCCTCCTTATAGAATGGCTCCTGCAGAGTTGAAAGAGTTGAAAAAGCAATTGAAGGATTTTCTTGAGAAAGGCTTTATTAGGCCTAGTTCGTCGCCGTGGAGAGCACCTGTGTTATTTGTGAGAAAGAAAGATGGATCCTTGAGAATGTGTATTGATTACAGACAGTTGAATAAGGTGACAATCAAGAAAAAATATCTGCTCCCAAGAATTGATGATTTATTTGGTCAGTTACAAGGTGCCAAATGGTTCTCAAAAATAGACTTGAGATCGGGGTACCACTAGGTGAGAGTTAGGGAGAAAGATATTCTGAAGACGACCTTTAAAACCCGATATGGTCACTTTGAATTTTATGTCGTTCGGATTGACTAATGCACCGGCGGTGTTCATGGATTTAATGAACAATGTGTTCAAGCCATATCTAGATTCATTTGTGATTGTATTTATCGATGATATCCTGGTATACTCTCGACCCGAGGCAGAGCATGCAGATCATTTACGTGCTGTTCTTAGAGTTCTTCAGGCTCGGGAGTTATATGCAAAAAATTTAAAATGTGAGTTATGGTTGAATTTTGTGACTTTTCTAGGGCATAGTATTTCAGCTGATGGCAGTCGAGTGGATACCCAGAAAATTGAAGCTGTAAAGACTTAGCTGAGACCTAAAACACCTATGGAGATCCGTAGTTTTTTAGGCTTAGCAGATTATTATAGAATATTCGTAGAGGCCTTTTCTTTTATTTCTGCACCATTGACGAAGCTAACTCCGAAATCAGCTAAATTTCAATGGACGGATGCTTGTGAGAATAATTTTCAGGAGCTGAAGGATAGATTGACTTCGACCCTGGTTCTGATACTTCTAGAAGGATCGAAGGGCTATGTTGTTTATTGTGATACTTCAGGCGTAGAGTTAGGTTGTGTGTTGATGCAGCACGGTAAAGTTATTGCTTATGCTTCAAGGCAATTACGAAAACACGAAAAAAACTGTCCAACCCATGATCTAGAGTTAGCTGCTATGATTCATGCATTAATGATGTGGAGGCATTATTTGTATGGTGTTCACATTGATATTTGTACAGATCATAAGAGTCTTCAGTATATTTTCAAGCAGAAAGAGTTGAATTTATGGCAAAGGCGATGGTTGGAGCTGTTGAAAGATTATGATGTTAGCATTCTATATCATCCAGGGAAAGCGAACGTTGTATATAATTCTCTTAACCGTAGATCTATAGGTAGCTTATGTGGTGTTCAGCCAGATAAAAGAGAGTTAGCTCGTGAACTTCAGCAGTTAGCTAGCCTGAGAGTTCGGTTAATGGACTCGGCCAATATGGGAGTTACTATTCAAAATTCAGTTGTTTTGTCATTAGTAGTTGAGGTGAAAGAATGCCAGTATGAGGATCCCATATTATTTCATTACAGGAATACACTTCCTCAGAATAAAAAGTCGTCCTATGAGATTTCTGCAGATGGAGTTCTTAGATATCGAGGCAGATTATGTGTTCCTGATGTGGCGGGATTACGTCACCAGACTTTAGAGAAAGCCCGTTGTTCCCGCTATTTTGTTCATCCGGGAGAACCAAAAATTTATCATGACCTTAAATCTATATATTAGTGGGACGGAATGAAGAAAGACAAAATATAATTTGTAGCTCAATGTCCTAACTGTCAGCAGGTAAAGATTGAGCATCAGAAGCCTGGGGGATTGTTACAAGCTATAGAAATTTCGATTGGAAATAGGAAGTGATTAATATGTATTTCATTACAGGCTTGCCCCGTTCTCAGCGTAAGTATGATTCTGTATGGGTAATTGTGGATAGACTTACGAAGTCAGCTCATTTTCTACCAGTCAGAACTACGTGCTCAGCTGAAGATTATGCAAAGCTTTTTATCAAAGAGATAGTATGACTCCATGGTGTTCCAGTATCCATTATTTCTGATAGAGGAGCACAGTTTACAGATAATTTTTGGAAGTCCTTCCAAGAAGGTTTGGGGACTCAGGTAAGTCTTAGCACAGCGTTTCATCCACAGACTGATGAACAAGCTGAGCGCACCATTCAGACTCTCGAGGATATGCTATGGGCATGTGTGTTAGATTTTAGAGGTAGTTAGGATGATCACTTACCGCTTATAGAGTTCTCTTATAACAATAGTTATCATTCCAGCATCCAAATGGCCCTGTATGAGGCTTTCTATGGGCGCAAGTGTAGATCACCAGTTGGGTGGTTCGAAGTGGGAAAATCTAAGTTAATAGGGACAGACTTGATCCAGCAAGCTATGGAAAAGGTCAAGCTTATTCAAGATCGATTATTGACAGCTCAGAGTCGTCATAAATGTTATGCAGATAATCGCCGACGAGACTTAGAGTTCCTAGCTAATGACTGGGTATTCTTGAAGGTGTAGCCGATGAAGTGCGTCATGAGATTTGGTAAAAAGGGGAACTTAGCCCTCGGTATATTGGGCCTTTCAAGATTGTACGCAACGTAGGCTAGTTGGCTTATGAGTTAGATCTACCTTTAGACTTAGAGTCAGTCCACCCAGTTTTCCATGTGTCAATGCTTCGCAAGTGTATTGGAGACCCTTCCAAAATTGTACCTTTGGACGATGTCCAGGTCACCGAGCAATTGTCCTACGAAGAAGTTCCCTTTCTATTCTAGATACGCAAGTTCGGAGATTACTAACCAAAGATGTAGCTTCAGTTAAAGTTCTATGGAGAAACAATAATAGGGAAGAAATGACTTGGGAAGCTAAGGAAGATATGAAGTCCAGGTACCCATATTTATTTCCATTCCCAGAGGAGGTTCAGATAGAGCCACCATTGCCTTCAGGTACGTAATGCTTTCTTTTTGTAATTTCTTGGTCATGTGTGGCTATTATTGTTGTTGTTATTGTAGCCCTGTGAGGAGTTGTATATTTTGGGTTGTTATGACAGGACGGTAGTGGCATATTACAGGGGAAACTCTGGCGAAATTTTTGTTGCATGCCTAAGAGTATTAACATTCGAGGACGAATGTTCTTAAGGGAGGAGGAATGTTACACCTCAAAAATTTTATGTCGTTTGCATTATGAGTAAGCTAATGCAAGCTCAAAGTGGACATGAAGCCCTTATAAGGCTAAGAAGGGTATCTAACTATTATACCCCGTATTTCCCATGCTGAGTTTCGCCGTAAGATAGCTGACGTGAAGTTAGCAAGTGAGGTTGTTGTCAAGGTTGTAATAGATTCTACATGATTATTCCACATATGCTGGAGTTTAAGTTGTGTACAACAAGTATCGGAAGATTGGAGGCGAAGTAAACCAGAAAAATCTGAGTATTGCAGCAGAGCAACTCGACGGTCAAGTCGATCGACCGTCGACTGGTCGACGAACCGTTGACCCAACTGTTGAAAAACTCTAGGAGATTCTGAGGCTTCCGTAAGTCGACGAACCGTCGACATGTCGATGGACCGTCTACCCGACCGTCGAACCGCAATCGGTAGAAATTCTCTCTCTCCTATATATTTATTAAAAGGCCGTGACTTGGATCATTTATTTTCATAAAAAATCAGATCTTTCTAGATCCTTCAAGCTCTCTCTACACTCTCCACTCATGCATACACTTCCTAAGCCAAATTCAAGTAAAAGTCAAGCTTTGAAACCCTAAGCTAGTCTATGGGTGTTGATGATCTTTGCTCCTAAGTTAATTTTTATGGTGGTTTTGGTTCAAAACAAGGTTGGGGAAAATTAGGGTTCTTCAAGATTAAGGTATGCTCTTTCTTCTTTCTTCTTTCTTATGTTGAGTTTATTTGGAGATTAATAAGTCATAAAAGTGAAGGAAATTGTGGGACATAGTGCGGGAGTTGTTGGTTGTGATTGGAATTTGAAAGCAAGTTTTGGATTGTTTTAGGTGCAAATTGCATATATTTTTCCTAAATACTGAAGCTATTGATGTTGTTATTGTTATTGGGAGTTGTTTTGTAATTTGGTGGAAGTAGACAAAATAGGGGAAGCGTTACCCAAATTTTACTAGCTCGTTGGCTACACTAGTTTGAACTTAAGAGTGTTTTCAAGACTTAACCTTAGTATGAATCCTCTTAAATGTAGATTTTGCGGACTTTGGAGGAGAATGCAAGTAGTTAAGAAGACTTAAAGGTATGTTAAGGCTAACCCTTTCTTTCTAAAGGCATGATTTCCTTATTATGATTCCATCTACGACATCTATAATGTCCTATTTCCTAGAACAAGTTAGAAGCTCATGACTTTCAAGATTCTTATAGTAGTATTCATAAGAGTTCTTTATATGATGAAGATAACGATGATAATGATGATGAGGGTGATTCCATAATAGAAATCGGGGGTTTACCGACTTTCTGTCATCCCGATAGAGTTGGAATGCTTCCTTTGGATACTCATGTATGTTATATATGTACATGGCTATTTTCTGACACTGAGCTTATATGGCTGGGTACGATTCTATTGTGCACACCACTGCAGTTGTGTACGAATAACACCGAGCCTTGTTATGGCCGGGTACGCATCACACCGAGCCTATATGGCCGGGTATGATATCATTATATGTTTATGTATGAAATGTTTTCTTTAGATAAAGGTCAAGTATGCATGACATTCGCCTTATGAGGTATAATTTATTCTGTGTTATCTTCATGCTTTCATCATATTGTTATTCATTCCTTACATACTCAGTACATTGTTCGTACTGATGTCCTTTTGTTTGTGGGCGCTGCGTTCATGCCCGCAGGTAGACAGGGAGACCGACCAGACCCCTGGGCTGCTTTATTAGTGATTGCATAGAGGTGCTCTATTTGATCCAAAGCTGTAGATAGTTGGTCCTATTCTTTTGTGTACAAACTTTGTATAGACTTGTGCATGGCGGGGTCCTGTCCCGTCTTTATGATAGTACATATTCCATGTAGAGGCTCCTAGACAAATGTACATAGCTAGATATCCTATAACCTTATCGGTCTATATTTTGTATATCACTTTTGTGTAGCCTTGTCGGATTGTGTATATGGGATTGTTTAATGATGTTTATATAAATGTGCCTATGTTCGATGGAACTTGTGTCTTTCTGGTTCGTGGTGAATATGAGTCAGCCATCTGGCTCACCTAGATATGATCATGAGAGTATGATAAGAGGTGGTCGGCAGGTTAGTTCCGGGTGCCCATCATGGCCCTCTGGTTGGGTCGTGACACTAACAATTCTAGGTACGTACCTCAAGGTTTCAGAGTCATAAGAAGTGGCGGAAGTAAGTTTGTAGAAAGATTGGAAATTGAGTCATGTTTTGGGAAGGTTTCGGATCATTTGAGTTATACATTGATTAGATTTACCTTGAGGGGGAGATATAGGGCCCCTTAGATGGTTAATGAAGTTTTATACAAGTGCCAAGAAGGTTCCATAATGTTTGGAGGTCAAACGAATCGAAAAGAACGCGTTTTCGCGAAAACTGGAGTTTTTTGTGGACCAATATGCAGCCGCAAACTGAGTTTGCTGTGCAGCATATTCGCCGCAAACTCACCCAATTTTTTGGTCTCACTGCCCAACCTCCTCCCCAAGGAGAGGAGGGGAGATGCGGCCGCATATCCATTATGCTGAGCCGCATCTCCACCGCAAATTGATTCGGGGGGGGGGGGGGGGGGGAATCTGACACCTTTTTAAGTTCTAAAAGATCCCATTTTCATATATACCTCCCACACTTATTTCCCCATATTATTAGAGGGTTCTTGAGAGTTCTTGAAGGTTTCATAATATTCCAAAACCTTCCATACCATCAAGAGAGAAAATCAAACATCAAAACCTCAAGAAAATCTATGGAAGGTGATTGTTCTTGTTTCTCCCCAAGGTGGTGATGAACTTGATCTTGGGAGGAGTTGAGTAACGTGAAGTTCTTTTATTATAAGTTATGTTCTCCCTATTATTCATATGATTGAGTTGATGTAAAGGTTAGTCACTCTTGGAAAGGAAAAGAATTAAATTGGAGAAGTCATAAAGTGTTGGACCGAACTTGGTGACTATGAGATGAACTTGAAAGGGGATTTTGGATAAATTTGAGATTAAATTGAATATAACTTCTTGATTATGATATTGTGGATGTTATTATTGTTGTTTGCTAGTTGTTTTGTAATATGGTGGAAGTCGATAAAATAGGGGAAGTGCTGCCTAAATTTCATTAGCTCGTTAATTACACTCATTTGAACTTAAGAGTGTTTGCAAGACTTAACATTAGTATGAATCCTCTTGAATGTAGATTTTGCGGTTTTTTGAAGAGAACGTTAAGTAATTAAGGAGACGTAAAGGTATGTTAAGGCTAACCCTTTTTTTCCAAAGGCATGATTTCCTTATTGTGAATCCATCTATGATATCCATAATGTCCTATTTCCTAGAAATGCTAGAAACTTATGATTCTCAAAGTTCTCATGATATTGTTGATCTTGTTCATAGTCGTTGATATTATCTTATAATAGTTGACCCTCTAAGGAAAGATATAGGGATAATGATGATTCCATAATGGTAATCGGAGGCTCACTGACCTTATGTCACTCTGATAGAGTTGTAATGCTTCCTTTGGATTTTCATGTATGCCATATATGTGTATATAACTATTTTCTGACACCGAGCCTATATGTCCGGGTATGATAACTATTATGCACACCACTGCGGTTGGGTATAGACAACACCAAGCTCTGTTATGGTCGGGTATGGACAACATCAAACTCTGTTATGGCCGGGTATTGACAACACCGAGCCCTGTTATGGCCGGGTATGGGTGAAACCGAGCCTATATGGTCGGGTATGGTATCATTATATGTATATGCATGAAATGTTTCCTTTAGAGAAAGGATAAGTATGCATGACAGTAGTCTTAAGAGGTATAAATTGTTCCCTTTATCTTATGTTATGTTCATGCTTTCATCATGTTGCTATTCATGCCTTACATACTCAGTACATTGTTCGTACTGACGTCCTTTTATTTGTGGTCGCTGCGTTCATGCATGCAGGTAGACAGGGAAACAGACCAGACCCCTAGGCTACTTCATCAATGATTACATAGATGTGCTCCATTTGATCCGGAGTTGTAGTTTAGTTGGTACTATTCTTTTGTGTACATACTTAGGCATGACGGGATCCTATCTCGTCTTTATGATATTACACATTCCATGTAGAGGCTCGTAGACAGATATACATAGCTAGATATCCCATAACCTTATCGGTTTATATTTTTGTATATCATTTTGGTAGCCTTCTCGGCTTGTACATATGGGCATAGCTAATGATGTTTATATAGACGTGTATATGTTCGATGGAACTTGTGTCTTTTCAATTCGTGGTAATTGGAGATAGCCATGTGGTTCACCTAAGTATGATTTTGAGAAGTACGATAAGAGGTAATAGGTTTGTCAGTTTTGGGTGCCCGTTATGGCCCTCCAGTTGGGTCGTGACAGAACCCCAGCTATCTTTGAACATTTTAGGATTGATTCGTGCATGCTTGTTGTTGTTCAGTCGTTGCTCGTCTATTTCGGGAAAAGACATTTATGGTTCTTGTCTTTTTTTCTTTGAATTCAAACGATAACATGCTCTTTTTTCTTTTTCCTTTTCGATTTGTTTGCTAACCTGTACGAATTCAAGGAATCTCCAGCTTTCTTATCCTTGAATTTGAATTTCAAACGATTTGGAAGTCCCGCATCGACCCAAATTGCTAAACCCCTAACATTTGGGGTACTATAAGTAGAATTCTATCCTCTTCGTTCGAGGGGACGGTTTTGGACACCCACAAATAGTTTATTTTTACACCTTAAATGGTTTATTTTCACAACCACAAAGAGCTTGAACACTTAAAGTCAACCAAGCTTGGAAAATTTCTCCAATCGCCTTGAGTATTAAGAATACTCTTGCTCAAAGTTAAAATTATTGGTCTCTTTTCCGTCCGTCAGAAGCTGGTTCGGGTGAAAGGATGTTCGACGACTCTCACACCCCCGTCGCTACTCAGCAAAAAGGTAATCTTCCCTCTCGTCTTAATATTTTTTAGTTCTAGGTATTTAGTGTCATGTAGATTAACTTAGTTTCAGTTTTTTATATTTTTAGATTTGTTCTATTTATCTCGTTCTGCCTGCTATTTTTATTTGTGCATTAACCATAGTATTAATCTAGTTTGATTAGAGTATTAGTTTCTTTTGTTTTAAAATTTCTTCAAATGTTTAAGATGTAAAACTTAGCCTGCCTCAATTGGTCGCGTGGATATGCTTAATCAGTTCTCATTTTTAGTTCATGTTTTTTTTTTCTTGAGGTTTTATTATCTGTTTGGTCATTAGCTGGTTTAGTTACAAGTAAGATCAGGTTGTTGTTTTGTAACGACCCGTTTAGTCATTATAGTTTCTTGACCCATTTAACCTTGTTGGCCCTTCCCCAAGTCCCTTTAGTATGATCTATGACTTAATGAAGTCATTGGGTTGGTTTCCGCACGGTTCGAGTGTAAATTGAGTCATTGATGGAGAAACTAGTTAAGTAAGCGAGTTAGAGTTGACCACGGTCAATGTAGGGTTAGAATGACCCCGTGTCAATGTTTTGAAAGTTAGAAAATGTTAATATAATGATTTTGAACTTGTCCACAAGTTTTGGTGAGGTTCCGAAGAGTTTCAAATGTGTTTGGGTTTTGTCGCGCTCGTATTCGGTGTTTTCGCCAGAGGTCTGTGGATAGAAACGGCTCCATACTGATCATCCGACCATTGTTTTGGGTGAGGTTTGAACCATTAGATCCGTATCGAAATTACAAAGTTATAGGAAAAATAATCGTCGCGTTTGGCTAGCGTATGAGGGAGTTATGCCCGTTTTAATGCGGACTGTTCCAGCTGGCCGCTGGCAGCAACTAAAGGGGCTCTATAGTGGTACTGCTGCAGCGGTCTGGTGACCGCTATAGCAGCCGACGAGGGGCAGAATGCCCTATTTTAATCCCCCAACTCCTAACCATTATTCCCAAGACCCCAAAGTCAGTTTTCAAGAGAGAAAGAGGCAAAATTCATTCCATTCTTTGGTGAAAGCATCTTGGAGAATAAGTCCCCATCTTTATTTGTTCCTTTTCCTTTCTTCTTCAAGTTCCATGATTATTTTAAGAGGTCCATCAATGGTGGGTGAAAATCCTAGAACCCTAGAATTAGTAAACCCTTAAATAATTGGTGGGTTGTTGATTTTGTTGTTGATTAATCATCTAGGAGTATAGATTATCACCTTTTAGGAAGTGAATTTGATTTATTATGGTTGAAATTGCATGTTGAGACTTAGGGTTCTAATAAAAATGGAAATTTTGTCCTAAAATCTGTTTGGAAGGGTAAATTGATTAGAAACCCATGGATTGAAAGTTAATGATTGTAAAGATAGAAGTTATGATAAATTCACCATTAAAGGATGGTTTCATCCATTAAAAAGGGGTATAAGTCAGTGGGTCTTCTTCCCCAAATTGTTGTTCTTGTTTAAATACATGGTTTGTTTCTTACTTAGCATCATATTGTTAGACTTTGACCATTATGAGGCGCTTTGAAAATAAAAGACTTGTGTGGAGTATTTTGTGGCTCCTGTTCTACATTCGAAGTAGGTTATGGCTTACCTTAGTTAGACTTTGATTAGCGAAACGTATGTATTGTGTAGAATTGATGGGAGAAAGCATGATTAGGTCTTCGGACATGGTGTTTTGGTTGGATACTTGCTAGGTTGGTATGACTTCTGATTTTGTGGGCTCGTCGCCATTACTTTTTGTACTGAAATATGAGGTGTAGTTGTGTTCATACTATGACGATTCGGGATGGATTTCTATTAGGTTGATTGTTGTTAATGGTGGCTTGTTACCCTATTAGTGTGATTAGACTCATTACTTAAATTGTCGTGTTGTACTCAGTTCTCTCTTATTGTGACATATATTATCGGAGAAAGGAAGGATAATGAGTCCAGGCGTGAATTGTGATATAAGCTTATGATAATACGTAGATGAACACTTGATGTATGATTTACTGTTGATGATAATATAGAGAGTGCAACTTCTTGGTGATACAAGACTGAGTTGTGAGGCGTACTTGCTATATGAGGGAGTAAAGAGGGACATAGACTCTTATGTTGGCTGATACGGTTTGTATGATTCATTTCATGGTTGAGTTGATCCAAGTCTTGATATGACTTGTGGCTTTGTGACTTGTAGTTTCACTGTTGTTTTATTAGTTTGCGTTGATTTACCATGTTTACACTCATTTATACATTCATACACTCATGCATGATGGAAATGGTTTGGAAGACTTGTGGCATGATGCCTTGTGTTTGACATTGATATTGCTAATTGTTCATAGTCCATACATACTAGTGAACTAGAATACGTTGAGACATACATTGTGATGTGAAATTAGTGAATAAGTTAATATAATCTTCTTGTTGAACTTGTGATACTATTTGATACATGGTGCTTGATGAATTGATCATTGAGAGTGATGTGACAGTGTTACTATACATATGAAAAGGCACATTTGACCGGGGGTGAGGATGTGGCCTAGTTATGGGCTCGTGGTCCGAGGTCAGTTCCGGAGACGAGAAGTATATTGATATGGCCACGACCGAGGTTCTTTCCGGGGCAGAGGATTTATGACTCGAGTCTGAGGAGTGGATCCGGAACGAGGGTACATGGACACCATCGGTCCCCTGCAGGTCATGACTACTAAGCTATGACATCAGTAGCATGTGTGTACAGTGTGTATTTGGTCAGGGCATTGCATTGCACATCATCATATTTTGCATTGCACATCATTGTATTTTATTCTGCATTATTATATGGCTCGCTTAGTTCTGATTTTGGTAGGGTTTGCTGAAACGACTGTTGTGGTATTGATTGAGTTAAATTGTGGATTAGTGACTCTACCTAGGGAAGGAACTTGGACTTGTGATTATAAGGTGAGATTATTGAAACTTCACAGACTTGTGGTTTAGAATTTTCATCTTAGGTTGTGACTCCGTTGCGGGATATTCTATGACTTGGATTTGAGTGTTGAGTGCCTATCTGTTTATCTTGTTGATTTTATACTTATATGCGTGAACTAATCTTAGTCGGCCTATGATGCTTACCGGTACATAGTATTTGTACTATACTACCTTGCGACACCTTTTTTGAGTGCAGATTGTGTTCCAGAGATTTCATCCAGACTACATCTCTAGCTTGAAGCTAGTTTGCTCGATCAGATCCGAGGGTGAGCTTCTATCCATGCCATGCCACCTGAAGATCTCTCTTTCTAGATGTCTATTTTTATTCCAGACATTATTTTTTATTATATTTGAGATATACTTCATTCTTTAGACATTGTTAGTTAGAGTCCTTGTGCGATGAGTTTCAGATCTTGGGGGTGTAATAGTTAAGACTTCCGCACTTATATCAACTATTAATTATGACTTGTTTTATTTATTTATTCATTCACATGATAATTTATTGCTTAAGTATAAAGGATTAAAGAAGTTAAAATTAGCTAATGATTAATGGGTAAGGGTTCGCCTACTAGTGATAATAAGGTAGGTGCCCGCACGATCGGTAATTTGGGTCGTGACATGTTGTTACCATTAACTTGTTTTTATTCGTTAACCTGCTATCACTATTTGTAATGCCATTACTTAAGTATTGTAATGGTAGTTGTTAATTAATATTGGTTAATAAACTATTAGAACTAGTTAAGAGTATAGGGTAAGGGTAAATGTTCATATGAACATATAGTGTTATGAGGTGAGCACTTTATGGTGTTCATCATTTATAGGCTCCCCACACCCCAAAATACTCAAAACAGATCCATATTCCCCTTCCTCTTATATGTTGTACCCTGCTTTAACCACAATACTTTTATTTGGTTGAGTTTTGAACAAAAGGGGAATTGGAGATTCAAATCCCCATTCATATTCACTCCCAAATGGAAAGTATGGCTAAGGCTTTAGTCTTTTTCTCTGTTTTCTAGATGACTTTTCTATTCCTTTGTGTACTGCTTGTTTGGTTTGAGCCTGCAATCTTAATCTATTTATGTGATGTGTTTGTTTAGTCTGTACTGCTTAAGCTCCTTATTCAGTTGAGTTTTGAGAAGAGGATTAACTAAACTTCAAACATACTTATATGTATTCCCAAAATAGAGAAGAGAATGAGATCATGTACTCCCTCTTTAGTTGCTTTGTTGAGGCTTGGCTTATTCAGAAGTGGAGATGAGATCTCTCTTAAGTTACAAACCGTTATTTTATAGGTTTTATGCTTGAGTTTTCTATACTTTGTTCATCTATCATTGTCATTTTGATTATTGAGACTATTTGATAGTTGGTGTGACTTGAAAAAATTAGGCTTTAACTGGGCATCACCTCAAATTACCCCTAACTGAGCAAAACATTTTTGGTTTGATAAACCTTGGATTTCCCTAGCCTATTATGTCTATCTAGTGATGTTGCTCCATTATTATAAGTGATGATTAAGACTCATATGTCAATGTAGAACTTTGGTTTTCTAAGAGAGTGAACTAGGATAAGTGTAAGTATAATACCTTGTCATGAGTTCTTTATTTGAACATGTAGAATCTCTTTATCATTATAATACATGTTTCCTTTTTCCTCTTTTTTTGGAAACTGTGTGTTTTAGATAAGAAAGTATAAATGTTTTGCTTGAGCTGAATCTTGAAGAGTAGAAGGTCTAAAGACCCTGTGCTTTTAAATACAACCTTCAACCAGAACCATCCCTCCAAATAATATCTTTTATTTTCTGTCTCTAGCCTAGCATATGGCTGTCATTAGTTAGTATCATTCCTTAAATATGAGCATGACTAATTAGAGATGGGGATATCCATTTTGAATATCATCTGAAGCATGACTACAGTCTTCATTCCTTTTCTTTCAAGCATGATGATAGTTTTAGTTTGGATCTCTTGAATGAGTGAGAACTTGGGAAGAACTGGTTTGCCATTTACTGGTTTCTTGTTTTCAGTGTTCTTTTCTTCCTTGTTGAATTACTTTGGTCGGCCCAGAATTGGTTCAATATTTATAGTACTAGGAAAGCTTTGAAACCTTCTTTAAACATAGTGGAGACTTAAAGAAGTAAATCTTTATACTTTGTCAACTTTAAATTTCTGGGTACTTTGGCCATAATGAGAATATGTGGATATATTCATCTCCTCTTCACATCTGGAAACTAATACTTTAGTCCTCTTAGACCATTTCAAACTTGGGTGTTATGTGATCTTTGACCAGTGAAATATCCTATTTTATATGATCTTGTTAAAATTCCTTTTATCTCCAAATACTCATTCTTCACCCTTCTCTTTCTTTGCATGACTTGGGAGGAGTTCCAAATCCCAACACTTAATGATCTTTCATGAGGTAAAGCAACTATTGCTTAAGAGGGTTGAAGTTGTTGTTACAATTTGGGGTGTTTACTTTAAACGAAATAGCTGCTGCTTTGCAAGAATGTGCCTGCCGCCCCGTTGTGTTAATGTTTTCTTGCTGCTGCACTTTCTGAACTCAAAGTACTACACTTTGGTGAATTAGTTGTTGGTTTAAAACCAACAGATACTGCACTTGATGTTGCCATTGTCATGAGAAGTTTGTTGCTGCACTTGACTATACTTCATTAATGTTATTGTTGCATATTGCAGCAAACTGCTACTGTATTGGTTCCCATTCTTAAGGCTAAGTATGCTGTATTTTTTAGCCTAACTGTTGCTGGTTTCTTATCTAAAAAACTGCTGCAATTTGGCTGCGTTGCTAAGGATGTTTGTGGCATTCTGTGATTGCTCCAAACAGTTGCTGCAAATCTTGACCGTTTACACCTCCTTTTGGGAAGTGTTTTACTGCTGCAGTTTGGCTGAATTATTGCTGCACTTGAGGGTTGAATATGTTCATCTAGGCTGTTACCTTGTTGCTGATTACTTTGTTGCTACTTCAATGCAACTTGAGAAGTTAAAAAGAACAGATTGCTACACTTGGTTTTTGGGAACTGATGCTATGATTGCCCCAGTTCTGAGCCAAGTTGCTACTGCTTTTGAACTTTGCTGTTTGCTGCTATGTCCTCAGCCTATTTCTGTGGTTGCTACATTTGTGACATTACTGAGAATGAACAAAATTGCTACACTTGGTGAAAAATCACTAGTTTGAATATGATACTACACTTGGACCCATGAAAATAATGATTTTTTAGGCCATGCCTTGTCCGGAAAGGTTATCCCTCGGTTTTGGCAATGATGATCTCATAGTGATATCACGAGGTAGGAACCAACATGCGCTTGGCAAGGCAACTAGAATGGCCACTAGTTTGCAACCGCGACATGATTCGGGTTCCTTTGCCATATTCGGAACTGTGAGTCTGAGCCTCCGTAATCAAAGCTCTCAAAGTTGATACGAGTCTGAGGGATATTATTATTTATATTCTTAAACTTCACCCCACGGGGTGGCGTATCATTTTGACTAACTAGTTTCCTTTTCATTGTGCGAGGTACCAATAAAACAAGCACGGAAAGCAAAGCTTAGGGACGAAGTAAAAGGATCGGATGCTTAGAGCTTCGGACGAAGACTAGAAGAGTGTGGGATTTGGGCCCAAGGCCGACAAAGCTAAACTTTCTTCCCTTCTTTATTTTTGTATAAAACATGCTTATTTTATATGTCTATATTCACTTTGTATGAACCTGCTTTTTTGTTGTAAATATTTGTATAGATATTGAAACCCTTATAAGTTGAAACCTAGGATTCAGGTAGAAGATATTTCAAATTGTATCCGAACGATAAAAGAGTTGTATTCCATGATTAAAGTAACTAAAAGTGAAAGAATATTTTCTTGTACAAAAAGTTGATTATCTTTGAGTGTATCTTTAAAAGTACATTTCATAATTTGAGAAACTTAAGAAAAGAAAGTAAAAAGAAATCTTTGGTCTAGACTCAATTTAAAAAAATTCAAATGAATGAAATTTCCTTTGAAGCCCGAGTTTGGGAAAATTGTTCTGAGGATACGGTTGACCAAAGAGATAAAGTGTGGATAATGTGTGAATTAATAAAAGACTATACATATACGTATACACATATATATTTTCTCATATACAAACACAAGGCATTAGTTTTAGACGGGATACACCGGTATACCATTCTTATAAATAAAAGGACAATATTATTTTTACCCGGATATTTAAATCTGAACTTAAAGTACCTTTAAAGGGAATTTATGTAAAAAAAAATTAAAAGCCAAAATGATATGCCATGACAGTATTTTTATACAGGAAACAAAACAAAACAAAGGCAGTTCGTACAAAATCACACATTGAAGCTCGAAGGTCAACCGTATAGTACAGATCCTTAATACTAGGGTGCCTAACACCTTCCCTAGGGGATCACCAGAACCCTTACCTAGAACTTTGGATTGCGAAGGCTTTTTCACTGTATATGAATAAATCCTTCGAAACTGGTTTTCCTAATTTCCTAAAAATTAGGTGGTCACTCTTTTAAAACAAAGTCCGAAAGAGCACCAAAGAGTTTGAAGTAGCTTTCCAAGTGCTAACCCCGTCCTCAAAATGTGAACCGTAACATCAACTTACCCAGGCTGTTACAAAAATGAAAAATTTTAAAAGTATTTTTTTTTCTATTCCCATTATTTAGTTTATTGGTGTTGTGTTAAATCCTACTATTAAAGTATAAGGTTGTGTAGATTTAAACAATTTATTAATGCCTAAAAAAACTTTAAATAAAATTACCAATTAAGGAAGATTTATCGCTAGCATACAACCACAACGCAACTTATATATATATATATATATCCAAGATCAAGAGACAAACAATCAACCAACTTATGTACCATTATTCTTCATTTTCTTCTTCTTCAACCCTCAAAAAAACATGTTATGAATGCAAGTAGTGTTTAAGGCCTTCAAAGTAGAGATGCATTGAATATTCAAGTGCCATCTACAGCTTCTGAAAGTGCTTTTAGTGGTGGAAGGTTTCAAATAGGACAACACAAGCACTCATAGGCCGGAGACAGTAAAAATTGTAATTTTATTTACATATTGAATTAGAGCGGAGCGGAGAGGTGCTGTCAACCAGAGATCAATGAAGAAGACGACTATAATTACAATGAAATCCTATCGAAGGAAGTCGGAAACGGCGTTGAAGAATTTGACCAATAAATCCTAATTTCAACATAAGATCCACAAGAGATTGTAAGAAAATTAAAAAAAACAAAAAGTATGATTGCATGTGTAAATTATTCTTAAAATGCATTTTACTATGTATTTGCAACTTTTAAACTACAAAACAAAGTTGCAATTTTGAAATTTAAAAAAATCAAATTTCTATTAAATAAAATAAGAGGTTATTAGCCTTGGAATTTTTTTTAGGATCTTGTTCAAGTACTGAAGTGTTTAAACATTTTTTTTAATTAAGTGTTCAAGAAAAAGTTCAAAAAAATCCCCCAAATTCCTCTTCCTGTTTCATTGACCAGTCTTGATTTTGCACATGTAAAAGTAATAAATTTAACAGTTTCAGTTAGGGGTGTTCATGGTTTGGTTAAAAGCCGAACCAAACTGAAAATCAAACCAAACCGATACTTTCTTGGATTTCATTTGGTTTGATTTTAATTTTTTTTAAAACAATAATATTTGACTTCCATAAGGACTAGCCAGTCTTTCTTGCGCCATAGATACATAAAGTTTCAAGAATCTTTAGCTTTCGAGTACTCAAACTTACATAGAATAAATCATGAGACGCTATATAGTTAAATATATTTGACTTTTTCTAAGTATATTTTAACGAACTGATGCTACATTTGCCTAGCAAAAATTTTGTCACTTTTTTTTTGTTTGCTTAATGTGAAGAAGTAATAGTAGAAAAAGAACGAAAGTGTATATATTTATGTATGGTTAAAATTCGAATAACCGAACAAAACCGATAACAACCAAACCGATAAATCTACTACTAATATATAAGAGGGGATAAGCAGGCTCCTCAGGGTCAACATGTCTGTTTCACCACGAAGGAAGTTCGATCATTTCACGTGCTTCTACTTATAAGTGAACTCTTTGTGCCTATGTTAGCAGCTAAACATGTGTTCCCCCAATTTTGCAAGGTAGAACCACCGCTTCCCTCTTCGTATATCTCGATTTCTAGTAGAGATAGTCAGGAGATTTTTGTATTGTCTGTTTTTGCTTTGCGCATCTGCTCACTGGCAATTCTTCGAACGGACTGCTTGATTTTTCTCCGCTTTGTGGTTCATTTACCTATCACTTCTTTGTATTTCTCTCTCCACTGTATACATTTTCTCTTATTCTTCGACTTGCTTGGTACTACTGATTCGCCTTTACCAGCTTTGTGGTGAGCTCAGTTCGTACTGTATCGATTTAATTTATCATTTCTTTATTTTTCTGTTATGATTTTTGTTATTTATATATTTTTTTGTATGATATTGGCTAAATTGTTTGGAGTAAAGTTTTTTCTGTTTTGCGGGTTTAACGTTTAGAGTAGACAAGTTATCAAAACTGAAAAGGACGATGATCCTAATGTGGAAAAAGATTGTTTTTACCCATGAAAAATGCTAAAAGAACAGATTAGCCCATGGATGAATAGAGGAAGCCCTCTTGGCAAAATTATGCAGACAATACTAATTCTATATGTATGTGTTTAGTTTCGTTCTTCTTCTTCTTCTTCGACTTTGTTAGTACTGCTGATTCACCTTTGCAATTATTTTGCTAAATAATCGTAGATGATGTTTACATGAGTCGGGATATTTTGTTATTTTTTCACCGCTGCACTATACATGTTTGACAAAATTCCTTTTCCAAGTTGGCAAAATCTGAAGGTTAGTATACTGTTATCCGAACCAGAAATTGATTAGAGGATCAGTATTCTAGTATGATAAATTTTAAGCCTAACAATTAGTTGTCCAACATGATTATAATCAATTCTTGCAGAAATAAAATTTAACCTCAATTCCAGTAACAACTGACTCGACTTCTCACATTCGATGACATTACATATTCATGTATATCAGAATTGTTATTGCAGAATGCACTATCGTAGAAAACACAAAGTTGATTCTAATAAACCTATCTAACAGATTATAGGATGTCAGGATTTGCGGGCTATTGCATAGGAGCAGGGTTTATCATGTGCTCACCCGAAGGGTAGCGGCTGGGTTCTCTTGTCATTAAAAACAAAAAAAAAATATTATAGGATGTTAGTTGATTAAATCATAAAATTAATGCTCTAATTAAACAGCTAATAATAGGAACTTTTGTGGAGTACCTTGGATTCTAAACACAAGAAATGTTGAGCATTAACTTTGTAGCAAATGAATGACACCCAACTCATAAACTTAGTCTTAAAACTTAAGAAATTATGACTTTTGACTAACAGAGCTAAACAATTGTATTGCTATCAGGGAAATAAATTTGAGAACTCTGTTTGCGTTAAGTAAGCTCAAAGTACCTCTTTATTTTTCTTAGTACTGTATTCAAAGTATTAAACTGTAGAAGGAAATGTGAGTGCTTTATTTGGGAAGAAGATTATATGTGACCAATTAAAACTAGGAAGTACATTCAATCTCTTCATGATTCTTACTGTTGTGATGCAAGGTTTGTTTAGTTTTTTTAAAATCAGCATGCTATCTTCTGTGTTTGTTCAAACTTTACAGCTTGTTCGAAGTTGTTACGACAGTAATTTGTCTTGTACGTTGTGAGGAATATCTACAGCTTTGAGTAGCTCATGCGCTTGTTTAATATAGTTGAAGAAACATTAATATGCCACAAAGCATGTTCCAATTACCTCAAACAGTAAAGTAAACTAATCTCCTCTGTTGCTCTGCAGCTACCGTGTATTCTCAATATATTTAATTGAAATAAATGATGTAAGTCCTGAAATATTATGTATTCTGGTTTGCGGCAACAAATTTTTAGTATCCTCAATTTGAGACCATTTATCGACAGGAAAAATAGAGTTTCCTACGAGCATATTCAGGGTGATCTCTTTACCGTTTTGCCACTGCATGACTAGAAATTATTGCACGCGTGTTGGTGGTGCATTTATTTTATAAAGGTAGCACCTGTTACATAATTTTTCCAATTTTGGGATAAGAAAAGCGTAGGTATTTTTACCTAAAGAAAAACGTTAGGATTTTCGATGAGTTTATGCATAGTCAGATGGGATTGAACTGTTTCTTCAGAGAATTATTGTGATAGACAATCTGTAATTTACTTCCTTGTGGTGTTAAAGTAGTATATGTTGCCTATATCCCTTCAGTGATCAGAACGCTTCTGATTAATATGTGATATTAGCTACATCATCCATTTGTCAAGAATCCTATTCGAAGTTTTCATAGACCATTATGCCATGGTTTAACTTACTTTTAGGTAGTTCCTGTTATTATCGTAATTAGCAAACCAAGACTAAAAAGTGATGTCATTTCACCTTATATTCTGGAGTGCTTTACTTATATTCTGAAGTGCTCTATTCTTCTCTGACTTATATACTGTTCATACAGTTTTCACGGGTTTGACATCACGATTTGGAGGTTCTTTACAAGACCAAGTATTATATAATGTAGGGAACTTGAAATCTCCTTGCCATCCCTTCATCAAGCAGAAGGATGGCTTTTTGAATTCTCGAAGGGATGCTTACATATGAATAGATGGGATGAACCAATTAAACAACCTTTTCAAGAAGACAGGGCAATATTGTCTGATTTTGTTCCACTATCTCCTATTGCATTTAACAATTATAAGCAAATTCTTAGCCACGAGCCTTTACTTTTTTCTTTAAGTTTACACGGATAAATTATGCATAGTAGCATATTAACTGTGGATTCCCTAGCACAGTACGACGACGTTCCCACTAGTATATATTACATTTGTTTTGGTTTGATTTTAACATTTGAAAAACCGGCAAAATTGATTTGTTTTAAACTTAAAAACTGGTTTGATTTTAACATTTGAAAAACCGGCAAAATTGATTTGTTTTAAACTTAAAAACTGACCCAAACTGTGAACACCCTTACTTGCTGTAGATAAAATGAAAGAACAAATATAAGAGAAAGGCCCCCATGTAGCATCGAACTACAGACCTTCAGTTTACAAGACTAACGCTCTGCCACTGAGGTATAGGGGAAACTTGTTGAACGGTACTGTTCATATTTTATAATTACCAATGTTTCTGTATTGAGCACGCACCCAAATTGAACTGTATGGTCAAATAAATTGTTTAATCTTTTTTATTTAACTCCGTTTTAATTTGCGCTATCATTTTAGTTATGAGAATTGTTGTTTTAAACTTTCTAACGATAACGTCCTTACAAATTTAAGCATATTAGAGTTATTAAGAAATTGAAGAAAAAATAATTTTTTGTTATTTCAAACTTTATATCTCATTTCAAAGAAAAGCATGAAACAAAATCTCCTCATCCTTTTTACAAGAAAATGTTAATCCCTCCGTTTCAAATTGTTTATCTTACTTTCCTTTTTAGTCGGTTTAAAAAAAGAATGTCTCTTTCCCTTGGGCAACTCTTTAATGACATGTTGAAGATCACAAGATTAAAGTGCATTTTGGCACATTCGACATATCTTTAATTAACAACTACAAGATTTAAAAGTCTTATTTACTTTCTTCAATTTCGTGTTGAGTTAAAATCAACAACAACAACATACCCGATGTATTCCCACAAATTAAAAGGGGTGACTAGCCTAATAAACAAATTAAAACGGATGGAGTATTATATTATTCAATAATACTCTTGAGCCTAAAAGTGAGTCATACCATCTTGGGGCTTAATGTAAATAGGCTTTTTTCAGAATTAAATCAACATTGATTAATCCACTTTTTGCAAATATATTCCAGCACTCAAGAAAATATAAAGTATTATAAGTTACGATACTTGTTATTAGGGGTGTTCATGGTTCGATTTGGGAAGGTTTTTGGTTAAAATTAAAATGAAAAGTTATTCGTTTTTTCAATTATTAAAATCAAATATTATACATATTTATCATTTGGTAGTTATTGATTTAGTTCGGTTTTTTGGTTTTTAAGAAATTTGATGGTGTTTCTTCTTTCTCTTTGTCCCCCACAATTAGAAAAGACTTTTCATTCTTTGTCAACACTATCCTTTTAGTATGGTGGCTATCCTCTTGATGTTTCCAATCAATTGGAAGAACACCCAATTCAAACAACTAACAACTCGAAAAATCCAATTCCAAATTGAAGCTTTGAACAACCTTGGTGGACTTTTATTCTTCAAGTTTTCGATCCACTATAAATCGACCAAATTAAAACCATAAAATTGGCACTAATATTTAATTTTTTACAGGGAAGGATGAAGATAGGTGTGTGGTAGAAAAGCACCGATTTTTTCTTTGGATGAGGAGAAATAAAGACTTACTTATAGTAGTAAGCATTGCTCAAGTATATAATCTATCTTAATGATTATGTATCTTCAAGTTGGTGTCTTGATGAGTTGGTAATGATCTTAGATTGTAAAAAGATATCAATGCGTGCATTTCTGCTCATATTTTACTAGTTGGATCCCTCTAATGTTAGAAACAGAAGGGAAGAACTGAGAAGATGAGAAGGACAACGCTGGAAGATTTAAAAAAAAGCCGATGGAAAAAAGAAAGAAAACCTGTTAGAAGTAGGTTGATCTTTAAGGTGGGCTACCGCATGAAAAGTAAGCTTTAGTTTATTTATGAACTGAGCCAATCCCGGTAAACAACTTAAAATATGGTCCCAATTTGGTTGTAATCTTATGTCAAGTAATGTATAGAGTAATTATTCCTCTTAAAAGTAGCGTTAAAACATAAAAGGCTCGATCTAGTTGTTACATTATTCCCACCTAAAATTGTATCTGGGCTGTCAAACAATTGTGTATATCTTTTTTGCATGTCCGGGTTAGTCCCCCGAGTTGCTTCCTCTGTCACATGATGTTTCCAATGCACTTTCACCAAATCTATCTCCAATGCACTTTCACCAAATCTATCTCCACTTAAATAAACTGTTGGATGTGTCCATGCTCCAATTTGGACTTGAAACTTTCAAAGACATCAAAAATTATGTCGCACATTTTATTGACTTAATCAAGCCAATATTTAGTCAAAAACTCAATATTTAGCCACTATTTGAAATATAATTGAGACAATCACTTTTTAAGGCGGAGATAAAGTCTAGAAAAAATATCCCTAGCTAAAATACAAAAATAATCTAACATTCGGGTGTTGGAGTTCAAAATTTTGACAAGTAAAACTCCAGCGCAATGTGTTGGAGTTCGAATTCAAGAGCCGAATCCCTGAGTTCACAACTATAAAACTAGGAGTGTTCGAGGAAAACTTAACCAAACCAAAAATTGAATCAAACCAAAGAAAAAAACCGACACGTTGTTGGTTTGATTTTTATTCTTTATTTTAGAACCAATAAAATTTGGTTGGTTTTGATTTTAAGCCAAAATTAATCAAAAAAGTTAAACCAAATAACTTGTCTTTGAATCCTTTAATTATTCATCATTGCTTAATTCAATTATCGTCAATACATCTTGGCATATTACAACTAGATCTTGAGTTTTTTTTCACAAAAAATCATTGTAAATTTTTTTATTATGTTCCTTGAAAATGGTTAAATTCCTGAACAATGCATACTAATTTTTGGAGGAAGCTACATATATAATTTGATTTTATATATATCAAATCCTTTTAGAGTAAACCAACCTAAATCGAGCAATGAACATCCCCGTGTAAAACCATGAAATCAATGACTTGTTGTAACGACCCATTTGGTAGTTATTGCATTTTTACCCTTTTACCCTATTGACTTTTCCCCTAGCCTCGTTAGAGCGTGCTTGACTTGTGGGGATGGGAATCACAGTTCTCGGAGAGATCAGGCGAGCCTTGTTTGATTTTGAGGAAATTAGAAGTTTTAAGTTGAATATGTATAAAAAATCTTTGGCCAACAGTTGACTTTTGAGTAAACGGACCGTTTTCGAGAATTCTGTCAATTTCATGAGGTCCGAAGGGTCGATTATGACTTGGTGGGTGTGTTGTTCGGTTCGTGAGGCTTTCGAGAGCATTTTGTACCATTGGTTGGAAACTTTGGTCATTTGGGGGTTGACCAGGTCAAGCGGACCTCCACTGGAAATTTTGAAGGCACGGGTGAGTTCACAGCGCATTTTTACATATGTTTGCATGTTCAGTTTGTATCCGAGAGGTCTCGAATGGATATCGGGATTTTGGGTGAACTTGGTGAAAAACATAATTTTCTGGTTTCCTGGTGTCCTGCTTTAGCGGGTCCGCCTACGGGGGGTTTGGCCCGCAGATGTGAGAGTTGATATGGCAAGTAGATTCGCGGAGGCGGGTCTGCTTCTGCGGACAAGGCGTTCGCAGATGCGGAGATCGCTAATCAGAAAATCCTTTTTATTCCAACTTCGAAACCATTACTCCCATTCATTAAATTCTTGACCTAAAGAGTTCTAAGAGCGATTTGAGGAGCATTTGGGGGTCGAATCTTCTTTTGGGTATGTCTTCTTACTCTATTTATGTTCTAAGTATGGATTCTAAGGTAGAATTAAAGGGAATAGTTGGGGAAGATGGGTTTACAAACCCTATTATTTATTTATGAGCCTTAAGCTACGAAAATAGGCTTTAATGGGAATCTTGCTAAATCTAGTCATGGAACTTTGTGAGTGACTAGACTCTAAGCTTGAATCTCTACTTTGATTAAGAATTTGGCTATGGAAAGTTAGGTTTTCTTCCCAAACTAGGGGTTTTCAATCTAATGATGGAATTGATGATTAATTGAGTTTACTTAGAAATTGGGGAATGGTATTTGACTTCCTAAGTGTTGGGTAACCGGTTTTTATTTGAAATGCCTATTTTTCCCTTGAGGGACCTATTTCCCCATTTAAAGATTGATTTTCGATTCGAACGAGTTTATAGCAATATGGGTATCGTTAGTATACTTTTTTAACTTAGATTGCGATGTTGACTAGACTTTTATTATTCGAAATCTCTTCGGAAGAGAAAGGCTCACGTTTTCGTGGCACCCGCTCGGCATTGAGGTAGGTTACGACTTACTTTAGTTAAACTTTGATTAGTGAAACGTATGTATGCGTAGAATTGACGGGAGAAAGCATGATTATTTCTTCGGACATGATGTTGGGATGGGTATACTCTTAGGTTGGTATGACTTTGATTATGTGGGCTTGTCGCTGTTATTTTACGCATTTTGACTTATGGTGTACTTGTTATGTTTGGAAGTGACGTGATGATAGATTCACTATGGTGATTGAAACTAGATTGTTGATTCCATTTCCATGGCTGATGTGATTTATATAAGTCCTGATGTGGCTTGTAGTGTTTGTGACTTTCATAGCATGTTCATTGGTGTTAACTGCATTGATTTAGCATTATTGCATTCATTCACTCATACATGATGTAAATGGTTCGGAAATGATTTGATGTAAGAAATATGGTACAGATGATGAAAGATTTATGGAAACTATGAAAGAAAATGTGTCACTTTTGATGAAAGTATGATGTGAATCTATGATCTGAGGTCTGTTTCGGAGCACAAGGTATGTGTGCTCATGATCCGATGTCTATTCCGGAGCGAGTGGTGTTACAGTTCGCATTTCGCGAGTGGGGTCAGTGCTCGAAAAGCTACTATGAACTTTTTGGTGCTCTTTCAGACTTTATTTTAAAAGAGTCGCCACCTAATTTTTAAGAAATTAGGAAAATCCGTTTTGAAGGGTTTATTCATATACAGTGAAAAAATCTTCGTAATCCAAAGTTCTAGGTAAGGATCCTGGTGATCCCCTAGGAAAGGTGTTAGGCACCCTAGTATTAAGGATCTGTACTATATGGTTGACCTTCGAATTCCAATGTATGAGTATTTGCATGAACTGTTTATTTAGTGTTTATTTCAGCATTTATAAAATCTGTCATTTGCATATCATTTTTTGGAAAGAATTGAATATATCCCTTTTATATATAAGGTATTTAGGTTCGAATTTATGCTATCCAGATGCAAGCAATTTCCTTTTATGTATAAGGATAATTTGTCAAAAATCGTTTTGATTTATAAGTTTGATTTAGTTCATACTTGTTCTCATACTTGGCTCGAGTCAGTCCGTTTAATACGTTTAGAACGCATTATGAAAACTTTGTATTTACGAATGTTTTGTCTACAAATGCTTGTAATTGTAAAATAGTGCCATTTATTATGTGATTCATGGATGAAAATATGGGGTTTATTTAAATTTTGAGATCAACGCAATTTTTAACAAAAGGGATTTCCGTTTTTTCTGGACTCAGCCCAATTTCTGCTTATTGTTTTGAAATCCAATTGGGCTTGTCCCATTTCCATCTCAACTATTTGAAAGCACGGTCAGTGATTTTTTGGCCCAAAATTCATAAATCTTTTCTTTGTTATTTGGGGCTTGGCCCAAGACATTCATTCTCATTTTTGGGATTCAATGGTTAGTTTAAAATTTTACAAAGAGTCACTTTTGTCTACAAAAATCTGATCTTTAAAATTGTTAAAGTGTTCAAAATCTGGGAATTCTATTTAATCCGTCCGTTTTTTAACTTGTGTGAAGAAACAGCCTTTTCCCAATTTTTAACTTGAAAATCTATGTATACTAAGCGGGTTTTTCAAAATTCGTTTTGGGGACCTAAAGTCGACTAAACGGCATAAGTACCGTTGTCCTAAGATGGCTAGTTTATACATATGGATTCCAATAAATGTTTATGAGTTTTTACAAAGAATTTCAAATACAACAAATTTTACAAATGAAAGAAAAGATAAACAAATTAAAAGAGAAGGGAAGGCTAGGGGCGTACCAAGCCCCTAGTTGGACATTTGCACCTATGGCTGGGCCTTCTACACACTTATATAATATTAGCTTCCATTTTTTTCTTTTCTCGGACTCGATAATCTTTGAAAGAACCCGAGTGGTCATGCAGTGGGGAGAGGAAAAACAAGAGGGACCGGTTAGTTCTTGATTTACTGCACTTGTCACATTCATAAATATACACAAGCATCCATACATATAGTTTACAAATAAAACATCGCATATATATGCACATATGCGTTACTAGGATTTAGAGGCCCAATATCAGATATAGGGGGAAAGCACCTGAACACCTCTAATTTCTACTTATTCTTGGTTGTGAGATTGAATCGGGCTGAGCCCATCTATTTTCAAATAAAATCAGTTTGAGAACTAAGCTTAATGGGGCCTTTTTTTCACTCTATTAAGGTATATATCCTATGTATATTTTGGCTTATTCTCACACAGTGTACTAAGGGCATATACATGACTTGTATATTGAATGTATATCGAGTGTATATCAAGTGTATACCTGCCTCTTTCTAAGGACCTAATGTATACTTCTTGTATATTTAGCCTTAGACACGTCTTGAGCTCGCTTTTCAATCCAGTTACCCAAGTCATTATCCTTAAATTATACCTAAGATGATTCTTACCTCACACAAAGATCACACTCAGATATAGGCTAATTAAACAAACCCCCCAAAACCAGATAAGTCATACAATATTATATTGGCATCAGTACTCAAATTCTAGCATGCTTACACAGTTCCAGATTCACTTAGACACAAGGATTGCTTCACAGTTCTAGATAATGCAAGTATGGAAAGAATATGTATTTCATGCAATGTACCAAACACAGTATGATAATGCCAGTATGGAAAGAATATGTATTTCATGCAATGTACCAAACATAGTATGGGGAGCCATGAGAAGCAGTTAACATGCTGATCAGAAATGAGGCACACTAGTCATAAGTCTCATGGCATAAGAAAACAGGCATTATATAGGCAGAATCAGAACTTTTCTAAGTTTGGATTATCATATGCAAGATATGGTAGTATACAGAGAAAGCAGTTGCAATTTGGACAAGCAAACATGGTGTAGGAAAAACAAGTTGTAGGCAGGTCTAAGTACATGAGGGTGGTATGATATTGCATCTTTTAAATTCCAGTTAAGTTTAACATAGTTACAACAATATGTGACAAGAGTATACATGATTCATACACAAATGTAACTCAGGAGAAAATGAATAAAACACAAAGAAAAAACAAACAAGCTTCTTTGGTAGAATCTTTAAGGAGAGGATCCACATGGGCCTAGTGATCTCTAGTGATTCAGTTTCATGAACTCAAGATTTATATCTACTCTTTGTTTAAATTTTTCTCTTCCTTTTCACATGAGGCTAATCAATTTTACATGATCAAGTAACATATCCTTAAGCATAGTGTAATAGCTCACACAAAGATTCAATTTAACATATTAACTACTTCATACTAGGTGTAGGGGTGGCACATTCTCACAAGGAAATAAGCTTCAAGAGGGAGTAAATGAGAACCATGGGGAGGGATTTTCCATACCGATTCAACAACAGGATGCAAAGTCATTTAGCCTATGGTTGGAATAAGGAAGCACAACACTAGACAATAGAACATTGGAACTAATCAAATGTTCAGAAATAGGACATAATTTGAACAAGTAAATGCAGTATTTGCAGAGACAAAATCATAGAGATGCTTAAGTTCTCAGAAATGGCATAGGGATGGTCTTTGAGACATAGTCAAGTTGAGTGAATGGAGGAAAATCCATGAACAAACATTCAAAACTCATGGCATGCTAAAATTCTGATGAAGTACAAAAACAAAAAAAGAACAGAAATCATGTTTTCAAGTTTAGGCAGGATCTCAGAATAGAAATAAACAACATAAGGCATTCAAGAGACTTTCATGGTCTTTTAGTCAGCCAGACAAGCTAACTCCCCTCTCTATTTCAGGCTTTTTGGTAAAATGATAAAGTTTAAGGAAGTGCATGTACTCTCATGGCAAAGATGCCCCCCATGGATTCATAGAATGTGCCATGACACCCTTCATTTGGAAGGAAAGTATTATGAGCCAAGCTGAGCTTGGCCCTTCCCTACCCTCTCTCTGAGGTGTCTTTAAAAAGGCCATTCTATGCCAAGTGGTTCATAAATTGCTTGAGAATACTCACAACATCCTTAAACAACACTGTTAGACCAACTCTAGCTAGCACTTACTCATCATTTGACACATAACCAAAGTTCAGTTGTTTCATCCTACAATTCTAAACAGATTATGACTTCATAAACATTGGAATTATAGAGATAAGTCTTGTTAAAAAAAGTATACCTTTCTCTTCCCTATTCAAGTTATAGAACAAAGAATAATAAGGTCTAAAGGTAACAGTTCAAGTCTAAGAATAAGAACTCCTATCAATCCCATCTTAACTAGAGTTTTCATTCCCTGGATTCGGACCATGACCATGACAACAACATAGATAACTTGTCATAAAGGACTTTAATAAATTGAAATACCAATTTATCATTTTGTTCAATTTAATCTCACTATTCTATCTCTCAGAATTTAGGAACTATTCTTGATGGCACAGTTAAGACAAGGTAAAGGTCCCTAGTTTTAGGTTTACATCAAATGACAGACAACTTGAATAAATTCTTCTCTCTATGAATTATACATAATCATTCAAGATCAAGCAAGTCTTCACAGCATACTTAGTCTTACTAATCCAAAAAAAAAAAAACACATAGAAGGGTCATCCAAGCTTAAGCAAGTTGATTCATGATATAGGGCTAGCTAATTATAGTTCACGTGGATTATTCTACTCCTAATTAGTGAGCGCAAGCAATTTTAGTTAATGATCAGACAAGGTGTTCACATTAGAACTGAACCAACAACGGATGCCATTTATACTTCAACCATTATATGTTTTTTTTAAAAAAAAATGATAAATGAGTCCAGGTCTATTCTTAACAAGTATAACCAAATCGTGAATCTTTACCCCAAATAGTACCCTTCTGAACCTAAAGCTCACTCCAACCCTTCTCCCTTTTTTCTTCTAACCTAGTCTTACTCAAACAAATAATCCGGACAAAATATGAGTGATTACATTGATGGACTTGAACCAAACAGAACTACCCTCAAGCATAATTTGTGAAGCATTATTGATTGATCATCTTCACATGTTTATCACAGGTAACCCCAAGCGGATACCCCATCATAAAGATATCGACTCAAACTAAGCATGCTCATATTATTAATTTCTACCAATCATTACTCAACTAATAAGGAAGATTACAGGAGGATGATCACATAACAACTTCAAACTAAGCACAACTTAATAATACTCCGCAGCCAGGCTAATCAGGGGAAACTTAAAGGAAACAAACATTAAGATGGATTAACTAAACATATAAATACCCCTAAACCAGACAAATCACTACTTTAACTCACACAAGCAGAGAAAAAGAAACAAGAAAGTAATAACAAGATAAAATGTTACCTTCTGTGTGTGCAGCCATATCAAGAGTTGAATTTGGAGCCTCAGTGCTTCCGATCCCATAACTCATCCACAAAACAAAAGTAAATAAAATTTTAGAACTGGGAGACTCAAACTTTTTTAGGGTTTAAGCCTAAAATTATACTAGCAAGCTTAAATTTCGAGTTATTACTCAATATTCAAGCTTTTTTCTGATTGTGAAAAACTTATGAAATGATGAGTGTTGGGGTTCTATAAATAGAACCCCAAAATTCATTCAAAGACTTAAACCATGTGGTACAAAGCAAATTTTCAGATCCAAAACGTAATACTGTGAATTTAACGGCTAGGATTCACAAAAGATAAACGTATGTGATTGGATCTAACCTATTCTAGGTCGATCCGCACCAAACCCTTGTGAACCAATGATAATTAAGTTCCTACAACCCAACATAACAACAAAAATGCAAAAATTGTGTTTTAATTCAGAAAATAAAAGGAAAAAGTAAAAGAGGGGAAGATTAATACCGCGTTTGGTGGTGATAAAAGTGGATTTGAAGTTGAAACATTGATTGTTTCATGTAAATAACTATACCAAGTCTGCACAAAGTTTGAGATCTCTCTACCGTTGCCATTTTTGGCATGAAAGAGAGAGAAAGGATCGAAGCGGCGCTCTAGGGTTTAGGGGAAAAGGGAAAGGAGAGGAGAGAGGAATGAGCGTAAAGGCTGTTTAGTGTGGGGAGAAAATGAGGGAGTATTATTTTGTTTTACCCCCTTATGCTGCCGTTGTTTTGGGTCGGCTCCTGTTCCGCTTTGGACTGGGCTCAGTCTAATTTTTAAAAGAAATGAATAGGGGCTTGTTTGTACATATACCATATATGTATATTCAGTGTATATACGTACATAGAGGGTAAAATGGTTAAAAAAAAGATGGGTAAAAATTAAAACATTGATTGTTGACCATGATAATCTAATTATAACCAATTTAGGACGTAATCAACTTATTAATTTAAAAAGGCAGCTAATTATGTAAATGGACTTAATTTGCAAATACGACCTTAATTGATTTTTAATCTTAATTGATTGTTGCAATTATGGCCATACTTAGCTTCATTAGTCAATTAAAGCTCAGTTACATTAATGACCTCAATTAATTTGAGCCGAATGGATTTGGCCATTTCAATTAAGGCCATTAAAAGGCTAATTTTGCAAGAATGACCCCAATTGTTTTAACCATGAATTGATTGATTCAATTGTGGCCATAACTAAAAAAATTAAATAATTAAAAATCAATTTGCAATAACGTCCCTCTAATTGACTAATTACCCTAATTAAAAACTAGAAACAATTATGATTAATTTTAACAAATTATGCAAATACACAAAATTAAAGATGGAGGGATAAAATGGTCAATTCTTTTAATTACTCAAATTCCTTGGATTAAAGTGGATAAAGCATTCGTCAATTTGACTTTTGACAATTTAAACAATTAAATATATGGGTTTTTTCAAAATTGTTTTACTTTGATTAAATCTAATAAATATTCTATAAATGTCATAAAATGTACCAATTAATTCCTAAATTATTTATAATATTATGGAAATTATTTTACCAATTAAAAGGGGTGAAAAATTGACGTAACAAATTTTATAAAATCATTTTGACCTCTAAAATTGCATGGTTCACTTTGTATTTTCATATAAGGATTCTGAGTAATTAAAATTAATTACGGGAGGTCAAAAATTAGGTGTAAACAAGTGGTACATTGACGCCATGGGTCCCCCGCAGATTATGATTGAGGAGATGTTGAGATTCCGTCTGGAGCATGTGTGTATAGGTTGAGACATTGGCCATTGCATTGCATGACCTGCATAGCATTGCATTGCATATCATTACATTTCATCGACAACATGATATGGAACTTTTACTATTGATTCTTGTCATTGATTGATGGATTCTTCTTATGGTAAAGATCAATTATTTGACTTGACAACATTGTGGTTTAGTGTCCCCATCTAGGCTTATGACCTGAATAGTTGAGTTTCTATATGTCTTCTAGCTGGTGGAGTTCCTTGATTTTTGTAATGATCTGATATGTGAGTATGCTTGATTTTCATCACGTTTTATATCGATTGACTATAATTTTTGGTTGTATTATGTTATGGTTACCTGGGGAAATAATGGAGACTTGACAGACTTGTGCTTAGGTACTTCACTTTAGGCGATGATTCAGTTGTGATATTCTGTGACTTGGGTAGTTACTATCTGTCTATCTATTTTATCCTGTAAATTTTGTGCCTTATATACACGAACTAATCTTAGTCGGCCTATGATGCCTACCAGTACTTGTTGTTTGTACTGATGCAACCTTGCTGCATTCTTTTCTGAGTGCAGGGTTTTTTTTTTTTTTACGGATTCCACTTCAGGTCCTCATGAGTGAGTTTCCCGAGATAGTCAGTTGGAGTTTCCAGGGTGAGCCATGTTCCGATCCGCTACCCGGAAAACTCTTTTATCATGATATATGTCCCTTGTATTTGAGACAGTATTGTTCGGACTTATGCACTTACTTAGTAGCTCTTGTACTTCGACTTGAGCAGATTCCTTGGGTAGTTGTTGTATTTCCGCACTTATATACTTTATATGATAAGGAGACTGCTTAGATATTTCTGTTTCTTTTGGTATACTTAATTTGAATGTTGAATAAGGGAAGAGCTCGCCCGACGGGGGGGTTAGTGTGGGTGCCTGCTCAACCCACGAGTTGGGTCGTGACACTTGTAAACTAAAGAACAAACTATTTACATTCTTAGCGGTAGAACTATGAACACAAGGAATCTTTCTTTGAGTTCTCACTTTGACAAATACTTTGTTGTATTTTGAACTCATGGACAAAATCACTGAGTTTTCAATTGTGTCACGACCCATTTTAGGACCACGCGAGCACCTACCTTTCCCATCTCGGTAGGCGAACTCTCTCATTAAAGAACGCACTAATTAAATAAATCCAGATCCAAGTACATGTCACTGCCTAAGTAAAGCATCTAATCCCAAATGTGCCAAGTCCGAATATATCAAGTCTGGATCCAACATCACAAGTACAACACCAACATCTCAAAATCAAATCGTAATGCAATGCAATGCAATAGTGTATGAATGCAATGCAATGCCATGCAAATGCGGTGTACACATGTACTCCGGACGGACATATCGACGTCTCGGTAAAACAACCCAGTGTGACTCGTGAAGTTTAAGTGCTACCCCTCCCCAATTTTTGCCCAATAGACAGACGGGACCCCGAATGTTTCCCCGCGGGGGGTTCTCACCGGCACCACTATGGGGGACCCGCGGATCCATGCACTAACAACAATTCCGGAAATAACATCGAATATCGGTCATGCAATCCACGATTCCAGGATAAACATCGGACATCGGACTCTCACGTCACTCAAGTAAAGGAGTTCTCTCAAATATCAATTTCACTCAATCAACGATTCCGGGATGAACATCGGACATTGGCCATCTCACGTCACTCAAGTAAAACTGAGTTTTATCAAGTACCAATTTCAGTCAATCAACGATTCCGGGATGAACCTCGAATATCGGCGATGCAATAGTGTATCATGAAAATGAAAGTGCATGCAATGCATGGATCAACATCGATAATCATGCTCAATATCATATGTACCAACAATGGGTACGCCAACAATATGTCCGAATCACAAATACCAACAGTGGGTATGCCAATAATATAACCGAATCGCAAATACCATAGTGGGTATGCTAGTAATATAACCGAATCACAAATACCTACAGTGAGTACGCCAACAATGTATCCGAAACCACAAATACCAACAATGGGCATGCCAATAATATAACCGAATCACAAATACCAACAGTGGGTATGCTAAAAATAACGTAATCTAGACGATAACAGAACCCAGTATTTATCAACAACTCATGGCATCAAGCTGGCACAATAGAACAGTCAATCACAACACAATGGGGTGGCTAGTCCCAACACACAACAGGTTAATCAAAACAATATACATTATTACCACTTTCCTAAATCAGCCTATTAGCTTAGAGCAAGAAATCTCACCCTACACTCACAATCATTCATCACAACTCAATCTAGAACTCAGTCAAAATCGTTGGTGCATTTTATCCTTTCATTTATCAACTAGATTCACTATTGATAACGTAACACAAATAATCACATATTACAGGAATTCTCATCATTAGACATAGAAAATAGGTATCACCTGCTACTCCCAAGGCACATAAAATCCACCAATATTCAAGAAACCACACCAAACATCGTAAGGAGTCTATAGGCCACTAGTCCGAACACACAAATCACACAACAATTGTTATATCCCGTGTTTTCACACGTTTGGAAAAACTTGTTATATATTGGATTTTTGAGATATAAGGTCAAATTTGATATTTTGTTGAACATAGGAGTTATGCATGAAAGAATAGAATCATGGAAGTGTGGGACAAGGCTAAGGGAAATTTTGGAATTTTGGAAATTAGTGTCGGGAATTATAAAATATGATTCACAAGCTATTGGGCTCAAAAAAAATGAATTGAAATTGAGGCCCAAAATTAGGGACATGGCTGGCCAACATAGCCTTGGCCCAAGTCCAATTAATTAGTCATGTGCATGGTCATGTGACAAATTAATATAAGATGCCTAAGTCTTCATTATATGCATTAGAACATTCAAGAAAGCTAAGCAAGAAAGAAGCAAAAATAAGAGCAAAAACAAAGAGGGTTTCGGGTTTGGCTAAGAAAATTAGCCATCAAAAATATTGCTCCAAATATTTATTTCTTGTTGATTTCCTACTAAGTCAAGGTTCCTTTGTAACTTGGTATAGTTGTTTTGGAGTGGGGAGCATTAGAATCACCAAAGTGATCATATCTCCAAGTGAAGAAGACTTGAAGAAAAGGTAAGAATTTCTACCTTTTTATTGTGTTATGAAGTTTTGATTGTGTTGTAGTATATAGAAATGTGTTGATTGTATGGAAAAATGGAAGTTTGCAAAATGGGTTTGGAATATGAGGTGTAGCCGTGTGTATATATAGGTGGTATACCCACAATGTGTTGAATTCATGTTATATTCTAGTTGTGATTGTGATGAAATGCATATTGGGATTGAAAGTTGAATGATTTAGTTGAAGTTGACAAAGAGGATTCTTGGTCGTGTGGTATGTTGGATTTGGGATAAAAATGAATTAAGTTGTTTAGTGTGTTAGTGTGTTGTTGTGATGTTTGTAATGTAAATGAATTTAAAATGATATAAGTTTGTATTGAATTGGAATGTAGAAACTTATGTCGTTTTAGTATGATTTGCCGACATTAAGGAAATGAAGTTGTTTGGTTGTTAATTGTGATGATCATTGATGAATTGGGAAGTTGGAAACATGTTATGAAGTTGTATGCCAAAGATTTGATGTTTTGCATAAGATATGACTTTGACGGAAGGTTGTATATTATGTATATCGAGTGTATAACTTGAGGAAAACGATATGAAATATTTCTAGAACTATATGGTGATGATCTTGATTGTTGATGAATGTGAAATTATTGATATTAATTGAAAGTTGGGTTGAAATGAAGATTATGTCAACTTGTTAGAAAGATGACTAGTTGAAGGATATTTATGTTTTTAATGTTCGTTGTTGATATTGATGTTGTCGTTTGGGTTGTTGTTGATGATTTATAGCCGAGTTGAATTCTCGGGGTGCCATATGTATAGGGGAAGTGCTGCCGAAATTTCGGTAGCCAAATATGCATTAAGTAGAAACTTTGGTATTCATAGCTTACAATTGGTAAACTTGACCAATTGCAGTTTTTCGACGAAACGGGAAGTGAGTTTGGAAAGGCGTAAAGAGCTTGAAAGGTATGTAAAGCAACACCAATTCTTCCCTTGGCATGCCCTTAGTGTGTTAGGGTCGGATCCGGGCCTCGAAGGACCTCTTGGCCCTCGGAGTCCGCAAGAGAAAATTTCAGTTTTTCCTTCAATAGAATTGAACTACTTTGGTACACTTTTCTTGAAATAATGCAACTTTGCTCCAAATTACTTGGAAAGTCATAGAATGCTTGTAGAACCTTCTTAGGTGATACCATAAGCTTAGAGGGCATAATTTGAGCCCGTCGCCTTATTTGTCCCGAGGCGGGCCCACTATTCCCGGTTTTGCCCTTAATGTATTAAAGCTTTCTTTTTAAGCAATTTTTGAAAGAAATGTTTTGATTACCCTACTAATCGCCTAACGAATATTGTTTTAAATATTCTATTAAATCTTATAAATTATTTTGACACTCGGAATGACTTCGGGAAGGTTATATTTCTGTACTTTATTATGATATCCGAAATGCATATATTATGATTCCGTCCGACTTCATTGGATTTGTTTATCTTTGATATGCCTCTTCGAGTCTTTGAAAATGTTTATGATATTTTTAAATTGCATTAGTCTCTCACTACTCCATTCGTGGATGCCCCAATGTTTCCCACACTGAGCCCGGGCCAGGATATGTTGTCAAGCGTGATTCTCTGCATTGTTCGCCGCGCCCCGATGTGAGGGGGCAGGTATACGCGTACATGGGTCTGTGGAGTATGATGTTCCATGTCCGCCTATTCTGATCTGATCTGTTATGGCCATTTTGATATGACATTTTATGATACGGGTTCACGCCCCTTTTTCTGATTCCTCTGTATTGTGGCACCGGCGTCGGGAGGGTGGCCACGTTCTGTCTGCTGAGTCCCGTGGTAGGGACCGGATATGATATGACATATGTTTCTGTACACATTCTGTCTGTTTTGGAAATATGCATTTGACACTCTAGATTTTGTACTTATTTTCTGAAATCATTATGATTTGACTTCTGTGATTCCGCTTTACATATTCAGTACATATTTCGTACTGACCCCCTTTCTTCGGGGGCTGCGTTTTCATGCCGCGCAGGTACAGACGACAGGTTCGCTGATCCACACGTTTAGGATCCCATTTCTGCTATTTTGGGGCGCTCTCTTCTTTAGAGCCCATCTTTTGGTACAGTCTGTCACTGCTATCTGGATATGTACATTGTTCTGGGTATGACGGGGCCCTGTCCCGTCTTATGATTATGATATGTTCTGTAGAGGTCTGTGGATATATCTGTGTGGGTTCTGTACATATGTTTGGGATACTTTGTTCTATGATGGCCTTATCGGCCTATGTGTGCCAAGTCTGCTTTTTATGCTAAATTCTGTAGCGTCCACTAATATTATTATTATATTATTTTGTTAATATGATAATTTGGGTATCGGGTACGTATAGGTGCCCAGCTAGGGCACTGGTCGCGGCCCACGGGGTTGGGTCGTGACAAAAGTGGTATCAGAGCGGTTCGTCCTCGGATTGTCCACAGACCGTGTCTAGTAGAGTCTTGTTTATCGGTGTGTTGTGCACCACACCTATAAACAGGAGGCTACAGGGCATTTAGGATACTACCCTTCTTTCTGTCTTAGATCGTGCGATAGAGCTGTGTTATCAGGATGACCCCTCCCTAACGAGTGGCTATAATTGCAGATATGCCTCCAAAAAAGGCAACAGCGGCCCAAAAGGCCAAGTCAGCAGCCTTGGGAGAGACTAGCCGGGTCCAGAGGATTACCAGGGCCCAGGCACATATTGCTCCGGAGACTTTGCCCCAGACAGAGGGTTCTTCTACACCGCCACTCGTGGAGGAGATAGGGGCAGCCGTAGCTGCAGATCGGGGGGCGGCTCCACCGCCAGCTCCCGCAGTTCCAGTACCTGAGCCTCCAGCTCCACGGCCAGGCACTGAGGATCAGTCTATGAGGGAGGCAGTCCAGTTACTGACTAGACTTGTGGCAGGGCAGGTTCAGGGGCATGGACTGGGAGGTGACCGGGGCGGTCAGACGTGATAGTTCGAGAGCCCGGTATGGACATTGCCCGTATTCAGGCCCACGCCCAGGGCATGGAGGATCAGGGCAGAGGAGGACATCAGCCTGACAGGGGCCAGGATCGGAGACAGCCCAAGAGGGCCAGGTCATCTGGAGATATTCGGGGCAGACAGCCCCAACAGCCGCAGCAGCCTAGCAGATTTTCATCTCAGCCGGCGCAGAGCGCGCCTCCCCAGCCTACAGGTCGCAGGTTCGATAGCCCAGGGTATTCAGGAGCGGGCCAGAGCTCCAGGGCTTCAGGTTCGCGGACAGATAGGGGTTCTGGTCAGATGAAGCCGCCCAGGGTTCAGTGTTCTCTTTGTGGCAGATATCATCCGGGAGAGTGCTACAGGGCCACCGGTGCATGCTTTTCTTGTGGTCGTCAGGGCCATTCTGTGAGAGATTGCCCGTATAAGGGTAGTTCGGGTGGTGCAGCGCAGCCTACCGGATCAGCCGCTGGGTCTTCAACTTCGTCAGTGGCTATGCGCCCTACGGGGCAGGGTTTTCCAGCACCAGCGGGTCGCGGCAGAGGCCGTGGTGGAGCTTCTGGTATTAGCGGTCCTTCGAACCGCATTTATGCTTTGGCCAGCCGCCAGGATCAGGAGGCATCTCCTAATGTCGTTACAGGTACTTTATTGGTCTTCTCTCGGTCTGTGTATGCACTAATTGATCCAGGTTCGACTTTATCATATATTTCACCCCTTGTTGCTGGTAGAATTCGTATTATGTCTGAACCTATAGAGCCATTTGAGGTAGCCACACCGATAGGGGACTTTATTGTAGCGAAACAGGTTTATAAAGACTGTTCTGTGATTGTATGTAGCCGAGATACTAAGGCAGATATGGTAGAGTTAGATATGACTGAATTTGATGTTATTATGGGTATGGATTGGCTAGCTTCCTGTTACGCTAATGTTGACTGCCAGAATAAGGTGGTTCGCTTCTAGTTTCCCGGGGAGCCAGTTATAGAATGGGCTGGTAATACAACATCGCCGAAGGGTAAGTTTATTTCGTACCTTAAGGCGAAGAAAATAATCAGAAAGGGTTATATCTATCATCTGGTACGGGTGCAAGACTTGGGAGCAGAGATGCCGACACTTCAGTCAGTCCCCATGGTTAATGAGTTTCCCGATGTTTTCCCCGACGAGCTTCCAGGTCTTCCTCCAGAGCGGGAGATAGACTTCTCTATTGACTTACTCCCAGACACTCAGCCTATCTCTATTCCTCCGTACAGAATGGCGCCTGCAGAGTTAAAGGAGTTGAAGGAGCAGCTGAAAGATTTGTTGGATAAGGGCTTCATCAGACCCAGTACTTCGCCTTGGGGAGCTCCGGTACTATTTGTACGTAAGAAGGACGGGTTGCTGCGTATGTGTATTGATTATCGGCAGCTGAATAAGGTAACTATAAAGAATAAATACCCCCTCCCCAGGATTGATGATTTGTTTGATCAGCTGCAGGGCGCTAAGTGTTTTTCGAAGATAGATCTTCGATCCGGCTACCACCAGGTACGAGTACGAGAGGCCGATATCCCTAAGACAGCTTTCCGGACCCGATATGGGCATTATGAATTCAGGGTTATGTCTTTTGGGCTTACTAATGCCCCCGCAGTATTCATGGATTTGATGAACCGGGTATTCAGGCCATTCTTGGATATGTTTGTAATTGTATTCATTGATGATATCCTGGTTTATTCTCGGTCTGAGGCGGAGCACGCAGATCATCTGAGATCGGTATTATGGGTACTCCGGCATCAGAAATTATATGCAAAATTTTCTAAGTGTGAATTCTGGCTGTCTTCAGTGGCTTTCTTGGGGCATATTATTGCAGCTGATGGTGTCCGGGTGGACACACAGAAGATTGAGGCCGTGAAGAATTGGCCCAGACCTACGACGCCCACAGAGGTACGCAGTTTCCTGGGGCTAGCAGGTTATTACAGGAGGTTTGTGGAGAAGTTTCCTTCGATTTCAGCGCCTTTGACAAGGCTGACTCAGAAGGGAGCTAAGTTCCAGTGGTCTGACGCTTGTGAACGGAGCTTCCAGTTGCTGAAAGAGAAGCTAAGTACAGCCCCAGTTCTGGCTCTTCCAGAGGGACCGGACTGGTACGTTATTTATTGTGACGCTTCTGGTATGGGGTTAGGCTGTGTATTGATGCAGCACGGCAGAGTTATAGCGTATGCTTCCCGGCAGCTCAAAAAGCATGAGAAGAATTATCCTACCCACGATCTGGAGCTCGCAGCGGTGATTCATGCTCTGAAGATATGGAGACACTATTTATATGGCGTTCATGTGGATATCTATACTGATCATAAGAGTCTCCAGTATATTTTCAGACAGAGAGAGCTTAATTTGCGGCAGCGGAGGTGGCTGGAGCTTCTGAAAGATTATGATGTAGATATTCTGTATCATCCGGGTAAGGCTAATGTTGTTGCAGATGCGCTCAGTCGGAAGTCTATGGGCAGTTTGGCCGATCTACAGCCAGACAAGAGAGAGATAGCCCGTGATATTCAGCAGTTGGCTAGTCTCGGGGTTCGCCTGGCCGATTCTGGAGATACCCAGATTTCTGTTCGAGGGGTTTCTGAGTCATCCATCAGGAACGATATTAAAAGGCGTCAATACGAAGATCCTGTCTTAGCTCGGTACAGGGACACAGCCTATGATAAGGAGAGGACTCCGTTCGAGTTTTCACCGGACGACACTTTGTTATACAGAGGCAGGTGGTGTGTACCTGATATTGCAGGCCTTCGGCAGCAGGTTATGAGCGAGGCACATTATGCTCGCTATTCGGTCCATCCTGGGTCTACGAAGATGTACCATGATCTTCGATGCTTATACTGGTGGGACGGTATGAAGCGGGATATTGCAGAGTTCGTCGCCCAGTGCCCTAATTGTCAGCAGGTCAAGATTGAGCATCAGAAGCCAGGTGGACTGTTGCAGGAGATGGAAATCCCGACTTGGAAGTGGGAGGTTATTAATATGGACTTCATTACAGGTTTGCCTCGCACTCCACGGAAGTATGATTCCATCTGGGTCGTTGTTGATAGGCTGACGAAATCAGCCCATTTCCTTCCCGTCAGGACTACTTATTCCGCCGAGGATTATGCTAGGCTCTATATTAGAGAGATTGTGAAGCTTCACGGAGTTCCTCTATCTATTATTTCTGACAGAGGCGCCCAGTTTACAGCGCATTTCTGGAGGTCTTTTCAGGAGGGCCTAGGGATTCAGGTGAGTCTGAGCACAGCCTTTCATCCTCAGAGCGACGGACAGGCCGAGCGCACTATACAGACGCTGGAGGATATGTTGCGGGCCTGCGTTATTGATTTCAGAGGCAGCTGGGATGAGCACTTGCCGTTGATTGAGTTTGCATATAATAACAGTTACCATTCCAGCATCCAGATGGCTCCGTACGAGGCTTTATATGGTAGGAAATGCAGATCGCCGATTGGCTAGTTTGATATTGGCGAGACAGAGTTGATTGGCCCAGATATGGTCCAGCAGGCCGTGGACAAGGTGAAACTTATTCGAGAGCGACTGTTGGCAGCCCAGAGTCGACAGAAGTCATACGCGGATAAACGGCGTCGACCGTTGGAGTTTCAGGTAGGCGATTGGGTATTTCTGAAGGTATCGCCTATGAAAGGCGTGATGCGGTTCGGCAGAAAAGGTAAGCTCAGTCCGCGTTATATTGGGCCTTATCAGATTGTTCGGAAAGTTGGAAATGTCGCCTATGAGTTAGATTTTCCATCTGATTTGGAAGCGGTACATCCGATATTCCATGTCTCTATGCTCCGCAAATGCATTGGTGACCCTTCCAGAATATTTCCTGCGGATGATATTCAGGTGACGGAGCAACTATCGTACGAGGAACAGCCCGTATCTATTTTGGATCGTCAGGTAAGGAGGCTCCGGAATAAAGATGTAGCCTCTGTTAAGGTACTGTGGCGGAACGATAATAAGGAGGAAATGACATGGGAGGCCGAAGAGGAAATGAAGAAGAAATATCCTCAATTGTTCCCTATGCCCGCAGGTAATCTTGAATCCCTGCTTAATTTCATTTCAATACCAATCGTATGTCACATGTGTTGTTTGCAAACATGAACTCCCCCAGAGTATTTTCCAACCCTATAAGATTAATTTTACATTCGAGGACGAATGTTCTAAAGGGGGGGGGGGGAGGATGTTATATCCCGTGTTTTCACACGTTTGGAAAAACTTGTTATATATTGGATTTTTGAGATATAAGGTCAAATTTGATATTTTGTTGAACATAGGAGTTATGCATGAAAGAATAGAATCATGGAAGTGTGGGACAAGGCTAAGGGCATTTTTGGAATTTTGGAAATTAGTGTCGGGAATTATAAAATATGATTCACAAGCTATTGGGCTCAAAAAAATTGAATTGAAATTGAGGCCCAAAATTAGGGACATGGCCGGCCAACATGGCCTTGGCCCAAGTCCAATTAATTAGTCATGTGCATGGTCATGTGACAAATTAATATAAGATGCCTAAGTCTTCATTATATGCATTAGAACATTCAAGAAAGCTAAGCAAGAAAGAAGCAAAAATAAGAGCAAAAACAAAGAGGGTTTCGGGTTTGGCTAAGAAAATTAGCCATAAAAATATTGCTCCAAAAATTTATTTCTTGTTGATTTCCTACTAAGTCAAGGTTCCTTTGTAACTTGGTATAGTTGTTTTGGAGTGGGGAGCATTAGAATCACCAAAGTGATCATATCTCCAAGTGAAGAAGACTTGAAGAAAAGGTAAGAATTTCTACCTTTTTATTGTGTTATGAAGTTTTGATTGTGTTGTAGTATATAGAAATGTGTTGATTGTATGGAAAAATGGAAGTTTGCAAAGTGGGTTTGGAATATGAGGTGTAGCCGTGTGTATATATAGGTGGTATACCCACAATGTGTTGAATTCATGTTATATTCTAGTTGTGATTGTGATGAAATGCATATTGGGATTGAAAGTTGAATGATTTAGTTGAAGTTGACAAAGAGGATTCTTGGCCGTGTGGTATGTTGGATTTGGGATAAAAATGAATTAAGTTGTTTAGTGTGTTAGTGTGTTATTGTGATGTTTGTAATGTAAATGAAGTTAAAATGATATAAGTTTGTATTGAATTGGAATGTAGAAACTTATGTCGTTTTAGTATGATTTGCCGACATTAAGGAAATGAAGTTGTTTGGTTGTTAATTGTGATGATCATTGATGAATTGGGAAGTTGGAAACATGTTATGAAGTTGTATGCCAAAGATTTGATGTTTTGCATAAGATATGACTTTGACGGAAGGTTGTATATTATGTATATCGAGTGTATAACTTGAGGAAAACGATATGAAATGTTTCTAGAACTATATGGTGATGATCTTGATTGTTGATGAATGTGAAATTCTTGATATTAGTTGAAAGTTGGGTTGAAATGAAGATTATGTCAACTTGTTAGAAAGATGACTAGTTGAAGGATATTTATGTTTTTAATGTTCGTTGTTGATATTGATGTTGTCGTTTGGGTTGTTGTTGATGATTTCTAGCCGAGTTGAATTCTCGGGGTGCCATATGTAAAGGGGAAGTGCTGCCGAAATTTCGGTAGCCAAATATGCATTAAGTTGAAACTTTGGTATTCATAGCTTACAATTGGTAAACTTGACCAATTGCAGTTTTTCGACGAAACGGGAAGTGAGTTTGGAAAGGCGTAAAGAGCTTGAAATGTATGTAAAGCAACCCCAATTCTTCCCTTGGCATGCCCTTAGTGTGTTAGGGTCGGATCCGGGCCTCGAAGGACCTCTTGGCCCTCGGAGTCCGCAAGAGAAAATTTCAGTTTTTCCTTCAATAGAATTGAACTACTTTGGTACACTTTTCTTGAAATAATGCAACTTTGCTCCAAATTACTTGGAAAGTCATAGAATGCTTGTAGAACCTTCTTAGGTGATACCATAAGCTTAGAGGGCATAATTTGAGCCCGTCGCCTTATTTGTCCCGAGGCGGGCCCACTATTCCCGGTTTTGCCCTTAATGTATTAAAGCTTTCTTTTTAAGCAATTTTTGAAAGAAATGTTTTGATTACCCTACTAATCGCCCAACGAATATTGTTTTAAATATTCTATTAAATCTTATAAATTATTTTGACACTCGGAATGACTTCGGGAAGGTTATATTTCTGTACTTTATTATGATATCCGAAATGCATATATTATGATTCCGTCCGACTTCATTGGATTTGTTTATCTTTGATATGCCTCTTCGAGTCTTTGAAAATGTTTATGATATTTTTAAATTGCATTAGTCTCTCACTACTCCATTCGTGGATGCCCCAATGTTTCCCACACTGAGCCCGGGCCAGGATATGTTGTCAAGCGTGATTCTCTGCATTGTTCGCCGCGCCCCGATGTGAGGGGGCAGGTATACGCGTACATGGGTCTGTGGAGTATGATGTGCCATGTCCGCCTATTCTGATCTGATCTGTTATGGCCATTTTGATATGACATTTTATGATACGGGGCCACGCCCCTTTTTCTGATTCCTCTGTATTGTGGCACCAGCGTCGGGAGGGTGGCCACGTTCTGTCTGCTGAGTCCCGTGGCAGGGACCGGATATGATATGACATATGTTTCTGTACACATTCTGTCTGTTTTGGAAATATGCATTTGACACTCTGGATTTTGTACTTATTTTCTGAAATCATTATGATTTGACTTCTGTGATTCCGCTTTACATATTCAGTACATATTTCGTACTGACCCCCTTTCTTCGGGGGCTGCGTTTTCATGCCGCGCAGGTACAGACGACAGGTTCGCTGATCCACACGTTTAGGATCCCATTTCTGCTATTTTGGGGCGCTCTCTTCTTCAGAGCCCATCTTTTGGTACAGTCTGTCACTGCTATCTGGATATGTACATTGTTCTGGGTATGATGGGGCCCTGTCCCGTCTTATGATTATGATATGTTCTGTAGAGGTCTGTGGATATATCTGTGTGGGTTCTGTACATATGTTTGGGATACTTTGTTCTATGATGGCCTTATCGGCCTATGTGTGCCAAGTCTGCTTTTTATGCTAAATTCTGTAGCGTCCACTAATATTATTATTATATTATTTTGTTAATATGATAATTTGGTAACGGGTACGTATAGGTGCCCAGCTAGGGCACTGGTCGCGGTCCACGGGGTTGGGTCGTGACAACAATACCATCCTAAGATTCCATCCCAAATCTCCAATTCCTATACATGCATTCTCCGTTCCTTCTAATACACGAATATAGAAAACTAGCTGGAGTCTACGGAAAAGGGAAGCCATAACCTACCTGGCAGCCGAATAGGTGCCACGAACCCACACGTTGCCTTGTCTTTCGAAGCATCTCCAATTAATCAAACTCTATTCGGGTCAAATTCCAACCCTTAGTTTCGAAGCATCTCCAATTAATCACGGCTGCCACTGTTCACGGCCAGCCTTGTTAAAAAAAATTGATTAAATCTCCAAGGTGATTTAAATGTCCCAAAGGAAGCGGCAAGTTAGGATTTAAATTGAAGAAAGAAGAGGCGGTGCAATTGGTGCAAGCGAGTGTAGAATTTGCTCTGATTAAATTAAGGTAAGATCTTCTCACTTTATGGTATAGTTGGATTAATGGTGTGGTAATGGAAAGATTAAAATTGTATGAAGTGGAATTGGAAGTAAGAAAATTGCATGATTAAGTGTTGGTGTTGAAATGGACAGAATTGAAGTTGTTTAAGTTAGAAATTGGTTTGATTGTGGTTGTTGTTATTATTGTTGTGAATTATGTGTTAAAAGTAAAAGGTTATGTATGTTGATGTTGAATTATAAATTGAGCCGTGTAAGGGGAGTGTTTTGAGTAAGAATGATGAATTGATTTTAGTAGCATTATGGAGGAATTAAATGGTTAAATTTAAAGTTGTGTTGTTTTATGGACATGTTGTTATCCTTGCTGAATTGAAAGGATTGAGGGTATGATTATGTTCATATGATTATTGTTGTTGTTATCATGGATTATGTGATGAGAATGAAGGAATTTAATGGTTAGAGTTGGAGTTAAATTTGTTGTGGGTTGTTGTAGGGATTATAATGATAATAATGTGGTTTACTTGCATATGGATAGATGATGCAGTTGTGGTGTAGCTGCGGTAGTATTTCATTAAATTTGCTGAAAAGATTGCATGAAATAGTGTATAAGTAGTGTATGTGGGCTGCTTGGTGTATTGTAGGTGTTCGGTAGAATTTCGGGCATCTTTATGTTATAGTTGGGGGCTGTTTTGATATGTTGTTGTTCTTGTTGAATTAAAAAGAATTGAAGATATGGTTGTGCATATATATTGTTGTTGGTATTTCTGTGTCAACAGGAGAGTAATTGGAAATTCGGGATAGGCGAATATATAGGGGAGGTGCTGCCCGATTTTCGTCAAGTCTTTAGATAATAGAAAGCCTTAAAACAAAAATATGTGAACTAACGGATAAGTTCTATAAGGAATGGGCTATGGAATTGTGTACCAGAAAATGTAGTTACTAACGACAACGTTACTTTATATAAATAGGCTAAAAGAGCGACGAGGCGAAAAGGATTCGCGAATAAGCGCTAAAGGTATGTTAAGGCTATTCCTTCTTTCATTTTGGCATGATCCTTTTTGTTATTCATTCTATAAGTACTCCATATGATTCCATTCTTAGACGAGTAAGGTCTAAATGTTTCTTGTGATGGTTTATTGATATTGTACTCCTATTCTGTTCCGAAGGGAACACCCATAAGGTAACACCCATAAGGTGCCAGTTGAAATGTGTATAAGGTTTTACTAATGATTTCGAGGAAATTAGTTTTATACTAAAGGAAACATAAAGTTAGATTTTCAAAACCACTCCGAAGGGGCTGCGAGATTTTACTATTTAGATTTTCAAAACCACACCAAAGGGGGTGCGAGATTTTACTATTTCATTTCATTTACGACTTATGTTTACTTTCCATATCATTATTATTATGCCGGAAGCAGCATGCCCGAAAGGGCCAGGATCATTATTATTATGCCGGAAGCGGCATGCCCGAAGGGGCCATCATTATTAAGCCGGAAGCGGCTGCCCGAAGGGGCCATCATCATTATTAAGCTGGAAGCGGCTGCCCGAAGGGGCCATCATCATTATAAAGCCGGAAGCGGCTGCCCGAAGGGGCCATCATTATTATGCCGGAAGCGGCCGTCCGAAGGGACTATTGTGATACTAGCTGGAAGCGGCTGTCCGAAGGGACCATTTTGTTAATATGTCGGAAGCGGCATGTGTGTTAGATTGCATTATTTACTTAAAGAATGTGTGTTAGATTGCATCATTTACTTAAAGATTGTTTTGGAGACTTCGTGTATATGTTTATGTTTCTTCCAGCGAAGGCTGCAGGTATTGAGTTAGATTGTGATTTCTTCTCTCCTAAATCAAATTATGATTATGATTTGTTACCACCTTACATACTCAGTACATTGTCCGTGCTGACGTCCTTTTGCCTGGGGACGCTGCGTTCATGCCCGCAGCCCCAGATTGTTTGGCAGGTTAAGTATATAGCTAGGATGCTTGGACGTCAGCTGGGATTGGCAAGTTCCACCTCATTCTGGAGCTGTGCTGAGTCATGTATAGATACGTATGATTACGGGTATGTCAGGGCCCTGTCCTGACTCATAGTGTTCAGTTTACTCCTTAGAGACATCTGCAGACAGTGTCCTGTGGTATGTTTGTCGAGATGTCGACAAAGTGATATCAGTTGAGTCATTTATGGATTTTAAAAGAGTATGTATTTTCGATGATTTAGATTGGTCTAAAGTACTTATTGATTGAAATTTTTCATAACCTTTATAGACATAATGATTTCTATTTGGAAAATTTTATATTCTTCAAAGTTTTTGAAATGACAGGTTTTAATAGAGCGAATGTCTAAGGGTTCGCTCAACTCTGATGAGAGTTGGGTGCCCGTCATGCCCTATCAAGATGAGGGTGTGACAAAGTGGTATCAGAGCAGGTCGTCCTAGGGGTTTTCTGCAAAGTCGTGTCTAGTAGAGTCTTGTTTATCGGTGTGCTGTGCACCATATCTATAAACAGGAGGCTACGAGACATTAATAGGGTGTCATTGTTTCCTTCATATCTAAGATCGTGCGATAGAGCCCAGTCGTAGGAAATGAAATTCCTTATACTAACATTTGATTTCAGCAAAAGAATGATATCGACAAAAGAAAGCAACCGATGATATTGGAAGCTACACAATACGCAAGTAAGTTATTGTACGAAAGAGGCGTGTCGGATAAGGTAAGAATATTGGAATATGATTGAAATGTGAGATTGGAGGATGAAAGAGAATGTGGATAGAAAAGTACAACAGAACAGATAGTTAGAGGTTCAGGTACGTCTCAAGGTGCGATATGTGAGGTAAGTCCCGACACCTTTATACTTTTTCTGGAAATTGGGAGCCTTGTGTGGCTGTGATACGATATGATATATGTGTATATATGTTGGCCCTGTGAGGCATTGTTGGTATTTCCTGCGTGCAGGTTCTGGGATAGTAATAAATACAGAGGAAACTCTGCCCAAATTTTCCCAGGAATAAAAAAAAAAAAGAATGAAATATAGGTTCATGATGTGCCTTGAAAGTTGATACCGATAGGGCAAGATCAATTAGAAAAAGGTGAAGGGTTAGGTACGCCTAGTCCGCAGGATGTAATTAAAACATAGTAAGAATCGCGAATAAGATTAAGAAGTGTTACGTTATAGGATGGATTACAAACAGGATGTAATGTGAATACCATAAGGATTGTTATAGAAGTGAGTGAAGCCTAGCAAGGAAGTAACTAGAGGATATGATGTGATTAGTGTGAAACGGGAAAGCAAATGTAAAATAAGAAAGACTTACAAAGTTCTATAGGGAAAGTTCAGAATAAAAGTCAAGTGGTAACGAAAGTGAAAGTGAACACAGGAAGAGAAGGAGTCAAGTTAAGACTAAGCGCTCAAGGAAGAAAGTAAGATTTCAACGGAAGAGCTCGCAATACAACTGACAACGGACTGCGAAGTAAGAGAAGGGTGAAGGCAATGACGTGGAATTATTATCTCGGGAAGTAACATAAAGAAGAAATATTACAGGAATGACTATGTAAAGACCTGGAGTACGTTATAATGGATTAAAGCGAATCGACCAATGAAAGAGGCACGTGAGGAGCATAATTAAATAAGAGAACACTTGAGTAAGTATTGGGAGTTCAGGACTAGTTTAACATTCGAGGACGAATGTTCTAAAGGGGGGAAGGATGTTATACCCCGTATTTTTATACGTCAAATTATTCATAAGTTAATCGACATAAGTTAAGGATGGGATTATTTTGGGATATGTAATAGGAACTTTTAATTCTCAATTTTAATTAGTGCACGAGTGTTTATAAGTTTCAACTAGTATGAAAATATTAATGGAGATTAGGGATTTATTTAACTATGATTAAGTTATTAAGTGGCACATATTGATTAATTAAAGTTAACCAAGTAAATTGGTGGGACATGTGTCAATGTTATGGGCTATATATATATAGCCATAAGATGACTCATAATACACCATTTTCATTCACAAAATTCATCCATCAAAATAGAGTTAGTGAGAGAAGCTCTCAAACTTAAAGAAAGAGAGAGACTCACGGCCATCCTTGTTAAAAAAAAAAATTGATTAAATCTCCAAGGTGATTTAAATGTCCCAAAGGAAGCGGCAAGTTAGGATTTAAATTGAAGAAAGAAGAGGCGGTGCAATTGGTGCAAGCGAGTGTAGAATTTGCTCTGATTAAATTAAGGTAAGATCTTCTCACTTTATGGTATAGTTGGATTAATGGTGTGGTAATGGAAAGATTAAAATTGTATGAAGTGGAATTGGAAGTAAGAAAATTGCATGATTAAGTGTTGGTGTTGAAATGGACAGAATTGAAGTTGTTTAAGTTAGAAATTGGTTTGATTGTGGTTGTTGTTATTATTGTTGTGAATTATGTGTTAAAAGTAAAAGGTTATGTATGTTGATGTTGAATTATAAATTGAGCCGTGTAAGGGGAGTGTTTTGAGTAAGAATGATGAATTGATTTTAGTAGCATTATGGAGGAATTAAATGGTTAAATTTAAAGTTGTGTTGTTTTATGGACATGTTGTTATCCTTGCTGAATTGAAAGGATTGAGGGTATGATTATGTTCATATGATTATTGTTGTTGTTATCATGGATTATGTGATGAGAATGAAGGAATTTAATGGTTAGAGTTGGAGTTAAATTTGTTGTGGGTTGTTGTAGGGATTATAATGATAATAATGTGGTTTACTTGCATATGGATAGATGATGCAGTTGTGGTGTAGCTGCGGTAGTATTTCATTAAATTTGCTGAAAAGATTGCATGAAATAGTGTATAAGTAGTGTATGTGGGCTGCTTGGTGTATTGTAGGTGTTCGGTAGAATTTCGGGCATCTTTATGTTATAGTTGGGGGCTGTTTTGATATGTTGTTGTTCTTGTTGAATTAAAAAGAATTGAAGATATGGTTGTGCATATATATTGTTGTTGGTATTTCTGTGTCAACAGGAGAGTAATTGGAAATTCGGGATAGGCGAATATATAGGGGAGGTGCTGCCCGATTTTCGTCAAGTCTTTAGATAATAGAAAGCCTTAAAACAAAAATATGTGAACTAACGGATAAGTTCTATAAGGAATGGGCTATGGAATTGTGTACCAGAAAATGTAGTTACTAACGACAACGTTACTTTATATAAATAGGCTAAAAGAGCGACGAGGCGAAAAGGATTCGCGAATAAGCGCTAAAGGTATGTTAAGGCTATTCCTTCTTTCATTTTGGCATGATCCTTTTTGTTATTCATTCTATAAGTACTCCATATGATTCCATTCTTAGACGAGTAAGGTCTAAATGTTTCTTGTGATGGTTTATTGATATTGTACTCCTATTCTGTTCCGAAGGGAACACCCATAAGGTAACACCCATAAGGTGCCAGTTGAAATGTGTATAAGGTTTTACTAATGATTTCGAGGAAATTAGTTTTATACTAAAGGAAACATAAAGTTAGATTTTCAAAACCACTCCGAAGGGGCTGCGAGATTTTACTATTTAGATTTTCAAAACCACTCCAAAGGGGGTGCGAGATTTTACTATTTCATTTCATTTACGACTTATGTTTACTTTCCATATCATTATTATTATGCCGGAAGCAGCATGCCCGAAGGGGCCAGGATCATTATTATTATGCCGGAAGCGGCATGCCCGAAGGGGCCATCATTATTAAGTCGGAAGCGGCTGCCCGAAGGGGCCATCATCATTATTAAGCTGGAAGCGGCTTCCCGAAGGGGCCATCATCATTATAAAGCCGGAAGCGGCTGCCCGAAGGGGCCATCATTATTATGCCGGAAGCGGCCGTCCGAAGGGACTATTGTGATACTAGCCGGAAGCGGCTGTCCGAAGGGACCATTTTGTTAATATGTCGGAAGCGGCATGTGTGTTAGATTGCATTATTTACTTAAAGAATGTGTGTTAGATTGCATCATTTACTTAAAGATTGTTTTGGAGACTTCGTGTATATGTTTATGTTTCTTCCAGCGAAGGCTGCAGGTATTGAGTTAGATTGTGATTTCTTCTCTCCTAAATCAAATTATGATTATGATTTGTTACCACCTTACATACTCAGTACATTGTCCGTGCTGACGTCCTTTTGCCTGGGGACGCTGCATTCATGCCCGCAGCCCCAGATTGTTTGGCAGGTTAAGTATATAGCTAGGATGCTTGGACGTCAGCTGGGATTGGCAAGTTCCGCCTCATTCTGGAGATGTGCTGAGTCATGTATAGATACGTATGATTACGGGTATGTCAGGGCCCTGTCCTGACTCATAGTGTTCAGTTTACTCCTTAGAGACATCTGCAGACAGTGTCCTGTGGTATGTTTGTCGAGATGTCGACAAAGTGATATCAGTTGAGTCATTTATGGATTTTAAAAGAGTATGTATTTTCGATGATTTAGATTGTTCTAAAGTACTTATTGATTGAAATTTTTCATAACCTTTATAGACATAATGATTTCTATTTGGAAAATTTTATATTCTTCAAAGTTTTTGAAATGACAGGTTTTAATAGAGCGAATGTCTAAGGGTTCGCTCGACTCTGATGAGAGTCGGGTGCCCGTCATGCCCTATCAAGATGAGGGTGTGACACTTTAATTCATGAAAATCAACTCTAGAATAGAAGATTAATGATTAACAAGCCTAGATATGACATTATCTAGCATAAACAACAATATTAACATAATTAATCACAGTCTAGGAAGTAAATTCGTTTTTAGAACTCTTTCATGAAAAACCCCATAAACCCTACTTTGATTCTAAGGATTTTATGGTTAGAATAAGGATTAGGAGATGAAGCTAGCTGATTATGGAGTCAAGAACCTTACCTTAGTGGAGAAATAGGTAGAAAACCCTTCAGTTCGCCTCTCTCTAGCACTTAGAACGAAATAAGAATAATGACTAAGTGTCTAGGTTTTTTACAAATATAAGGCACACTGGTAAAATTCTGCTGCTCCAGCGGCAACGATGTCGCTACAACGGTACCGACCCAGCGATATGCAGACTACTACGGCGGTCCTGCACAAGATCTCACTATGCCACTGCAGCGGTCACCTCACCGCTTCAGCGGTGCCGCTACAGCGGTCCTGGTGCCACTACGGCGGACACCAACAACCAGAAAACAGTTCAACTTTTACGAATTCAAATCTGAAATTCGATTACCATCCGAGATCCAAAACACACAAACAGAGTATGCAGATATACATAAACACGCACTACGAACGTACTCGTGGCCTCAGAATTTCCAACGGAGACTTTGTTGACCAAGTCAACTCCCGACGACCTAAATATCAATTTGCCAACCCAAGTCCCAAAACGCAACCGAGTTCATAAGGAACCGAACCAAACCTACCAATCAATCACAAATGGTCATCTGGACCTCTCGGAATCGACGGATTTTCGAAAAAAGTCCATTTACCCAAAAGTCAACTCCCGGTAATAGTTTTCGCTTAAAGCCAATTTTTTCTAGAGAACATTCTAAAGCCCAAAATGATGCCTAGGAAGTCATGCCAACTATCTCTTTGGGTCCAAATAGTTCTAACGAGACTCAGGAATGGGTCAATGAGGGCAAAAATGGAATAATCACGGTAATGACCAAAACGGGCCGTTACATCAGATACCAATTAAACAATCGCTCATCCTCGAGCGAAGAACGAGTGTAGGACAAGCTTACGGTGAACAAGGAAATCATATCACAACCAACACGAAGCTCTTTCAAGAAGATGCAAATCCAAACCGCAATTCGTTCGCACTCAGCCAAAAGACCGAATTACCATGCCTCTAAAACACGCAACGGATCTCACATAGATAAATCCAATAGCACGAACCTTTAGACATAACTAATCATAAAACATTCAGAACTGGTAAGATATTCTGAGCTAGTCGTTCCTTGAATCACAATTTCTTAGAAGTACACAATACAAACCGAAACCATGACTTTCTCTTCCCAAAAGAGAATCTTAAATATTCCAGAAAATTCTAAGCTATTTCATCGAGATTTATCTTTCTCGTAGCCAATTTGGGCAGTCTTAAGTCTTCTTAACTCTTCAAATCACTTATCTAGGAACTTACCATCGAGTACTGTATAAGGCAAGATCTGCCAACATCCAATGATCAGAACGGAGCCTTATCATGATCCTAGAACCTCTCTGAAGCACAACCATTGTCGTTACAACCCATTGTACTAACCGAAAGACTGAATCTGGTGAGATACCACAAGGACTACTAATAAAAAACCTCAAAAGTCAGGCGTTCCTTATCACATCCATTAAACTGATTTACTTGGAACCCATAAGTTCCCTTCGGGTTACAAACTCAGTCTAACCATTTCCATTCAAACTATAATGACCAACAATGAACGCACCATTTCAGAATATATCAGTAATCATACAATTGATTCCAAGATCCGAAACCCATCACATTCTCACCGCGCATAGCAAACCATAAGTTGCCACTCTCGGCTCTAAAAGCTGAAACTTATCCAAATTGTCCTCAAGGTACCCGATAACTAAATCTTGCGAATGCAACATCAAATTCCTTAACATTACCCAATACGCATACCTGGTACAACCCGAATTTTCCGACACTAAGGACATATGTACTTATAAGTCAATCTTTTAACTATCAAACTTTCCATTGTAATACCTCAATAACCCATAATACTTCCGAAAGCATCAAAATCTCACAATCCCTGGTGCTAACACGCATAATCACTTCGGACCTATAATATCTGAAGTCATTTCGTCAATGTTGTTTATAACATAAAACACTTAGCACAACACGATCCCATCTCGGAAACACTGATAGCCACAACATACTAAGAATTTCTACATATCCTTTCTCTTAAACACATATTAACTCATTCACTGCAAAGTACTGCGAAACTATCCAAAGGGGTACCACACAAGCCACTTCCTATAAATCCAACATGTCGGTTATCTAAGATCTCACTTCTCACTCAGCCACTGATCACAACTTCTTATCACTTACCCATTCCGTAAACTTACTTTCTCAAAATCACACAACGATCACAAGCTCATCTATTCCATACTAGACAACAATACCACCATTCAAATAGACTCAAGCACTCCCAAGGGCGCACCTAATTCTTGCTACCCTCGACTAACGCTAACCAATTCTCGAAGCCGCTAAATCAATTACCGCAAATCATTAGTCTTGCACACTATCGAACCAACCTTGGAGATAGAATCACACCATACACTTTACACATTAGAGTTACCTTTCAACGCATCAGAGTCTAAACCGACTAAACTCTAAATCCAACGAAGCACATACTTGGTCTGCAATGACCCAATTTCTTCTACCAAGGTTCCCTTATTCCATTCCTTATTTTGAATTCAAAAATGATTCATGTAACTCGAATAAGTTTAAGCCTCATCTCTGATTCACTAAATTATAACGTCTCCATTGTCGAACCTAAACACACCTAACCATTCAAGCGACTATACTATCAACTCAACCGAACAACAACATCGATAAATAACAAAACTCACCGAAGCCGCACAACAAGTACAAAGGCTCTCAGCCTCAATCCGATACTGGACATAACTCCTAACAATTTCTTGGTTACTAGAATTTCACTCTCGTAACAGTCACAAACACATTATCATAAGCATGCCAGATACCAATTATTTCCTTCTTAGTGCTCAAGAATTTTCTATCCAAATCCTCTTTATCACGACTCAATTCCATGTACACAACAAGTACTAATGCCAATCCCCTTAAGAATTCAGATTCTCTATGCTCCCTCACAATATCGTCATGTTAGTAGTTACTCTCAACTTCTCTTATCTACCACACACAATCACTATACTCGTCGAATCTGGTAATCCCTAGGGAACTCATTCTCGTCCTCGCATACCAATACTAAAAACTTAACCATTGTGAAATCATTGTCTGCCCTAACTTCACCTGTGCCACGCATACTATCACAAACCTTATCGAAGTCGAAACCTTCTTCCCAAACTAGAACTGAACTAGGCTACACATCTGAACCGAGATGACACCTCTCATACCATACCACCACATGATGTACGAGATCAAACGCACGAGAACGAGTGTTCGCCGTTTGAGGGATGATGAAACAAGGATACACAGATACCAATTGGAGTAACCTAGATACCAATTGGATCCACCGATATACCAATTTGACCGAAGTAGCACGAACAGAAAGAATGCACGGAGTTTTTCCTAAGATGCCTCATAGCCTCTCGTGGATGGGTACAGACGTCTCCGTACCATTCCACTAGACTCTACTACACATTGCTCTTGTACCTAGGAGACCGGTAACCTAGGCTCTGATACCAACTTATCACGACGCATTTTAGGACCGCCATCCCGGAATGAAGTGGGAGGAGGCCTTCCAGAGAGGCACCGCACATTTCCGCTCTGTATCACAATCAACTACCTGAAACAATCTACACCCAAAAAGGGTGTAGCAAGTGCAATATCAGTACAATCCACGCGTACTGAGTAAGTATCATAGGCCGACAATGGTTAGTAACACATATCAGTAAAAGAATTCACAGATAAACATGATAACAACCCAATCAATTCATATGTCTATCTACCACACACTGTACATCAATACCTTTTAATCATTAACTTCACCCCAATAATCACCAGCCAATCTCACAACAATCTCGCAACTCACATATCATTAATTCGTTTCTTTTTAGTCTAGTAGTCAATTCATCATTAAGACACCCGTTATCCTACATCACATATAGATCAAACATATAACTAATCTTACGGACGGTCTGTCACGACCCAAATCGATGGGCCGCAACAAGTGCCCGACCATTGCTGGTCAAGCACTCCTATGCCTGCATTTACCTCTCACTGACTATCCTGGGCCCATACACAATCTGTAACTGAGCTGGACTGTCTCCCGAACAATCAAAATAAGAAACACCGTACCGGGAACTCACGGCCAACGTATACATATAAGTATAAACACTGAGAACAACAGCGTGAGCCGATTTGGCCGCCACACATATATACTGAACAACAAAATACATGCCGACGAGGCAACATAATATCACGACTACATATCACTGTCTACAGACCTCTATGGAGTACACACTGTAGAAATGATAGGACAAGGCCCTGCCGTACCCATATATGTACGTAACCGAATAGCATACCAAAAGGTTTATAGCTCCGGATCAATGAAGCGTACCGACTACCGCTGAGGAGAGGTCCTACTGCTGTGAATCTTCTGATTGGCTACCTGATCCTGCGGGCATGAACGCAGCGTCCACAGGAAGGGACGTCAGTACGAGTAATGTACCGAGTATGTAAGGCATGAACGATAATATAATAAGGGATACAAGCAAGGATAATAACAGAATGGAAATATAGAGCATATCGTAAGATAAAAGAGTAACCTGTACATATGAGTGCCTTTTAGGCGGGTACCCTGCATGCTTAGTGTTGCGGAACGTGCAGCTCGATCCACATATATACATATATACATATATCCATAGTAATGCTCTCTTTGAAAAACATTTCTTGTTCATGTATGCATAAAATAGAACATATCATGTTGCCGAGGCGTCGGCTCCGATCCATTTAGCCACACATGTCCCGCGTCCGGTATGGTATCATGTCATATAATACCAACTGATCAGGTGGTTACGCGTCTATAGTATTCTGGCCCTCTTTCCCATATAATACCAACTGATCAGGTGGTTACGCGTCTATATAATACCAACTGATCAGGTGGTTACGCGTCTATAGCGCTCTGGCCCTCTTTCCCATATACATATACATGTATCATATACATATATCATATAAGCAGCATGCAGGAGAGCCCAAGAAAAGCTATAACTCTATCGGAGTGACGTAAGGTCGGTAACCTCGGATTATATTATGCAATAATCATCATCGCTTTGTCTCACCTTGAAGGAAACATGAAACCATTCTCATCATAATCATCATAGAAATATTCTCATCTTTGACATCATCGTTGTCATTACAAAAAAACATGTCCGTCGTTGTAGTCATAAAAGCTTACAAAATCATAAACCTTGGTTTTGGAAAAATACGGACATTTTGGAAAACATTTACGGGTTATCAGGAAGGGAATCATGCCTTGGAATCTTAGAATTTTAGCTTTTGATAGCAAGGAAAATATGGAAACATTTATGAAATCATAACCTAGGGATCATGCCTTTGAAAGAAAGGGACGAGCCTTAACATACCTGTTCAGCCTCATATTTTCTACGCTTATCCGTCCGTACTCGTAAATCTACATTTGAGAGAATTCACACTATCGTTAGACTCATCGTTGCATACGTGTACTAAGCTTTCAATTTAAACTACTTTATATTTTGTCGAAAATCGGGCAGCATCTCCCCTATTTATATGCCTAGCCCGAAATCCTAATCCAACAACCAACAACACAACAACAATACCAACATCAACAACATCATTTCCAACACCAATATGTACCATAAAACAGCCCACACGCTATTTTCCAACTTCCATAACAAACCAACTTACTACACAATTAGTTAACGGCTTTATCTCCGTAAATAAGCCTTAAATAATACCAAAAGAGAAAGATTCATACCTTATTTTTATTAAAACAGCGATATCTTTAATATCCACCTTGAATCCACCGGAAACCATACTAGAATCACATCTATGCGTTTATCCGAGCTTCGATTAATACTCCGTCACTTGAAAATTGTTTACTTTTTGTTTCCCTCTCTCTCTCTCTCTTCAAAAATCTGGAAATTTCTGGGATAAATATGGTGAAAAAAAGGGTTATTACTCTTTTTATAAGGGTCAAATCCGGGTCGGATACTGTAGCAGTACTGTAGTACGCGTTTCTGCTCTGTCAGCCGAACTTGTAACGTCTATAATTCTCTACTCCAATGTCCTATGGATTAGCGGTTTATTGCGTTGGAAACTAGACTCGACGAACTTCATTTTAGGATTTTGAAACACCTAAAAACACTTCATATGCTAAGAGATATGTGTCCCCCACGTTGGACCAAAAGTTTCACACAAAACATTACCCATCCTTTCTAAGAAGTCGTACTACTTCATTTCTTCCACTCATTTCCTTATAAAACCTTCCGGTATATCTTATATACACCCTTCACTTATTAAATATACTTAATAATGTTTGCTCCTTATATTCCAAAGTGGTTTTACTTAACCCTAACTCAACGTACTTATGTTTCAAATTTGATAAGTGCTCTTCAAAGATACGGGGTGTAACACGGTCTATGGGATACTTCAACAAGTTCAATCAATAAATCCAGAAGTACATGTCATTTCCTAAGTAAAGAATCTAATCCCAAATGTGCTAAGTCCGAATATATCAAGTCCGGATCCAACACCACAAGTACAATACCAACATCTCAAAATCAAATCATAATGCAATGCAATGCAATAATGTATGAATGCAATGCAATGCCATGAAAATGCGGTGTACACATGTACTCTGGATGGAAATATCGACGTCTCGGTAGCACAACCCAGTGTGACTCTTGAAGTCTAAGTGCCACCCATCCCGAATCTTTGCCCACGGGGGGTTCTCACATGCACCACTCTGGGTTACCCGCAGAGTTCATGCACTAATAACGATTTCAAAAATAACATCGGATATTGGCCATGCAAACCACAATTCCGGGATGAACATCGAACATCAGACTCTCACATCACTCAAGTAAAAGAGTTCTCTCAAATATCAATTTCACTCAATCAACAATTCCGAGATGAACATCGGACATCGGACATCTCACGTAACTCAAGTAGAACTGATTTTATCAAGTATCAATTTCCGTCAATCAACGATTCCGGGATGAACCTCGGATATCGGCCATGCAATAGTGTATCATGAAAATAAGAGCGTATGCAATGCATAGATCAACATCGATAATCATGCTCAATATCACAAGTACCAAAAATGGGTATGCCAACAATATATCTGAATCACAAATACCAACAGTGGGTATGCGAATAATATAACCGAATCGCAAATACCAACAGTGGGTATGTGGTACATCTCAAAAATTTCGAGTCGTCTGAATCATGAGTAGACTAACGCGAGCCTAAAGTGGACATGAGGTCCTTATGAGATTAAGGAGAGTATTTGACAACTTTAAGTGAGAACTTTAAGATTTTGAAGTCATATAAATCAGTGAGATTAGGTTTGTCGAAGGAAGTAGAATGTAAGTCGTGTTTGGGACGATTTCGCAATGATTGAGTTATACCTTTTTTTTTTATATATATATAATAACTGAGGAGGAGCTATAGGGCCCCTTAAGTGATTAATGAAGTGTTACGCAAGTGCCTAAAAGGTTCTATAAGGATTCGAGGTCAAACGAATCGAAACGAGTGACTTATCGGATAGGATCACTATGACGGACCATTTGACGGGTCGTCAATGGACCGTAGGAAATTTGACGGCCCGTCAAATGGTGGAGCACCACCGTATAACGATTACAGTGAGCTGTACAAAGTTGGGCAGTTTGACGGTTCACTTTGACGGACCGTATAAATTTTGACTGTCCATCAAAGTGGGCGCAGAATTGCCCGTCGGGTGTTTAAGTCACGCTTTATATATTTCGTTCCACTTCATTTGGAAATTTTATTTTCCCAAATCAGATCCAAGAGCTCTCCAAAAACCCTCTCTTCAACTCCATACACAAATCCAAGCCAAAATCCAAGAGAGATTAAAGATCAAGAGGCAAGAATCAAGATATCCATGTGTTATGAGTCTTGCTAGGGTTAGTAGACTTCAAGAATTCTTTGGGTATTGAAGCTAGGGTTTTCATATAAATTGATAGCTTGCTCCAAAGCTCAATCTTGTAAGATAAAAGGTTAGTTTTCATGCTTATTTCATGTTATCAAGAATGCTTAGTTGTTGAACAACTTGGGTAGAAGGAGAAAGTAGAAGATGAGTTCTAAATGTAGTTTTCATGATGTTTTTGAGTAGTAAGCTAACTTGAGTCATGATTCTTAGTATGATATGGATATAATCTTGTTATAAAAGGTAATAATAATGATGAGGAAGCGTTGTATGAAAATGTGCTAAGGGTTAGTGTGAAGTTGTTAGTATAAGTTGAATATGAGAATGAATTTTGAAGACTTAATGGAATGCGATTACTTGATTATGATATTGTGGATGTTATTATAGATGTTTGGGAGTTGTTTTGTAATTTGGTGGAAGTCGATGAAATAGGGGAAATGCTGCCCAATTTTTGTTAACTCATGAATTATTCTAGTTTGGAGTTAAGAGTATCTTTAAGGCTTAACTATGGTATGAATCCTTCTAAATGTAGATTTTCCAAGCTTCGACGGTGAACGTTAAGTAGTTAAGAAGACAAAGAGGTATGTAAGGCTCTAACCCTTCTTTCTTAAGGCATGATTCCATTGATGTATACCTTCATCTGAAATCCATAATATCTTCCATGATGATTTCATTCCTAGAATCACTAAAGCTCATGATCTTGATATTCTCACGATACCATTGGTCCCATCCTATGATAGTTGATCCTCTAAGGAAGGATATAATGAAAATGACGGTGATAAATATGATGTTGAGGACATGTATATATTCCTATGGATATATATTTTTATATTAAAGTATGACTACTAAGAACACCGAGCTTATATAGCTAGGTACGATATCTATCGCACGCACACCACTGCAGTTGGGTACAGATAACACTGAGCCTTGGTAAGGCCAGGTACGTATATCACCGAACCTTATCATGGTCGGGTATGTAAGACACCGAGCCTCTATGGTCAGGTATGATACTACTACAAGTATAAATGTATGAAATGGAAGGTTCCCATTAGAAAGGGGGTAAGTAAACACGATGAACAACGTTAGAGGTATAAATTGCTAAACACGATGAACAACGTTAGAGGTATAAATGGCTTCATTATCTCATGACCTCTCTATCTTATGTTATTTCTTACGTTTCTATTATGATGTTGATCATGCTTTACATACTCAGTACATTATTCGTACTGACGTCCTTTTGTTCGTGGATGCTGTGTCATGCCCGCAGGTGGACAGGGAGATAGACTTGACCCATAGACTGCTTGTTCAGAGACTGCATAGAGGAGCTCTATTTGATTCGGAGCTGCAACTTTTGGGTATTATTCTTTTGTGTATATATGGGTATGGCGGGGTCCTGTCCCGTCCTTATGATGAAGTTTCATAGTCTTCTTAGAGGCTCGTAGACAGTCATGTATAGTAGATGTCTTTTAGCCTTGTCGGCTCATATTTTGTATGTGATTTTGTTAGCCTCGTCAGCTTGCATATTTGGATATGGGCATAGTTGTTAACAATGATATAAATGTGTTATTGCCTAATGAGATTAGATTTATTGATGTATAGAATTCATGAGTAGGACATGTGGCTCACCTAGATATGAATGTGAAGGTACGATGAGAGGTGCCCGGTGGGTTAGCTCCTGGTGCTCGTCATGGCTCTCCGGTAGGGTCGTGACAAAAGTGGTATCAGAGCGGTTCCGTCCTAGGGTATGTCTACGAGCCATGTCCAGTAGAGTCTTGTTTATGGGTGTGTTGCGCGCCACACTTATAAACAAGAGGCTACGGGCATTTTAGGAATGAATGACCCTCTTTCTTCATAGATCATGCGATAGAGCTATGATATAAGGATTTCTCTTTCCTTAGCCGTGTGCTATGTATTTAAGAAATGTCGATAAAAAGGAAAGCTACAGCAGCCCAAAAGGGCAAGATAGTGGCAGAAAAACGGGCTGAAAGAATACCGCCACCAGTGGTAGAGGGGGATGAATCCCACAATGAGGTTCCGTCTAGATGCTCCCACTAATTACCCGCTTTTGAGGAGCATGAGGGAGCCTCAACCCCAGCTCCCCCACCAGATGCTTCAGGACAAGATGTGAAAGAGGCCATTCATTTGCTCACTCAATTGGTTGCCACTCAAACCCAGCGGCAAGGTACGAGTCAAGGTGATAGGGTTGTTAGTGCAAGAGCCCATGACTTTATTTGCTTGAACCCTTCGGAAGTCTTCAGGTCAATACCGGATGAGGACCCTCAGAACTTTATTGATGGGATGTTGAGGACACTCTGGTTAATGCATGCTTCGGACATTGAATCGGTACAGTTAGCGTCCTATAGATTGCGAGATGTCGCAGTTCATTGGTATACAGTTTGGATGGATTCAAGGGGAGTTAATGCACCTCCCTCGGTATGGCAGGAATTTGTTGATGCTTTCCTACGACATTACTTGCCCCCTGATGTTCGATGGGCTAAAGCCAATAAGTTCTTGAATTTTAAGCAAGGAAGCATGAGTGCTTTAGAGTATAGTCTCCGCTTCAATTCTTTGGCTAGGTATGCTCTGGCCATGGTGGTTGATATGGGAGATCGAGTACACCGATTTGTGAGTGGCTTAGGGCCACATTTGATGGATAAATGCTTGACTGCATCCTTCCAGGACAACATGGATATTTCGCGCATTCAGTCCCATGCCCAGAATTTGGAGGAAAGTCAACAACAGCAAAGAAGTGAGCGTGAGTTTGATAGAGGTTATCACAAGAGGGCTAGATCTTCGGGTCCGATTGGCGAGTTTAGAGGAGGGCAAAGATAGCAGTTTTCTAGGCATTCAGGCCATTCCATGAATAGTGGGCCTCCACGGTTTACGGGCCAGAAATTTAGTAGATTTACTCATTTCGGGCCGAGTCAGAGTTTTAGGCTTCAGGTTCTCATTTCAGAGGCGATTCGGGTCAGGCAAGGCCACCCGTGCCACGATGTTCTCAGTGCGAAAAGTTACACTGGGGCCAGTGTTGATTAGGCTCACAGGTTTGCTATACATGTGGTTGGCCAGGCCATATCATGCGTGATTGCCCCTCGAGTGGTGGTAGGGGTAAGATCCAGCCTTCAGGGTCGGCAGTCGAGTCTTCATCATCTATACGCCCTCCGGGGCAAGGCTTTCAGACACCAGTTAGTCGCGGTAGAGGAAGAGGAGGAGCTCCCAGTCCTAGTAGTCCCCAGCACCGTATTTATGCTTTGGTTGGACGGCAAGATCTTGAGTCCTCCCCTGATATTGTTACAGGTATATTATCAGTATTTCTCTTGATGTATATGCATTGATAGATCCGGGCTCCACATTGTCATATGTTACTCCATATATTGCGGGTCGATTTGGGGTCAAATTGGAGTCAATCAAACCTTTCGAGGTATTGACACCCGTTGATGAACCGGTAATAGCTAGCCGAGTATATAAAAATTGTGTAGTTGTGAATTGTGATCATCGTACTATGGTTGATTTACATGAGTTAAAAATAGTAGACTTTGATGTTATTATGGGCATGGATTGGTTGGCTTCTTGCTACGCCAATATTGATTGTAGAACGAAAATGGTTCGCTTCCAGTTTTCGGGAGAACCAGTTTTGGAATGGAAAGGAAATACAGTGTCCCCGAGAGTTAGGTTTATTTCCTATCTCAAGGGGAGGAAACTTATTGCTATAGGTTGTATTTATCATTTAGTCCGAGTTCAGGATATAGAAGCCGAATCACCGACTCTTCAATTTGTCCCCGTAGTGAATGAGTTTCCGAATGTATTCCCGGATGAGCTTCCAGGCCTTCCCCCAGAGCGGAAGATTGACTTTGCTATTGATGTGCTACCGGTTACTAAACCCATATCTATTCTTCCTTATAGAATGGCTTCCGCGGAGTTGAAAGAGTTGAAGGAGCAATTGAAGGACTTTCTTGAGAAAGGCTTCATAAGGCCTAGTTCTTCCCCGTGGGAAGCACCAATGTTGTTTGTGAGGAAGAAAGATGGCTCATTGCGAATGTACATTGACTACAGGCAACTGAATAAGGTGACGATCAAGAATAAATATCCGCTCCCAATGATTGATGGCTTACTTGATCAATTGCAAGGTGTCAAATGGTTTTCAAAGATAGACTTGAGATTCGAGTATCATCAGGTGAGAGTTAGGGAGAAAGATATTCCTAAGACAGCCTTCAGAACCAGATATAGCCATTTCGAGTTCCGAGTAATGTCATTTGGGCTGACCAATGTACCGGCAGTATTCATGGATTTGATGAACAATGTGTTCAGGACTTTTCTAGATTTATTGGTGATTGTGTTCATTGACGATATCCTGGTATATTCTCGGTCCGAGATAGAACATGTTGATCATCTACGCACCATTCTTAGAGTTCTTCAGACTCGAGAGTTATTTGCAAAATTTTCAAAATGCGAGTTTTGGTTGAATTTGGTGACCTTTTTAGAGCATGTTATTTCAACCGATGGTATTCAGGTGGATACGCAGAAGATTGAGGCCATGAAGACTTGGCCAAGGCCTACAACACCTACGGAGGTTTGTAGTTTTCTAGGCTTAGCAGGTTATTACAGAAGATTTGTAGAAGGTTTTTCTTCTATTTCTGCATCATTGACAAAGCTAACTCAGAAATCAACTAAATTTCAATGGACGGATGCTTGTGAACGTAGATTTCAAGAGTTAAAGAATAGATTAACTTCTGCCCCAGTTCTGACACTTCCAGAAGGATCAGAAGGCTATGTTGTCTATTGTGATGCTTCAGGCGTTGGGCTAGGATGTGTGTTGATGCAGCATGGTAAGGTGATTTCTTATGCTTCAAGGCAACTACGGAAACAAGATAAAAACTATCCAACCCATGATCTTGAGTTAGCTGCGGTGATTCATGCATTGAAGATGTGGAGACATTATTTGTATGGTGTCCATGTTGATATTTACATGGATCACAAGAGCCTTCAGTACATCTTCAAGCAGAAAGAATTGAATTTACGGCAAAGGCGATGGTTGGAATTGTTGAAAGACTATGATGTTAATATCCTATACCATCCCAGGAAGGCGAACATTGTGGCTGATGCTCTTAGCCGTAGATCTATGGGAAGTTTATGTGATGTTTAGCCAGAGAAAAGAAAGTTAGCTCGTGAGCTCCAGCAATTAGCTAGCCTAGGAGTTCGGGTAGTGGACTTAGGCAATGTGGGAGCTACCATTCAGAATTCAACGGTCTCGTCACTAGTGGTTGAAGTGAAAGAGCGCTAGTACTAGGATCCCATGCTAGTTCATTACAAAAATACACTTCCTCAAAAGGAGAAGTCATCATTTAAGATTTCTGGAGATAGAGTTCTCCAATGTCGAGGCACGTTATGTGTTCCAGATGTCGCAGTATTACGCCACCAAATATTGAGAGAAGCCCATTGTTCCCGTTATTCTGTTTACCCCGGAGCAAGGAAAATGTATCATGATCTTAAATTCATATATTGGTGGAATAGAATGAAGAAAGACATAGCGGAGTTCGTGGCCCAGTGTCCTAATTGTCAGCAAGTGAAAATGGAGCATCAAAAGCCCGGTGGATTGTTGCAATCTATGGAAATTCCAACTTGGAAGTGGGAAGTGATTAATATGGACTTCATTGCAGGCTTGCCTCGTTCTAGGCATAAATATGATTCTATATGGGTAATTGTGGATAGACTTACGAAGTCAGCTCATTTCCTACCAGTCAGGACTACATATGTAGCCGAAGATTATGCAAGGCTCTATATCAAAGAGATAGTGCGACTCCATGGTGTTCCAGTATCTATTATTTCCGATAGAGGGACACAGTTTACCGCAAATTTTTGGAAGTATTTTTCAGAAAGTTTGGGGACTCAGGTGAGTCTTAGTACAACATTTCACCCACAGACTGATGGGCAAGCTGAGCGTACCATTCAGACTCTCGAGGATATGCTACTGGCTTGTGTATTGGATTTTGGAGGTAGTTAGGATGATCACTTGCCTCTTATTAAATTTTCTTATAACAATAGTTATCATTTTAGCATCCAAATGGCCCCGTATGAAGCTTTGTATGGGCGCAAGTGCAGATCGCCAATTGGGTGGTTTGAAGTAGGGGAGACTAAGCTGATAGGGCCAGACTTGGTCCGGCAAGCTATAGAGAAAATCAAGCTCATACAGGATCGGTTATTGACAGCTCAGAGTCGTCAGAAATCCTATGCAGATAATCGTCGAAGGGACCTAGAGTTTCAAGTGCAAGATTGGGTATTCTTGAAGGTGTCGCCAATGAAGGGCGCCATGAGATTTGGCAAAACGGGCAAGCTTAGTCTTTGGTATATTGTACCTTATGAGGTTGTACGCAAGGTAGGCCAAGTGGCTTATGAATTAGATCTACCTTCGGATTTGGAGTCAGTCCATCCGGTTTTCCATGTATCGATGCTTCATAAGTGCATCGGAGATCCTTCTAGGGTTGTACCGGTAGGTGACGTTCAAGTCACTGAGCAATTATCCTACGAAGACGTTCCCATTTCCATTCTAGATAGGCAAGTGCGGAGACTCAGAACCAAAGATGTAGCTTCGGTTAAAGTTCTATAGAGAAATAATAATAGAGAGCAAATGACCTGGGAAGCAGAAGAAGACATGAAGTTCAGGTATCCGCATTTATTTCCACCTTCGGAGGAGACTCAGCCAGAGATGCCATTGTCCTCAGGTATGTAATGCTTTCTTCGATGTTTTCTTGGCCGTGCGTGGCCATCGTTGATGATGTTGTTGTTGTAGCCTGTGAAGCGATATATTTTAGGTTGCTATGAATGGATGGTAGTGCCATATTACAGGGGAAACTCTGGCGAAATTTTTATAAAATCTCTAAGATTTTAGCATTCGAGGACGAATGTTCCTAAGGGGGAGAGAATGTTACATCTCAAAAATTTCAAGCTGTTTGAATATTGAGTAGAATAACGCGAGCCTAAAGTGGACATGAGGTCCTTATGATATTAAGGAGAGTATATGACAACTTTAAGTGAGCACTTTAAGATTTTGAAGCCATATAAATCGGTGAGATTAGGTTTGTCAAAAGAAGTAGAATGTAAGTCGTGTTTGGGACGATTTCGCAATGATTGAGTTATACCTTTTTTTTATATATATATAATAATTGAGGAGGAGCTATAGGGCCCCTTAGGTGATTAATGAAGTGTTACACAAGTTCCTAGAAGGTTCTATAAGGATTGGAGGTCAAACGAATCGAAACGAGCGACTTATCGAATAGGGTCACTTTGACGGACCATTTGACGGACCGTAGGAAATTTGACGGCCCGTCAAATGGTGGAGCACCACCATATAACGGTTACAGTGAGCTGTGCAAAGCTGGGCAGTTTGACGGTTCACGTTGACGGACCGTATAAATTTTGACGGTCCGTCAAATTGGGCGCAGAATTGCCCGTCGAGTTTTTAAGTCACGCTTTATATATTGCGTTCCACTTCATTTGGACATTTTATTTTCCCAAATCAGATCCAAGAGCTCTCCAAAAACCCTCTCTTCAACTCCATAAACTAATCCAAGCCAAAATCCAAGAGAGATTAAAGATCAAGAGGCAAGAATCAAGATATCCATGTGTTAAGAGTCTTGCTAGGGTTAGTAGACTTCAAGAATTCTTCGGGTATTGAAGCTAGGGTTTTCATATAAATTGATAGCTTGCTCCAAAGATCAATCTTGTGAGATAAAGGTTAGTTTTCATGCTTATTTCATGTTATCAAGAATGCTTAGTTGTTGAACAACTTAGGTAGAAGGAGAAAGTAGAAGATGAGTTCTAAATGTAGTTTTCATGATGTTTTTGAGTAGTAAGCTAACTTGAGTCATGATTCTTAATATGATATGGATATAATCTTGTTATAAAAGGTAATAATAATGATGAGGAAGTGTTGTACGAAAATGTGGTAAGGGTTGGTGTGAAGTTGTTAGTATAAGTTGAATATGAGAATGAATTTTGAAGACTTAATGGAATGCGATTACTTGATTATGATATTGTGGATGTTATTATAGATGTTTGGGAGTTGTTTTGTAATTTGGTGGAAGTCGATGAAATAGGGGAAATGCTGCCCAATTTTTGTTAACTCATGAATTATTCTAGTTTGGAGTTAAGAGTATCTTTAAGGCTTAACCATGGTGTGAATCCTTCTAAATGTAGATTTTCCAAGCTTCGACGGTGAACGTTAAGTAGTTAAGAAGACAAAGAGGTATGTAAGGCTCTAACCCTTCTTTCTTAAGGCATGATCCCATTGATGTATACCTTCATGTGAAATCCATAATATCTTCCATGACGATTTCATTCCTAGAATCACTAAAGCTCATGATCTTGATATTCTCACGATACCATTAGTCCCATCTTATGATAGTTGATCCTCTAAGGAAGGATATAATGAAAATGACGGTGATGATGATGATGTTGAGGACATGTATGTATTCCTATGGATATATATTTATATATTAAAGTATGAATACTAAGAACACCGAGCTTATATGGCCAGGTACGATATCTATCGCGCGCGCACCACTGCAATTGGGCACGGATAACACTGAGCCTTGGTAGGGCCAGGTACGTATAACACCGAACCTTATCATGGTCGGGTATGTAAGACACCTAACCTCTATAGTCGGGTATGATACTACTACAAGTATAAATGTATGAAATGGAAGGTTCCCATTAGAAAGGGGGTAAGTAAACACGATGAACAACGCTAGAGGTATAAATGGCTTCATTATCTCATGACCTCTCTATCTTATGTTATTTCTTACGTTTCTATTATGATGTTGATCATACTTTACATACTCAGTATATTATTCGTACTGACGTCCTTTTGTTTGTGGACGTTGTGTCATGCCCGCAGGTGGACAGGGAGATAGACTTGACCCATAGACTGCTTGTTCAGAGACTGCATAGAGGAGCTCTATTTGATTCGGAGCTACAGCTTTTGGGTATTATTCTTTTGTGTATATATGGGTATGGCAGGGTCCTGTCCGGTCCTTATGATGAAGTTTCATACTCTTCTTAGAGGCTCATAGATAGTCATGTATAGTAGATGTCTTTTAGCCTTGTCGGCTCATATTTTGTATATGATTTTGTTAGCCTTGCTGGCTTGCGTATATGGATATGGGCATAGTTGTTGACGATGATATAAATGTTCATTGCCCAATGAGATTAGTATTATTGATGTATAGAAATCATGAGTAGGCCATATGGCTTACCCAGATATAAATGTGAAGGTATGATGAGAGGTGCCCGGTGGGTTAGCTCCGAGTGCCCATCATGGCCCTCTGGTTGGGTCGTGACAGTATGCCAATAATATAACCGAATCACAAATACCAACAGTGGGTACACCAACAATGTATCCGAAACCACAAATACCAACAGTGGGCATGCCAATAATATAATCGAATCACAAATACCAACAGTGGGTATGCCAACAATATCGTAATTTAGACGATAACAAAACCCAGTATTTATCAACAACTCATGGCATCAAGTCGGCACAATAGAAAAATCAATCACAACACAATGGGGTGGCTAGTCCCAACACACAACAGGTTAATCAAATCGATATATATTATTACCACTTCCCTAAATCAGCCTATTAGCTTAGAGCAAGAAATCTCACCCTACACTCACAATCATTCATCACAACTCAATCTAGAACTCAGTCACAATCGTTGGTGTATTTTATCCTTCCATTTATCAACTAGATTCACTATTGATGGCATAACACAAATAATCACATATTACGGGAATTCTTATCATTAGACACACAAAATAGGTATCACCCGCTAATCCCAAGTCACATAAAATCCACTAATATTCAAGAAACCACACCAAACATCCTAAGGAGTCTACAGGCCACAAGCCCGAACACACGAATCACACAACAATACCATCCTAAGATTCCATCCCAAATCTCCAATTCCTATACATGTATTCTTTGTTCCTTCTAATACACGAATATGGGAAACTAACCGGAGTCTACCGAAAAAGGAAGCCATAACTTACCTGGCAGCCGAATAGGTGCCATGAACCCACACGTTGCCTTGTCTTTCGAAGCGTCTCCAAATAATCAAACTCTATCACATATGAATTCTATGTAAGAAACCATGAATGATGATACCCATATTGGCTACTTTCTATTCGGGTCAAATTCCAACCATTAATTTAGGAAAAACGTGTCTCAAGGGGAAAACGGGAATTTTATGAACAAAATACTAAATTTAATACTAAAGGGTCAAAACCCATTACTTTAATCATAGGAATACTCGATTAATTCTCAAATTCATCATTAATATGAAAACCCCTAAATTTGGGTCTAAGAACCCTAACTTTAATTTATGAAAATCAACTCTAGAATAGAAGATTAATGATTAACAAGTCTAGATATGACATTATCTAGCATAAACAACAATATTAACATCATTAATCACAGTCTAGTAAGTAAATTCGTTTTTAGAACTCTTTCATGTAAAACCCCATAAACCCTCCTTTGATTCTAAGGATTCTATGGTTAGAATAAGGATTAGGAGATGAAGCTAACTGATTATGGAGCCAAGAACCTTACCATAGTGGAGAAATATGTAGAAAACCCTTCAGTTCGCCTCTCTCTAGCCCTTAGAACGAAATAAGAATAATGACTAAGTGTAGGGTTTTTATAAATATAAGGCACACTGGTAAAGTTCTGCCGCTCCAGCGGCAACGATACTGCTACAGCGGTACTGCCCCAGCGGTATGCAGACTGCTACGGCGGCCCTGCACAAGATCTAACTACGCCACTGCAGCGGTCACCTCACCGCCTCAGCGGTGCCGCTACAGCGGTCCTGGTGCCACTGCGGCGGACACCAGTAACCAGAAAATAGTTCAATTTTCACGAATTCAACTCCGAAATTCGATTACCATTCGAGACCCAAAACACACAAACAAAGTATGTAGATATACATAAAAATGTGCTACGAACGTATTCGTGGCCTCAAAATTTTCAACGGAGGCTTCGTTGACCAAGTCAACTCCCGACGGCCTAAATATCAATTTTCCAACCCAAGTCCCAAAACGCAACTGAGTGCATTAGGAACCCAACCAAACCCACCAATCAATCACAAATGGTCATCCGGACCTATCGGAATCAACGGATTTTCGGATAAGTCTGTTTACCCAAAAGTCAACTCCTGGTCAAACAGTTTTCACTTAAAACCAATTTTTTCTAGAGAACATTCTAAAGCCCAAAACGATGCCTAGGAAGTCATGCCAACTATTTCCTCGGGTCCAAATAGTTCTAAAGAGACTCAGGAACGGTTCAACGAGGGCAAAAACGGAATAATCACGGTAACGACCAAAACGGGTCGTTACAAATTGTAATACAACAAATTCAAGGACTATTTTCTTTAGTTCTTAGCTGTAAAACGACGAACTCAAGGAAAAAATCCATAGGTTCCAACTCCATGAACGATTCATGGAGTCCAAACCCGTATAAGTTCAAACTTCAAGAATGATTCATGGGGTTCAAACTTTTCATAATTTAAATGTGAAAATTTTCTGGAATTTCAATACCCATGAACAATTGATGAAGTTCAAATCTTTATAAGTTTAAGCTGAACGATTCTTTATTAGGGAAATTTCATAAATGTACAATTTGCTCGCTTACTTTGCAAAAAAATAGCCCAAAACTTACATTGCAAAGCTTTAACCCAAAAACACTTTTATACAATACTATACACTTATATACAAAAGATAACTGCATTATGTATATAGGTGTTTAAAGGTGTATACATATTTATACACATATATACATAAACACCCATATACAATATTATAACCATATATACACCCATATACCCATATACACCCATATACAATATTATACAATATTATAACCCATATACCCATATACAATATTATACAAAAACTAACTTCGTCTTCTTCCTTGGAGCCAAGCACCAAATCCATCCAAAAGGCCTCAAAAGCTACACCACATCACCCTAAATTTCAGATTTAGGTTCCTCAATACGTACCCGATCTTTTGCAACAATACCCACTTAAAATGGAGCTTATTTATGGAAACCCGATTTCAAACTTTGAAGCTTCGAGCTTCAACAATGGCCGCCTATAGAGTTTCTGCTTCTTGTTCATGTTAAATCAACGGATAATCACATTTTTAGCTTCAAACAACAAATTCTATTATAAAAAATTCAAAATCCTCAAATCAAATTAAAGACAAATTCGAACTCTATAAATGTCAAAATTGAGCTTTGTCATGTACTTGGCTTGTATTTAAAAAAATGAATTACTCCAAATATTGTTGCTAATATTTGGGTATTTCATTAGAAAGTAAAGATTGAAATTAAATTGTATCTCTAATTATAAACTTTGATGTTGTGAATTATAATTATTGTACGATGCCCACATTATATTGAAAGAATAGTGATCTAGTTAATAGTTGAATGCAGTAAGTGAGAAATGCGGATTAGCTCTTCAATGCTCTGACTGGCTCATCCATTTTAATGTTGGAATTTGAATTTACGTTAATTAGTACTAATAGCTTAAAAAGATAGTAATTTGTGTGGTGGAAGAAGAAATAGGGAGAAGGAGGGAGTGGGTGGAGAGAGAGGGGGAGGAGGGGGGAGTGGATCATTTTTTGTAAAATTTTAAAAAATGAATCAATTTTGATAGTATTGTTGCCCTAATTAACCTAGGATGTAATTATCTCTTCTTTATTTAGTTTAGGGTTAAAGAAAGAAGCGAAGAAGAATAAGAAGAAGAACATAGGTTTGCCGTGTTCAATTTAGGGATATTTGTGTCCAACTTCTTATGAAGTGGCTAGATGCAATATACTTCTGAAATGATGGCCAGTTCAACATCAGCAATCTGGGAAGTGGCTATCTAACGTACAAAATGTGTAACTATTAGCTTGGATTGAGATTAAAGCTAGACAATTTTTCTTTTAATAGCATAGACCAGACAAGCATTTTCGTTGCGTATCTTCAATTAGTACATTGAAAACTAATAAACTATTAATCCAACGGGGTCAGAAATTTGCTTTTTCCTAGATTATACAATATTTCTTAACAAGGACTGATGTGTCTGCCAAAGAGGGAGAGCAGGACGCTGTTTCTTCCAAGGTTATCTTTTTTTCAAAGAGAACACTTCCCATTCATTCATTCAATTTGTCAAAAGAATGATCAAATACACAAATACATTAACAAAGAAGAGGGAGAAAACGAAAAACCTTTTATCAAACCTCTGTAACAACTAACAAAGCAATATTCCTTTTAGCTGTTTACGGAAAACCCAAACTGAAATTATTTTCATTTCATCAATACCCACCAAAGCTAAGAGTAATCACAATAAACGACTTACAAAAGCTGTGACCAAACAGATGCAGATTAAATTGCACCAGACAAAATAACTTGGATACAATACTGTTCCTAGAAAAAGAATGAAGGTCCAGCTGTAAACAAGATATACAGGTATAGCTTTAACGTTCAGAATGCATCTACAGAGAAAAAAAGCTTCTACATGATTCTTGGACATAGAGCACTAATACTACTCTAATCAGTCATTTAATCATTAAAAAAAACCTGAATCTGTTTGAAGCTTATTATGCTGCTCTCTTACAAAAACTGGTAAATCCCTAGACTGAGCTGAACACACAGAAAATAACATTCAGCTCAGTAAATGTTCTCTAACTGATCTTTGAAACCATCTGCAAAATGGAAGTGCCAACCAATCCAGCCGATGAAAGCCTATTTCCTGCAACGCCAGAACTAGTGCGCTGCTCATGGAGAAAAGAACAAGAACCCATTCTGTTACAGGTCCATCCTACACTGCCTCCAATCGGTTAACATTAACTGAAGGCCCTGCAATGTAGGATTTCAGCTTGAAGCTGTGCACCAAGGACGGATGGATCGGGCTGTTAAGATGTTTAACATCTTGACAATAAATGCCTTTACAATCATCAGTTTGAGTCTGTTCAATATCAATACATTCCCTTAAATACAGGGTTTGTCCGGCAAATGCTAGCTCCATATTCCTCATATTCTGCCTTTGTATGGCAAGCCTAACATAAAAAAAAAAAGAGATTTAGATTTTCCTATTTGGACGCAATGCATAAACCAGTAAATATTTACAAGGATTAACTTCATTTGCAGTAATTAACTACAATCAGATAAAATAGAAACAAGAAGTATGAACATACCGCAAAAAATTCCGGAGTTGAAGCTAGTACAGAACCTCCAAACCAAACTGCATATCTCTGGATAGGATTACTGACCACATTCACTTCAACTGGATGTGCCTGAGTTTGAATTCCAGCAGTCAAGCATCATTGATATATCAGAGAAAATAATTATTCTTCGCCTAAAATTCAGGTGAGAAATGGAAGGGATGAACACTTACTTTGACATTTCCACCTAACCGAGTATCTGATGCAAGAATACGGTCATCCACAATCTTCTTGAGATCTCGCTGCAATCTTCTATGGAAGTCTTTGAACATGGTTGACCCTCCAGAGAGAACAATATTCTGAATTTCAACAAGTGCACAACATATCAAACTCACATCGAAAAGGGTATGGTGTTGTTGTTGTTACATAGAAAAAGGGGTTCATACATTCAAGATACAAGGAACAGTTCTGTTGATCATAATAACTGAATCACTAAAGAACAGTTTGGCGGAATCACAAAATTACCTTATATAAAGCTCTTCTTGTGTCTATTGGCGCAGACTGAATACATTTGTCAATCACCTCAGGTAAAGGGGTCGTAAAATCACTACTATAAATCTCAGGACTGAAAAAAACCTGCGAACACAATTCATAAAGCCAACTTATGAATAAAGCATCTGAAGCTAATCACCATCAAAAAATTCCTATCTTATCCAGCTCTATGTTGATTTAGGTTCAAAGCTCCTTTTTCTTTTTTTCTTTTTTTTTAATTTCTACCACACCCATAGTGGTTCCCAGACTATCGTCCAGCATGACTCGAGCATCAGACCAGTAAGCTGGGTCAAGAGGCGTTCCCTAAAAGTCAAATGAACATGGATGCTATCTTGATTTCTTCAATTAACTTGGGTATTTTCACTAAAAAATGGTTTAGCAAAAAAGCTACTCCATGCAGAAAAAGCAGAGCAGGGTTTGAGCTGTACGTGTCTGGACACTTCAGGAGAGATTTGGTAAAACATGAAGGAGACAATACCAATTCATTGACCCATCTTGTAACCTCTACTCCAGTAAGCTAACAAGCACATTGAAAGCAAAACTTTATAGCTTAAGAGATTCAAAAACTTGAAGCTAGAGGATAAAGCAGACCTCAGGACCAAGAAATCGCTCATAGCCAACATCACATGCATAAGGTGCTCCTGTCTTAGGTTTTGTACCTCTCCAGTGCTTGATGTACTTCCCTGGTTCTTTATCATGCTTATTGAACTCCTGAAATCATTTTACAATAAGGACCTATTACAAGTAAAAATCAGTTGTAACCTCCAGCCTCAGATGCAAACAGAGATTCTGAGTTTAAATCATGGCATAATTAGCTTGCCCTAATCCACAAAAATGTCGAACAGATACCGAAGTTTGAGAACTAAATGGAAGAACAAGCGACACTGGATGGATTATCAGAAAAAACTTCAAACCTTTGTTTTATCAACTCTTTCAACTTATTCCTTTTTACTCCTTTTGCATATGCTCATACAAATAGATAATACCTTCACAATGTCAGAACAAGTGTAGCAATGCATTTCCTTCACTTTTCGTGCTATTTCAAAGGAATCTTCTGCTGGAACATGTTCGCCCCTTTCCTGCATTGAATAATCAAAATAAGCTGTAATCTTTCGAAGCTTGATTAAACAATGAGATACCATCTTAGAAACTGAGAGATATCACACACCCAACATGCTCATGTCTGAGTTGTGGCTACCCTACTAAGCAATCATTACTTTTAGATTTCCCACAGGTTATGGACATCTGGTACTAATTGATCTGAGCAATGGAGAATAAAACTTGTGCATGACAAGTCATTGGAGGAACAAAATCATTAATTATCTAATCTTAATTAACCTCCAGAATGTTTACTAAACAAAACTCATAAAATAATCCTCTTTAGGTGGCGCATGTACTAGAGAACAATTAGTATTTGTTTCGTTTCATTCCTTCTGTTTTTTGGGTTTGGGGGTGGGGTTGGAACGGGAGGGAACATGGATTGGTTTTGAGAAATTTGCTTTGCGAGTGTATTAAGTATTTTTTTCGCTGTTTTCTGTTTTCAGGGGGGAACTGCTCTTGAAAAAATAAAAACTATAAATGCTTGTTTGATTTTGCTCACTTAATAATTAAGGCAAAACACAACACACCGAACAATAACAACAGCTGCCGTTTGTTTTGTTTCCTAAAATAAACAGGCATTAAGAAACTTAGCGATAGAAGTATTCAGAAGAAGATATTTTAGTTGCAGAAAGGTCTTTACGCAATAGAAATTTATACTACAAATCTCGGGCACAATGCTTCGTACAGCGATTTAAAAAGCAATCTTTTGGACCTAAATGTGGCGCCCAATCTTGATTGTCCATAATGGTTGTGAATATCAGCAACCAGAAGCAAATAAAAAAAAAAGTCAAAATATAACCCTACTGGATAATGATTGTGATCAAGATGCAAGGCATCAGTTCCATTTTCCAGTAAAGAATTTCACATGCTTCATTTGGTTTCAAAGGAGGTCCAAGGCAAGAAAAGGGGAGGACAAAAACTATGACCAGTTCCGTCCCAATGTAATATGAAATAGTTGAAACTAGGTATTGCTACTACTATAATACTCATTTGAACCAGAGGAATGTGTGCTAGAGGAGATGGTTCCTCATTCTATCAAATAAAGAATCTGAGTACTTGTAAAGGTTATATATACAGTCGATTCCTACGTCTTCATCTTAGGAAAGTAGGGACTTCAAGGGATTTATAGTACCAATAACATTGAGACACAAAATTCAGGATATCACAAACCTATGTGATTCATCCGACCCCGATAAATCAGTAACAGTCGAGGGAAAGTAGTGAACATACATATTTCTATTCAACCATTTTTATGGAAGTGTTGCACTAAAGTCATAAAGAAACAAGAACTACATACCTTCATGAGCTGCTGAACGAAGAGAGTAACATCTTTCCCAGCAACGGGAATTGACTTAATGCTGCTCCCAATAACATAACCCTCAGCAACAGGTACAACATGGGTAGCACCATCTCCAATATCCACTACGACTCCAGTCATCTCACACTAAAGAAATAGTGTATAAAAATTACAAGATATGTCAAATTGTGACACCACTATGAAGTTCAGTTTCTAGAACAATGGAACAATGGTATGCAAGTCACTTATGATCACAAAGAAGACAATGGATACACAGTCTATTATCTCAAGCAAGTAATGGACATACTAAAGGTTGACACGCAACAGAGTAGTCTCCGAATAGCTCAAAGTTATTTTCCCATTTTCCACTAGAAAAGAAAAGAATGAAGATATTTTCCTTGACATGAGAAAGATAGCAGTTCATGCCATTGACAAAAGACATTATAGCTATTCTGTTTGACATACTTGGGAGTGCATAGAGGAATAGATGAACCTAAACCAGGATGACTCTTTCAGTATGAGGAAATTGATGATTACTGAAACTTCATCTTGAATGGTGGTCCCCGACAGCCGGTTGCTGCAATCATCGAAAAAACTCAACTTGGATAAGAGCAGTAGGCCACCCGCTGCATTTTTGGATGGAGAAGATGTTCAAAACCATCAGAAATCAATGTGGAGGATGGCTGGAAAAAGAGGAAGAGATCTCTCTGAAAAATCATTTGAAATGGGCAAGATTGAGAGTCAAAGGTGATTGGGGGTGGAGTTCCAAAAGAGGTTAAGATAGTCGATAATGGTCTTACCTTTTTTATTCCGATCTAGTGTGAATCAAAAGAAAAAAAAAGGGTGGTCGCCGGAGAAGAAGAGAGTTCGCTGGACAAAGACCTCTGGTCAAAGAAACCCAAAACAGAGAAAATCAGCGGTTTTAACGCTGACAAAATGAAGCATAAGCACATGGACATTGTGACACAAGCGTTCTGTTCTGATACAGCTGGCGTGGGCCCAGCGACATGTGCAGTAGAGGAGGGGATATCTGATAAATATTTTGGGCTGGGTCCAGCCCAAAAGGATATCTCTGTTAAAAGAGTTTTTTTTTTTTTTGCGGATTGACCTTTTGGGGTGGTCTTTAAATTTTGCCCCTCATATTTGTGGTCTTTAAATTATGCCCCTCATATTGCTGGTCTTTAATTTTTGCCCTTCGCATTGCGACTCTGAGTGTTCACGCAAAAATCATGAGGTTCTGAATTCGAACCCCCGCTCAAGCATAAATTAAAAAAAAATTGTAAGATAAGGTTTGGATCGCGTGTATGCCGGACCTGGTATACTCATGCCTTATGGCAGACTTGACATACGTATGCCGGGTCCGGCATAACTTTGGTAATTTCTTAACAAATTTATGCCGGTGGGGGCATACTTTTAATGGGCAAACTTTTATGCCGAACCCGGCATAAACTTGTAAAGGAATTACCAAAGTTATGCCGGACCCGGCATACTTATGCCAAGTCTGCCCATAAGGCATAAGTATGCCGGGTCCGACATAAGTTTGGTAATTCCTTAACAAGTTTATGCCGGTGGGGGCATACTTTTAATGGGCAAACTTTTATGCCGGATCCGGCATAAACTTGTGAAGGAATTACCAAAGTTATGCCGGACCCGACATACTTATGCCAAGTCTGCCCATAAGGCATAAGTATGCCGGGTCCGGCATAACTTTGATAATTCCTTCACAAGTGTATGTCGGTGGGGGCATAGCGAAATTTAAACTCTGCCTTGCGAATTTTTTTTTAAAATTTTGACTGGGGGTTCGAACCTGGAACCCATGGGGTTTAGCCGAAGGGCAAAATTTAAAGATTTCAAATATGAGGAGCAAAGTTTAAAGACCATCCCAAAAGAAGGGCAATTCACAGAATTGCCTGCGAATTGCTCGTTAAAAGAACAAAAGGAGCAGGAAGAAGAAAAGGCCCCATTTTATTTACTGAGGCCCAACTCATTAACTGTCAACTAAATATTGTCACGTGCAATACGCAGTCAGATCCTATGCTATTGGAAATAGAAGCAAACATTACAGAGTCTGTCTTCTTCGACAGCAATTCTGGAGAACTATCCTCAAGAATCCCAGAAGAAGTTCAGCCAACAATTATAATGAAAAGCACTTGTACAGAAGAAGGGGAGGATTTTGAAGATGCAGTGACAAATATAGAAGAGGGAGGAGCACAAAGATTGATGCAGACCAACAAGACATGCAATTAGTCGATTGTATCGATGACGCAGCATGGAACATCGAGGATGCCGAGCCTCTGAATTCTCGATGTTTAGAGGAGGAAAGTGATGGGGAGATGGATGCATCAACATGGGTCAATCAAATTATAATCAGTTTAAGCAAGAAGTTCGGGGTTGAATTTGAGGGCCACAAAAAGGAAGCTTTTGCTCTGTTTAAGAAGATAGATAGCAAGAGACAATCAATGATTAAAGAAGCAGAAACAAAGGTCATGGAAACTCCCAAAATCAAAGGTTTACAAGAATTAAAAGGGCTGGCAATAGACATGAAATTTCAAAACACGGGCTAGAACTAGGGGGAAAGGAAATTCTATGAGGTTATGATGAATGTCAAAATAATATCATGGAATGTGAGGGGATTAAATTGCAGAGACAAAAGGAGGGTGATAAATAGTTTAGTTCAAGAATGGAGAACAGATGTCCTTTGTTTGCAAGAAACTAAACTAGAAGGTGACATTGGGGATTTAGTTAAACAGATGTGGGGAAACAGGGGAGTCATATATGGGCAATTGGAGGCAAGTGGCACTAGAGGAGGCATGTTGATGTTGTGGGATGACAAAAGTTGGGAAGGGGAAGTATTGGAAATTGGTTCTTACACTTTGACTTGTTGCTTCAAGTCAAGAACCAGTGATTTCAGCTGGCACATGACAGGGGTATATGCACCAAATTGTAACCTGGAAAGACAAGAAGTGTGGTGGGAAATAGGGGCTGTTAGAAGCTTGTTTACAGGGCCATGGGTGATAGAGGGTGATTTCAATATTGTCAGGTATGCTTCAGAGAAGAAGAATTGCTCTAGAACCTCTATTTACATGAATGAATTCTCGGATCTTATTGAGGATATGGAGCTGATGGATCCTCAACTAGAAGGGGGGGAGTTACACTTGGACTAGAGGGAACAACTTGGAAGCTTCTTCCAGAATTGACAGAATCATGTACTCCACTGAGTGGGGGAAATGTTCAATAATGTGAAGCAAGAGATGCTCCCCAGAATCTGTTCTGACCACACCACTTGTTCTTAAAAGTGGCAGCTGGGAACACACAGTGTCTTATTTCAAATTTGAAGGATGGTGGTTGGAAACTGAAGGCTTCAATGAAAAAGTTAACGATTGGCGGCTTCTTTTGAGTTTGTGGGAAGGCCTGATTACATTTTAGCAACCAACCTAAAAGCTCTGAAGGCCATATTGAAAGACTGGAGCTCAAGTATATATGGGAACCTGGAGAAGAATAAAAATCTGATATTGAGCAAAATTGCAGATTTTGACAGCATCCAACAGAGCAGTCATTAACTGAAGAAGAGGCAATCCAGAAAGCTAATCTTTTCATGGATTTTGAAGATTATGCCAAAAAGGAAGAGATAGCATGGAGACAAAGATCAAGAACTTTGTTGATTAAGCAAGGTGATAAGAACACAAAGTTCTTTCAGAGAATTGCTAATGCCCACAAGAGGAATAATCACATTGATAAGCTGATGGTGGAAGGAGAAGAAATTGTGGAGTCAGAGGACATCAAAAGGGAAATTACTTCCTTCTATCAGAAGTTGTACTCTGAATCTGAGAATTGGAGACCTTATTACAACATCAACCAGTGTCCTACTATCAATATAGAGGAGCAGCAGGAGTTGCAGAAACCTTTCGAGGAGAAAGAGGTTTTGGATGGTCTCAAGGCATGTGCAGTGGATAAAGCACCAGGTCCAGATGGATATATCAGTGTTCAGGAAAGCGTGAAGCGGAAAAAAGCGATAAGGTCCCGCTTCACACTTTAAGCGAAGCGTGAAGCGAAGCGCCCGCTTCATTGAGGTGAAGCGCAATTTTTTTAAAAAAATAGCAAAATAAATAGAGAATATATATATAAGCAAAAGTTCAAATTCAAAACTAAAGTAGATATCCATAGACTAAAAGTTCAAATAAAAAACTAAAGTGGATATCACAAAATCCTCCAGACCATAGGACAAACAAAATCAAAGCTACTAATAGTTCGACATCTAGTTCTTATTCTTCTACAAGATTGTCAAAATCTTGTACTCCCACATCATCATAATATTGCTCATCATCTTCTTCAATTTCATTATCATCTTCTTCAACTTCATCAATTAGGGAATGACTTGTAGCTACTTCTTTTCCCCTCCTATGTTGGCTTGAAGTATTCCCCCTTAAACCATACTGGTTCTCCTCTACCCCCATTGCCTCGGCAACAACACCGAAAGTGAAATCAGAATCTCCCTCAAAACCAGAGCCAAAAAAACAGCAAAACAGAGCAGAACCCTAGAATTCGAGAAAGAAAAAACAGAACGAATGTGAAGAAAAAAACAGAGCAAAAAAGAGAGCTTGAAAGAAGAAGAAGAAGAAAGAAAGAAAGAAGAAAAGCCGAGCAGAACCCTAGAATTCGAGAAAAAAACAGAGCTTTCCTGGAGAAAAAAACAGAGCAAAGAAAAGAGCTTGAAAGAAGAAGAAGAAAGAAGAAGAAGAAGAAGAAGAAGAAGAAGAAGAAGAAGAAGAAGAAGAAGGAGGAGGAAAGAAATTACCTGAAAGTGGAGAAGAAGAGCTGCTGCAAAACCCAAGCTGATTGTGAGTAATAAAATTTCTCAAAGTCTAAGGATTTCAAATAACTGGACTAATTATTTTATTAAAATTGACCCAGACTTATTATTTTATTAAGATTTAGACCTTCAATTATTATTTTATTAAAATTGACCCAGACTTATTATTTTATTAAGATTTTGACCTTCTAGTATTATTTTATTAAAATTTTGACCTGGACTTATTATTTTATTAAAGTTGTCCTTTCAAAAAACAGCCCACAACATAAAGCGTACGCTTCAGCCGCTTCACCGCTTCAGCCTCAGAAGCGTCCGCTTTATTGGGTAGCCTCCGCTTCACTTACCTGAAGCGACAAAGCTTCGCTTCACCGCTTTAAGCGAAGCGTAGCGGTGAAGCGCCCGCTTTCCTGAACACTGGATATATCATGGGTTTTTTTTGTCAAGTGTTGGGAGGTTCTGAAGGATGATGTGATGGCAACTATGCAAAACTTTCACTCTCAGGAAGTTTTTGAGAAGAGCTTCAATGCAACTTATATAGCTCTCATTCCAAAAAAAAAAGTGGAGCTAAGGAACTGAGAGATTTCAGACCTATCAGCTTAATTGGGAGTATATATAAATTGATATCCAAGATCCTCACAGAAAGACTGAGAAAGTGATGCACAAACTAGTAGATACACAACAAATGGCTTTCTAGAGAGGGAGACAAATCTTTGGTGCTGTTCTCATTGCCAATGAGTGTATAGATTCCAGAATGAAAGACAAAACACCAGGCATCATGTGCAAACTGGATATTGAGAAGGCATATGATCATGTGGAATTTCTTGTTTGGAATTATGCAGAAGACGGGGTTTGGAGGGAAATGGATCAGATGGATGAAATTTTGTATTAGCACTGTTAGGTTCTCTGTTTTGATAAATGGTTCACCTGAAGGTTTTTTTCCTTCTCAAAGAGGCTTGAGACAAGGTGATCCATTATCACCTTTCTTGTTCATTCTGGTGATGGAGGGACTGAATAATATGGTGAAAACTGCCCACAATAATGGGTGGATACAGGGTTTCAATGTAGCAAAGGATGTGAATGAGAGAGTGGAAGTAACACCTCTTCAGTATGCAGATGATACTCTTATCTTCTGTAATGCAGAGGATAGTCGGTTGAAGTATTTGAGGATTATTCTTATCCTCTTTGAAGCCACTTCAGGTCTTCACATTAACCGGAGAAAAAGCTTGATTTTTCCAATTAACGAGGTGGCTAGGATTCAACAATTGGCTGGAACTTTAGGAGGAGAGATAAGTAAGATTCCAACTGTTTATTTGGGAATGCCTTTGGGAGCCAAAAGCAAATCCAAAGATGTAAGGAATAGTGTGCTGGAAAGATGTGAGAAAATATTGACCAGATGGAAATCTCAATATTTGTCTCTGGGTGGTGGATTGGTTCTGATCAACTGTGTGTTAGATGTTTTACCAACATACCTGATGTCACTATTTCCTCTTCCCGTCAATGTGGAGGAAAGAATTGATGCTCTTAGGAGGAGTTTTCTGTGGCATGGAAACAAGGAGAAAAAAGGTTATAATTTGGTCAACTGGGAAACCTTAATCTTGGACAAAAAGTATGGAGGTCTAGGTATCAAAAACCTGAGAAAGCAGAATACAAGTCTTCTGATGAAATGGCTTTGGAGACTTCCTAAGGAGAACAAACTTTATGGGGCACTGTGATTCAAGCCAAGTATGAAAAGGAAGGTTTTTGGAAGACAAAAGAAGTGAATACTCCATATGGTACTAGTTTGTGGAGATCAATCAGAAACTTGTGGCATGGCTTTTTTGAAACAACAAGCTTTAATGTGAAAGATGGCAGAAGGATTTTGTTCTGGGAAGATTGGTTAGGGAATGGTCGTCTCAAACAACTGTTCCCTGACATTTATATCTTGAATCAGCAGCGGGAATCGACTCTACATGAAGTATGGTCTACTCAAGGATGGAACTTGACATATAGAAGATTAATGCAAGATTGGGAGATGGAAAGATTGGCCAATTTTTATGGCATTCTTGACCAGTGCAAGGGGTTGCAAGAAGGAGAAGACACCTTGAGATGGAAATGCCACAGTAAAGGTGTTTTTACTGTAAGCTCTGCCTATAAGGACATGAATCAGATGGGATCTCAGATCAGTTTCTTACCATGGAAGCTTCTCTGGAAAGTCAAAATTCCTTATAAATTGACTGTTTTCACTTGGCTGGTTGTGAAAGAAGCTGTTCTTACTCAGGAGACCTCCAGAAGAGGGGCACAGATCTTTGCTCAAGATGCTATTTTTGTAAACAAAATGCAGAGACAATTAACCATCTGTTTCTTCATTGTAAAGTGGTTAGCCAGCTCTGGAATCTGTTTATCAGCTTCAGAGGAGTAAAAGGGAAGTGGCAGCACAAACAAAGACAGATGGAGAATTGTCCCAGCAGTTATATGGTGGACCATTTGGAAGGAGAGGAATGCCAGGTGTTTTGAAGGCAATAGTAGCTCGTTGCAAAGGATCAAAATGAATTGCATTCTAAGTTTTTGTTATTGGTGCAGTTCTGAGTATATAGATGGCCCTGTTTCTATTGTAGACATCCTAGGATTCTTATAAGATGAAATAGGATTTAGAGATTGTCTTTGTTTTTACTCTTTTGGAGATAGATTCAATGCTGTAAATTTTTGGATGCCAGCACTTTGTGCTGATGATTAATATACACTGTCTGTTACCTTGTCAAAAAAAAAAATGATGATTAATGGCGCCATTACAATCAGAATGCTACCTTATGTGACTAATTTCTCTGGAATGCAATTTCTGGTTCTCTAGAAGACTCCAATCTGTTTGTAGGCTTGTCACATTCCCTGAATATACGCACTTTTGGAAAAGGCAAAAGGCATATGCACAGGCCACACTATAGTACAGAGCAGCTGAGACTAGCCAGCTGACAAACTACTTGGCCTTACTTCCTTTACCCAACTTCATATTTGGTGGTGGCAAGTATTTCACTTCATTCTTTTGCATAGGATGGATGTGGCTCGCGTGTTTATCTATCCTTCTGGCCACGTAGAGGCTCTATTGGCACACCGTGGGAGATGTATATGTCATGAGGGTAGAATCAATGTTTGATCCCTTGTTGGGACAAGTTCACTTACAATGAGGCCGTTGAGCCATTATTTGCCCGAGTCATTAAGCGTCATATTTAAAAATGTGTAATGGTAAGGGACCGCAAGGTGCCCAATGCAAGTGTTTGATGATACAACGATAACCGTATCCCTTATGTGTTTGAATATAGTTACTGGATACAAGATAGTTGGTTGCTCGGTACAGGGTTTAAGGCATCGGATGTCGATCAAGCCACCCCTAGATTTGGGGCGTAACATCTAACCTCTCAACTTTTTCACGGGGGATCAAACTGTGTCATCTAAGAGGAAAATATGTATTTCCTATTTTTCTCCAACACTTCACTCCTACATCACCTTTACCACACTTCCAAACTACCACTAGAGTCAAGGTGTCCTTTCCTAGTTGAAGTAAGCCAGTTCGACCTAGTAACCTCTACTCAGACCAACAAAGAAGAAAAGCAGAGAAACACAAAAAATACAGCTACCTAATAAATTCTTGAGACATGCCAAACCAACTAATACAGCAACAGAACTTTCCAAACACCACAATCTCCTAGTCAAACCATCTACCATCATTTAATCCAAGAGAAAAAGGAACTAACGGGAAATAGAAAAGGGAGAGGGGGATATCAAGAAGGGCAACTCAACTCGAGATGCAAGATAAGCTTGCTAGGGCTTTCATACAATGATTACTTTGACAGTGGCCTTCAAGGATTCATTTATTATTCTTGCTAAGTTGATTTGGAGTTCTAATATGACATAATTGTGGAATTTTTTCTCTCTACATTTGATAGAATCAGTAGTTCTATTGATTGAAAGGGAAACTTCCCGCAGACGAGATTTCTATAAAAAGTAAAGAATCTTTGTAAAAGAAACCAAGCATCAATACTAATTGCAATATAGTGGGAAGCTTTCTCTTTGCATGCAGTTTTTGTCTAAAACAATGACAGCATCTATTTGAAAAAGTAAAGATTATGATTGGAAAAATGTCCGGATGACTTTTTATCCACCTATTCTTGTTAAAAGTGAGTTCAATACCCTCTTGAAGAAACAAAATCAATTTTGTGACGGACAGTGTTCTACACACTCCGCTATGTCAGAGGCTCATCATATGCCACTTTATTTTTTCACTTCTTTCTCCTTTTTTTTTTCTCCTTTTTTCCTTTTTCTTAAAACTAATCACAACTTCTTTTTCCACTTCATCTCCCACGTCAGATAATAGGAGTTTCGCGGTTGCTCAAAAACTTCATCGGTGAACCCTTCAACCTTCAATATTTCCGCTTTTATTTGTCTTATCTCTCCCTCCCTCTTCCCATATTCTAAAACTTCCTCCATTTCTGCTTCATCTCCCTTTCACTCTCTAGCTTCCCCTTTCTCCCTCTCAAAATGTAAAATACACTTTATCGTTAAAGATCTTATGTACCTCTAAATCCTAAGTATTTAGAAAAACTGAGCCTCCATTTTTTGTGCTTTGAAAATCTGTCACGAGTTTTTATGGTTGTCTGCGGGTAGATTTTTACTTGCATTCCTCAACTGAAATTGGTGAGCTTTATGGTGGGAAAGCTTTACCGTTGAAAAAGAATTTTATCTGACAGGGGTTGGCTTGAAAATTTTCAAAAGAAGTGCACCATTAGCGTATTTCAAGGCAAATTATTTTAATAGTGAGTAGGTTACATACACAGTTCAGAGCCATGACACACACACACCGCAGGCAACTAGGACATCACTAACATCAATACATTTTAATAGTGAGTAGGTTACATACACAGTTCAGAGCCATGACACACACACACCGCAGGCAACTAGGACATCACTAAGATAATGCTCCAAACAAAAGCCGTGACGTCATAGCTGCCAATGTTCTAACTCTAACTTTAGGACATCACTAACATCAATAGATTTTAGTCAAGCCCTAGAAGAAGCCCACCGGCCAAGTCCAATGAGGCACGAAGAATAGATTTTAGTCAAGCCCTAGAAGACTTAACTCACGATCAACTTGATAAATTTATAAGGAATCTAATTGAAGCAATCTTTTATTTTTTATCTAGGACCTAGAATTTGAGTAGTAATCCTTATAGTTGCTTGTTTGACTAGTAATCCTCAGGTTGCTTATTTACTAGTAATACTTGTGGTTGCTTGTTTGACTAGTAAATAGTAATCATTTTAGCTGCTTGTTTGACTAATATTCTTTAAGTATGATTAGCATTATATGCCTTTTGGTTGCTACCCATCAAAAGAATAGGCATAATATCTTAGGACCCCCTTGAACTTGACACCTTTTATTCAGTGTACACCTAAACTCTCATTAGTGCTAATTACTCCCTTATACTTGGCTATTTGGTAGCTTTCACCCTCCTAGACGCTGACATGGCAAAGAGAGTGGATACACTCTCTTGTAGGTGCGTGAGGTTGATGAAAATCAATAAATCAGCTTCCAAGTGAAGTATTTTCCAACGGGTAATTGTCACAGTCATATACATTGGTTAATTTGTTCCACCTGTGTACTTTTGCTTACTTCTTCTTAATGTGCCACACATATATTACCTCAACTTGCTATTTTTCTTACTTATCTTTAGATGCCTTGACTATTTATTTCAACTAAAAGTTTTTATGGCGAATTCTATAAAAAATATTCTAGAACTCCATTATTTTTATAAAAATAATTTTAGCCAAAATGATGAATTTTTAACTGTGTATTCCTTTTTATTTTATCTTTAGATGCAATGATGATTTGTTTCAACTATGTATTTCTTCATTTTCGGGCCACATATGTAAAAAGAAATTTGGGTGAAGCTCCATTATATGTAGCCAAATAAAAAGCTATCCTAAATAATGGGATTTGCCTTCTGGGTTGAGCTCGTCACACAGGGCTTGCCTAGTGCGGGTTATCTCTCATGTGTGGTTTGCGAGCTATTACACAGGAGCTGGGTTTACCCTGTGCGCACCCGAAGGGTAGCGGCTGCGGGTTCTCATTTCATCAAAAAAAAAAAAGCTATCCTAAATAATGGAGTTCCAAACATATTTTTACAAATTTCTGCCTGAAGATATGACCCAAAAAATTAATGAATTTAGAAAGGTATATATTTTATTATTAAGAATGTCACATGGACAAAAATATCCACGTGGCAACAAGTGCATCACACCTCCTTGGACTGAGGATGTCCAGGGTGAAAGCTACCGAATAGCCAAGTATAAGGGGGTAATTAAGACCAAAGATGGTTTAGGTGTGCACTCAATAAAAGGTGTCACGTTCAGGAGGGTGCCAAAGTGTTATGCCAAAAAGTATTCCCTTTTTGGTTGTTCATATCACCAAAACTCCTTTAGAAAAGATGATTTAAATTGTACTCCTTCTAATGCTGAGGACTCAATTTAGTTAACTTGTTTGAGTAGAACTCTTTTAGGACTAAATTAAGTGCACTAGCTTCCTATAAATAGTCTTGTACTAGGCAAGTTTTTGCAAGAGATTTTTTTTTGATTAAGTACCGGGTGTCCGGGTCTCTTTGAGCCCCGACTAATCCCGGGGGTTCACAGGCCCTCGGCAAGGAGTTTCCCGCAAGTGCACCACGGGTAATTCAGGGTTTTACCCCAGTGCGATGGCCCTCAGAAATTGTTTGCACCCAGTGGGTTTCGAACTTGAGACCTTGAAAGGGAGCACCCCAAGGCTCAAGCCAATTACCACCAGGCCAACCCCTGAGGGTTTTTTGCAAGAGATTTGGAAGTAATAAACTTGAGTTTAGAGGGTTGGTTGCCCTTTATGCGTGCCTTACTCTTTTGTCTTGCAAATGATAGATCCTTGAGGAAAAAGATAGTCTTTTATGTTCTTGACATCTTTGGTTCTTGATTGTTACCTTATCAAAATTGAGCCATTTTTGTACGCCATATTGTCCATAGGTAATTAGTTAAGGGTCAAGATCCTATCTTAACTCGTATCCTCCATGTTGAAGTTCTTGAAAGTATTCGTGAAACTTCTTGTATCCTTTAATTTCTCGGAATGCCCCTTACACTTTCTAATCTTTATATTTTACCTTATCAAGAAAAACAATTAACCTTCCAACTAAAAACTCTTCTTCTCATTCATCTCCATCCTTCATCTTTCTTTTTCATTTTTGGTCCTTTCTTGACCCTCTTTCCAAACAGCTCAAAGCTCCAGCCAAACACCATCACACCAGCCACATATCCTCATGTAGCTTTTTTTTTTTCTTTTTTTTTTACCTTCCTCCTTTCTTCTCCTCCACCACATAAACTCTTTCCTCTCAATCCCTTTATTATATTTTCTTCCTCTTCATCATTTTAGTAATCTTCTTTTTGCCTCCTTAGGGCCTTGTTTGTTCGTTTTCTCCAAAATTGACCAATATACCCCTAAAATAACATATGCAACTCATCTTTTCAAAGTTCCCATCAAAATTTTCCTTCCAGTCTCGACAAAGGCGTTAAGGTGCTACCCACTTAACAATTGGATAGTTTAAGTTCAGTGAAATCCCCCCACCAAAAAAAAAGTGCACACACACCGTTAGCATATTTCAAGGCAAATTACCTTTATAAGGGAGTAGGTTACATACACAGTTCAGAGCCTTGACCCACCCCCCCCCCCCCCCCCCCCCCCCAAAAAAAAAAAAAAAAAAAAACCCCAAGGCAACAAGGATATCACTAACATCAATATTCCAAACAGAAGCCGTGACATCATAGCTGCCAATGTTTGCTCTAATTTTATACCACCAATCCAAAATTGCAATTATACAAGAGAGAGGCACCCTTTTTTCCTACTCCGCGCTCTCATAACTTAGGCAACAATCTGAATTTCAGAAACATAACAAGCTTTCCACTAAGCACGTCAATTTGTTCACTCTTAATCTTTTTATGAACGGAAGTAACATCACTGAAGTTAGTCCTAATATTGCCAAAAAGTAGAGCAATAATGGACTATTGAAAAATCCAAGCTATCACTTATTACACAATTAATTTTCTCTTAACGCTCTAGCCAAAACAAAGCTAAAAGTTTGTTGAACAAGGTTTACAAAATTGGATCATTAGATCATAAAAATATACAACAACAACAACATACCCAGTGTAATCCCACAAGTGGAGTCTATGGATGGGTAGGATGTACGCAGACCTTACCCCTACCTTTGTGGGGATAGAGAGGTTGTTTCTGATAGATCCTCGGTTTAGATAATAAAAATATCAATACCAGAAAATATCCAACACCATATATCATCAAAATTGTCAAAACAACGCGCAACAAAGTTCTTAAAGATAGACAACCAACCTTAGATGCTGTGTACCCAGCTGCCAAAGCAAGAACCGGCTGCACAGCTATATAAAGCCCTGGAACATTAAATGTCTCAAACATAATTTCACCCGTATATTCTCGGTTCTCTGGTGCAGTCATAGGGCTTTCAGTCAACAAAAAATAATGATCCTCAGGGTCACACCTCAGGTAATTAAATATACATTGCTGCCAAAACCGCTCCATCGAATCCCAATTATCAACTTGTCCATGTTTAATAGGATAACTAAGATTATAAGTACCACTAGATTTAGATCTACTCAAACCCTCTTCACCAATAAAGAAATCAAGATCAGCCATAACACCTGCACTATGCTGTGCTAACCAGTTGTTGCTCTTAGTTAAAGCTCGAGGTTGATTGACAAATGATTCATTAGAAGCAACAACTGTAGGCAGTATAAATGATGGCTCAACATTTCCAGCAAAACCCATTTTTGTATACCTGAAAATTAGAGAAAAAAATAAACTTCTGAAATCAAGAATGTCTTTGAGGCATTTTATCAAACAGGTGGAGTGCAATGTTACAATACCCGGTTCCATTGAAGAAAAATGAAAACTTTTAGAAATCAAAAATCTATTTGAGGCATTTTATGGAACATGTGGATGGTGTAATGTATAATACCCAGTTCCAGTAAGACAAAAAAAACAAACTTTTGTAATAAAAAATGTCATTGAGGAATTTTATCAAACAGATGGATGGGAATGTAAAATACCCAGTTCCATTGAAAATAACAAAGAAAAAAAAAACTTTTAGAACAAATGTCACTGAGGCATTTTATCAAACAGGTTGATGGTAATGTACAATACCCAGTCCACTGAAAATAAGAGGGGAAAAAAAAACTTTTGGTATCAAGAATGTTTTTGATGAATTTGATCAAACAGGTGGAGTGCAGTGTAAAATACCCGGTTCCATTGTCAATAACTACAGCTGGGCGAGAAGTAGAAGGGTCCATAAGTGTTGAATTTGTTGTGATGGATCTGTGGTTGAGATCCAAAGATGGGTTTAAAGGGGTTAATCATTTCATTGAAGGTTTCAATTCATCCATTTGATCAAAGTGATCATAATCTAGTACTATGAGATTTTGTTGTTGAATTTTGTCTATTTTGGGGGTTGAATTTGGATTCCTTTCTTAGCAATCAAACAAATTGTTTCTTGTTGGTCTTTCTTGGTTGTTGCTTGGCTTTACTTTGTTCCATTGGCAGGTGGGTCTTTAATATATATATGTTCGATGTTGACTGCGATATGGACAGATGGTAAACTACTACGGTCGGGACGGGTGTCCAATCTAGAAAATGAGCTAAGGTGGCTGTATTGGGGAAAATATGTGCCCAAGACAAATGGCCAAACGTACACAAGAGAACCCCGAAGCTTAATACTTGTCCTCGAGAGTTCCACAGCAAATCGAGCTCCACAACAGGAACGAACGTTGGTACCACCGTAACGTCCTTTCTTTCGTACTTTTGGGTTGAAAAGTCTAATTTTGGCTTGTATAAGGATAACTTCGAAAAGAAGGAAGGGCATCACATCTTTGAGACTTGTAACCCCAACCCTTTTTCTCTCTCAACTCCTTCCTCAAGAACACAATATTGCTTTGAATGTTACACGATTATGTTGCTTCAATTTTCGTTATTGTTATTTCATTAAGTTTGTGGCTTTGCATATCTTAGTGACCTTTGGAGTTTCAAGGATCGGATACGGCCCACTTGTCTTTAAACCCTATCAAACCGAAAATTTAACTGATATTCCCTTAATTCATTTCTATTGAAAAACAGTTTGGCGCATTCTGTAGGGATAGACAGTTGTGGTGTTGTCCTGATTTGTTACCAGAAACTCTTGTTAAAGGCCCCTCAGAGCTTTTTATTAGCTAAACCCTAGCGATGGCTGAACCAAGCAGCAGTACACCCAGGGACGATGTTCCTAACCAAATAGTGGACTCGCACGGTTCCCAGCCGCTGGGAGACACGCCTAAAGCTACCAACACACTGGATCGGCAGACTTCCGACAGAGGAAGCGACCAGGAGTTGGATAAGGAAGAAAAACGAGAAGAGGCAGTGCACACCTCATAAAAAACTCGCGGAAAGCTTGCCAGAAAGGGGCTCTCCCTCGATTACTCAAAGGAAAGCAATAGAACTTACTACGTGGAACGTTATCCAAGGAAAAGAAAGCAGCGACTCCACTCAAAGGTGGAAGGAATGTATAGGGAAGAGGAATCCTCCGCCGAGAAAGCATTAGCTACTATCTTGGCATCACAGAGCGGGATGATGGAACACTTGGAGAAAATTGTAAACGCCTTGACCGGATAGCCCCTAGACGAACACACTTCTAATGGTGAGGAAGCGATCAGAGCACCTATAAAGATATCACAGGTGTCCCTCTGGAGCTGGCCACCCACAAGCTAAGCATAAACTCGGATTTCCACCTATAAAGTAAAAAAGGCACCCGGTGTCAGCATAACAAAACTAGTTCGTCAAACAGGAAATAGCTCGACTCTTAAAGATAGGAGCAGTCCGGGTGGTAAAGTACCTGGACTGGCTGGCTGGCTGACGTGGTGGTTATTCCTAAAAAGTCCGATAGTTTTCAAATGTGTCTAGATCTCAAAGATCTATACAAGGCATGTTCAAAGGACTTGTACCCCATGCCACGCCTCGATAAGACCATCGACGCCATGGACAGGCATGAGTTGCTTAACTTCCTGGCGTTTTCTCAGGGTTCGATCAAATTTGGTTGGACCCGGCGGACCAGGAAAAGACTTCATTCATAACGGAGCATAGGACTTATTGTTATAATGTCATACCATTTGGTTTGAAAAATGCGAGGACATCCTTTCATAAACTGACTAAGCAAATGTTCCGACATCAGTTGGGTCATTCCGTGGAAGTTTATTTAGATGACATAATTGTTAAGTCCCTGGAAATAGAGAAACACTTAAAGCATTTGCATGTGACGTTTGATATCCTCCGCCGATACAATTTGAAGCTAAATCCGAAAATATGTGCCTTTGGAGTAGGTTCTAGAAAGTTTCTCGGGTTCCTGGTGTCCTACAGAGGGATCGAGGCTAACCAAACCACATCAGGGCAATTGAGCAAATACCAGACGTCCTCGAGAACGCCAGAGTTATTCAAAGGTTGACCGGAAGAATAGTTTCTCTAGGGTAGTTCATATCGAGGTCCTCAGAGCGCTGCCATTAGTTTTTTAGCGTGCTGAAAAAGATGAAGGACTTCGAGTGGACTCCGGATTGCCAGCAACCCTAAAGGATCTGAAGAGATATCTACCCAACCCACCATTGCTGGTCTACCTGGCGGTGTCATAAATAGAGGTAAGTGCGGTTTTGGTTCGAGAGGAGAAAGGTTCACAATCCCCTATTTATTATATTAGCAAGGCTTTGTCGGAGGTTAAAGCCTGGTACCCGCATCTTGAAAAGCTGGCCCTGGCCTTGGTGGTCGTAGCCCAAAAACTAGACCATACTTTTAATGCCATCCAGTATATGTGGGGACTATTTTCCCTCTGAGGAAAATCCTGCACAAGCTTGAGTTCTCGACTGACTGGCTAACTGGTCGATCAAAATATGGGTATGACATAACTTACCGACCCCGGACTGCTATCAAGTTGCCAACACTGCTAACTTCGTGGTTGCCTACAGTCCGGGCATGATGCCCGCGCCTAGAAGAAAGTGATCCAGACGTCTGAGGTCGCCTCCGGGGAATGGGTCCTGTACTCGAACGGGGCTGAAAATTAAAAAAGAACGGGGCTAAGGATTGTCTTGATCACACCTTCAGGGGCAATAGTTAGGCAAGCCGTGCAATTTTTATCTTTGACTAACAATGAGGCCGAGTATGAGGCTGCGATTGTAGGTTTAGAATTGGCTCGTGGACTCCTAGCCGAAGACGTGGAGTTAAAAAGCTACTCCCAGCTGATCGTCAATCCGATCCTCGGTCACTACGAAGCCAAAAACGAGCCAATGCTACGATTCTTAAACAGGATCATGACTCTACTATCTCATTTCAAAAAGTGGAAGGCCACACAAATACCTCGCGGAATGAACACAGAAGTCGATGCACTTGCAAACCTGTGCTCATCAACCAAGGCGACTGAATCAGGGTTGGACTTGTTACACCCCGTAGTTTCTGTACGTTGAGATTCGTTAGGTATTAGCTATTCAATTGCAGATATCAGAGTTATTGTCGAGAATATGTAAGATCATAGGTGCTCGTGTTACGATTATAAGAGTCTGAGTTCGCGTAACAGGTTATAGGAGGATTGGGAAACCAGCAAACTAAGGAGATTAAGCTTCCGAGGCTTTAAAGGAAAGTTGGGCAAGGTTTGGTACGAAAATTTTGGTCTAAATGGAAGAAAGAATATGTTTTAGTATATTAAGAGTTTTGAAGTGAAACAAAAGTCTAAAGTGAAGTTTGGGAAGTCTAGTTTCCAACGCAACAAACCGCTCCTCAATAGGACATCGGGGTAAGGAGATATGGACGTTACAAGTCGGGCCAGGAAAATGGTCTGCGCGAACGCGCCAAGGAGTGGCGCGAACGCACAGAAGGCCAAGGGCCAACACAGCGCGAATGCGCCACCACGAGGCGTGAACGCGCTGATAATTTTTGAGGCCCGGGTTCGGGATGAAGGTTATATGATAAGAATGTAATAATAACCTATATATGACATTTGGAGACCATATGGGGTGAATTGGTTCATATGGCACTTGATGAAAAGCCATCGTTGCTGTAAGATACGTGGGGCCCACACACCAGAGTTTTATAAAGGACATATCAAGAGATATATGAGTAATACATGGAAAGTTGAGCAAGTCCTAAGAAGGAACCTTAAGCCAAAAATGGGCATAAGCCCTCCGAAAGGACAATTTAAGGAAACATTTTCGGATGATCTGACTTGGAGGGGACAAAACGATATTATAAGTTTGGAATTTGGAAAAACACCAAGACTTAAAGTTGTAGATAATTGAATTATCTTTCTAACCACAGGTCGTGGGCCCTCACACGACATCTGAATCAAGAGTTATGATCTTTTTACTGAACGAAGGTGCAGTCAGAAAAATAAGCCAGCGCGAACGCGCCCCAAGGAAAAATAAGTCGGTCCAAGCAGAACCTGGACCGTTCTATAAAAGGGAAAGGCCTCCTATTTTCAACCAAACACACCTAAAAACATCCCAACGTCTCTAGAAAATTCCCCAACCTTCCCACACCCACTTTTTAGCCCAAACCAGGTATAATTTCCAAATTCCGGTCCGGATAGCGTATAGTTATTGTTGCAGAATCATATAGCGGTGTGTTGTGGCCTAAACTTAGGGTGGAAAAGTGAAGATACAATAATATTAACGGGAGAAAGGTATGAATCTCTTCCTATTTATATTGATACTGGCTTATTTACAAAGACAACAACAACAACAACAACAACAACCCAGTGAAATCCCACAACGTGGGGTCTGGGGAGGGTATAGTGTACGCAGACCTTACTCCTACCAAGGTAGGACGGCTGTTTCCGAGAGACCCTCGGCTCAATAAAAAAAACATAAAAAGAGGTCAGATAAGGCTAAGAGATTCAAAGCGATATGGAAATGAAGTAACGCAAGCGACACAGATAACATAGAATAATCAAAACACAGGAAATAACAGATAATAGCATAAATCAGAGAACAAGAAATTATACTACGATAATGCGACTACTAATAAGACAGGATAATGAGACTATCTACTAGCCTTCTACCCTAATGTGGGTCCTCCAAACCCTCTTATCTAAGGTCATGTCCTCGGTAAGCTGTAACTGCGCCATGTCGTGTCTAATTACCTCTCCCCAATACTTCTTTGGCCTACCCCTACCTCGTCTGAAACCATCCATGGCCAACCTCTCACACCTCTGCACTGGGGCATCTGTGTCTCTCCTCTTCACATGCCCAAACCATCTCAATCTCGCTTCTCGCATCTTGTCTTCCACCGAGGCCACTCCTACCTTGCCCTGAATATCCTCATTCCTAATCCTGTCACTCCCGGTGTGGCCACACATCCATCTCAACATTCTCATCTCAGCAACTTTCATCTTTTGAACGTGAGAAATCTTAACTGGCCAACACTCCGCCCCATACAACATAGTTGGTCTAACCACCACTTTGTAGAACTTGCCCTTAAGTTGTGGTGGCACCTTCTTGTCACATAGCACTCCGGAAGCAAGCCTCCATTTCATCCACCCTGCCCCAATACGATGTGTGACATCATCGTCAATGTCCCCGCTTCCTTGCATAATAGACCCAAGATACTTGAAACTACTTTTATTCTGGATGGCTTGGGTACCAAGCCTCACTTCCAAGCCAGCCTCTTGAGGTGCTTCACTAAACTTACACTCTAAGTACTCTATCTTGGTCCTACTCAGCTTAAACCCTTTAGACTCCAGAGTTTGTCTCCAATCCTCCAGCTTAGCGTTAACTCCGCTACGAGTCTCTTCGATCAGGACTATGTCATCCGCGAAAAGCATACACCATGGCACCTCACCTTGAATTTGCCGCGTCAATCCATCCATCACCAAGGCAAATAAAAACGGACTAAGAGCTGATCCTTGATGCAACCCCATCACAACTGGAAAGTGCTCTGAGTCTCCTTCTACTGTCCTTACCCTGGTTTTGGCTCCCTCATACATGTCCTTGATCACCCTAATGTATGCCACAGGTACACCTTTAGCCTCCAAGCATCTCCATAAAATCTCTCTTGGAACTTTGTCGTAAGCCTTTTCTAGGTCGATGAATACCATGTGTAAGTCCCTCTTCCTCTCCCTATACTGCTCCACCAGTCTCCTCACAAGATGGATGGCTTCTGTAGTTGATCGTCCCGGCATGAATCCGAACTGATTCTCTAAAATAGACACGTCTTTCCTCACCCTCATCTCCACCACCCTTTCCCACACTTTCATAGTATGGCTTAGCAGCTTGATACCTCTATAGTTGTTGCAACTCTGGATATCTCCCTTGTTCTTGTATAGAGGGACCATTACACTCGACCTCCATTCTTCAGGCATCATTGTCGTCTTAAAGATGACATTAAATAACCTAGTCAGCCACTCCAAACCTGCCGGGCCCGCACTCTTCCAAAATTCCCCAGGAATCTCGTCAGGTCCGGTCGCTCTTCCCCTGCGCATCCTACGTACAACACCCTTAACCTCCTCAACCTTAATACTCTAGCAATACCCAAAATCGTGACGCCTTCCTGTATGTTCTAAATCTCCCAACACAATGTCTCTGTCCCCTTCTTCATTTAAGAGTTTGGAGAAGTATGACTGCCATATCCGTCTAATGAGAGTCTCCTCTACCAATACTTTGCCATGCTCGTCCTTGATGTACTTCACTTGAACCACATCACGTGCCTTTCTCTCCCTCACCTTGGCTAGCCTGAACAATTTCTGATCCCCTCATTTCTCTTCTAGTTCAGCATAAAGGCGTTCAAAAGCTGCCGTTTTTGTCGTCGAAACCGCCAACTTCGCCTCCTTCCTCGCCATCTTATAAAGTTCCCTATTCGTCCACTGCTCCACCTCATCCTTGCTTTCTATCAACTTCGCATATGCCATCTTCTTTGCTTCCGCCTTCCTTTGAACTTCTCCATTCCACCACCAGTCCCCTCGATGCTGGCCACGACTACCTGTCGAAACCCCCAACACTTCCCTTGCTACCGCCCTAATGCAACTAGCCGTCCTATCCCACATACTTGTCGCATCCCCACTACTATCCCAGACCCTCATAACGATCAATTTCTCTCCTATCTCCACGGCACTAGTCGTGGTCAAACTCCCCCATCTGATCCTAGGTCGGTCATCCACGACCCTCTTCTTCCTCGTCATCTTGATCCCTAAATCCATCACCAAGAGCTTATGTCGGGTTGTAAGATAGTCGCTCGGAATGACCTTACAGTCTTTGGACAGACCTTTATTGTCCTTCTTAAGGAGTAAAAAGTCTATTTGGGTCTTAGCCACTGAACTACGGAAGGTTACCAAGTGCTCCTCCTTCTTTGGGAAACTCGAATTGGCTATTACCAACCCGAAAGCTCTTGCAAAATCCAAAAGTGAGACTCCTCCTCCATTCCTGTCCCCGAAGCCAAAGCCTCCATGCACATCATCATAACCTCCCAAAATAGGCCCGATGTGCCCATTGAAATCACCTCCCATGAATAACTTCTCAGTAGGCGGTATGCCTCCCACTAATTCGTCCAAATCCTCCCAAAAGCGTCTCTTCTCCTCCTCGCCTAAGCCCGCTTGCGGCGCATATGTACTAATAATGTTCAAAGTGAGCCCTTCAACGACCACTTTAATCGACATCATCCTATCAGTGGCTCTCCTAACCTCTACCACCTGGTCCCTTAAATCACTATCTACTAAAATGCCCACCCCATTTCTATACTTCGACCTACCAGAGAACCACAACTTATACCCGTCTACCTCTTTAGCTTTAGGACCTACCCATTTAGTCTCTTGGACACAAGCTATATTAATCTTCCTCTTCTTAAGAATCTTAACTAGCTCTATGGACTTCCCCGTTAACGTCCCAATGTTCCAAGACCCTATTCTCAACCTAGAGGCTCTTTTATCCCACTTACCCCTCCTAACCCTCGCCCCCGTCCCCGAACGAGAACATGACCCTAGTCTACCATCACTAACCAAAGCCACGAAAATAAGTATGAACTAATAAATTATTCAAAGGTCTAAAGTCAGCAAAATATAACTACAAGTGTATGGACAAATAATGGATATGACAACCGGAGGTACCAACTCCAGTTGAACTGAACCTGGTTGTCGTCGGAAAACACTGTTCACGGTCGAGTTACTGTTCACTGCAGGAAAAATGTTCACAAATACCTGAAAGGGAGAAGAGAATAGGGGGGAAACAAGAAGAAAAGAAAAATAAAAGAAAAAGGGAAAAAGGAGAGAGAAAGAGAGGGCTGGTCGGAAAAAGTCGCCGGCGATAGCGCAGCAGCGTATTGGCAGCGCCAGAAGCAGATTAAAAAAAGGAGAAGAGAAGAAGAAGAAAAGTAAAGAGAGAAGAAAAGTAAATCTAGCCGGAAAAGTGGTCGGCGTTACCTGGTCGCCGGCGTTACCTGGTCGCCGACGTCACCTGAACAGTGGTGATGTATGGTCGCCGGACGGAGTGGCGGGTGGGCAGATCTGGGAGAGAGCAGAGGAGAGAGAAAGAGCAGAGGAGAGAGAAAGAGCCGTTGGCAAATCTCCGGACGGAATGCAAGCATTAAAGAATGGTATAGAACGGTTAAATGGTTGTATGGTGAGTTGTTTAGTTATGGAAGTTGGAAAACAGCGTGTGGGCTGTTTTATAGAATACTTTGATATGGGAAATGATATTATTGATGTTGGTATGGTTGTTGTTGTTGTTGGTTGCTGAATTGAGATTTTGGGCTAGACATATAAATAGGGGAGATGTTGCCCGATTTCCGGTAGGATATAAAATAGTTTAATTTGAAAACTTAGGACAAGTGTATAGTGATGAGTCTAACGTTTGTGTAATTTCTCTTGAATGTAGATTTACGACCTCGGGCGGATAAGCGTAACTAGTAGGAAGTCGAACAGGTATGTTAAGGCTCGTCCCTTTCTTTCAAAGGCATGATTCCTGTGGTATGATTCCATAAGTGTTTTCATAACCTCCTTGATTTCAAAGCTAGAAGTTTATGACTCTTAAAGCTTCTTATGATGTTATGAACGAGAATGTTTTTATGAGGATTACGTTGAGGATGATTTTATGCTTAAAGGTCTCAAATATGATTTAAACGATGATATGAAAATGTTAAGCTATTTCATAATTTTCTCGATTTATTTCATTGTTGTTGATCTCACCTTATAAATTGTTCCTCCAAGGTGGGATAGAGCGATAGTTTTCATTTGAACTCCTATGCATGCCATGAGTATAATATATATATATATATATATATGGCTACTTTGTGACATTACAAAGAGTTCTATTATTTCATTTTGATTATGCACTACACTTATTTTCATTCTTCATGTATATGTAAGGCCCAGTTGACAGGGGGTGATGCTGTGACCTTTGTTGTGTATTACAAGGCCCAGTTGACAGGGGGTGATGCTGTGGCCCTTGTTGTGATGTGTATATATATGGCACAGTTGACAGGGGGTGTGTTGTGGCCTTTGTTGTGTTGTGTATATATATGGCACAGTTGACAGGGGATGTGTTGTGTCCTTTGTTGTGATGTGTATATATATGGCACAGTTGACAGGGGGTGTGTTGTGGCCTTTGTTGTGATATGTATATATATGGCACAGTTGACAGGGGGTGTGCTGTGGCCTTTGTTGTGATGCGTATATATATGGCACAGTTGACAGGGGGTGTGCTGTGGCCTTTGTTATGATGTGTATATATGTGGCACAGTTGACAGGCTGTGGCCTTTGTTGTGGTATTTCTATGGATATATGTGTTTCTTTGATATAGCTATACTGATGCATTTTATTTTGCCCATTCATTGACATGTCTCAAATGTTTTCCAGGATTTTATGTATATGTCGATTTCATGCCTTACATACTCAGTACACTATTCGTACTGACCTCCTTTATTCGGGGGCTGCGTTTCATGCTCGCAGGTATAGACACTCAGTTTGGTGATCCTCTGGCTTAGGACTTCTGCCCAACCGCTTGGAGAGCTCCATTGTTCCGGAGCTTGAGTTATTTTGGTACAGATCCGTTTGGCATAGACTTGGTTATACTCTTAGAGGTCTGTAGACATATGTGGGTTGTGTACACACGATTTGGTTAGCTATATCGATGTAGTTCGTCTGGGATGTCCCCGTGTATAGTGGAAGCCTTGTCGGCTTGCATATTTGTGATGTTTTGGTTAGCTGTGGCTTCCCAGGAGACAGGGTCTCTTTGATGTATGACATGATGAGTTCATAGCATGCTTTTACAGAGTGCCATATTGTTTTCAGTTTCAGTCTGATGATATCTAACAGGTCGTATACGGGTGCCCAGCTCGGGCACTAGTCATGGCTCATCTGTTTGGGTCGTGACAGGACTCCATAGTTTATCTCTTATATTTCGTCTTGGATTGCAACTTGAATGAAGTAAACTCCATGAGTTTAACTTGGGAATAGTGCAGTGACATCATGAATGACCTGCAAAACAGGACCCTTCCTGAGGATAGCAAGGCAGCACGGGCCTTAAAGATTAAGGTCGCGAGGTACTGTATACATGAAGGGGAGTTGTACAGACAATCCTTCCTCGGCCTACTGGTCAAATGTTTAGGACCGGCGAAGGCAGATTCTGTGTTGCGGGAGATGCACGAAGGTAGCTGCTGGAACCATTCCGGATACAAGTCGCTAGTAAGAAAGTTAGTAAGGGTTGGATATTATTGGTCTAGGATGGACGATGATGCCAAGGCCTTCATCCAAAAGTGCGACAAATGTCAGCGGCATTCCCCTATGGTTCATCAGTTTGCAGAGCTCTTCCATTCGGTGGTGGTGCCTTGGCCTTTTTTGAAGTGAGGAATAAATAGTGTTGGGCCATTACCGGAGGCACCAAGAAAAGTGAGGTTCTTGTTAGTGTTAACAGACTATTTTTTAAAATGGGTAGAAGCAAAAGCGTACAAAAAGATCAGGGAGAAAGAGGTAATAGACTTCATTTGGGATCATATTGTGTGTCGGCTTAGAGCTCCAAAAGAAATTACATGTGATAATGGTCCTCAGTTTGTTGAATTGAAGATCACTAAGTTCCTGGATGGGTTGAGGACCAAACGGATAGCTTCATCACTATATCATCCATACGCAAACGGACATGCGGAATTAACTAACATCACCATATCATCCATACGCAAATGGACATGCGGAATTGACTAACAAGATCCTGATCTAAAACATTAAGAAAAAGTTAGAAGATACCAAAGGGCGATGGCGTGAAGAACTACCGGGGGTACTGTGGGCTTACATTATCCCGGCAAAAACAAGCACTGGGGAGACCCCTTTTTCCCTTCTGTATGGTGTGGAAGCCCTACTATAGGTGGAGATTGGGGAACCTAGCCTTAGGTTTACCTAGGATGCGGAGGAGTCCAATAGCAAAGCGATAACATTCGAGTTGGATTTGTTGGAAGAACGGAGAGAGATGGCCTTTATCCGAATGTTAGCTCAAAAGCACAAGATTAAGAGATATTTTAAAAGGAAAAAAAACTTGAGACATTTCAAGATTGGGGATTACATTCTCCGCAAAGTGATGCCCGTGACGAAGGAAGTAAATGCCGACAAATTAGGACCTAACTGGGAAGGTCCTTATCAGATAATGGGGATCGTGGGCAAAGGTTTGTACAGGTTAAAGGATGAACCAGAGGCGGAGTTAAAGAACAGATGGAATGTCAGTCATCTAAAGCGATTTTACCTCTAAAGAGGATCAGGTATGATTCAATCAAGCAATAACCTTTTTTTTTTGCTATTCTGTCTTTTCAGGACAGGGACTGTCCAACGGAAGATTGCTCCTGGTGTGAGAACAAGAAACTAAAAATATGTGTTGTACTCTTTTCTTTGGCTGAGGTTTTGTCCCGGGCAGATTTTTAATGAGGCAATGACTGAAAAGCGTATTACCATAGATGAACACCGGGACTTCGTGAAAGAGGTCCGAGGGGCAGCAAACTGGACACTCGAATCCTCGCACCTCGCATCCAAGTATAGGGGAGAGGGGAGCGAACTGTCTAAAGGAAAAACAAGAAAAGATCGACAAGGCCATCATGCACAAAGTTGGCTCACTGGGACTGCTGACAACCTTTATATGATATGATTTGATTTTTAAGTTTTTTCTTCTTTTAGTCAGGTGACAGTACAGAAAGGGCCCGTGTACTAGAAGGGCAGTCCACCCCCTGTCCCTAAAAAATGGAATAAAAATCCAATTTGTGTCTCTTACTAGTTGACAATCCGATCCCCTGACCCAAATATTCGGGGCATAACAAAAACTTTAGACCTCAAGGCTCCGCAATTCCACTTCGATCACACGACTCGGCCCTTTGGCCTAAGAGCGTACAAGTTTCATGAACTTTTGTGCCTTTAAATACGGTCGAGACGTCCTCTTCATTAGCACCGAACTCAAAGGGCCCTTTTTTATTGTGAATTGGACGATTAAACAGTTCCCAATCACAAGAAAAGTGTGTCGGAAGTGACATGCCTCAAACTAAAACGCAAGTAAGTGGAATGCACCTGCCAACACTTTCTAGCTTAAACATCCACACCCGAATATGAACATAGTTCTGAAAGAAGGGCATAGCGGTCACTCCCCGATGGTTAAGTGTTAAAAAATAAGAAGAGTCAATAAGTTATTTCTAACTAGACTCATTACAATCAAACGCATGTCAAAGCGCAAAAGTATCATCAATAATCTGAAAAGATAAAAAGATCATAGTATTTAGGCAAATGAGGGTGTTATACCATAAAAAACAAAGCAGGGCAGAGAGGCCAAAATATCCGACAAAAAAAGAGCAAAGGGCGCGAAGGCTCGAATATCCGACGGGAAACAAAACAAAAAGGACGCAAGCCTGATCATCCAATTAAATGAAGTAAAAGGTGCAAAGGCATGAGCACTTAAATATCAAAGCAAGCTAGGGAGGAGGTATCTCCGGCCACGAAGGGGTTTGAGGCATTCTCGCTGTCAACGCTGCTCCATTTGACTTCACGGAGGTTAGCCACGACTATGTCCGTGTCACGACCCAAACCGATGAGTCGTGACGAGTGCCTGACCTCTACTGACCAGACACCCTTATACCTATACCTGGTTCTTACTGAATGACAGGGTGGCCCATATAAACTTACAACTGAACTATACTGACTTTTGAAAGGACGACATCAAGAACTCTGTATCAAAACTCATAACCACCTGTATATATATATATATATATATATATATAGACTGAAAATAACGATGCAAGCCCACTAAGCCGCTACATATGCTAGACACAAAAGAATAGGAGCCGACAAGGCTACACAACATCCCAACTGCATACAAATGTCTACAGACCTCTAATGGAATGTAAAGCTACAAAAGTAACGGGACAGGGCCCCGTCATACCCATATATATACATATCAAAAATAGTATACCAAAAGGAAAGTGAACTGCAGCTCCGAACCAAGTGGAGCGCACTGACTACCACTGAGTGGAGGTCCTACTGAGCTGGACCGCCTGTCTGTCTACCTAGACCTGCGGGCATGAACGCAACCTCCCGAGCAATAGGGGAGTCAATACGGATAATGTACCGAGTATGTAAGGAATAAGAACAACAAGTACATAAGAATCATGAAAGATATCTGAAACATGAAAGCTAATCTCAATATTTGAAAGTGCCTCTGTGGCGCATGATATGCATGCTCTCTTTAAAAATCATATACATATATAATATAACTGTTAGTGCTGAGGAACGCACAGCCCGATCCATAAATGTTAGTGTTGAGGAACGTACAGCCCGATCCATATATCATGTCATCCCGCGTCCGAGGTAATCTTATAATCTTCCCACTGCAGTGGTGTGCACATCTACGTCCCTGCCCGACCGACTATAGCGCGGAACGGTGTGAGAAAATAGCTATACATATATATAAATGCATAAAGGAATCATGAAAGGATACTCTGGAAGCTGTAGATATGAAACACATGAAGTCAATGAATCCTATACCATCTAGGAGTAGAGTCTTTAGAACTCGCTCTCTTACTTTTTTCGTTCATATGATAAGGATCATGCCAAAAGAATAAAAGGGACAGCCTTAACATACCTGGAAATGTATCTAATCATCCAACATCTACTTCACAAACTCGTAAGTCTACAATCAAGATAACATATGCCACAATTAGACCATTTACATCACTTACTATCCAATTCAAGTACGAAAGGATCTTAACGAATTTCGGACAACATTTCCTTTGTAAACCTAACAATCCCTCAATCTCCAATTCAACCCAAACATCAACAACAACAATAACAACAACAACATCATATGGCAACATAAACAAGTAAGAATCTTTCCAAAAATCTAATCAAAATCAGCCCATAAGGCAACCATACTAACAAATTAGTTTATGCCTCCACAACACCATCTCCTTCACCTTAAATCACTAAAACTCTTGATAATTAACTCAAAAACAAAGGTAAGAATCTTATACATACCTTGAAGGAACTATATCTCCAAGAATAAAACTTCAACTGCAACTCTTAAGCTCAACAACTTCAATGGAACCCCAGGAATAACTTTTCCTTCACTAGCTCGGGTTCACGGGGCTCGGATCTTGGTAAAACTTCACTAATGTGATGGAAAATATTGAGAGGGAAATAATTTAGGGTTTTCTCTGGTTGGGGAATGAGAAAATAAGGAATAAGACGTGAGGGCTACATATATATAAGTGGAACAAAAAGTTTCAGTGATGCGGGTTGACGAGAGGGTCGACGGCTCGTCGACGTGTCGACAACCGTCAACTTGCTCCGTCGCTCTGCCACCTGAAAGTTCAGAGGCTATATGTTACACCTCAGAAAATTTTTCGTTGATGCACAGTGGATAGACTAACGAAGGGCACGAAGTATACGATGTTTCAATAAGTAAGAAATATCATTTGATGATTGAGGTAAGAGAAGAGAGTTTCCACGAAAAGCAAGGTATACGTTATGTGTCAGATAAGATTTACGAGTATCGAATTAATGATGACTTAATGATGTCTTGGAGAAGAGTTACAATGTCCCTTAGGTTGCTAATGAGGTGTTAAACAAGTGTTAAGAAGGTTCCATAAGGATTGGAGATCAAACGAGTCGACGAGAAAGAGTTCGGAAAAACTGGGCATTATACGGCCCAACATACTGGTCGTATAAAACATATTGGCCGTATGTTCTGCCCAGAATGGGACTTCCACTGGACCAAATCTACGGCCAGACATACGACCAGTATAAAAGATACGGACCGTATGTTGGTCCGTAGAACTGAGTCGGGACAACTTTAAAATTTATATAAGGACTTAAACCTCATTCCATTTATTTCATTTTTCACCCAACACTTCAAGAGCTCTCTAGAAAGTTCTCCACACTTCTCCCACAAGAATCCAAGAGAATTTATGATCAAGTTCATCAAACCAAGAAGACCAAGTGTAAGAAACTCATTGGAGTTCATCCAAGTCAAGAAACTCCATGGGAAGTGAACTAGGGTTTTGGCTCAAGTGAAGTATTTCCACTGAAAGCTCATTCCTACACTATCTAAGGTAAGTTTTATGATCATTTCATGTTGTTTAAGATATTGAGAGGTTGAAAGACTTAGATTATGAAAGGAGATAGAAAATGGGTTACAAAGATGAGAATAATGAGATTTTGAGTAGTAGCTTGGGATGAGTCATGATTCTTGATATGTTGTGATTATGATTATGTTATAAATGATATTAAGGACATGGGATAAGCATTAAATGTGAGTAAATGTAATAGTGAACTATGACCATGATTATGGAGGAATTGAAGTGAAATTGTGAAATGTGGATAATGTAGAGTAAACGAAGATTGTTGGTTATGATATTGTGAATGTTATTATAGATGTTTGGGAGTTGATATATGATGTGAGGAAAGTCGTATAAACAAAGGAAATGCTGCCCAATTCTCTCTAGCTTTAGTTGAGCATTTTCATGTGATCGATTAGCTAATGTTAATACGAACTCTCTTGAAGGTAGAGACGTAAGCATTGAAGGGGAACGATCAAGCGATAGAATAGCTAAACGAAAAGGTATGTAAGGCTAGCCCTTTCCTTCTAAGGCATGACTCCGATGGCATAAATCATCCTATTTTTCCATAACTTTCTTACATTCCGGAAAATTATGAGTATATGTTCATAAAGGGCTTCATATGAGATAAAGGTAAAAGATATGTTACGAGCACGACGACTATAATAGTGATGATGATAATGATGACGACGATAATAATGATAATGATAATGATGACGATGTTAATAGTGATAATGATAATGATGACGATGTTAATAGTGATAATGATAATGATGACGATGTTAATAGTGATAATGATAATGATGACGACGATAATAGTGATAACGATAATGATGACGACGATAATAGTGATAATGATAATGATGACGATGTTAATAGTGATAATGATAATGATGACTACGATAATAGTGATAACGACGATAATAGTGATAACGATAATGATGACGACGATAATGGTGATGATGATAATGATGATGATGATAATAGTGATGACGATAAAGGTGATGGTGATTCAATAATAGAAATCGGGAGTTTATAGACTTTGTGTCACCCCGATAGTGTCGAAATGTTTCTCTCGGATACATATGTATGTTATAAAAGTATGAATGCTATGTTCTGACACCGAGCCTATATGGCCGGGTATGATATCTATTGCGCGCACACCACTGCAGTTGGGTACGTATAACACTGAGCCTTGGTAGGGCCAGGTACGGATACCACTGAGCTTTGGTAGGGCCAGGTACGTATAACACCAAGCTTTATTATGGCTGGGTACGTAAGACACCGAACTTAGATGGTCGGGTATGATACTACTATGTATTCAAATGTATGAAAAGGAAGTTTCCTAGTAGAAAGAGGATAAGTAAGTATAACAAGAATTGCTAGAGGTATACCTAGCTCTCTCTCATTTCATAACTCGTCCATACTATGTTATTTCATATGCTTTCATTATGCTATTGATTATGCTTTACATACTCAGTACATTATCCGTACTGACATCCCTTTGCCTAGGGGCGCTGTGTTTCATGCCGCACAACCCCATATTACTTTGTAGGAAAGTTGTCCTGGAGTTTGACTATAGGATGTTCCAGGCTGTTAGCTGGATTGGTAGACTGCATTCGGTTCGGAGTGATATCGCGTCGGAGTATGTTCTCATGAGCTGATTCACGCACAGTATGGGTATGTTGGGGTCCTGTCCCAACTTAAGTTTTGATATCATATCTTATGTTAGAGACTTTTGCAGATAGAGTCATGTATACAGTACATCAGCCTTGTAAACAGCTATGCAAGCCGATGTAGCATTATGCATTTCTTTACGGATTCATACTAGTACAGCTTTTTACTCGAGTTAAGAAAGATGAAAAGAATGTTTTGAAAGGCCTTCATTTTGCACATCATTTCACGATTAAGAGTCTAGTAAGACTATGAGTATAATGATAACTAGCGGGTTCGCTCGGCTCTAAGTGAGGGTCGGATGCCCATCATGCCCTATCAGAATTAGGTTATGACAAACTGGTATTAGAGCAGTTCGTCCTCGGGGTTGTCTGCAAAGTCGTGTCTAGTAGAGTCTTGTTTATGGTGTGCTGCGTGCCACATCTATAAACAAGAGGCTACAGGACATTTAGGATGGTTACTCTTCTTTCATATCTAAGATCGTGCGATAGAGCCAAGTCATAGGAAATGAGGTACCTTATACTAACCCTTGATTTCAGCAAAAGAACAGTATCGACAGAAGAAAGTGATGGATGATATTGAAAGTTACAGAGGTAAGTCACTTCGTTGAGGCTATGTTACCAAAATATACATTTATATGATAATGAATTGATTGTCATAGAGGTAAGTCCGTGCTCGTACAACATAGGAATTGATTAAATGCATCTTTTGATGATAAGTTTAGTTAAAAGTTGTGAAATAAACAAATTGAATGACTCAGTACAAAGGTAAGCAATGACATGTAAGGATGAATGTTGGGTAAGGTAAGAGTATTGAGGTATGATTGAAATGCAAAGTTGAAGTATGGAAGGGAAAGTAAATAGAAAGGCATAACAGGGCAGATCGCCAAATGATCAAGTGCATCTCGAGGTGTGATATATGAGGTAAGTTTCGACATCCTTGTATTTTACTTGATATTGGGAGCCCTGTATGGCTGAGATATGTTGTGTACATACATACTAGCCCTGTGAGGCGTTGTTGGTATTTGCTGCGTGTAGGTTTTGGATAGTAAGAAATATAGAGGAAACTCTGCCGAAATTTCCTAGAATTTAAAGGAGATAGGATGTAAGCTTGTAATATGTCCTAACGGAAGAAGCTGTTGGGTAAAAAGAAGTGGAAGGACGGGATTAAGTTAGGAGTATCGTTGACAACTACAAGAGATGAGTTAAATGTTGTTGAATTGATAGTAACGGTAATTATGAGATCAACATTGATATGGTAAAGAGATATACTAGAGTAAATTAGGGAGACTGGTAGTACTAAAACATGACATAGAAAGAGAAAAGGGTAACTCCAATAGAGTGTGATACGGGAGTATTAATTGGATGGATAAGCACAAGTAAGATACGACAAGTTTATTAGCAAAATAGAGTAGCAACGTGATTGAGACAGGGTATGAAGTACGAAGGGTTATAACAAATGTGGATACCTGGATAAGACAACTCATGAGGTGATTGTAATAGAGCTGATTAGAAATAATATCAAGTTAAGTACGCCTACTCCATGAGGTTTATTCCATTTTATACGTAGGCTTGCGAACGAGATTAAGAAATGGCACTCTATAGAGATGGTTATGATTAGGATATAATGAGGACATAGCAAGAAATGTGATACAAAGTAAGTAAAGTATAGCGAAGAAACGACTGAAGATGTGGCATGTTCTATACAAATAACGAACGAATGCAAGTGTGAAATCAATTAGCGAGCAATGGGGCAGTAGATAAGAAAGCTTATAAGACCCTGTTAAGGGAAGAATCCATCATAGAGGGGTAGTAATGACAAAATGGAGAAGGTCAACTTGAAAAAGAAATCCGAGAAAAGTGATACAGTAAAGTAGTAGCAGTTCGTGATTTGTATAATCGAGAGCAAGAGTGATATCTTTTGCTAGATGTAAAAGACCAAGACTATGGGAAGATGAATAACGAAATAGAACGATTGTTAGGAAGAGGATCAACATAATAAGGATGAGAGGGGATGATTAGAATGAACAAAATAAGTTATGGGAGCGAAGAATGGATTGTATAGAAGTAACATATTCTAAAGGATAAAGTGGTGCTGAGTTAAGAATAGGGTTCATTGTGCGAGGAATAAAGGATTGATTATCGAACGGGAGGTAATAAGATAAATTGAGGAGGAAAGAATGTAAAGGAATAAGTATGGGTATAGAAAGAAAAGGAAATATGCGAATTATGCGCGCTTAAGAAGTAGTCGTATTATGAGAAAAGGAAGATGCATATCCTACGAATATTCTATACCAAGATAGAACGAGTAAAGTATATATAAAGGAATAAGTTGGAAAAAGAAAGGTGACCATGAGTTAAGAGTTTACTGATGACGATAAAGCGATAAAGCCAGGCGATCATCAACGACAAATACGATATGATCATGATTGGTTTTGAAATCAATATTGAGTACAACACGAGGGTAGAACAGTACGAGGCATAAAAGGTATTAGTTGCGCCTAAGACATAGATCCTTCAAAACGAAGATGGAAGGTTTAAGGGAAAGATGACGTAATAAGTGAACTCTGAGTATCGAAGAATGGGATAAGTGACATTACATGGATGGTATGGATAGCTAGATATACTACTATTTCGAGTATCCCTATGGGGCAGAAATTATTACTTGGAGCAGACGTAGACATTGACTCATAACTAATGGTTGAGCAAAGCAAAACACATCCTTGTTTGGATTGCGATGTCGGTTATATTAATCGATTAAAAAAAACTGCGAGATGAGTATGTTAAGATTTCACACATGAATTACCGCAGCTATAAAGTATGGGAAATGACATGAATATGAGGCGGTATAACGAGCGAATTGAGGAAAAGGCTATATGAATTCAAGATTTGAAAGTGAGGAAACGAATTATATAATGGTAGAAGTAAGACCCTTAAAGAGGGGGAAGCGAGTGAGGAAAATACCAGTTGTCACACCCCGACTTTACTAGGGTGTGATGGGCACCCGACCCCATACTCGGAGCCGAGCGAACCCGCTGACTCTTATTACGTACTTAATTTCCTTAGACTCTTACATTTATAAGAAATGAAAACATAGTAAAACCTTCAGAAATTTTTTTTTGTACTAAATTCAAACAAAATCTGTAATTATATGAAACCTATATCATAACACGTATGACACATCGGCCGGTGGAGCCGCTTACTGAACTGACAACCAATAACCACAACTCTGTCTGCAAAGTCTCTAACTTCGAACAAGATATCATAGCATAGTACGCTGACTCGGCTACACTCCAGGGCCAAATGGAGCTCGCCAACTTCGCTGGAACTTCTTCTATAATAGCTTCAACTCATCTGGGTGTACCTGCGTGGCATGAAACGCAGCCCCCGAAGAAGAGGGGTTAGTACAAGAAATGTACTGAGTATGTAAAGCATAAATGATAACATAATAAAATGGACAGAACATGAACAACAACATAGCAAGGAACATATGGAAAGTATAAGAAAAGGTACGACTGTAATTGCTTGCCTCTTAAGGCGGAATCATGCATGCTCACTTTTACTTTCCTGTATACATATCCATATAGCTGCCCGCCTTAGCGGTGACTGCCCGGACGTATAGGCGCGGTGTAATCATCCATAGCCACCCACTAGTGGTGTCTGCCCATGCCAAAAGGTCATGGTGTATCCGTACAGCTGCCCGCCTTAGCGGTGACTGCCCGGCCAACTAGGCCCGGTGTATCTGTATAGCTGCCCGCTTTAGCGGTGACTGCCCGGCCAACTAGGCCCGGTGTATCTGTATAGCTGCCCGCCTTAGCGGTGACTGCCCGTGCCATATAGACACGGTGTTATTATCCATCATAAGCATGCATAAGAGCCCAACCAAATGCTATAACTTTATTGGAGTGACGTAAGGTCGGTAACCTCCGATTACATTATGGAATAATCAAGATCGTCATGCCTCACCTTGAAGGGACTAGTATTATAAGGCGAGACTATCAGCGAAGAATAGCATTAAGAGATTACATAGAATAAGATCATAAGTGTCACGACCCAAACTAGGGCCATGACAAGCGATCGAGCTTATCCTGCCCGATGACCCAACTTACGTCATTCATTTTTTTTTTGGTTGAAAGGTATAAATAGAACACCAAGTCAACACGTAACTCAAAACGTCTCAAAGCGTGTTTACATGTATACATACATATACATGACATAGGACCAGGTGAGCCAAAGAGGCTTACACCACTTCTATACAACAATGTAGTGACCGACAAAACCAAACAGTACCCATGACACCCGCGCTGTTCGCAGACTTCTACAGAGTACGACCGGCAAAACATATATACAAAATTATACCAAAATAGGAACAACCTCCGGAACAAGTGGAGCTGTATGATTCCCAGTGCTGACACCCCCTAAGTAGCTGGATCGCCGGGTCGCGTGCCTGGACCTGCGGGCATGAAACGCAGCCCCCGAAGAAAGGGGGTCAGTACGAAATAGGTACTGAGTATGTAAAGCGGTAATAAATTATAACCATCGCATAATTTATAAAAGAAGAAGTCATAACTTAAACCTAATACCTGCAGCATTCGCTGGACGAAACATAAATGTGTACACAAGGCCTCAAAACAGTCCTTAATTAAGTAATGTAATTCAGCCAACCTCTTTCTTTTATTTAAAGAAGTGTTATAATCTAACACATCTCCTTCAAGTAAATAATGCGATACCACGTACGTGCCGCTTCCGACATAGTAATGATAACCCCCTTCGGGCAGCCGCTCCCGACATAATATCAAGAATAGTCCCTTCGGACAGCCGCTTCCGGCTCAATATCAATAATAGTCCCTTCGGATAGCCGCTTCCGGCTCAATATCAATAATTGTCCCTTCGGACAGCCGCTTCCGGCTCAATAACATAGTAGTCCCTTCGGACATAACAATAGTAATGTACAAATTAAATATAAGTCATAAATGAATGGGGTAGTAAAATCTCGCACCCCTTTCGGAGTGGTTTTAAAAATAGCACACTCAGACATAAGCTGAGGCCGTAGCACACTCAGGCGCGAACTGAGGCCATAGCACACTCAGTGATCAACCGAGGCCATAGCACGCTCAGACATAGGCCGAGGCCATAGCACGCTCAGACCTAAACTGAGGCCACCGCACCCCCTTCGGAGTGGTTTTGAAAATCGACTTTATGTTTTCTTTAGCTTGAAACTAATAATAAATAAATTTTAATTAATTAAGTTTTCTTTTGAAATTGCTAGTGAACCACAACCACGTTCCGTATACGTCCAATTTAACCTAAAGGATTAATAACCGTATGCGCGTGCAGAGTAATGAGAACTTAAATGCCTTTCAAGTGTCTTTATGGACAGCATTCATTATAAGACCTTTACGACCACTTTCAGGTAATTCCAGACCTTCTACAAAAGTTAGGGACGTTGGCCTAAAGTTTCGTTTCACTACCGTACAGAAATAAGTCCAATGGGGCGATACAAAAGGGTCTCGGGAATTGCGGGCCCACCTCGGATCAAGTCGGGGTGGCGTACAGAAATTACGAACATTAAGCCTTGTGAAGTCATCCATGAAAGTTTAGGGGTGATTCGGTCATGTTTACGGAGGTTTCGAATGTTTGAACATTTCCTTTTCACAAAGCATAAGTTTCTAATTCAATTTCACTGAATGGAATAGTGCTAAAAGTAAACTCGGATTTCTATGAACGGAATGATCCCCGAGGCTCGAATCCAAACTTAGTACATCTAGGACATGCCAAGAGAAGGAATGGGATATCTTTACATACCTTTTCGCTTCTCACGCTTCTCCAATCTCAAATCCCGAATGGCCCAAAACCTACAATTGGTCACAAATACCAAACTTTGTTTATAAGCCTTTAAGAATTAAATCTTAATTCAGCACTTGTCTACAAAAATTTGGGCAGCATCTCCCCTATAAATTCAACATCCCCGAGAATTAACTCGGCTAAAACATCAACAATCCACATACTAACAACATTATCTTTCATCAATGCAAGAAGTCTACACTCAATTCACATTAACTTCTACAACAACTTTCCAACAATTACAACTTCACTAAAATCATCGTATTCTCATTTGCATCATAGAATACATATCAACAACAACTAAATTCATTACATAGAGCTTGGCTCATACTTCTCACACCATATACACACATACACGTCCACCTTCCACTACCCACAACTTCAACTAAATTCATCAAACTTTCATTTCCAATATAGAACCCACAACAACTACAATTAGAATGCTACATAAAAATTAACTAATCTTGCCTTCTCAACACATGCACACACACGGCCACACCATACAAAACCTCCATATTTTCATGAATTTTATCCATTCCCACATACTACAACATAAACAAACCTTCCATAACATGTAAAAGTAGAAGAATTCTTACCTTTTCCTTCAACCTCCCACTTGACCAACGTTGCGATTTTTGCAACAAAGAGCGGTTTTATTGATTCAACACTTATACCACGTTAAAAGGGACCCTTAAATTAGTAGGAATACTAGAGGAAATAAAATTTTGGGACAAGATTTCTAGGGTTTGGTTTCTCCCTCTCTTGGCCGAAACTTAGGCCCTTTGTTCTTGCACTCACCCTTTTCTTTGTCTTGAAGGTTCTAGATGATAAATACAAGGCTCTTATCTTATTTATCTCATGAATTAAATTATCACTTGGGCTTGGGCCATTTTGCTCCACGGCCGGCCACCTTTGGGCCTTTGCATCATATTTTTTTTTTGTCTTTCAAGCCCAATTGCTTCATGACAACTTGTAGCTCATGAAAGCTATTTGTTTTCCTCGATTTTCGATTTTGCCCTTAGCCTTCCTCGATATTTCCACATCCGTAATTCTTATGAACAACTTGTATGCTAAACAAGGTTAAAAATATAAGCTTGCTCTCAACCCCCCGCAATTGTCTTGAATTATTCGAATACACAAAATGCAGGATATAACATCCTCCCCTCCTTTAGAACATTCGTCCTCGAATGTTGGATTTGTCCTCTTAGGATTCTGTCAAAGGTAACCTTTTATCCGCTCCCCTAGTTCAGATTTATAGCTATGGTTTTGCTATGTTATGGGCTCTTCCTCCCTTAAGGTTTCAACTAAGGGTTTCACGAAGCCTCTTGCCTTAACCCACTCTATTAGCCGCTAGGCTCATGTTCTAACTTGTTTCATAATACATCATGACATAGTGATAGGAGACAACTCATATATAGATTAAGTCTACCAATAGGTTATCTGAAGAAGAATATACCTGGTGGTGCATCCTGCGATGCCTCTAGAGCCGGTCTCCCACCTAGCGCGTAAATACGATGGGGCCCCGTACTGGAACTAGGTACTCTACCTCCGCCCCTACCACGACCGGAAGAAGTCTGGGGTCCTGTCTCGGGCGCTCTTACTGAGGGCGACGACGCTGCTACTGAATTCCCAAGAATGGCACTACTCTGTGGGCAGTCTCTAGCATAGTGTCTCGGGTCCCCGCAAGTATAGCACACACCCAATCGACATCGTCCTGCATGACGCCTCCCGCAAGTCGCACATCGAGGAGGGGGCATCACTTCCTGCCCTGACCCCACCTGTTGTTGAGAACCCGACGCATAAGAAGAATTTTGTCTCTGCCTAGGGAAAGACTCCCTACCCCGCTGAGATCCTTGAAACTGCAAGGGTGCGCTATACTGGGGTCTGCTCTCTCTGGAGGAGCCTGTATTCTGACGCTCTGACCTGGCCCTCTTGGGCTGGCCACTACTCCGCTCTGAGGTAGCCTCTCGCTGACACTTTCGGTCTTCTGACCCCTGAGCGTAAGCCTGAACACGAGGTATATCCATGCCCTGCTGCATTGCCACTGCCATACAAGCCTCCTGCAATTCCGGCTCTAATCCCATCACATATCGGTGAACTCTATCTTCCATGTTTTGCACAATAGAAGGGGCATATCTGGCTAAAGAATCAAACTCCACGTTGTACTCTCTAACAGACATGCTATCTTGTCGCAGGTTAAGGAACCTGTCAACTCTTGCCCGCCTTAACTCAGGTGGCATATGATGGCGCAAGAAAGCATCCGAGAATTCCTGCCTAGTCGGCGGAGGGGCATCCCTACCTCTCGATAGCCTCCATGACTGAAACCAATTAATTGCTATGCCCTGTAACCTGTAGGCAGCTAGCTCGACAGACTCCGTAGCTGATGCCCTCATTATATCTAAAGTACGCTGCATACCATCTATGAACTCCTGAGGATCAGCATTAGGGTCCATGCCCTTAAATTCTGGGGGATTTAAGGTAAGAAAGTCTCGGGCCCTGGCACTAGCGGCCCTATCCGGATATTCCTGGCCCCTATCCTGTCGTCCAGCTTGGGCAGCAAGTATCTGAGTTAACAAGTGTATAGCATCCTTCATCTCTCTTATCTCCTGACTCTGAACATCCGGCTGATGAACTGGAGGCACCGGTACTGGTGCTGGAGCTGGGGCTGGATCAGATGCCCCTCTAAGCCCCTCCAAAGATGGGGAAGTAGGAGGACTCTGGGACCGAATGTGTATTCCAGTGTAAGTCTGAGCTCTGGTAGGTCTGGGGGCTCGGCTAGCTGCCTCATCTGCAACCGCCTTGCCCTTCTGTGCTGCCGTCGCTTTACCCTTCCTAGGCATCACTGAAATCATACAGATCATTAGATTAGGGACTTTACTTATGACACAACCCTATCCGCATGATCTTTACCAGGAAGGAAAGAATGACACCCTATTAATGTCTCGTAACCTCCTGTTTATAGATGTGGTGCACAACACACCGATAAACAAGACTCTACTAGACACCGTCTGCGAACATGCCGAGGACTGACCTGCTCTGATACCACTTTTGTCACGACCCAAACTAGGGCCATGACAAGCGATCGAGCTTATCCTGCCCGATGACCCAACTTACGTCATTCATTTTTTTTTTGGTTGAAAGGTATAAATAGAACACCAAGTCAACACGTAACTCAAAACGTCTCAAAGCGTGTTTACATGTATACATACATATACATGACATAGGACCAGGCGAGCCAAAGAGGCTTACACCACTTCTATACAACAATGTAGTGACCGACAAAACCAAACAGTACCCATGACACCCGCGCTGTTCGCAGACTTCTATAGAGTACGACCTGCAAAACATATATACAAAATTATACCAAAATAGGAACAGCCTCCGGAACAAGTGGATCTGTCTGATTCCCAGTGCTGACTCCCCCTAAGTAGCTGGATCGCCGGGTCGCGTGCCTGGACCTGCGGGCATGAAACGCAGCCCCCGAAGAAAGGGGGTCAGTACGAAATAGGTACTGAGTATGTAAAGCGGTAATAAATTATAACCATCGCATAATTTAGAAAAGAAGAAGTCATAACTTAAACCTAATACCTGCAGCATTCGCTGGACGAAACATAAATGTGTACACAAGGCCTCAAAACAGTCTTTAATTAAGTAATGTAATTCAGCCAACCTCTTTCTTTTATTTAAAGAAGTATTATAATCTAACACATCTCCTTCAAGTAAATAATACGATACCACGTACGTACCGCTACCGACATAGTAATGATAACCCCCTTCGGGCAGCCGCTCCCGGCATAATATCAAGAACAGTCCCTTCGGACAGCCGCTTCCGACTCAATATCAATAATAGTCCCTTCGGACAGCCGCTTCCGGCTCAATAACATAGTAGTCCCTTCGGACATAACAATAGTAATGTACAAATTAAATATAAGTCATAAATGAAATGGGGTAGTAAAATCTCGCACCCCTTTCGGAGTGGTTTTGAAAATAGCACACTCAGACATAAGCTGAGGCCGTAGCACACTCAGGCGCGAACTGAGGCCATATCACATTCAGTGATCAACCGAGGCCATAGCACGCTCAGACATAGGCCGAGGCCATAGCATGCTCAGACCTAAACTGAGGCCACCGCACCCCCTTCGGAGTGGTTTTGAAAATCGACTTTATGTTTTCTTTAGCTTGAAACTAATAATAAATAAATTTTAATTAATTAAGTTTTCTTTTGAAATTGCTAGTGAACCACAACCACGTTCCGTATACGTCCAATTTAACCTAAAAGATTAATAACCGTATGCGCGTGCAGAGTAATGAGAACTTAAATGCCTTTCAAGTGTCTTTATGGACAGCATTCATTATAAGACCTTTACGACCACTTTCAGGTAATTCCAGACCTTCTACAAAAGTTAGGGACGTTGGCCTAAAGTTTCCTTTCACTACCGTACAGAAATAAGTCCAATGGGGCGATACAAAAGGGTCTCGGGAATTGCGGGCCCACCTCGGATCAAGTCGGGGTGTCGTACAGAAATTACGAACATTAAGCCTTGTGAAGTCATCCATGAAAGTTTAGGGGTGATTCGGTCATGTTTACGGAGGTTTCAAATGTTTGAACATTTCCTTTTCACAAAGCATAAGTTTCTAATTCAATTTCACTGAATGGAATAGTGCTAAAAGTAAACTCGGATTTCTATGAACGGAATGATCCCCGAGGCTCGAATCCAAACTTAGTACATCTAGGACATGCCAAGAGAAGGAATGGGATAGCTTTACATACCTTTTCGCTTCTCACGCTTCTCCAATCTCAAATCCCGAATGGCCCAAAACCTACAATTGGTCACAAATACCAAACTTTGTTTATAAGCCTTTAAGAATTAAATCTTAATTCAGCACTTGTCTACAAAAATTTGGGCAGCATCTCCCCTATAAATTCAACATCCCCGAGAATTAACTCGGCTAAAACATCAACAATCCACATACTAACAACATTATCTTTCATCAATGCAAGAAGTCTACACTCAATTCACATTAACTTCTACAACAACTTTCCAACAATTACAACTTCACTAAAATCATCGTATTCTCATTTGCATCATAGAATACATATCAACAACAACTAAATTCATTACATAGAGCTTGGCTCATACTTCTCACACCAGATACACACATACACGGCCACCTTCCACTACCCACAACTTCAACTAAATTCATCAAACTTTCATTTCCAATATAGAACCCACAACAACTACAATTAGAATGCTACATAAAAATTAACTAATCTTGCCTTCTCAACACATGCACACACACGGCCACACCATACAAAACCTCCATATTTTCATGAATTTTATCCATTCCCACATACTACAACATAAACAAACCTTCCATAACATGTAAAAGTAGAAGAATTCTTACCTTTTCCTTCAACCTCCCACTTGACCAAGGTTGCGATTTTTGCAACAAAGAGTGGTTTTCTTGATTCAACACTTATACCACGTTAAAAGGGACCCTTAAATTAGTAGGAATACTAGAGGAAATAAAATTTTGGGACAAGATTTCTAGGGTTTGGTTTCTCCCTCTCTTGGCCGAAACTTAGGCCCTTTGTTCTTGCACTCACCCTTTTCTTTGTCTTGAAGGTTCTAGATGATAAATACAAGGCTCTTATCTTATTTATCTCATGAATTAAATTATCACTTGGGCTTGGGCCCTTTTGCTCCATGGCCGGCCACCTTTGGGCCTTTGCATCATATTTTTTTTTTTGTCTTTCAAGCCCAATTGCTTCATGACAACTTGTAGCTCATGAAAGCTATTTGTTTTCCTCGATTTCCGATTTTGCCCTTAGTCTTCCTCGATATTTCCACATCCGTAATTCTTATGAACAACTTGTATGCTAAACAAGGTTAAAAATATAAGCTTGCTCTCAACCCCCCGCAATTGTCTTGAATTATTCGAATACACAAAATGCAGGATATAACAATAAGCCTCATAAAATATCAATTCATACACTTAGGAGTCTTTAGAAAATAGAGTCATAACAAAGGAATAGAATTGAAATGAAGAACTAGCTCATTGTTCTTATATTCATATTGAATCCTTAACTTAAGACTTTTAGACATGAAACCATTCTTGTCATAATCATCGTGGACATATTCTCTTCTTTTTACATCATCGTTATCATTACAAAAACATATTCATCGTTGTAGTCACAAAAGCTTACAAAATCATGAACCTTTATTTTAGAAAAGTATAGACATTTTGGAAAACGTTTACGGGTTATTAGGAAGAGAATCATGCCATAGAATCATAAACTTCTAACTTTTGAAAACAAGGAAATTATGGAAATACTTATGAAATCATAACCTAGGAATCATGCCTTGGAAGAAAAGGGACGAGCCTTAACATACCTGTTCTGCGTCCTATTAGCTACGCCTAATCGTCCAAGCTCGCTATCGCTAGTCTACATTCAAGAAGATTGACGCAATCATTAGATTCATCACCATATACTTGTCTTAATCCTTCAAACAAATTCATTTATAATCTACCGAAAGTTCGGCAGCATCTCCCCTGTAAATACACCATCCCCGAGAATCTAACTCGGCCAATTCAACAACAAACCCGAGAATGGAACTCGGCCACATTATCAACAACAATACCAACAATTATTTTAACAATACTACAATATTCATAATGATCCAATGCTACTCGAATCCTCCAACTTCAACAAAAGTATTAACCACACATTTTTCTCATTCTAGATTCATAAACCATATCAACAACCATGCATTAACAACATCATCCATACAATGTAAGAATCCAAGATAGTGTCGCATTAACTTTCTTCAACAATCCTATAATGATTACAACTTCATTTCCAAGTCATTAAACCTTCATTTTCTTATGGATTCCACAACAACAACAACTAAAATGTCAAATAGAATCAACTCACCATAACTTGCCAAACCAACCCCTATTCGGCCACAATAACATCATACATGTTTTCATGCGTTTTCATTCATTTCTACACATTACAACAACAACCAAAAGACTAAGTAAAATTAATCTATTTCTTCTACACAACACCACATGTACACGGCCAATGCTACACACACACGACCACCACTTCAACATCACATTTTCCATGAATTTCATTCATTTCAACCTTCCACGATACTCACAAATTATCCATAAACATATAAGAGAAGGTTAAACACATACCTTTTCCACTTATCTCTTCATTCGGCTAGGGGCATATATTGCTCAAATGAGTGATTTAGTTTCTCCAACAACTCTCCCATGTTAACGAGGACGTTCCAATTGGTTGAAAAGCTGGAAGAGATAATTTATTTTGATCATCTTCCATGGCTCCCATTTTTGGAGCCATGGCCGAACCAAGCTCCCTTTCTTTCTCCCTCTTTTTTTCCAAGCTTATTTAATTAGTGATCAATTAGTCATCTTCCCTCATATATATATGTATATAGTTCTTATGAGCATGTGAGGGGCACATGCCCTCTTCTCCATTTTTCTAGAATTTTCTTCCTTTTTCTTGTATTAAAAGATGACTAATATCTTGCCTTATAAGCCTTGGTCCATATATATAATCACATGGCCATAAAATAATGGGACCCACATACACACACACACTCTCCCACGGCCAACTTGGCCCCTTCATGAATTTTCTTGAACACTTTGGTCCTCCAAGAACATTCTTGAACACTTTGTGAAATTTCCGTTTTGCCCCTAGCCTTCCACAATATTACCATGGGCCATTTTGTGAATTTCCCTTTTTAGCCTTAACCTTTCTCATCATTTCCATACTACCAATGTTCATAAATAATATTCATAACCAACTTATACATTAGAATAATTTTGGAAGATGGTCGTCCCCTTAACTTTGCCACGACTACCTTGAAATATCCGAACGTATAAAATACGGGATATAACACCAGTATACATATTGAAACGATGAATCTTAAGATGTGATAGATATAGAATCTAAAACGAAAAGTGAGAGTTATGCGAAAAGGAGTCTAATAGCTAGTGAATAAATGAACAAGAATTGAGCGGGTGTCTGAGACTATGCTGTAAATCATTCGTGAAGACCTTGAACAACGTGACATTGAGAGCAAATAACTCAAGGGATATTGTAAAAGATAGCGATGCTATACTATAATAGAGGCAAAGGCACTAACGGTAGAGTTGTTGTTAATGATATTGCTATTTATAAGTGACAATTACGAAGGGACCTAAAGTTTTCTATAGTAGGACATAAGATGTGATAATCAAGGGAAAAATAAAGGAAAGAAAAGAGTATGACGAGATAAGTTACTACATATAGGCCAAAAGAGTTTTGGTATGTATGACACCGAGCCTTGTCATGGCCGGGTATGCGAAACCACCGAACCTTCAAGGTCGGGTATACTATGGATATGAATATGGACATGAATATGTATACGAATACGGATACGAATATGGATACGGATATGGATATATGTATATGTATAGATATATATGTACACAAATCACGCAAGAACGATTATGTAACTTGCAAATATTTATACGTCGCAAATGAAACCAATTGGGTACTTAAAAGGGGAGTACGAGGTAGACAAGAATAGTGTGGACATGATACTCCGGGTCAGTTGAAGGAAAATATATGGTGAATTGAGTTGAAATGTTGAGTTGGGATTATCATTAAGGATAAATAAGACAATTACATGGAATATGATATAAGTACATGCTATATGCTTCCTACGGTAGCCCTGGGGTGTGACAACTTACGAATGCAATAAGATCACTGCATAGAGGGGGGGGGGGGGGGGTCTTACCAAAAGAATATTACGCCTTGGGACTTTCATTTTTGTATCATTATGGTTATAGCAAATTTTTGACAGTTTACCAAAGGGTTATGAAATTATGAGGCCTTTGATGAGTCGACGACAGACACCTATGACAGGACCTCTCGGATTAAATTTATCTAGACTCTACAGATGTGAATCAATACCATTATCATGGTTATATGGAAGAAAGGAAGTGGAAAATATTTGCAAACCATGTGAAACTTAATACTATTATTGAGCAAGAAAAAGGACTGATGAGTCCGAGTATCAACGAGGGTTATATTAGGAAAGTGACTCACTTATATCTCTTGAAAGGATATTTCTGAGGAATCGGGGAAGAATTGCACCCGAGAGTTATAGATAGTGTGTGCTAGAGGACTAAAATGATGGCTCCCAAAAGAGGTTCAAGATGAAACATTGTTGCCCTAGGTATGCAATGCAATACTTTACTTTTAATGCTTTTGGTCGTGTATGTCCATACTGTGGGTTGTGATGTTGTAGCCCTGAGTGGAAGTGTATTTTGGACCATTGTGACAGGATGGTAGTGTATTATAGGGGAAATTCTAGTGAAATTTTCGTAGAATCCCCGATAGCTTAACATTCGAGGACAAATGTTTTTAAAGGGGGGAAGAATGTTACACCTCAAAAAAATTTTCGTTGATGCACAGTGGATAGACTAATGAAGGGCAAGAAGTATACGATGTTTCAATAATTAAGAATTTGCATTTGATGATCCTAATTGAATTTTCAAAGACATTGAGGTAAGAGAAGAGAGTTGCCCCGAAAAGCAAGGTATACGTTATGTGTCGGATAAGATTTACGAGTATTGAATTAATGATGTCTTGGAGAAGAGTCTTATATTGCTAATGAGGTGTTAAACAAGTTTTAAGAAGGTTCCATAAGGATTGGAGATCAAACGAGTCGACGAGAAATAGTTCGGAAAAACTGGGCATTATACGGCCCAACATACTGGCCGTATAAAACATACTGGCAGTATGTTAGGCCGTATGTTCTGCCCAGAATGGGACTTCCACTGGACCAAATCTACCACCAGTATAAAAGATACGGACCGTATGTTGGTCCGTAGAACTGAGTCGGGACAACTTTAAAATTTATATAAGGACTTAAACCTCATTCCATTTATTTCATTTTTCACCCAACACTTCAAGAACTCTCTAGAAAGTTCTCCACAATTCTCCCACAAGATCCAAGAGAAATTTATGATCAAGTTCATCAAACCAGGAAGACCAAATGCAAGAAACTCATTGGAGTTCATCCAAGTCAAGAAACTCCATTGGAAGTGAACTAGGGTTTTGGCTCAAGTGAAGTATTTCCACTCAAAGCTCATTCCTACACTATCTGAGGTAAGTTTTATGATCATTCCATGTTGTTTAAGATATTGAGAGGTTGAAAGACTTAGATTATGAAAGGAGATAGAAAATGGGTTACAAAGACGAGAATAATGAGATTTTGAGTAGTAGCGTGGGATGATTCATGATTATTGATATGTTGTGATTATGATTATGTTATAAATGATATTAAGGACATGGGATAAGCATTAAATGTGAGTAAATGTAATAGTGAACTATGACCATGATTATGGAGGAATCGAAGTGAAATAGTGAAATATGGATAATGTAGAGTAAACGAAGATTGTCGGTTATGATATTGTGAATGTTATTATAGATGTTTGGGAATTGATATATGATGTGAGGAAAGTTGTATAAAAAAAGGAAATGTTGCCTAATTCTCTCTAGCTTTAGTTGAGCATGTTCATGTGATCGATTAGCTAATGTTAATACGAACTCTCTTGAAGGTAGAGATGTGAGCATTGAAGGGGAACGATCAAGCGATAGAATAGCTAAACAAAAAGGTATGTAAGGCTAGCCCTTTCCTTATAAGGCATGACTCTGATGGCTTAAATCTTCCTATTTTTCCATAACTTTCTTACATTCCAGAAAATTATGAGTCTATGTTCATAAAGGGCTTCATATGAGATAAAGGTAAAAGATATGTTACGAGCACGACGACAATAATATTGATGATGATAATGATGACGACGATAATATTGATAATGATAATGATGACGATGTTAATAGTGATAATGATAATGATGACGATGATAATAATGATAACGATAATGATGACGACGATAATAGTGATAATGATAATGATGACGATGTTAATAGTGATAATGATAATGATGGCGACGATAATAGTGATAACGACGATAATAGTGATAACGATAATGATGACGACGATAATGGTGATGATGATAATGATGACAACGATAATACTGATGACGATAAAGGTGATGGTGATTCAATAATAGAAATCGGGAGTTTATAGACTTTTTGTCACCCCGATAGTGTCGAAATGTTTCTCTCGGATACATATGTATGTTATAAAAGTATGAATGCTGTGTTGTGACACCGAGCCTATATGGTCGGGTATGATATCTATTGCGTGCACACCACTGCAGTTGGGTACGTACAACACTGAGCCTTGGTAGGGCCAGGTACGGATACCACTGAGCCTTGGTAGGGCCAAATATGTATAACACCAAACTTTATTATTGCTGGGTACGTAAGACACCGAACTTAGATGGTCGGGTATGATACTACTATGTATTCAAATGTATGAAAAGGAATTTTCCTAGTAGAAAGAGGATAAGTAAGTATAACGAGCATCGCTAGAGGTATACCTATCTCTCTCTCATTTCATAACTCGTCCATACTATGTTATTTCATATGCTTTCATTATGCTATTGATTATGCTTTACATACTCAGCACATTATCCGTACTGACGTCCCTTTGCCTGGGGGCGCTGTGTTTCATGCCACACAGCCCATATTGCTTTGCAGGAAAGTTGTCCAGGAGTTTAACTATAGGATGTTCCAGGCTGTTAGCTGGATTGGTAGACTGCATTCGGTTCGGAGTGATACCGCGTTGGAGTATGGTCTCATGAGCTGAGTCACGCACAGTGTGGGTATGTTGGGGTCCTATCCCAACTTAGGTTTTGATATCATATCTTATGTTAGAGACTTTTGCAGACAGAGTCATGTATACAGTACATTAGCCTTGTAAGCAGCTATGCAAGCCGATGTAGCATTATGCATTTCTTTACGGATTCATACTATTACAGCTTTTTACTTTAGTTAAGAAATATGAAAAGAATGTTTTGAAAGGCCTTCATTTTGCACATTATTTCACGATTAAGAGTCTAGTAAGACTATGAGTATAATGAGCACTAGCGGGTTCGCTCGGCTCTAAGTGAGGGTCGGGTGCCCATCATGCCCTATCAGAATTAGGGTGTGACACTATGGCATGCTGACGGCGTGGAAAGTCATCTTGTTGACATGTATACGGCCCGTCAAACTGGACTGGTTTCTGCAGGTTTCCCTGAGTCGCTCCGACTCGTGTCGATTCGATTCGCTTGACTTCTGATCCTATCGTATTGCAAGGAACATATACTTGTACTTCGGTATACGTAAGGTAAGACACTTAATATCTCGAAAACCCGGGTACAAATCTCCGTACTAAGGGTATAAATCACTAGAAAGCCAAGGACTTTCTTACGATGAAAACGAGCGGCATAACATTCTCGCCCCCTTCCCCCTGAAAGATTCATCCTCAAATGTTCATATAAGTCATGGGTTATAAAAAATTTAGCAGAGTCTTCTGTTACACGTCCAAAAATTTTGCGTCGTGTGTAAACTAACGTAAGCTCGGAGAGGTCATGGAACCCTTATAGGGTTAAGGAATACTCTTAACAAGTGTTAAGCTAGTGTCTAAAGTGTTACACCTCGAAAATTCCGTATGTGTTGCCTTGTGGATAGACTAATGTGAGCTTAAGGTGATTGTGAAATCCCTATGAGGTTAAGCGAAGGATTAGATAGTTTGAGGTTCATATAATAAGATTTCGAAGTTCTATGAATATGTGAAGTTTAGTTGTTTAAGATAGTGAAACGTAAGTCGTGTTCGGAAGAGATTCCGTTATGATTGAGCTAATGTTTATGTGGTGATGTTTTAAAGGGCTCATGTAGAGCCTATTGTATGGCTACTAAAGTATTATACAAGTGTTAAGAAGGTTCCATAAGGATTGGAGATCGAACGAAACGACGAGAACAACTTCGGAAAAACTGTGAGTTACACGACCACTTATACGGCCTGTGGAATGCTATACAGACCGTATAATGGTCCGTATAACCCAACAACAACAAAGTGTTCCATGGTGGTGAACCACAGACACTTATACGGACCGTATAATGTTATACGGACCGTATAAGGTGTCCGTATAACTCCCAGCAGGGAGTTGGTTTGCTGGTTGGTGAACCACGACCACTTATACGGTCCGTGCAATATTATACGGACCGTATAAGTGTCCGTGCAAGTCCCGATGGGCTGATTTTCAATGTTTGTATAAATAGATGCCTTGGGTTCTTTTACTTCATTTTTCATATTCCACGAGTGTTGAGAGCTCAAAAAACCCTTCTCTAAACATATTCCACTCAAGTCCAAGAGAACACAAAGATCAAAGACTAAAATCAAGTATTTATGTGTTAGAAAGCTTCCAAGGGTTAGAGGACCACAAGAAATTTCCATTGGAGGAGAACTAGGGTTTGGTTCAAGTGAAGTATTTCCACTCAAGATTCATCCCCTCACCATCTATGGTAAGTTTATGGTATTTTCCATGTTGTTTAAGATATTTGAAAGTTGAGACACTTGGATTGTAAAAGGATATAGAAAATGGGTCTTGAATGTGAAAATAGTGATGTTTGTGAGTAGTAGCTTGGGTTGAGTAATGATTCTTGATATGCTATGATTATAATCATGTTATGTATGCCATTAAGAACATGGGATAGACGTTGTATATGAGTGGACATAATAGTGTGCCATGACCATGAATAAGGATGAATTGGAAGTGAATTGAGAAGTAAGGATAATGTGGATAAATAAAGACTAGTGTAATGATATTGTGAATGTATTATTGACGTTTGGGAGTTGATTTACGATATGGAGGAATGTCGTATAAGTAAAGGAGATGCTGTCCAATTTTCTTTAGCCTTAGTCATATATACTAGCTATCGATTTCTAATGATAGTATGACTTTAATAAAGGTAGAAACGTGAGCATTGAAGGAGAACGTGCAAGTGATGAAATAGTTGAAAGGAAAGGTATGTAAGGCTAACCCTTATTTCCTAAGGAATGGTTCTTTGGCCAATCATTTGAATCTTCTGTAACTCTATGATGTCCTTCAAATGATTCTATCTTCCGAGATATTAAGCTCATGATTCTCGATGTGTTACGATTGTACTAAGTTCCTCATATGACGAGTAAGTCTATAAAGATAGATGCAATGAATGACGATAATAGTGACAATGCTATTGATGACGACTATAATGGTAATGACGCTGACGATAACGATAACGATGACGATAATGGTAGTGATGATAATAGTAAAGACGCTTATGAGCTATTATGTATATGTATCTACGTATGACTATTATGGAACCCCGAGCTTATAAGGCCGGGTAGAATATGCATATATTTATGTAACGCGCGCACACCTCTGCAGTTGGTACGTATAACCCTGAAGCCTTGGTAGGGCCAGGTAGATGTAACCCTGAAGCCTTGGTAGGGCCAGGTAGATGTAACCCTGAAGCCTTGGTAGGGCCAGGTATGTGTAACCCTGAAGCCTTGGTTGGCCAAGTATGTCTATGATATAAATATGTATATGGTATGTAAAAGAGTATGAATACAGTTGTGATACGAATAGGAATAAGAATAGGCATATGAATACGATTATGAATACGAAATGTAAATGAGTATGGATACAAATACGGAAACGGTTATGGATGTATGTACACAACATCGCATTAGAAATGGAAAGTCCTTATGACAAGCAAGTAAGTGCTTATGATGATGATTCTACTTTCTCCCATCTTATGCAATTTCTTATGTTGCTTATTATGCTTCCATATTGATGTTGATCATGCTTTACATACTCAATACATTCTTCATACTGACGTCCTTTTGTTTGTGGATGCTGCGTCATGCCCGCAGGTGCCCAAGGAGACAGACTTGATTCATAGCTACATTACTCAGGGACTACATAGCGGAGCTCCATTTCTTTCAGAGCTAAAGCTTTTGGTACTCATTCTTTTGTGTATATATTTATGGGCCTAGCGGGGTCCTGTCCCGCCTATATGATATGACATACTCTCCTTAGAGGCTCGTAGACATGTGTATATGGTTAGATGTGTTTGGCCTTGTCGGCCTATATTTTGGATTTCATTTTGTTAGCCTCATCGGCTTATGTACATTGATATGGGCATAGATGTCAATGATGATATAAAGGTGTTGTTGTCCAATGGGACTAACATGATGGATGAATAGAAATGTATGAGTTAATATGTGGCTCACCTAGATGTAAGTGTAAAGATACGCTAAGGGGTGCCCTCCGGTTGGGTCGTGACATAAAGGTTTTGGGATCAAGCAAATAAAATAAAAAATAAGTTTGTCAAAAATTTGGCAGAATTTTGGGTCAACTTTAGAGAAGTATATCTCCTAGTATATCAGGATTTTTGAGATGGAACAAAATCCTAAATTGAAGTTCATTGAGTATAGTTTCTAACGCAACAAACCGCTTGTCTATATGACATCAGAGTAAAGAGTTATGGACGTTAAATGTTAGGCCGGCGGAGCAGAGGTGCGCATAGCTATAGTGCGCGAAATTTTAGGGGCAAGTATAAAAGGAGCCTTTTGGTCATTTTGTTTTGTCATTTTTCCAACTCCAGACCATTCCACAACATACATACATGTTCCTACAAGTCCATATGCAAATTTTGGTCATAAATGTATAGGATTTTGTCGCTCTTGTTCTAAACATCAAATCTTGATGGGACGAAGGAATCTATTGAAGATAAATAAGATTTCAAACTCTTCCAACTTTGATTGAGGTAAGGATACTCTCTAATTTTGATATTATGAATGGCATTATGGAGATTTAGTTGTTAAGTGTCACACCCTAGCAATGATAGGGCATGACGGGCACCCGACTCTCATCAGAGTCGAGCGAACCCTTAGACATTCACTCTATTAAAACCTGTCATTTCAAAAACTTTTAAGAACATATTTTTTTTTCAAATTGAAATCATTATCTCTATAACGATTATGAAAACTTTCAATCAATAAGTACTTTAGACCAATCTAAATCATCTAAAATACATACTCTTTTAAAATCCAAAAAAGACTCAACTGACATCACTTTGTCGACACCTCGACAAACGTACTACAAGACACTGTCTGCAAAAGTCTCTAAGAAGTGAACTGAACATTATGAGTCAGGACAGGGCCCTGACATACCCGTAATCATACATATCTATACATGACTCAGCATAGCTCCAGAATGAGGTGGAACTTGCCAATCCCAGCTGACGTCCAAGCATCTTAGCTATACACTTAACCTGCCAAACAATCTGGGGCTGCGGGCATGAACGCAGCGTCCCCAGGCAAAAGGACGTCAGTACGGACAATGTATTGAGTATGTAAGGTGGTAATAAAGCATAATCATAATTTGATTTAGGATAGAAGAAATCACAATCTAACTCAATACTTGCAGCCTTCGCTGGAAGAAACATAAATATATACACGAAGTCTCCAAAACAATCTTTAAGTAAATAATGCAATCTCACACACATTCTTTAAGTAAATAATGCAATCTCACACACATGCCGCTTCCGACATGTTAACAAAATGGTCCCTTCGGACAGCCGCTTCCGGCTAGTATCACAATAGTCCCTTCAGACGGCCGCTTCCGGCATAATAATGATGGCCCCTTCGGGCAGCCGCTTTCGGCTTAATAATGATGGCCCCTTCGGGCAGCCGCTTCCGGCTTAATAATGATGGCCCCTTCGGGCAGCCGTTTCCGGCTTAATAATGATGGCCCCTTCGGGAAGCCGCTTCCGGCTTAATAATGATGGCCCCTTCGGGCAGCCGCTTTCGGCTTAATAATGATGGTGCTATGGAATGTAAACATAAGTCGTAAATGAAATGAAATAGTAAAACCTCGCACCCCCTTCGGAGTGGTTTTGAAAATCTAAATAGTAGAATCTCGCACCCCCTTCGGAGTGGTTTTGAAAATCTAAATAGTAAAATCTCGCACCCCCTTCGGAGTGGTTTTGAAAATCTAAATAGTAAAATCTCGCACCCCCTTCGGAGTGGTTTTGAAAATCTAAATAGTAAAATCTCACACCCCCTTCGGAGTGGTTTTGAAAGTCTAACTTTATGTTTCCTTTAGTATGAAACTATTTTCCTCGAAATCATTAGTAAAACCATATACACGACTCAACTGGCACCTTATGGGTGTTCCCTTCGGAACAGAATAGGAGTACAATATCAATAAACCATCACAAGAAACATTTAGACCTTACTCGTCTAAGAATGAAATCATATGGAGTACATATAGAATGAATAGCACAAGAATCATGAATCACATTCGGAACCTATGAATAGAGTTACCCCAAAGTTCATATCATTCATCACTTACATCTAGGACATGCCAAAAGATAGAAGGGTTAGCCTTACATACCTTTAGCGCTTATCCGCCACACAATATATATACGCTGCCCAATAATGTCTCAACCTATATTAAGACGTCAAGAGCTACGGTTAAACTACGGGGAGATTCAAAACGTATTCTAACGTTAGTAACTCCTTTCTAGATGTTTAGACGTCGTTTTACTTATATCCAAACCAACTACATACAACCAATCCAACATCAATAATCATACGTTCAATACCAACCCGGACAGCCCACATAACATTCCAAACAACCCACATTCACAACATTCAATAACGATTAACATACGGCTACTACATTCTCAAGTTACTCCTAATAGTCCGTAGTCTTAACGTTTTAATGTAACAACTTTACAACAGCCCAAACAACATAAATACAGTATATATTCTTAGCTATCATTAATTTTCCAAGCGCAACAAGATCAATAACAACGTATCAAAACAGCCCGTACCTTACAACACTCGATAATAGTTTACATGCGATTATGACACATCCAATTCATTCTTGTTAGTCTATAGTCATAATATTTCGTCAAAACGATTCTATAACAGCCCAACCAACATTCAATACAATGCATAATCTCAATTACCATAAATCTCCCAAGCTCAATAAGAACAACGACTACACACCCAAAACAGTCCCTAACCGATCAACATAGAAGTGCCCGAAATTCTTGTAAACGTTTACGAACATTCCAAGCAAACCACATATGATTCTTACACATTATTTCATGTCTTATTTTCATATAATTTTAGAAAAATACGACCAGCAGTCACACGACAACTATATCACCAAATTCGTACGCAATAACCTACATTGTCATCACTATAACCTTACAACAACCCACAAATAATTTTAGTTCCAACTCTAACCATTAAATACCTTCATTTCCATCATAAAATTCATGACAACAACCATAAAAATACCAAGTAAAATCAGTTCACTATCTTCCACACAAAACAGTCCACTACACGGCCACAACTCAACAAAATAACAACAAGTTCATATCAACACAACTTCACCTTTAACCTTCCAATTCTTTTCATTCTTTTTACCATGCAATCTATGATAGCAATAACCATAATTACTAAATAAAAGCAGTCCACTATTCCACACCAAACAGTCCCCTACGGCTTCTACAAGGCCTCAACATCAACACACACACAATTTCATACATGCAATTCACATTTACACATGCACAACATATCCAAATCACCTCTAAAACAGCCCCTTCGGCTATAACCATATTTCAACACCAAAATTCATAATTTCATACATGCAATGTACATTTACATATTCACAACACCTCAAAATTCATCCTAAAACAGTCCACACGGTTCAACAACATTCCAACACCAACATTCGAAATCTCATGCATGCAATTCATGTTTACCAAGTTACAACCATACTTCAATATCAACACACATAGTTTCATGCATGCAACTTATATTTACACCTCAAACACACGTTTTACACCACCCTCAACACATGCAAAAGAAGCTAAACCTTACCTTGGCACTTTGACTTTTCAACTTAGCTAGGGTTTGAGTCTTGAACTTAATTCTTGCTCTTGCTATCTAATGATCACCTTCACGTTGTTAGGGACTTCTAAAGGGTTGAATTACCTTGAAAATATGATTTTTGGATCAACAACTCAAGCTTCTATTTTTCCTTAGCCATGGCCGAATGCCATGGCTTGTGCTCTCTCTCTCTCTCTCTAGTTTGTTGTGTTGAAGATGGAGTGAGGGTAAATCTGATTTTTGGTCAACAAATGGGTTTAAATATGATGCACATGTGTTGGCCACATGTCACCCTCATGGCTTTGAGCCAATCACATGGTCTTGAGCAAAATTTCAAGAAATATTCCCCACTAGTCTCGGCTACATAGCCGAGACTCACTTCCTCACTTCTCAATTTTTAATTGTCTATTTTACAATTGCATGTGCATTAGATGAATTAATATTTAAGTGTGTGTAATGAGTCTCCCAACATGTAATAGCATGCCTTCGTATAATAATGAGTTGCCAATATTAAAATGTATACCACTAGCATGCTTTGCCAATATTAAAATGTGTAATAAGTCTTCCACTAATATTTTTGTACTAAGTAAAAAATCTATAAACACCTAGTCCTAATTTCGAAATTTAGGATTAAGGGTTCCTATTTCGGGTCCGGGAAGGGTTCCGTCTTTAACTCGCGTCGATTCCTTCGCGAATAACTCGACGTATAAAAATTCAGGGTCTAACATTAAGGCTTCGTAAAGGCTAGTGATTGGTTGAGACATTGGGAAAACATCGTGTGGGATGTTTTATGAAGGATTTTGGTATTGATGATGATGTTGTTGATGTTAGTGTTGTTGTTATTATTGTTAGTTGTTGGTATTGTGATTTCGGGCTAGACATATAAACAGGGGAGATGGTGCCCAAATTTCGGCGGATTCTAAGAGGATTTAATTTGAAGGCTTAAGATAAGCATATGATGACAAGCCTAACGATAATATGAATTCTCTTGAATGTAGATCTACGAGCTTGAGAGGATAAGCGTTAAGTAATAGGAGACCAAAAAGGTATGTTAAGGCTAATCCCTTTTTTTCTAAAGGCATGGTTCCTTTCTTATGAATTCACACATGCTTCATAACATCCTTATTCCCCAAAAGCTAGAAGTTCATGATTCTCAAAGTTCTTGTGATGCTTAAGATAGATGTTTGCTATGATGATAACGATGATGATGATGATTCCATTTCTAGATATCCCAAAGCTTATGGTCTTGATGCTATTATGAGATTATTGAGCTTATTTCATGATTTTCTTGATTTTATTCATTGTTTTTTATCTCACCTTATGTTACTTGTCCCTTCAAGGTGAGATGTAGCGATGATGACTGTTCCATAATATAATCGGAGGTTACCGACCTTAGGTCACTTTGATAAAGTAGTAACTTTTATTTGGGCTCTCATGCATGCTATTTATATTATATATGTATATATGATATGAGAAAATATGAAGGCATTATATACGCGTATATTATATGTATATGGGGTATGGGAAAAGGGTGACAGTGTTAGATACGCATAACCAGCTAATCAGTTGGCATACTATGATATTGTCCCCGACGCGGATGCCCGGACGCGGGATATATAAGTATATAATGAAAACAATTAGGGATACTTCCTCTTCATTTCTTCATTCGGTTTCCCAGATCGTGTCCTCTTTATTATTGTTTGGCCGCAATACTTTAATCGGAACCACGTCTTTGGCATATAACTTTATCACCTGACCATCCGTTATGGGCACAGACTATTCCTTATATGGTAGCTTTTCTGTCACTTAGATGTCATTTATATAAACACTTGGGAAGGGTCACCAACACATTCGCGAAGCATAGGCACGTGGAAGACTGGATGTACCGCTTCTAATTCGGTGATATCTCTGATTCATGGGTGACTTGTCGATCTTACGGACAATTTGATAAAGCCTACTATATCTCAAATTGAGCTTTCCCTTTTAATCTTACATTCTAAGTGTTTATCCAATCATGACTTTGTCGCTAACGAGCATAATGGTTATGTTCCTTTCCAAGGCCAGTTTATTAGTATCCAAAACGTATATGCATGATATTGCTTTGCCATTTCTAATCCTTCGCAGTCCAACTATACTCATGACAACTCATGATTCGAATTCAGTTAATTTCTTAACTCGCAACATCTCTGGGTTCTTGCCGTAACTTTTCCTCGTTTCCTTTCCTCACATTCTTCGATGCCAATATCCTTGTCTGTAACTTCCTTGGATTGGTGATCGTTTCATCAATCGTCATTCCTTGTTGGTTCTCCGGCGTGGACTCCTTATAATTGTAATTGGGTATAGCTTCATGTTAATTATCCTTTCAATTCCATAGCATATACCCCCATGTTCAGTATGATTAATGGTCCATGAACTATCTTCTAATACCCGGTGGCTTCGTTTATCTTTTATTCATATAAGCAGCGCGCTTCCTTTCTTCGGGAAGTTATCCACTACCAACTATTGTTACTTCATTATAACTGTTGTCACCCGAGGCATCTTTTGGATTTGTTATCCTTAATCTCTTTCTTGGGGAGTAGCTTTCTTCTCTTATTGTTTGTAGCATCGGCTCTGAAGTTCGTAAGATATTACTTTTATTCGCGCGAATCGGTTCCATTCCTAAGTCACCCTCCAGAAAAAGGCTTCTCTATATTCAAATCAACTATACCAACATGGCTGTGGAATTATCCTCCCTTTGATAAGCAGTCAGTCGGCTATCGCCAACTTATTAAAATATCCTCCATACTTCCATATGCTTGTCCTGTTTCCACCGTCGACCTTCCTCAAGTTTGTTTCTCTTTTTGTCCTATACTATCACATTCTAGTCCTTTTACAGACCTGTCTCTTAAGTTTCTACACGAATAATTTCAGACTTTGCCCGTCGGCTCTTTTGGAGGTTTTGCTCAATCATGTTTCTTACCTTTCAATTTTTTTCTGACATTTGATCTCCTTACCCTTCATTTACTCACTCTCTTCCTTTTCCAAGTATCGTTGTATTAAAATTTTTCAATCTTACTTGTAGTGAAGTCAGTACCAGTTTATTTCATAACCTCTATACCATACCTTTTTCTTTGTCTCTTGAATTTCGTTTAGTTAGTGTCTTTTATACATCGCAACACTGGTTTTTAGGGTTCACCTATCGATCGATACAGTCATAAATGAGATGTCATATGCATACATATAAGTTTACTACCATTTCGCTTACAAAATACTTCCAAACGCTATTCAAACTTACTCTGATTCCAGAGCTGCGTTGTGCTTTCTTCTCTCTACCAATCTGGTCTGCCTTGGCCTACGCGACCTCTTTAAGGTTTCTAACCATTCTGTATATTCTAATTTCCTTTAGGTTATCCCAATTTCCCATTTGTCTCTCATATCTACATTTGTGGAATTTTTTTGTACACTTCCCAGGGGGTCACCCATCCCAAAATTGCTATGGCCCTAGCATGCTTAACCTCAAAACTTCAATGCATTTCGGTACACTAATGCTGGTATAATTGCACCCACTTCCCCGCTTGACCTTTTTCACATAATCTAGGGCAAGTCGGGGTCTTAACAATTTCCGGAAAGTTCTCGTAGCGGGCCCCACTCCGATCTAGAGAGGGCCTTTTATCTTTCTGATTATGTAACTACCGAGTTAGCCTTTTAAATTCTCAACATTCACTTTTTATCTGTATGGATAGCTACCTCAAACAGTTCTATCAATTCGGGTTTTATCCCAATTCTGCTAGCAACCAGGGGAAAAAATATATCTATCAATGCATATACATTTCGGAGGAAGACAAGTAGTATACCTGTAATTACATTTGGTGACGCCTCCTGATCCTACCGGCTGACCAAAGCATATGTGCGGTTTGAAGGACCGCTAGAACCAGGAACTCCGCCACGACCTCTGCAGCGGCCTGCTGGTGTCGGCATACCCTGCCCCGTAGGGCGCATGGCTACAGAAAGGGAAGATGAACCAGCAACTGACCCGGTGGGCTGGGCTGAACCACCTGGACCACCCCTAAATGGGCACTCCCTCATAACATGGCCCTGACGGCCATAAGAAAAACAGGCACCGGTGGCGAGACGACATTCCCCCGGATGGCGCCTGCCGCACCAAGGACACTGAGGCATAGATAGCCTCGTCTGACTGGACCCTCTGCTCTGCTGCGAATCCGAGACCCTGGAGCTTTGACCCGTTCCTGAATATCCTGTATTATCAAATCTCTTACCAGTAGACTGTAGGGGTACACTCCGTGCTGGCTGAGAAGAATGTTTGCTATACTGCTGCTGAGGCTGGCCGCCTCGAGACTCCCCAAAATATCCAGCTGATCTAGCCCTCTTGGGCTGCCTCCTATCACGATCTCTATCGGGCTGACGCCCTCTATGTCGGTCCTCCATTCCTTGTGCGTATACCTGCAGCCGTGCAATATCCATCCCGGACTGAGATGCCATCGCCATACAACTATCAATCAGGTAGTCATCCAACCCTATCACATATCGGCGCATCCTGTCAGTCATATCAGCCACGATGGTGGACGCATATCTGGCTAGGGAGTCAAACTCTAGGCTGTACTCTCGAACACTCCTGCCCCTCTGTCTCAGCTGTAAAAATCTGTCAACCCTTGCTCGCCGCATATCGGGCGGCAGAAAATGGTCGAGAAAGGCTACTGTAAACTCGTCCCGCACAGCTGGAGGAGCATCCTCGCCTCTGGACAGCTCCCAGGACTTGTACCAATTAATCGCTACATCCCGCAGTCTATGTGAAGCCAGCTCGACAGACTCAGTCTCAGAGTCCCTGACTTGTCTCAGCGTACGCTGCATCTGTCGAATAAAATCCTGCGGATCCTCCTCAGGCTTGGACCTGTAGAACTCTTGGGGATTACAGGTTAAAAATCACGAACCCTCAAACTATTATGTCTGTCCACATCATCACCCCCTAGCCCGCGTCTGCGAGCCTGTCCTGCTACTAATCTTGTCAATAACTGTACCACATCTCTCATCGCCCTGTCCTCCGCCCCTGGCTGCGGAGCTGGAGGCTCGGGCGCTGGGGCCTCCGGAGCTAATGGTGGAGCCGCCCCCTGATCCATGGTGGCAGCGGCTGCTGCTCCAGGCTCTTCTAATGGTGGGGGTGTAGCAGAACCCGCTGACTGGGGTGCTTCGGGCATGGCCTGGGCACGGGCCCTGGTAACTCTCTGGGCCTGGCTAGTCTCTCCAACTGCTGCCGACTTGCCCTTCAGGGCAGCCGTCGCTTTTTTCGGAGGCATCGCTGAAAATATAACATTTCGTCAGAAGGAACCTTCCTAATAATACCGCTCTATCGCACGATCTAAGATAGAAAGAAAAGGTAACACCCTAAATGTCCTGTAGCTTCCTGTTTATAGATGTGGTGCACAACACACCGATAAACAAGACTCTACTAGACACGGCCTGTAGACATTCCGAGGACAAACCGCTCTGATACCACTTTTGTCACGACCCAACCCCGTGGGCCGTGACTAGTGCCCAAGCTGGACACCCATACACACCTACTTACCAATCGACATATCCCTAACTCATTCATATCCAACATATATCCATTTATATAGATACCGAGAACAGATGTCGTCTTAAGCGGTCACATATATCATACATATCATATAGAAGCGGCCAAGGCTGTCGTGGAACATATTATCCAAAACATCTATATATAGATACCCGTACAAGCCGTTAAGGCTATCATAGCAAATGGAACTGCTTAGACGCAAGCCACACAGACATATCTGAACCACAACGACCCATGACCCACATACATGTCTACAGGCCTCTAACAAAGATAACAGAATCATATGACGGGACAGGGCCCCGCCGTACCCCTGAACATATACATACATATAGACAACAGAAGAGTCTGTACCAAAATGTAGGCTCCAAAACAAGGGAGCACTCCAGAGCAGCAGAATAGATGGCCTAAGATGTCGGGTCACTCAAGTGAACGTCGGTACATGCGGGCATGAAACGCAGCCCCCGAAGAAGAGGGGGTCAGTATGAAAAATGTACCGAGTATGTAAGGCATGAAGTACAGTGCAGGGGATCATAGCCAAAAATAAAAACTCTCCAGAACCAGTATAACTGTGTGAAATCATCAATACGTTTCCTTTATGTTGTGAAGTAGTATATTTCGAATCATGAATCATACACATATACAAATTTTTATATATATATATATATATATATATATATATAACGTGTCCCGGCCCTTTAGTGAGGGACTCGGTGAATAAGGTCATGCATGTCAACATCACATAGCATATATACATATAACGTGTCCCGGCCCTCTAGTGAGGGACTCGGTAGATAGAATCATGTATGTCAACATCATGTATCATGTTTACATATAACGTGTCCCGGCCCTTTATTAAGGGACTCGGTGGATCGAATCATGCATGTCAGAATCATATACCATATATACATATAACATGTCCCGACCCTCTATTGCGGGTCTCGGTGAATAAAGTCATCATATGCCATCCTGGCCACCATCCCCGTATCATCATATCATCATATACATATACATATAACGTGTCCCGACCCGCAAGTAAGAGGGACTCGGTGAACAATGCAGAGGAGTGCGCACGATAACATATCCTGGCCCGGGCTCAGTGAAATCCAAACTGAGGCTTGCACGAACAGAATAATGCGAAACCATATGCACATAAATCAAGACTCGATAGACAAGTATACTTACCGACTCCTGAAGGCTCAGAAGCAAGTTTCGGGTCAATCCGACTTAGTATGAGAAAGTTATGGACGCTTGAAGTACAGAACCTTCTACGAGCATTTCAGAAGTCATTTTTGGAAAATCGAAGCAATAATCATATCAAGTATTTTTCGGATATCGTATAGATCAAATCAAATATAACTTTTGGAATCATATGTACATATCAAAATATATCAAAGACTCAATGGAATAGTCGAACGTGTTAGCATTTGAAAAATCAAGACTTTAGTCATATCGATTATCTTTCGAATACCATTCGGAAACATATCAACTAGATACTCGGTCATCATATATACGCATCAAAATCATATGAGGTAGCTTATAGAAATCAAGAACGTTAGCCATCCTAGTGGCTCTAAGAGCAGGAATTTCTTTAGAATCATACATATACGTCATTTGCTCGTTTCATAAAGATCATGCCAAACGAAAGAAAGGTAAGCCTTACATACCTTGCCTGCTTTCTACGCTAATCCGAACTTAAGCCTTTGGCTTCGCAAGATCTACAACAATATTCATACATACCAAACATTAGCCATAACACTTAAGAGTCCAATTCTAAACCAACACTTTATTTACAGAAATTTCGGCAGCATTTCCCCTGTAAATACAACAAACCCGAGAATTCAACTCGGCCAGAATATCAACAACAATACCAACAATTATTATAACAATATCCACAATCGATTCAAAACACATACTAACACTAGCAACTTCTTTCTACAAACTTCAATGGCGTTTCACTTATATTCACTTCATATTTGCTCACACATTCAAGTACTAATCCGAAGCTATTCAAACAATATTCAAGAATACTTCAACAATCCGCCTTACATTCCAAACGGCCAAACCAACATACTACCAGAAACCTTTCAAACTCAACAAGAACAACAACAATACATTTTCTTCTTCCAAATTCATGAACTATACCAACAGTTCACATGCTAGCAACATTGTTTTCCATAAATACAAGAAATAATATTATAGTCACATTGACTTCCATAACCACTCTCCAACACTTACAACTTCAACTAGAATCACCAAACTTTCATTATCAACATAGAATCCACAACAACAACAACTAAAACACTAAATAAAATAATTGAATCACTGTTCCTACACACCACACATATACACGGCCACAACCTAGGCTCCATGTTTTCATGAATTTCATCCACTTTTACATACTACAACATACATAATCATCCATAACATATAAAAGAAGATTAATTCTTACCTTTTCCACTTATCTTCTTTCTTGGCTAATGTTGCTCCTTGCAAGAATAGATGTTTTTCTTGCTCCAATAATTATACCATGTTAAAGAGGACCCTTGAATTAGTAGGAATACTAGAAGAAATTATTTTTTTGATCAAGATTTTCAAGGGCCAAATTTTGCTCTTATGGCCGAATGGCCTTTTGCTTCTTTTCTCTTCTCTAAATTTCTTGAATCTTCTTAGATGAAGATGAAATAATACATGGGTCATCTTTTACACTTATTTATTTTTGTCCCATATGGGCCTTGGCCCATTTATTTTTTTGGACGGCCAAATGGCCCCTTAAGTTCAAGCCCACTTTTTTTTTTGTTTTGTAATTCATGAAATATTATTCTCCAAATTCCAAATTTTCCCTTAGCCTTCCTCCATATTTCTATGAGTCATCTTGCGAATTTCCCTTTTTACCCCTAGCCTTTCTTAATATTTCCACATCAATAACTTTCATAAACAACTTGTGCGCTAACAAGATAAAAAATATAGCTTTGCTCTTAACTTCCCGCAATTATCTTGAATTATCCAAATACGTAAAATGCGGGATATAACAGATAATAACGTAGCTTAGTTGCGTATGAATTGATGATGTAGTTGTCATGTGATTGCTAGTCATAACTTACTGAAATTATATGAAAAGAAGACATGAAATAATGTGTAAGAATCATATGTGGTTTGCTTAGTATGTTCGTAAACGTTTGCAAGAATTCCGAACTTTGTTATGTTGTCGGTTAGGGACTGTTTTGGACGTGTTGTTGGTTAGGGACTGTTTTGGACGTGTTGTTTTCATTAAGTTGGAAAAAAATAATTATAGTTAAGAGTATACATCATGTTGTCATAATGGTTGGGCTGTTATAGAATCGTTTCGACGAAATATTATGACTATAGACTAACAAGAATAAATTGGATGTGTCATAATCGCATGTACACTATTATTTAGTGTTGTAAGGTACGGGCTGTTTTGACACGTTGTTGTTATTCTTATTGAGCTTGGAAGAGTAATGATAATTAAGATTATGCATTGTGTTGTATGTTGGATGGGCTGTTATAAAGTTGTTACATGCAAACGTTAAGGCTACGAACTATTGGAAATAACTTGCGAATGTAGTAGCCGTATGTGAATCGTTATTAAATGTTGTGAATGTGGGCTGTTTGGAATGTTGTGTGGGCTGTCCGGATTGGTATTGAACATATAATTATTGATGTTGGATTGATTGTATGTAGTTGGTGTGGATACAATAGAAAACGTCGTCTAAATATCTAGAAAGGAGTTACTAACGTTAGAATACGTTTTGAATCTCTCCGTAGCTTAATCGTAGTTGTTGGCATCTTAATATAGGTTGAGATATTATTGGGAAGCGTATACATATTGTGTGGCGAATAAGCGTTAAAGGTATGTGAAGCTAACCCTTCTTTTTTTTTGGCATGATCGCTGTGAAATGAATATACGATATATATACACGATTCCAAAGGAATTCCTATTCCTAGAGCCACTAGGATGGCAAATGATCTTGATTCTCATAACTTACATTTGATATATATATTTTGATATGTACATATGATTTCAAAGTTCCATTTTGATATAATCCGCAGGGACATCCGAAAGGTAAATGATATGACTATTATTGAATTTGCGAACGATGGTTCATGTTGACTATTCTAATGAGTCCTTAAAAACGTTTTGAATTGCATATAGTTTCTCACTACTCTGCTCGTGCATACCTCAATATATCTTTCACCGAGTCCCGGGCCGGGTAGGTTTTCATGCACAGCTTCACTGCATTGTTCATCGGGTCCCTCACTAGAGGGCCGGGACACGTTATATGTATATGTATAAGATGATATGATGACATGATGATATGATGATATGATGATACGGTGATGGCGGCCAAGATGGTATATGATGACTTTATCCACCGAGCCCCTCACTAGAGGGCCGGGACACGTTATATATATATATGCATGATGATGATATGATTTTATTTACCGAGTCCCTCACTATAGGGCCGGGACATATTCTATATACATACGTACAAGATGGTTATCTAATTATGTTACTACGTCTCAAAACGGGTTGAGTATGACATATGATACAGACATGCACGATTTATGTTTCAAAAGCAAGCATCTTGGTATTCTGGATATTGTACTCGTGTTCTGTACTCCTCATTTCAAATATGATCCTGTTTACTGTGTTTCATGCTTTACATGCTCAGTACATATTCCGTACTGACCCCCTTTCTTCGGGGGGATGCGTTTCATGCCCGCAGGTACAGATACACGCTTTGGTGAACCGCCAGCTTAAGATTTCCCTTTTGCTATCTTGGAGAGTTTCGTTGTTCCGGAGCCCAGACTTTGGTATAGATCCTTTTTTTTGATCTAAATATATGCATATGTTGTTGAAGGGCACGACAGGGCCCTGTCCCGTCATATGTTACGTTACTGTTGATACTCTTAGAGGTCTGTGGACATATGTGTGGGTTGTGTATGGGTTTTGTTCAGCTGTGTCTATATGATGTGCTGTGGTATGATGTTCGTCTATAGTGGCAGCCTTGTCGGCTTGTATATGATATTGATATGTGATGGCAGCCTTGTCGGCTTGCTTTTATATGTATAATTATGCGACAAATCTGAGACCATGGGTTGGTCGTTATAAGATCCATATTGAGTTGTTGTGAAATGAACATATAGCTAACGAGTGTGTATACGGGTGTCCAGGTCGGGCACCAGTCACGGCCTACGGGGTTGGGTCGTGACACAATCACATAGAAGACTCGAGGGCAGTAGCTCGACTATTCTAAGAATTCTAATATCAAGAAGTGGATAAGAATCATAAAACATGCTCGGAACTTATGAATAGAGTTACCCCGAAGCTCATATCGTGTCATACTTACATCTAGAACATGCCAAAAGAAAGAAGTGATGGGATTTACATACCTTTAGCGTTTACTCGCAACAAAACACGTATACGCTGCCCAATAGTATCTCAACCTATATTAAGACGTCAAGAACTAGGATTAAACTACGAAGAGATTCAAAACACATTCTAATGTTAGTAACTCCTTTCTAGACAATTAGTCGACGTTTCGCTTATATTCAAACCAACTACACACAACCAAGCCAACATCACTAATCATGCATTCAAGTATCAACCCGAGACTATTCAAACATGACTCGAGGACACTCCGAACAGCCCGTACAACACTTCAAAACAGCCCAAGTAACACGCAATACAACGTATAATCTTCCAAGTTCGACAAGAATAACAACACCACATTATTTTCTTCCAATTTCATGAACTATGCCAACAATCCACACGTTACAATATTAGTCATATAAATGCAAGAAACTATATTAACATCATATTAGCTTCTACAACAACCCACAAACAATTACAACTCCAACTTGAACCATTAAGCCTTCATTCTCACCATACAATCCATAACAACAACAACCAAAATACCAAGCAAAATCAATTCACCCTTTCATGTACAAACAACCCCTACACGGCCTCAACACCATCACACATAGTTCCATGAATTTCATTCATTTCTACACACTACACCACGTTCAAACCACCCTTAATATATGCAAAAGAAAGCTAAACCTTACCTTAAACACTTGACTTCTCAACTTGACTAGAATTTGTGCCTTGAATTTAATACTTGTTCTTGCTACCTAGGATCAATCCCACGTTGTTATACACCTTCCAAAGGGTTGAAATGGCTGAAAATCTGAATGGGACTGAAAGAGAGGAAAATCCTTCTACAAACCTTCTATAATAACCTGCCAAGCCCAAAAAACTGCGTATCTCCGTTGGTGCCATGGGCCTTTGCCAATTCTTCACAGCCTCAATCATTTTGGCATCCACTCTAATGCCTTCCTCTGAAATAATGTGACCCAGAAAAGCCACAGAGTTCAACCAAAACTCACACTTAGAATACTTGGCATACCACTCTTTACCTCGAAGAATTCCAAGCACTGTCCATAGATGTTCTGCATGATCGGCCTCTGACGGCGAATAAACAAGAATATCATCTGTGAACACAATCAGGAACAAATCTAGAAAAGGCCTGAATACACGATTCATCAAATCCATGAATACGGCTGGGGCGTTAGTCAGCCCGAACGACATAACACGAAACTCATAGTGGCCATACCTAGTCCGGAATGCCGTCTTCGAAATGTCCTCTTCCTTGCCCCTGACCTGGTGATATCTCGATCTCAAGTCTATCTTCGAGAAATATTTAGCGCCTTGCAACTGATCTAATAAATCATTGATCCTCGGGAGGGGATACTTATTCTTTACAGTCACTTTATTCAATACACATTCACAAAGAGCTATCCTTCTTTCTTACAAATAACACCGGCGCTCCTCACGGTGATGTACTAGGCCTGATAAAGCCCTTCTCGAGCAAATCTTTCAACTACTCTTTCAATTCTTTCAACTCCATGGTGCCATCCTATAAGGAGGAATAGATATTGGCTGAGTGTTTGGCAATAGGTTAACAGTAAAATCAATCTCCCTTTCTGTGGGAATGCTTGGAAGCTCGTCTGGGAATACTTCTGGGAACTCATTAACCACAAGAACAGACTGAAGGGTTGGCGACCCTGCCTGCACATCTTGAACTCGAACTAGGTGAACAATATACCATTTTCTAATCATCTTCTCTACCTTAAGGTAGGAAATAAACCTACCTCTAGGCGAAGCAGCATTGCCCTTCCATTCTAGGACTGGCTCGCTTGGAAACTGGAATCGAACCATCTTTGCTCTACAATAAACATTAGCATAACAAGAAGTCAACCAGTCCATGCCAATAATAACATAAAAATCAATCATATCTAACTTAATTAGATCTGCTACGGTATGGCAGTCACAAACTATAACAACACAGCCTGGGTACACCCGCCTAGCTATAATCGGATCACCAACTGGCGTAGATACATCAAAAGGTTTAATCAACTCGGGCTCTATCCCAAACTTGCCGGTAACAAAGGGCGTAACATATGATAAAGTGGAACCTGGATCAATCAGTGCATAAACATCATGGGAGGAAACTGATAATATACCTGTAACAACATCTGGAGACATCTCGCGGTCCTATCTACCAACCAATGTATACACGCGGTGCTGAGGACCACTCGAGCTGGATGCTCCACTCCTCCCCCTACCTCACCCTACTGGCGTCTGAAAAACTTTCCCTGAAGGGCGCATTGCAGAAGATGAACTAGCCACAGACCCTGTAGGCTGAATCATACCTGAACCAGCCCCCATCGGGCACTCCTTCATCCTGTGGCCCGGCTATCCACAAGCATAGCAAATATATGAACCCAGCCGACACTGACCTGTATGTAACTTGCCACACTGGGTACATCGCGGCGAAGGGGGCCTCATCTAACCTGACTCTTGTCGGTACTGAGAGACTGACGCTCTAGAACTTTGGCCCGTTTCGGAATAAGAAGATCGGTCAAACCTCGAACCTGGAAACCACGGAGGTGTACTCCCTGCCAGCTGATAAGAATATCTCAAATGCTGCTGCCTCTATCCTCCCCTGAACTCACTAACCATCTCAAAAGATCTAGCCCTCTTACCACGGCTCTAGTCACGCTCACGCTCTATCCTCTGCTGGCGTTTACGATCCTTCAAATTCTGTGCATACGCCTCTATATGGGAGATGTCCATGCATGGCTGGAGTGCAGCAGTCGTGCACGCATCTATCAAGTGTGGCCCTAGACCGGCCACAAAGCGATGAACTCTATCCTCCATCTCAGCTACCATGGTTGGGGCATATCTAGCCAAGGAATCGAAGAGTACACAATACTCTTGCACATTCATACTGCCCCGCTCAATATGTAGGAACATATCTGCTTGGGCCCGTCGAACCTATGGAGGTAAGTAATGACGAAGAAAAGCATCTGAGAACTCTCGCCACACAGCTGGAGGGGCATTTTCTCCCCTAGATAACTCCCATGCCTGATACCACTGTATCGAAATATCCCGGAGTCTATATGAAGCCAACTCCACTGACTCAACCTCATCTGCGTGCATAACCCTCAAGGTCCTTTGTATACCATCAATGAAATCCTGGGGGTCCATATTTTACTTTACCACAGAAAACTAAGGAGGACCTAACCCAAGGAAGGTCTTAACACTCGAACTACTGGCCCTGTCTGCCTGGTCAACACCGACTCCCTGCTGCTGAGCCTGGGTAGCTACTAATCTGGTCAACAACTGTACAGCATCCCGTACATCCTGACCCTTTGCATCCGGCTAAGGAACTGAGGTTGGTGCTGGAGGCGGTGTATGCGATGTCTCAGACGGCCCCTTACTCTGAATTTCATCCTGGGCCCTCGTGGCCTGTCGAGTATAGCTTGTGGCCTCACCTATCACTCTCTTGCTCTTCTGGACAGCTGTAGCTTTCTTGCGGGGCATCGCTAAAATCAGAACAATCAATCAGAAGCAAACACTTAACACAGGGCTCTATCGCACAACCTAAGAGAGAAAGAATGACATCATCCTAAATATCTTGTAGCCTCCTGTTTATAAGTGTGGTGCACAACACTCTCATAAACATGAATCTACTAGACACGGTTTGTAGACAACCCTAGGACGAAACTGCTTTGATACCACTTCTGTCACGACCCAAACCGATTAGCCGTGACGGGAGTTTGACCTCTAGCGACCAAACACCCCTAAACACGTATCTGAAGCATACTGAACATCAAAATCCCATTAATGGCATAAACTAATCTCATAAGAGAGAAACATCAGAACTCTATACAATCTGCATATATATACACAACATGCGGAAGAACAGTGCAAGCCAGCTAGGCTGCTACATATACTGTACACAAAAGAATGGAAGCCGACAAGGCTACATCGTCTGACTACTACATACAACTGTCTACCGACCTCTATTGGAATAAAAGCTATAGAAAGGATGGGACAGGACCCCGTCATACCCATATGCATACACATCTCAAAAGGGGCATACCAAAACTGACTGTAGCTCTGGATCGAATGGAGCGTACTGACCACTGCTAGATCTAGAGGTCCTACTGAGCTGGACCACCTGTCTGTCTCCCTGTACCTGAGGGTAGGAATGCAGCCCCCTGAGAAACGGGGAGTCAGTACGGATAATGTACCAAGTATGTAAGGCATAAGAACAACATACATACATAAGAATCATGGATAAGATCTGAACTCATAAAGTGAAATGACTGACTGCATGTACTTGTATGAACTAGTATTTGCCTAAATCTGCATAATCCTGCGTAACTGATAATGCCTCTGCGGGCACATAATATGCATGCTCATACCTATCAATGATGGTTGTGCATCTATATGTGTGCGTATATAACGCCTGATGTATATGCATATATAACACCTGTAAGCCTCTATGGCATCTCGTCATATCATATTGGCTCCTCTGTGGCCATAATTAATAACATCATTGTAGTAATGCGTATATAACGCCTATATCTTTCCTCATACTTTACATATATCTAATATTCGCGTATATAACGCCTTTTAGTCACGGGTCAATGTACATAAATATATAATGAATGTAATGCATGACTAAACTGTATGCACAGAATTGGCTACATAAGACTGGACCTATGAATAGAAGGATTACTCATAATTGGCGTACGTGAACATCAAAGACTGAAGTGCTTCTAATGCTTCTAAGAGTAGGGTAATATGAAAGCTCGCTTACTCGCTTGTTGGATCATATCATAGGATCATGCCAAAAGAAGAAAATAATGGCCTTAACATACCTTGGAGTTTCTCCAATCGCCCAAACTCTACCTCTTGACCTTGTAAATCTACAATTAAGGTAACATAGGGCTTAATTAGGCTATTTGCTTCGCTTACTAACCATCCTCAAATACGTATAAAGCTCAGCGAACTATCGACAATAATTTCCTTTGTAAGCTTACAACTCTCCAACTTCTCATTCGATCCCATATCAACTACAATATTCACATCAACAATGAAAACACATACATATATCAAAATATATGTAAACCCGTTTCCAATCATCTCTTAAAATAACCCTATATCACTATATTGCCCTTCATCAACTTAACACTTCCATATTTACATTCTCTGCACTTAACATCACTAAAACTATTGATAACCAACTTAAATATGAGGGTAGAAATCATTTACATACCTTAAGGGGTCTAGAATCACTTCAACTTTATCTCCCTACACTTCACAACTTTGAAGAAACCCTAGAGCAACCTTCTTCTTCACCATCTCGACTTTACGGGGCTCGGGTCTTGTCAAATCTTCACTAGTTTGATGGAAAATATTAGGAGAGAATATGTTAGGGTTTTTCTAATTTGGAAAGGAGTAAAAAATGAAATAAGGTCGTATACCACCTATTTATACTTGGAAGCCAAAAAGGCTACAGTCGTCTGGTTCGACGAGAGGGTCGACGACCCGTCGACCTACGCTTGCCGATGCAAGGCTGCGGGATCTTGTCGACGCCGCACGTCGACGGTCCGTTGAACATGTCGACGACCCGTTGATGATGACTGGTGTCCTGTAGATTTTACTGATTCAGTTCAAATCGCATCGATTCGATTCATTCAAATTCTAACTCTATAAATTGCCAGGGATATCTGCTGGTACCCTCGTACACGAGGTAAGACATTTTCTACCTCCAAACTCGGGCTCGGGTCTCTATTCCAAGGGCATACCCGACTAGGAAGCCATAGGTTCTACTACTACTAACACGAGGGGTGTAACAGGGAACTAGCGTCACATACCTTTGTATCTCTTCAACTCTATTTTCTAATTGTGTGCCTCTCAAGATTGAGATTCTACCTTCAAGGGAATTCATACTAAGATTAGATAATTGAAGACATACTTATGTTTAAGCTAGAGCGACTAATAGCTAACAAAAATTGGGCAATATCCCTATTGTTTCAACTACTTTCTCCAACTGTAACAATTCCCAACCATCAACAACAACACCCACAATATCCTAATCAATAATCTCTTTAAGCTAAGCATTATTCAATTCTCACAAATCCCCTTCAAGGATATCCATAACCATAATTATAATACAACATCATATTTATTCCTCACATAACATTTCCTCAACGTCATTAGCATCATCTATAACGAGATGATATTCATCTCATACTAAGAATCATGATTCACATTAACTTACTACCTAACATACCATTATTTCCATATTTAAGCTCATATTCCACTTTCTTCCATAATCCAAGTCTTTTAACCACTCAATATTCTCAATAACATGAAATAAACATAAAACTCACCTTAATCACTTAGAAACAAGCTTTGAGTCAATCTACTCCATCAGAATTAAATCCTCATTTTAGTACCAAAGAAATTCTTACTCTTCAAAAACACTAATAGGCTTCCTAGTACATGAATCTCTTAATCTTTGCTTTTGATCTTGGTTTTTTTGGTATAGATTTGTTGTAGAAATAGAGGGAGGGTTTTGGAGAGTTCTAGAGAGATGTAGGATCTGTTTTTTTTTGGGAGAATAATGGAATAAAAATGTGGGATATTATATTTATAATCAGGGTTGGAAAATTCCAGATCAGTGGGTCGACGAGTAGGGTCGATGATCGTCGACGTGTCGACGGCCCGCCGACATGCCCCGTCGAACTGCCGCCTGAGATGCTTGATTGCAGAACCCCGTTGACGGTGACAGACGATGGATCATCGATGTGTTGACGGTCATCCTTTGGGCCGTTGACGCTGAATGGTTTCAGCAGTTTTTCTGAACTGCTCCGTTTTGCTCCGATTCGATTCGTTTCACTTCTAATTCGCTCGTAAAATCAAAATGCACACTTATACTCTGTACACATACAAGGTAAAATATCTCATGTCCAAAACTATGGTGTGGATTACCAAACTGAAGGTACACACCGCCAATAAGCCAAAATCTCCTTGCAACAAAACAGAAGGTGTAACAGTCTTCCCCCCTTAAGAACATTCATCCCCGAATGTTAAATTCTCGAGGGTTCTACAAAATTTTCGCCTGAGTTTCCCCTCTAATATGGCACTACCATCCTGTCGCAACAACCCATAATAACAACGCCTCACAGGGCTACAACACAATGGTAAGAAAAGAGGGCCACACACGACCAAAAGCATTAAAACAAGCATTACATACCTTACGCTAATGGCATCCCATCTTGAACTTCTTTCGGGGGTGGAAACAGTTGCGGATATTTGGATTTCATCTTTTCTTCTACTTCCAAGTCATTTCCTTTCAATTATTGTTTCTCCACAAGACCTTAACCCAGGCTACCTCTTTATTTCTAAGCTTTCGTACCTGCCGATCTAATATGGCTATTGGCACCTCTTCATAAGCCAAATTTTCTGTAACTTGAATAGCATTAACTGGCATGATTCTAGTTGGATCTCCAACACATTTGCGGAGCATTGACACATGAAAGACTAGGTGGACTGATTTAAACTCTGGAGGTAAATCCAGTTCATAAGCTACTTGGCCCACCTTATGTACTATTTTATAAGGCCCAATATACTGGGGACTAAGTTTTCCCTTCTTGCCAAATCTCATCACGCCTTTCATCGGTGACACTTTAGAAATACCCAATCATTAACTTGAAATTCCAAGTCCCGCCGACGGTTGTCCGCATAAGATTTCTGGCGACTTTGGGCTGTCAATAATCGATCTCGAATAACCTTGATCTTTTCCAACTCTTGTTGAATCAGCTCCGGACCTATTAGTTGTACCTCTCCTACTTCAAACTATCCAATTGGGGATCTACACTTTCTTCCAGACAGAGCTTCATATGGAGCTATCTGGATGCTGGAATGATAATTGTTGTTGTATCCAAACTCGATAATGGGTAAGTGATCATCCCAACTACATCTGAAATCTAGCACACATGCCCGTAACATATCTTCCAAGGTCTGAATGGTACGTTCAACTTGGCCATCCGTTTGTGGATGAAATACTGTATTGAGTCTCACTTGAGTTCCCAAAACTTCTTGAAAGGACTTCCATAATTTAGTAGTAAATTGCGCTCCTCTATCTGTGATAATAGATACTGGGATACCATGAAGTCGCACTATCTCCTTAAGATACAACCTTGCATAATCTTCTACCGAATATGTGACTCTGATTGGAAGAAAATGAGCTGATTTCGTCAGTCTATCCACGATCACCCATATGGAGTCATACTTGCGTCGGGAGCGAGGAAAACCTATAATGAAATCCATGTTGGTCGCTTCCCATTTCCAGGTTGGAATTTCCATGACTTGTAACAATCCTCCTGGGTTTTGATGCTCAATTTTCACTTGTTGGCAATTTGGACATTGAGCTACAAAATTCTGCTATGTCCTTCTTCATTCCGTCCCACCAATATGTTTGCTTAAGATCGTGATACATCTTTGTCGCCCCTGGTTGAATAGAATACCAGGAAAAATGAGCTTCTTCCAAAATCTGACGACGTAGTCCTGCAACGTTTAGAACACATAGCCTATGTTGGTACCTAAGAACTCCTTCTGTAGAAACTTCAACGGGCGATTTTTTTTCCCAGGAAGTGTATCTCTATAGTAACTCAACTGAGGGTTTTAATATTGGCGCTCTCGCACCTCCATATCTAAGGATGAAACAACTAGGTCGCGAATACCAATTGTTGCATGGCCTGAATCAATTAGACGAACTCTGAGACTAGCTAACTGGTGAAGCTCACGAATTAATTCTTTCTTCTCCAGAGGGACATCACATAGACTACCCATTGATTTGCGGCTAAGTGTATCATCTACTACATTCACCTTTCCGGGGTGGTATAAAATACTCACATCGTAATCCTTTAATAATTCTAACCATCGCCTCTGTCATAGATTTATGTCCTTCTGCTAGAAAATATATTGAAGACTCTTGTAATCTGTATAAATATCAACATGTACGCCGTACAAGTAATTTCTCCACATTTTCTGCGCATGAATAACCGCGGCCAATTCAAGATCATGGGTCGGATAGTTCTTTTCATGTTTCTGCAACTGCCGGGAAGCAGAGGCAATGAATTTACCGTGCTGCATCAACATATAACCTAACCCAACACCAGAGGCATCACAATACACAACATAACCATCGGGTCTTTTTAGGAGTGTTAGGACTGGGGCTGAAGTTAATCTATCCTTCAATTCCTGGAAGTTGTGTTCACAAGGATCGGTCCGCTGGAATTTTGCCGATTTCTGTGTTAGCTTCATTAATAGTGCTGAAATGGATAAAAATCCTTCCACAAACCTCCTATAAGAGCCTGCTAATCCCAAGAAGCTACGAACTTCTGTTGGCGTTATAGGCCCTGGCCAAGTCTTCACAGCCTCAATTTTTTTTAGTACCGATCCGAATATCTCAACTGAAATGATATGGCCCAGAAAAGCTACCGAAGTCAACCAAAACTCACATTTTGAAAATTTAGCATACAATTCTCGAGCCCGAAGAATCCCAAGAATAGTACGTAAGTGATCAGCATGCTCTGCTTCTAATTGAGAATATACCAGAATGTCGTCGATAAACACGATCACAAATATATCTAAGAAGGGTCTGAACACGTTATTCATCAAATTCATAAATACTGCCGGAGCATTAGTCAACCTAAATGACATTACCCGGAATTCATAATGGTCGTATCTAGTTCTGAAAGCCGTCTTGGGAATATCTTCTTCTCTAACTCTCTCTTGGTGATACCCCGATCTCAAATCAATTTTGGAAAACCAATTGGCACCCTGTAACTGATCAAACAAATCATCGATTCTTGGAAACAGATATTTATTCTTTATCGTCACCTTATTCAGCTGCTTATAATCAATTCACGTCCGTAGGGAACCATCTTTCTTTCTCACAAATAGGACGGGTGCTCCCCACGGTGATGAACTGGGCCTGATAAATTCTTTCTCAAGCAAATCTTTCAATTATGCCTTCAGCTCTTTCAACTCTACATGAGCCATTTGGTAAGGAGGAATAGATGTAGGCTTGGTGTCCGGCAACACATCAATAGCAAAATCAATCTCTCTTTCCGGAGGAAGGCCTTGGAGTTCATCTAGAAATACATTCGGAAATTCATTCACTACCGGGACGGATCGAAAAGTCGGCGGCTTTGCTTCGGTGTCAGGAACTTAGACTAGATGATAAATATAGCCTTTAGCTATCCTCTTCCTTGCCTTAAGGTAGGAAATAAACCTACCCATGGGAGACGTTGTATTACCTTTCCATTCAAGCACGGGTTCTCCTGGGAATCGGAATCGGATTATCATTGTTCTACAATCCACATTAGCATAAAAAGAGGCCAACCAATCCATGCCCATAATCACATCAAAATCTAACATTTCTAGTTCAATCAAATCAGCAGTAGTCTGGCGATCACATACCACAAGCACACAATTTTTATACACTTGCCTCGCTATTACGGGATCACCAACCGGAGTAGATACTTTAAAAGGTTTAATTGGCTCGAGTTTCACCCCAATATGGTCACCAATATAAGGAGTAATATAAGATAACGTGGAACCTGGATCAATCAATGCATAAACGTCATGGGAGAAAATGGATAGTATACCTGTAACTACATCTGGACAGGACTCAAGATCCTGGCGTCCGACTAAAGCATAAATACGGGGCTGGGTATCACCTGAACTGGATGCTCCCCCTCTGCCCCTACCACAGTCTGCTGGAATTTGGGGAGTCTGCCCTACGGGGCGCACAGACGAGGAAGAACCAGCTGCTGATCCTGTGGGTTGAGCCCCAACTCTGCCACCCATCGATGGACAATCTCGCATCATATGCCCAACCTGACCATAGGCATAGCAAGCATCTGAACCTTGGCGACACGGGCCTGAATGTAACTTTTTGCACCGAATACATCGTGGGATTAGTGGTATCCTCTGACTATAATCTCTTCCAAACTAGGAACCCGAAACACTCAAGCTCTGACCCTGTCCTGAATGAATGGGGCTGTCAAATCTCCTACCTGTAAACCGAGGAGGTGCACTAGTCGCGGACTGGTCCGAGTATCAAAAATACTGTTGCTGACCCCCTCTATACTCATTACTAACAGATCTGGCCCTCTTACTCTGCGCTCTATCAATATCGCGCTCACCCCTTTGCGAATGTTGCTGCTCTTCTAAATTCTGGGCATGGGCCTGAGTACGGGAAATGTCCATCCCCTCCTGGAGTGAAGTTGTCAAACAATCTTTGAACAAATGTGGCCCTAAGTCACTCACAAATATGTGTACTCTATTTCCCATATCGGCTATCACAGTGGGAGCATACCGGGCCAATGAATTGAAACAGAGACTATACTCCTGAGCACTCATATTCCCTTGCTTTAGATTCAGAAACCTGTCAGCTCGGGCCCTTCGAACCTCGGGTGGAAAATAGTGACGAAGAAAGCATCTACAAATTCCTGCCAAACCGGGGGAGGTGCATTTTCCTTCCTCGAATATATCCAATTATTATACCATAGGACCGCTACATCCCGGAGTCTATAAGATGCCAACTCCACAGACTCAGTATCGGAGGCATGGAGTCAGTATCGGAGGCATGGATGATTCTCAATGTTCTCAGCATCTCATCAATAAAACCTTGCGGGTCTTCATCCAGCTTTGACCTGAAAAATTCTGGGGGATTTAAACTCATGAAGTCACGGGTTCTAGCACTAGTCGCCCTGTCACCTGGACTCGTACTCTGCCGCTAAGCCTGAGCGGCAACTAGCTATGTCAATAACCGAATAGCTTCAGTCATTTGTTGACCCGAAGTACCCGGTGGAGGAACTGGAGGCATAGGAGCTTGAGCTGAAGCCCCCTCTTGTTCTTCTAGAATAGGCGGAGTTTGAGAGGTATTAGATAGAGCCTCATTATACGATTCACCTTCTTTTACATTCGTTGGTGGCTCCCTTTCCATCCGCCTTTTTGTCGTAGCCCTGCCCTTTTTGGCGGCTGTGGCTTTCTCTTTGCGGGCATCGCTGAAATCATAGCGCACAATTAGGGAGGAGAAAATCTTATAACATGGCTCTATGGCACGATGTAATAAGAAGAAGAATTGTCATTTTTCCTAAATGTCCCGCAATATCCTGTTTATAAGTGTGGCGCGCTTCACACCCATAAATAAAACTCTGCTGGACACGGCTTATAGACACACCCTAGGACGGAACTGCTCTGATACCACTTTTGTCACGACCCGACTAGGGAGCCATGACGGGTACCCGAAGCTGACTACCGAGCACCACTCATTATGCTAGTCATCATACCCAACCTGAACATACACAATCTCGAAGGCATCATATGCATATATATATATTAATATGCATAAGCCCTCATGGCTACAAAAATAATATACAAAATATACACCGATATAACCATAAGACATCAACTACCCACGTATCCGTATCTACGAGCCTCTACCAGAGTACTGTCATAAGGACGGGACAGGACCCCATCATACCCAAATATATACATAAAATAATATGACCATAAGTAGCACCTCCGGAGTAGTGCAGTGCTCCTGTAAACCTGCTGATAAGATAAGCTCCTACGAGTCTCTACCGTCTCCCTGTCTACCTGTGGGCATGAACACAGCGTCCAAAAGGAAAGGACGTCAGTACGGAAAGTGTACTGAGTATGTAAGGCATGAATAATACCAACATAATATAGAAATGATGAAACATAAGGCAAAGATATAACTTGCTTAGCTTTTAATTGAAAACACATGTTATGCATATAAAATATACCATTATCGTTAGCCCGCGTTCGGATAACTATTACACGCCGCCCACTAGTGGTGTCATGTCCGGCCATCTAGGCACGGTGTTATCTTAAGCTGCCCGCCTTAGCGATGTCATGCCCGCCCATCTGGGCACGGTGTATTCATAAGCCACCCGCCTTCACGGCATCATGCCCGACAATCTAGGCACGGTGTAATCTCATCATCATGTACTTATCATAAAGCATGCATTAGAAATCAATTAAAGCTATAACTCTATCAGGGTGACGTAAGGTCGAGAACCCCCGATTCCATTATGGAGTAGTCATAATCATCATGTCCCACCATGAAGGAACTAGCGTCATAGGGTGAGTCTAACAACAAAGAATAACATCAAGAAATCATATAAGGATCATTAGCTTCATAAGACTATCATATCATAAGCTTTGGAGTCTCTAGACTTAGATTCACCATCATCATTGCCATATCCATAACAGAGCTCTTATACTAATATCATGAGAAGCTCCTAACAATCATAGACTTGTAACTTTTGGAATGAAGGAAAATAATGGAAATCGTAAATAAAGATAGTAATATACGAGTTATGCCTTTTGAAAGAAAGAGGGACTAGCCTCACATACCTTTGTATCTCTTTAACTCTATCGTCTAATTGCGTGCCTCTCAAGCTTGCTATTCTACCTTCAAGGGAATTCGTACTAAGATTAGATAATTGAAGACATACTTAAGCTTAAGCTAGAGCGACAAAGAGCTAACAAAAATTGGGCAATATCCCCATTGTTTCAACCACTTTCTCCAACTATAACAATTCCCAACCATCAACAACAACACCCACAATATCCTAATCAATAACCTCTTTAAGCTAAGCATTATTCAATTCTCACAATCCCTCTTCAAGGATATCTATATCTATAATTATAATACAACATCATATTTATCCCTCACATAACATTTCCTCAACGTCATTAGCATCATCTATAACGAGATTATATTCATCTCACATAAGAATCATGATTTACATTAACTTACTACCCAACATACCATTATTTCCATATTTAAACTCATATTCCACTTTCTTCCATAATCTAAGTCTTTTAACCACTCAATATTCTCAATAACATGAAATAAACATAAAACTCACCTTAATCACTTAGGAACAAGCCATGAGTCAATCTAATCCATCAGAATGAAATCCTCACTTGAATACCAAAGAAATTCTTACTCTTCAAAAACCCTAATAGGCTTCCTAGTACATGAATCTCTTAATCTTTGCTTTTGGTCTTGGTTATTTTTTGGTATAGATTTGTTGTAGAAATAGAGGGAGGATTTTGGAGAGTTCTTGAGAGATGTAGGATCTGTTTTTTTGGGAGAATAATGGAATAAAATCGTCGGATCATATATTTATAATCAGGGCTGGAAAATACCAGATCAGCGGGTTGACGAGCAGGGTCGACGGTCGTCCACGTGTCGACGGTCCGTCGACGTGCCCCGTTGAACTGCCGCTTGACATGCCTGATTGCAGAACCCTGTCGATGGTGCCAGACGACGGCTCATCGACGTGTCAACGGTTGTCCTTTGGGCTGTCGACGCTGACTGGTTTCAGCAGTTTTTCTGAACTGCTCCGTTTTGCTCCGATTCGATTCGTTTCACTTCTAATTCCCTCGTAATGTCAAGAATGCACACTATACTCCTATACACATGCAAGGTAAAATATCTCATGTCCAAAACTCTGGTGCGAATTACTGAACCGAAGGTACACACCGCCAATAAGACAAAATCTCCTTGCAACAAAATGGAAGGTGTAACACCCTTATCGGATACCCTACCGAGGACGCAATTCCATTCGTGGCTGTCTTACACACATGTAAAGTCAATCCATTGATCATTCACAATGAAACCTTGTTTCCTCTTTTGTCTCACTTCCCATCCTTTTCTTCCAATGATTTCATTCATAGAATAATAGTCTATGCATAGTTCAAGGTGGCATCAGCTTCTCTCTCCTTTTGTTTCGATAAATCTACAACTTAAGGTTCAGCGTCAATCCTTTCATTCCCTTCTCTGATCCAATTCCCGCTACCATAGGAGTATTGTACTCCTCTATCCCAACATGTTAATAACGGGTAACACAGGTTCCTTTTAGAATTCTTTATATGGATGTCGCGTAACTCGCTCCTCATGCATAAGATATCTTGCTCAACAAATGGTTCCATAATTCTCGTCATAACATAATTAGCCACACCTTTCATGCAACACGATTCAAAATTTCAATCACTTCGTAACTCCTTGTTATATTCCCACTTAGTGTTAGAATATCCATAGGGTTTGATCCACTTCCACCCTCCGTTTATCGGGCTATTTCTCTAGCAGACCTTTTTTCTATTTGCCTCGCTTCTACCTCTTCTTCTCTGTTTCCAATATGCCTTTCTTTCTTCTTCTACTACCACTAACATCCCATATACCAAGCGTTCGTCACTTGTTGTTCTTTTGTTGTGTCAATCAACCTTATTTTGGTTTCACGTTCCTTTATATCTGTAACAACAACTCCTGTTATATAACCGTACAAGCAGATTTCTGGATACATAACTTAAACTATAACACAAAACACAACTGTGATCATAAGGTCAACCAATTGCTAGGCAAGGAGCCTTTTTGAACACATCTCTTCTAATCTCTTTTCTCGATGTATCGCCGAGGTCATTAAGGCTATCTTATGGTGACATGAAAGTTTCTCCCACTATAATCCTCAGGTGAAGCCTAGCTTAATAATCTGATTCGGTGTTACATGCATCGGCCTATACATATACATCAAGCTCATTTTAAAATTCGATCTTCCAAAGCATAAAAGGACTAACCAAATTCTTCTAACTTATGACTTCTTCTGGAATGCCTATCTATTTAATTCTTCTTAGTATATAAAAATTCTTTCTATTTCAAGCACATCATTCTCCCTTCCCATGTTCTTTATTCCATCCTAACCTATTCATCATTCCCTTACTTTAATACATACTTGCTATGTTTATCTTGCATTTTAACTACTAGCTCCGTCCTTAATCACTCGTTGCCGGTCCTTTCTTTCTTCTCACGACAATTCTGTCTACAGTTCCCACAATTTCCTTTATATTCCTGGGAGAATTTCGACAGAGTTTCCCTTGTAAACATAACAATCCCAAACCTACACATAGCTCAGAAAACACATCCCATGCCTTAATAGGACACATATCGAAACACATATAATATGCAACTCAGCAGCACAAGACTGTTTACCATAAAAGGATATAAGTAGTAAAGCTTGTCTCATAAGTTGTACCTGCACACTCTTTCTAGAATTCCATCATATATATATATATATATATATATATATATATATATATATTTTACACACTATGTCAATCAACTCCCTTCGGGGAGGTTTACTTACTCATAAATCATGATTCTGGCTATCACTGGGTCACTAACAAGCATAGACATTCCAAATTGTTTGATTGTCTCAGATTTTCACCTCAACACAGTCAACAACATCAGGTGTAATATATAACAGCATAGAACCCGAATCAATCGATGCATACACATCATAAGAGCATACTGACAATATACCTGGGACACTATCAGGGGGAGACTCAAGATCCTGTCACCCAGCTAACGCATAGGTATGATGCTGGGATCGACTTACACTGGGCATTCCTCTTCGATCTCTATCACAGCCTGCTAAAATCTGCAGCCTTTGCCTCGGAGGGCGTATCGATGATGAAGAGCCAGCTACTAACCCCATTGGCCGAACCTTATCTCTACCACACATCCATGGGCAGTCGCGCGTGAAATGGCCTGGCCGAGCGCAGGCATAACAAACATCCAAGCCCAAGCGGCACGGTCCCCAATGAAACTTGCAACACTGAGCACATCGTGGTACCGGTGATCTCACCTGACTGGAACCACTCTGCATTCGAGAACTGGAAACTCTAATACTCTAGGATGTCCTAGAATAAGTGGATCTATCAATCCTGGGTCCAGGAAACTGTGGAGGAGCAATAGTTGTTGAATGACCTGAGTGCCTAGAGAATTGCTGCCTTGGGGCACCTCTAAACTCACGGTCAAACCCTGAAGACCTGGTCCTCTTCCTCCAACCCCTGCTATCAAGGCTCGCACCCTTCTGCTGAACTTGCACGACTACTAACTGGGTCAACAAAAGGATGGCCTGTCTCATTTCTTGGCCCGAAGCATCTGGTGCAGGAACTGGGGGTGCTGGAGCTAAAGTTGAGGCTCCCTCTTTCCCCTCTAGGGTGGGAAAAGTATGCGAGAACCGAAATAGGGCCTTACTCTGGGGCTCGCCCTCCTCCATACCTGTAGACGGCTCCCACTCACTTCTTTCATCTGCGACTGTTTTACTGTTCTGGGATGCTATAGCTTTTCCTTTCGTAGATATTGCTGAAATCATAACACATTATTAAGAAAGGAGGAATCTTATGTTATAGGTCTATCGCATGATCTATGAGAAGAAGGACAACCATTATTCCTAAATGCCCCGCAACCTCTTGTTTATAAGTGTAGCACGCTTCACACCCATAAACAAGACTCTGCTAAACACGGCTCGTAGACATACCCTATGACGGAACTACTCTGATACCACTTTTGTCAAGACCCAACTAGGGGCCATGACGGGTACCCGGAGCTACCCTACTGAGCACCACCCATCATACTTGTCATCAAACTCTTCCTAAATATACATTACTCTCAGCACAGAACTTGTCATAATACAATCATTATCATTTCCCAAATACATCTACCTTTGTGCACATAAGCCTTTGAGGCTATCAAAAATGATATACAAATAAACACTGTAGTAATCATGAGACATCTACTACCCACTCATAAGTATCTACGAGCCTCTACAAGAATACTGAGACATAAGGACGGGACAGAATCCCGCCATACCCAATATATGTACACAAAAAAGTATATCCAAAATATGCAACTCCGGAGTAGTGGAGTGCTCCTGTATATATATGCTGAACAGGCTCCTAGGAATCCGGTCCGTCTCCCTATCTATCTGTGGGCATGAACACAACATCCAAAAAGAAGGAGGACGTCAGTACGAACAATGTACTGAGTATGTAAGGCATGAATAATACTAGCATAATAAAGAAATAATGAAACAGGAGGCAAAGATATAACCTGTACGTTAATTGCCCCTTAAGGCGAATATTAGGCCTGCTTAATTTTTTAATGAAAACACATGTCACGCATGTCAAATATACCATCATCACGAACCCGCATCCGGGTAACTATCGCCCGACGCCCACTAGTGGTGTCATGTCCGGCCAAATAGGCACGGTGTTATCATAAGCCGCCTGCCTTAGCTGTGTCATGTCCGGCCATCTAGGCACGGTGTAATCATAAGCCACCCGCCTTAGCGGTGTCATGTCTGGCCATCTAGGCACGGTGTAATCTCATCATTATACACTCAACATGAAGCATGCATGAGAGCTCAAAGAAAAGCTATAACTATGTCGGAGTGACATAAGGTCGGGGACCTCCGATTATATTATGGAGTAATCATAATCAGCATGCCTCACCTTGAAGGAACTTGTATCATAAGGTGAGACTAGCAACAATGAGCAACATCAAATAATTCATACCACAAGACCATTATCCTTACAATAACATCATGTCATAAGCTTTAGAATCTCTAGACATAGATTCAGCATCATCATTATCATATTCATAACATACCTCTTATCTTTATCTCATGAGAAGCTCTTAATAATCATAGACTTGTAACTTTTGAAATGAAGGAAAGTGATGGAAATCATAAATAGAGATAGTAATATACGAGTCATGCCTTTTGAAAGAAAAGGGGACTATCCTTACATACCTTTATGTCTCCTTAACACTAAACGCTCTTCTTCCAAGCTTACGATTCTACATTCAAGAGAGTTCACACTATAATTAGATAATCGAAAACATACTTAAGCTTAAGCTAATGCGACTGAGAGCTATTGAAAATTGGGCAGCATTTCATTTGTTTTTACAACTTTCTCCATATAATAAACAACTCCCAAACACCATTAACAACACCCAAGACATCATAATCTTCTTCAAGTTAAACATTATTCGATTCTTAAAATGCCCTTCCAATGTCATCCATAACCATAATTATGGCATACCACCACATTCGTTCACATATAATGCTCCTTCAACATTCTTAATATTATTCACCACAAGATCATACTCATGGCACATTAAGAAATATGATTCATGTCAAGTCACTATCCAAGAATACCATTAATTCCACCTTTGAGCATCATATTCTACTCCCTTCCTTTATTCAAGTTATTCTACAACCAAATACTGTTATTAACATGGATTAAATGTGAAACTCACCTTTGATCACATAGGAACGGTCCTTGGATGAAAATACTACATTTGTGAAAAGCCCTAACTTCAATTCCAAAGGGCTTCTTGGCTTCTAGCAACCCTAGAGAGCATCCTTGCACTTGATTTCCTTGGATTAATGTTGTTTGATCTTTGATTTGCCTTGGATTTATGTTAGTAGGGTGCATAGAATATTCTAGAGCTCTCAAGAAGTGTGGAGGAAATGAGAGAAATGAAAAATAAGAACTTGGGTCTAATATATATACTTGCAAAAATTTGACCCGACATGGTTTTATACGGACACTTATATGGTCCGTATAATTTTATACGGTCCGTATAAGTGACCGTATAAGTCCATCAAAGACTAGTCGATTCTGTAACTGTTATACGGACTATTATACGGACCGTATAAATGGTCGTATAACCCACTTTTCTCCCGAACTTGTTCTCGTTGATTCGTTTGATCTCCAATCCTCATGGAACCTTCTTAGCACTTGTTTAACACTTCATTAACAATCTAAACATACCTATAACTCATTAACAAGACCTTACTAAATAATCTTTAACTTAATACTTATGAAACCTTTTCCCCAAACGCGACTTATACGTCACTTTCCTTCGATGAACTTTCTTCCTCCGATTCATACAACTTCAAAATCTTATCGTATACACTTTAAAACAACCAAATACCCTCCTTAATGTCATAAGAACTCCATGTTCACCTTAAGCTGACGTTAGTCTACGTACGACACAACGATATGAAATTTTGAGGTGTAACAGTAGACTTCAAGGGTTTCTTTGGTATTGAATCTACGGTTTTCATACAAGTTGGTAACTTGATACAAGGCTCATTCCTATGAGATAAAAGGTTAGTTTTCATGTCTATTCCATAATATTAAGCATGCTTAGTGGTTGAATAACTTGGGTGAGGAAAGGAAGTAGAAAATGAAGCTTAAATATAGATTTCATGATATTTTGAGTAGCAGCTTAACTTGGGTTATCATTGTTATAATGTTATGAGTATAATATTGTTATTTAAGGTAATAATGATGATAAGGAAGAGTTGTATGCAATTGTGCAAAGGGTTCGTGCGAAGTTGTTAATGTAAGTTGAATATGAGAATGAATTTTGAGACTTAATGGAACATGACTACTTGGTTATGAGTATAGATGTTATTATAGTTGTTTGGGAGTTGTTTTTCGATATGGTGGAATTTAATGAAATAGGGGAAATGTTGCCCAATTTTCGTTAGCTCATGGGTTGTTCTAGTTTGAATTTAAGAATGTCTTTAAGACCTAACCATGGTATAAATCCTTTTAAATGCAGATTTCTCAAGATTGGAGATGAACGCTAAGTAGTTAAGAAGATGACGAGGCATGTAAGGCTAGCCCTTCTTTCCCTAAGACATGATTGTTATATCCCGCATTTTGTACATTCGGATAATTCAAGACAATTGCAAGAAGTTAAGGACAAGGCTATATTTTGATCTTGTTTAATACACAAGTTGTGTATGAAAATTTGATGTGGAAATGTTAGGTAAAGCTAGGGGTAAAAAGGGAAATTCACAAGGTGGCCTATGGAAATCTTAAGGAAAATTTGGGGTTAAAAGTGAATTATGGAGACTTAGAGTTCTTGAAGAAAATGGGCCAAGTGGCCGTGTGGTATAAGGTGGGCCTTGGCCCACATGGGTAAATTATATATGTAACTTACTAGTTATATTCTTCGTCTTATCACTTGGAAATTTCAAGAAACTTGGAGAAGCCAAACCAAGGGGCCATTCGGCCATACCCAACCAAACAACAACCTTGGAAAAAATTTGATCAAAAATTATTTTCTTCTAGCTAAACAACCAATTGAAGGGTCCCTAGCAAAGTGAAGTGGTCATTGGAGCAAGTAAAACATCTATTCTTGCAAGCTACAAATCCTAGCCAAGTGAGAAGTTAAGGGAAAAAGGTAAGGTTTATTCCTTTTCTTATATGTTATGGATGATTATATATGTTGTAGTATGTAAAAGTGGATGAAATTCATGAAAATATGGATGCTATATGTGGCCGTGTATATGTAGTGTGTAGCCGTGTAGATATGGTGTGGTGTGGAAGAGAATGAATCAATTTCTACTTAGTATTTTGGTTGTTGTTGTAACGGAATCTATGATGGAAAAGAAAGTTTAATGATTCTAGTTAAAGTTGTAAGTGTTGGAGAGTTGCTTAGAAGCTAATGTGATGTTAAAAACCATTTCTTGTATTTATGGAAAATGATGTTGTTAGTGTGTAAATTGTTGGTATAGTTCATGAACTTGAAGGAATGAAATGTGTTGTTATCGTTCTTGTTGCATTTGGAAGGTTTCGGGTGGAATGACATATTGGTTGATTATTTTGAATATTGTGCGGACTGTTTGAAGTGTTCTTTAATATTGTTTGAATGGTTTTGGATTAGTATTTGAATATGCAAGCAATTATTAATTGAACATAAATGAAACGCCGTCGATGTTTGTAGAAAGAAGTTGTTAACGTTGGAATGCGCTTTGAATGGATTGTTGATATTGTTAGAATGATTGTTGGTATTGTTGCTGATAATTTGGCCGAGTTGAATTCTCGGATTTGTTGTTGATAATTTGGCCGAGTTGGATTCTCAGGGTTAGTTGTATTTACAAGGGAAATGCTGCCGAAATTTTTATAAATAAAGTGTTGATTGAGGATTGGACTTCTGAGTAGCTATAGCTAATGGTTGGTATATACTAATATTGTTGTAGATCTTGCGAAGCCAAGGATTTAAATTCGGATTAGCTTAGGAAGCGGGGAAGGTATGTAAGGCTTACCCTTTCTTTCTTTTGGCATAATCTTTATGAAACAAGCGAATGACGTACATGTATGATTTCAAAGAAATTCCTATTCTTAGAGCCACTAGGATGGCTAATATTCTTGACTTCCATAAGCTGTTTCATATGGTTTTGATGCGTATCTATGATGTCTGAAGTCCTGTTTGATATGTTTCCGAATGGCATTCGAAAGATAATTGATATGACTAAAGTTTTGATCTTCAAATGTTAGCATGTCCGATTATTCCATTGAGTCTTTGATATGTATATATGGTTCCAAAAGCTATATTTGATTTGATTCATAACGATATCCGAAAGGTACTTGATATGACTGTTGCTTTGATTTTCCAAAAATAGCTTCTGAAACGCTTGTAGAAGGTTCTGTACTTCAAGCACTCATAACTTTCTCATGCTGAATCGGATTGACTCGAAACTTGATTCTGAGCCTTCAGATGTCGGTAAGTATACTTGTCCATCGAGTCTTCCATAATATATTCGGAGGTTACCGACCTTACGTCACTCCGATAGAGACAACATTCTTTGGGCTCTCCTGCATGCTGCTTGCATGATATATGTATATGATACATGAACATGATATATGTATATGTATATGGGGTAAGGGGAAAGGTGAGGCGCTATAGACGCATTGCCACCTGATCAGTGGGTATCGGAGCCGGTGGTGGGGAAAACCCAATGGTCGGGCAAACCCAATGGTGGGGCAAACCTCAGCAAGAACGCTGAGTCCCAAAGTGGTGGGGGGGGGGGGGGTGAGTGTAAGGCTTGCCTTAGGCAAATCCCACATTGGTTTAGGCAAATCCCACATTGGTTCAGGCAAATCCCACATCGGTTAATATCGTCCTGGACGCGGGATATATTTGGTTACATGAATGGGAGCCGATATTGCTCGGCAATACAATATGTTCTATTTTCTATGTATATGAAAAAGAAATGATTTCAAAGGAAAGATAAGCATGCATGGCGTCCGATCTATGAGGCACTCGAATGTACAAGTTTCTCTTCTATCTCATGATACGCTCTATATTTCCTTTATGTCATTATTCATGCTATGTATCTCTCGTATGTTATTATTCATGCCTTACATACTCGGTACATTACTCGTACTGACGTCCCTTCTTGTGGACGCTGCGTTTCATGCCACGCAGGTAAGCAGGTAGACGCGTTCGATCCCTAGGAGCTCCACCAGCGGTACATCGAGGGCGCTCCAGTTGTTTCGGAGCTTCAGTTTATCGGTACTACTTTTGTGTATATATTTGGGCACGGCAGAACCCGGCCCTCCTTGTGAATATATGTATCTTGTTTAGAGGCTCGTAGACAGATATGTACAGTCAGATGTTTCACAACCTTTTTTGTCCTTGTCGCTGTATAATATATTAGTAAAGTTTATTGACACTTGTTTACGAGCATGCTATTAATGAAGGTGTTGAGTAAAGAAATGACGGTATCGTCCATACGGCCCACTCAGTAGTAAGAGTAAGATGCGAGATAAGAGGTGCTCGGTATAGTAGTATCGGGTACCCGTCACGACTTGTAGTGGGGTCGTGACAATGATCCCCTCGTTGTATACCTTCACGTGAATTCCATAATGTCTTCCAAGATGACTTTATTCCTAGAATCACTAAAGCTCATGATTCTTGATATTCTCTTGATATCGTTGATCTCTTGTTACACCTCCCACTTTCAGAGCATGAGTATTCCACGTACTTCACCGTATTAATGGAGTATCGGTGACGTCCCATGAAGTTTTGGGAGGTACAAGCCATGAAAAGTACGTAACAATGAAGCACAGGATGAATTATGATCTCGTAAGTCGTAATTGTAAAGGACAACCTTGGAAACAAAGGACATGACCATTATGAAGTATGATTAATGATAAATATCATGTGGAGAGTTTCAGAAGATTCTGGGACCAAGCAAATCGAAGAAAATAAGTTTGTCAAAAATTTGGAAAAAAGTTGGCAGAATTTTGGACAGAATTTTGGGTAAACTTTGGAGGGGTATATCTCCAAGTACATTAGGAGTTTTAAGGTGTTTAAAAAGCCAAAAATGAATTTCGTCGAGTCTAGTTTCCGACGCAGCAAACCGCTCATCAAAACGACATCGGAGTAAGGAGTTATGGCCATTTTAAGATGACCCTGCAAACTGCCAAATGGCTTCCGCGGGTCCCACTTGGGAAAGTCGGTCCCACCGACTTTCAAGGGGCATAAAAACCCCATCAACCCCATTTTTTAAGAATTTTACACTCCCATGAGTTCTAGAAATCTCCTAACACATCTCCTAAATATTTATAGCCTATTAAATCAAGAATTTAACAAGATTACTCCAAACTAGTCCATGAAAGGTGATTGTTCTTGCTTCTACATGATGTTATGGTAAGTTTGGTCTTGAAGAAAGTCGATGGCTAAAGTTCTTCAAGTATAAGGTATGTTCTTCATCCTATCTCTTATGTTGAGTTGATTTGATGGTTTAGTAAGTCTTAAAAGTGAAAATAGTTATGGTGGAAAGGTCATAAAGTATTGTGTTGTAGTTGTTGTGTTATGGACTGTTTTGAGCATGTTGTGGCATTATGGTTGGGCTGATTTACATGTATATGGATAGTATCTAATGTAGTTGGTGTGTTGGTGAGAGTACGCTCCTTGATTGTGAAGCAAGGAAGTGTATATTGTTGTTGTATGTTAAAAAACATCGTGTGGGATGTCTTATGGAATATTTTGGTATTGATGATGATATTGTTGATATTAGTATTGCTATTGTTGTTGTTTTGCTGTATTGTGATTTCAGGCTAGGGATATAAACAGGGGGGATGCTGCCCGAATTTCGGGAAATTTTAAAAGGAATTAAGTTGAGGGTTTAAGACAAGCATATGACGACAAGCCTAACAATAATATGAATTCTCTTGAATGTGGATTTACGAGCTTGAGAGGATAAGCGTTAAATAGTCAAGGTTAAGGCGACCAAAAAGGTATGTTAAGGCTAGTCCCTTTCTTTCAAAAGGCATGAGTCCTATGTTATGATTCCCCACATATTTTTCATAACCTTCTTACTTCCAAAAGTTAGAAGTTCATGATTCTTAAAAGCTTCTTATGATGCTAAATATTAGATGTTTTCTATGATGAACATGATGATGATGATTTTAATTCTATAAATTCCAAAGCTTATGATTTTAATGCTATTATGAGATTATTGAGCTTATTTCATGATTTTCTCGATTTTATTCATTGCTGTTTATCTCACCTCATAATACTTGTTCCTTCAAGGTGAGATATAACGATAATGACAATTCCATTTCTAATGCTATCCAAGTTCATCGTTCTTGATACTCTCACGACACTATTGATCTCATCTTATGATAGTTAATCCTTTAAGGATAGATGTGGTGATAATGATAATGATGATGATGATGTGCCTTTTTTAGGTACTCTTGTATATGTATATATGTAGTCATGCGTGACACCAGGTCACGTAAGGGCTGGATACGGATACTATTGAGTCTCGAAAGGGCTGGGTACAGATACTACCTAATCCCAAAAGGGCCGGGTACGGATATGACCGAGTTTGGATACCACCGAGTCCCGAAAGGGCCGGGTACAGATAATATCGAGCCTATATGGCCGGGTACGATGTTGAATTATAGTGTAATGTATTGCATATGTAATGTCATGGGCGGTTTTCCAGCCATGCCCCATGACCCCTTGGGTGCGCCCCATGGCTCCATGGCAAGCCTCTCAGCGCCTAGCACCATGGACGGCCCCGTGGTCTCTGACGCTCCAAGTGAAAAGGTTGCTTCTGCCTATGTCACCCCATCAATGTCCCTCGCTCGCGCCCCTATGCTAGCTGTGCCCCAACGCGTGCCCAGCGCCCAGTGACAGTGCAGCCCTGCTACAGTGCCAGCACTGAGCTCCCAGTGCCTGCGCCCCAGTGCGCGCGCCCACTGTGCCCTGCGCGCACGACAGTGCCCCGACCGAGGGTGCATATGGACCTGCTCTAGTTAGGTCTCTTTTGTTGTAAATATAGTGTAGTTTAATTTATGTATTTTTGGTTGTGATTCTCTAGCAAGTTTATGTCTAGTCTTGTAACTTGGGTTTTTATTTTTAAAGCATTATTAGGGGGCATCAAGCAATCAAAACTTTCAAGCAAGCAATCAATTCTCTGTACTGGTGTCTCTCCCCCTCAACACCGCTTGCTCTCATTGTAATAGCTTTCATTAATGCAAACAAGCTCTCTTTCTTTCTCATTCTCAATTCACTTTTTTGGTCTCTCAATTGCTCTTGACATTGGTTTTCCCGCACGGCACTGACAGTCTCGTCTAGTGTGCGGAGGGGACCCCGGTTGGCGGACAGTAACCTTGGAATCATCGGTTGCTTAGCCTTACGTCGCCCTTCCAAGAAGTCACAGGAAGGTGCCGCGTAACAGTTGGTATCAGAGCCTAGGCTCGACATCAGACGAGGGAACACGTTGCTATTGTCATCATTTTCTAACCATGGTGAACCATGGAGACCGCCTCTTGATTTTAGAAACTGCGGTTAATAGATTTCGACCTGTGACTGAAAGAGTGGAGGACCTGGACCGCAGGATGCGGCAGGCCGAACAAGACATTGTAAATATTACTACTGACACAGATGCAGCCGCGTGGGTGGCTGCCACACAAAGAAATGAGGATCTGGCCCATAGGACTCAGGAGGCAGATAGAATAACTGCCATGCAAAGAACCATTGACAATTTGACTAATCAGCTCAATGTTGTCAACGCTGCCTTACAAGGCCTACTCCGAGGAGGGGGCAATCCTATTGGAGGCGCGACAAACACTGCCTCGGCACCCCAGAAACTCAAGATTCCTGAACCAAAGCCCTATCAGGGCGCTCTAAATGCCAATGATGTGGAAAATTTCATCTTTGACATCGAGCAGTACTTCGACGCTGTGGGAGAATTGGAAGATCCTAAGAAGGTAGCAACTGTTGCCATGTATTTACAAGGCGATGCCAAACTCTGGTGGCGTGTGAAATATGAAGCCATCAAGGCAGGTGAGGATGCTCTTGAGACATGGGAAGAACTAAAAGCAGCCATTCGCTTACAGTTCTTCCCTGAGAACGTCGAGTATAATGCACGGAGGAAGCTTCGGGTACTCAGGCAAACGAAGTCAGTCCGAGATTATGTACGCGAGTTCTCTACACTCATGCTGAACATAAGGGACATGGGTGACAAGGACAAGCTTTTCACGTTCATAGAAGGTTTGAAGCCCTATGCCCGCATGGAAATACAAAGACAAAGGGTTGATTCCTTGCCCAAAGCTATCCAAGCTGCAGAGTGCCTCAGTGACTACCAAGTGGATGCTCGAAAGGATAGACCTCAACCACCAGCCCGTGGGGGATTCAAAGGGGGCCAATCCTACAATACTGGCCCCAGCAAAAGTGGGGGAGATCGTAGTGCAACCAAATCTAAAGGTTCCTCCTCAGGCAGCAATAGTGTTGCGTCTCATAATAATGACCGGGGGCGGAAGCCCCCCTTAGGATGTCGTCATTGCGGTGGACCACATTGGAAAAATGAATGCCCACAGGCACAGATGAACGCCTATCAAATTATGGATGATGGGATGGACGATGATGAGGATGATGCGGATCAGACAGAACCAATAGGTGCCTTCAATGCACTTGTTTGTTCCATTTCCAATGCTTTAGAGGGCATCAGTGCCGGCATATGCAAAAAGAAAGACCCAAGCTCAACTGCCAAGAAGGGGAAGGCAAAGGTAGGCAGCGGGCCTCCTCCCAGAAAAGAGAAGACCCTGATGTTTGTCGACTTGAGAGTAAATGGCAAACCTATTAAGGCCATGATAGACACAGGTGTTACGCACAACTATCTGGCCACCACAGAAGTAGAACACCTTGGTCTAGTTGTTGGAAAGGGTAAGGGTCGTGTCAAAGCTATCAACTCACCACCCCAATTGGTGGGTGGAATAGCCAAAGGAGTTCCGGTAAAGATGGGTCCTTATGAAAGCAAGTTCGACTTGCGGGTAGTGATCATTGACGACTTCGACTTGATAGTGGGGTTGGAATTCATGAGACAAACTAACATCATTCCCATACCTTACGCGGATGTGCTTCTGATAATGGGATCAAATGGGGCCAAACCCCGCATGGTCCCATGCACAACATAAAGATGGCCTTAGGAAATATCTCTGCATTGCAACTGAAGAAGGGGGTCCATAGACAAGAACCCACATTCCTAGCTATCCTTTGCATTGAAGAGATTGAGCGTTCTTCAGGCCCCATTCCAATGCCTGTGAAAGAGCTCATGAAGGAGTTTGAGGATGTCATGCTGCAAGATATGCCGAAGCGACTCCCGCCTAGGCGGACAGTCGATCATGAAATTGAATTAGTGCCGGGTGCGAATCCACCTGCCCGAGCACCCTACAAAATGTCACAACCCGAACTCACCGAGCTTCGGAGACAGTTGACGGAGATGCTGGACACGGGGATCATCGCGCCCTCCAAGTCGCCTTATGGGTCACCTGTGCTATTCCAAAAGAAACATGAAGGTACCCTAAGGCTCTGTGTTGACTATCGGGCCCTCAACAAGATCACCGTGAAGAACAAGTACCCCATACCACTAATGGCAGACTTATTTGATAGACTGGGTGGTGCCACAGTGTTCACCAAAATAGACCTTAAGACAGGTTATTGGCAAGTCCACATTGCTGAGGGAGACGAGTCCAAGATGACATGTGTGACAAGATATGGCTCGTTCGACTTCCTAGTCATGCCGTTCGGTTTGACCAATGTTCCAGCCACATTTTGCACTCTATTGAACCATGTCTTTCGAGAATACATTGATGAATTTATGGTGGTATACCTGGATGACATTGTGGTGAATAGCAAAACGTTGGGGGAACACCTGGAGCACCTGAGGAAAGTCCTAACTCAGTTGCGAGAGCATGAATTGTACGTAAAGCTATCCAAATGCTCCTTTGCCCAAAATTAGATTGACTTCCTCGGGCATGTTGTTGAAGAGGGTCGCATCAAGATGGACCAACAAAAGATCAAGGCTGTCACAGATTGTCCGCCACCCAAGGACATCCATGCCTTGACGGTGTTCCTTGGCCTATGCAACTTTTATCGACGGTTCGTTAAGAACTACTCCCTCACTGCATTAGCATTGACAGAGCTCCTCAAGAAGATCACACCTTGGGACTGGTCGCCAAAGAGAGCAGACGCTTTCAACTCACTAAAAGTGGCTATGTCTCGTAGACCTGTTTTGGCCTTGCCCGACTTGACCAAACCCTTCGAAGTACAGACGGATGCCTCTGATTACGCCTTGGGTGGAGTCTTGCTACAAGAGGGGCACCCGGTGGCATACGAGAGTCGAAAGTTGAAGGATGCGGAACGGCGCTATGCGGCCCATGAGAAAGAATTATTGGCTGTCGTCCACTGCTTGCGCCTTTGGAGGCACTATCTTCTGGGGTTCCCATTCGTGGTGAAGACGGAAAACAAGGCTGTCAGTCATTTCATGACCCAGCCAAAACTAAATGGCCGCCAGGCCAGATGGCAGGAACTCCTAGCGGAATTTCACTTCAATCTGGAATACCGAAGTGGGAAGACCAACCATGTTGCGGATGCACTAAGTCCAAGGGCTGATCTAGCGTCGGTATGCCTGCTTGCCACCCTTAGGGGGAGTCAGGTGGCTACCACCATAAAATATCAAATCCAGGACCTTCTCACCAAGGACCCTTCTGCACAGTACTTGGTTGACTTAGCAGGTCAAGGAAAAACTCGCCAGTTCTACATGGAGGATGGGTTCCTGAAGGCAAAAGGAAACCGCCTTTATGTCCCTAAAGGAGGAGATCTGCGGAGGACTCTCTTGATGGAATGTCAGGACACTCTATAGGCAGGCCACCCAGGAGAAGAACGTACCATGGCACTGCTACGCCGTGCATATTATTCGCCCTAGATGGCAGATGATGTCGCTCAGTATATGAAGACTTACCTAGTATGCAAGAAAGATAAGTCTGACCGCTTAACACAAGCGGGCCTGTTGGAGCCATTACCTGGCCCAAAGAGGCATTGGGAAAGCGTCTCATTGGATTTCATCACCGGCTTACCCAAGGTTGGAGATCTCACGACAATCTTGGTCGTGGTTGATCGATTCTCTAAGTATGCTACTTTTATTGCAGCACCCAAGTATATATCATCAGAGGAGACAGCTCGAATCTTCTTCACCCATGTTGTCAAATATTGGGGTCTGCCCAAGGATATTGTTAGTGATCGCGACTCTCGCTTCACCAGCAACTTTTGGACCCAACTCTTTAAGTGCTTAGGGTCTAAACTGAGTCACAGCTCGAGCTTTCACCCGCAATCCGATGGGCAGAGGGAGTGGTTCAATGCCATGCTGGAGGAATATCTGCGGCACTTTGTTACCGGCTCGCAGAAGAATTGGGTGAAGCTATTGGATGCGGCCCAACTGTGTTTCAACTCACAAAAGAGCTCTAGCACAAACAAGAGCGCTTTTAAAATTGTTACCGGACAGCATCCGCTACTCCCACACACTGTGAATGCCCCAAATATGGCAAAGTCTCCACGAGCAGCTAGCTTCTCGAAAGAATGGAAGCAGAATTTAGAGATAGTGCGGAGCTATCTAGTGAAGGCACAAAAACGGATGAAGAGACATGCAGATCAGAATAGTCGCTTTGTGGAATATCAGGTTGGGGACAAGGTGATGGTGAAGATCCCAAAGAGATACCTATTTGCAGGGGTCCATGACCCCCGCCTGTTGCAAAAATACATTGGACCTCTGTCCATTGAGAGGCGCATTGGAAAGGTAGCTGTTATATCCCGTATTTTATACGTTTGGATATTTCAGGATCGTCGTGGTAAAGTTAAGGGAATGACCATTTTCCAAATGTATTTCAACGTACGAGTTGGTTATAAATATTATTTATGAATATTATTGCATGAAAATATTGAGAAAGGTTAAGGGTAAAAAGGGAGATTCGCAAAGTGGTCTATGATAATATTGTGGAAAGCTAGGGGTAGAATGGGAATTTCACAAAGTTCATAAAAAAACTCAAGAAAAGGCCACATGGCCGTGTAGTATGTGTGGTGTATGCCATATTTTAATGAATAAGGGAAATTGTGCATGTGCATGGATGAAGCTTGCAAGAGAAGACAATTGGTCTTCTTGATTTATTTTGTAGAAAAATTCAAGAAAAAGAGAAGAAAACTCTAGGAAAGGAAAGAAACGGAGAAATGTGGCTATTTCATATTTAATGGGGGGCTAATCATGAATTAGAAGAAAACATATGGACCAAGCTTATAAGACAAGCCAAGTGGTCTTCTTGATTTATTTCCAAGAAAATACAAGAAAATTCTAGAGAGGGCATGTGCCCCTCACATGACCATGGAATTATATATATATATATATATATAAGGGAAGTCATCTTTTAATTCAAGACTTTTAGAAAGAAAGAACACAAAAATAAAAGAAGAGGAGAAGAGGAGAGGGAGCTAGGTTCGGCCACCATGGCCAAATTTGGGGTCATGGGAATTGAGCAAGAAAAATATTTTCTCCTATTATTCTAAGCAATTGGAGGGTCCTCTTTAACATGGAGTAGTTGTTGGAGCAAGAAGAGCACATATTCTTGCAAGTTACCAATCATAGCCAAGTAAGGAGCTAAGAAGGAAAGGTAAGGATTCATCCTCTTTCATGTGTTATGGATGGTTGTGAGCATTGTAGTATGGAGGAGTGAATGAAATTCATGAGAATATGGAATTTATGTTATGGCCGAGTATATGTATTATTGTGTAATGATGATGAACAAGTTTTATTTAGTCTTTGGTTGTTGTTGTAATGTGTAAAAGTGAATGAAAAGTATGAAATTATGCATGTTGAAGTTGTAGTTGTATATGCATGGTATTGGCCGTAAGTATGAGGTGTTGTGTAAGAAAGAATGAATTAAATTTATGTGGTGTATTGGTTGTTGTTGTAATGTATGAAAATGGATGAAATTCATATGTGATAGAAGCATGGTGGTGGCCGTGACTTGCATGGTTGTGGCCGTGTATGTTGTGTGTTGAGCCGTGTGTGTGTGGGTTGTGTTATGTCGTGTTGTGTTGTGTTGTGTTGTGTTGTATTGCATGGGGAAGAACGAAGGAATTTTATATAGTATGTTGTGTTGTTGTTGTTGTGATATGTAAAGATGGATGAAAATGCATGAAAATATGTAAGAAAATGGTTGTGGTTGAATAGCGGGTGTTTTGGTAGGATAAGATAAATTGATGTAATTTGATATTCTAGCTGTCGCCGTTATGAATTATGTGATATTGAATGAAGGGTGTCGTCGAAGTTAATGTATACGAATAATAAGTAGATGTATGGTTGGGATTGACGTTGAAGGTTTCAGATGAAATAGTATGTTGATTAAGTTGTTGGAACATTGTGTGAATTAAATTGAATTGGATTGAATTAAATCGAATTAAATTGAATGTTGGAATATTGCTAGAATAATTGTTAGTATTGTTGTTTATTTGGCCGGGTTAAATTCCCGGATTGATGTTGTTGATTTGGGGTCGAGCCATATTCTCGGGGTTGGTGTATTTACAGGGGAGATGCTGTCGAACTTTCGGCAGAATATAAATGAATGTGCTTGAGAGGTTAAGGCAAGTATATGACCAAGGATCTAAATGAATGCATGAACTCTTTTGAATGTAGACTAGCAAGTCTGGACGGGTGAGCGTAACAAGTTGGTCGCGGCACAGGTATGTTAAGGCTCGTCCCTTTCTTTCTATGGCATGATCCCGATGTTATAATTTTGTAATTGTTTCCATATCGTCCGTGTTTTGAAAGTTAGATGTCTATGATTCTAGGGTATGCTTACTTCCCCGATAACCCGTCAATGTTTTCCAAAATGGTAGTATTTCTCTAAAATAAAGGTTATGGTGTCGTAAGCTCTTATGGCAATGACGATGGATATGTTTCACGATGACAATGATGAGGTCAAGATTGAGAATGTTCTATGACGATTATGATAAGAATGATTTTCCAAAATATGACTTCTGAAATGTTCATAAAAGGTTCTGAACTTCAAACGCTCATAACTTTCGTATACTAATTCCGATTGACCCGAAACATATTTCTGAGTCTTTATGTGTTCCCCATAACGTCCTTATTTTCAAAAACCAGAAGTTATGAATTCAAAACATGATTTCCTTTCCAAAAGTTATAAATGTTTTCCAAAATATACATTTTTCTCCAAAATCCAAGTTTTACGATTGTGAAAGTTTTATAACTAAAACAACGACTACGAAGTTATGATGATAATAATGAAGCCAGACATGAGAAAGTGTCTATGACGAATATGCCAAGGATATGTTCTTACCATGAATACGACGATATGAAATGCTAAGCTACTTTTGGATAATGACTATTTTGAAGGTTTTAAAGTACACGGGGTAATATGTTATGATCCCATTTTATGTTTTTCCCAAGATAATGTTCTTCATTGATAGTCTCGCCTTATAATTGTTCCTTCAAGGCGGGACATGTCGACCATGATGATTCCATAATACAATCGGAGGTTACCGACCTTACGTCACTCCGATAGACACATGACTTTCCTTGGGCTCTCATGCATGCTATATATGTATATGGGAGGGGGGAAGGGATACATGTATATGGGGATATGGGGAAGGGAAACATGTTTCATCGCCACCTGGTCAGCTGGCATTATCATCCCGGACGCGGGATGCCCGGACGCGGGATGCCCGGACGCGGGATGCCCGGACGCGGGATGCCCGGACGCGGGATATATGGGCGAGCCGACGTATTTCGGCGCTATGTGGGTGAGTCGACCTGTTCGGTGCTATGATATGATATGACCGATAAGCATGCATGGTTTCCGCCCTAAGTGGCATTCATATGTACATGTACTTCAATCAGTCTATGATACATTATATGACTCTCTATGATATGATATGATATGACATGATATGATATGAAACGACAGGATATGATATGACATGATATGACATGATACGACAGGATATGATATGACATGATATGATATGATACGACATGATACGCTATGATATGATATGATATGATATGATATGATACGGTATGACATGATATGATATGACACGATATGATATGACATGATATGTTCCCTACGAGATGCCATATGATTCCCTTGTGATTATATCCACTGGTACCTCTCCTTGTATTGTCGTTCATGCCTTACATACTCAGTACATTGCTCGTACTGACCCCTCTTCTTCGGGGGCTTTCCAGCCATGCCCCATGACCCCTTGGGTGCGCCCCGTGGCGCCATGGCAAGCCTCTCAGCGCCTAGCGCCATGGACGGCCCCGTGGTCTCGGACGCTCCAAGTGACAAGGTTGCTTCTGCCTATGTCACCCCATCAATGTCCCTCGCTCGCGCCCCTATGCTGGCCATGCCCCAACGCTTGCCCAGCGCCCAGTGACAGTGCAGCCCTGCTACAGTGCTAGCGCTCAGCGCCCAGTGCCTGCGCCCTAGTGCGCGCGCGCACTGTGCCCTGCGGGCACGACAGTGCCCTGACCGAGGGTGCATATGGACCTGCTCTAGTTAGGTCTCTTTTGTTGTAAATATAGTGTATTTTACTTTATGTATTTTTTGTTGTGATTCTCTAGAAAGTTTATGTCTAGTCCTGTAACTTGGGTTTTTATTTTTAAAGCATTATTAGGGAGCATCAAGCAATCAAAACTTTCAAGCAAGCAATCAATTCTCTGTACTGGTGTCTCTCCCCCTCGACACCACTTGCTCTCATTGTAATATCTTTCATTAATGCAAACAAGCTCTCTTTCTTTCTCATTCTCAATTCACATTTTTGTTCTCTCAATTGCTCTTGACATTGGTTTTCCCGCACGGCACTAACAGTCTCGTCTAGCGTGCGGAGGGGACCCCGGTTGGCGGACAGTAACCTTGGAATCATCGGTTGCTTAGCCTTACGTCGCCCTTCCAAGAAGTCTCAAGAAGGCGCCGCGTAACAGTAAGCATGTGGATGCAAGAAGTGTTTCTTCTAGAAAAAGTGTAAATAAGTATGACGAAGGTTTTAAAAGGTATTATGAGATATAAACGGTTCTTTTATCTTATGCTATTCTTCGTGCTTTAATCATGTTATTATTCATGCCTTACATACTCAGTACATTATTCGTACTGACGTCCCTTCTTGTGGACGCTACGTTCATGCCCTTAGATAGACAGGTAGGGGGAACTGATCCGTAGGTGCTTTATCAGAGAATTTTCAGGAGCACTCCCCTTACTTCGGAGCTGCCGTCTGTTTGATATTAGTCCCGATGGTCACAAGTATTATATGTAGAGTCTCGTAGAAATGTGTGTACAGTTGGACGTTTCATAACCCTACCGGTTCATATTGTTGTACAATATTTTAGTAGCCTTGTCTACTGGTGATGATGGGCATACTTATTGAAGATTATATAGAGATGTGCCGCTATATTGTGATATATGTCCTTACATATTATGATATCCATGAGCTGTCTTTATGGTCCAGCTAGAAATGACTATGAGATGTATGTTTAGAGGTGCTTGGTGTGTTAGCTCCGGGTGCCCGTCATGGCCCTCCGGTTGGGTCATGACAAGTGTGGTATCAGAGCAGTTCGTCCTAGGGAGTGTCTACGAGCCGTGTCCAGTAGAGTCTTGTTTATGGGTGTGAAGCGCGCCACACTTATAAACAAGAGGCTGCAGGGCATTTAGGAATGATTGACCCTTTTTTGTCATCTTAGATCATGTCGTAAAGCTAAATTATAGGGTGTGATGTCCCTTATGCTAATCCTAAATGTTTTGATTATGGATGAGTAGTTGATTATGCCGTCATGAGGTAATTGATGAGAAATGAAGTTGTTACTCCGAAAGGTATGTTTGCTGCCTTATTGATATTGATAGACTTTCATATAAGAACTCGAGCTAGATGTTACGGGTATTTGTGATCGCCCTGTGAGGCATTGGATGTGCTTTCTGGGCTGTGTACAGGAATGAGGCAGTAAGAAGTATAGGGGAAACTATGCCGAAATTTTTACAATTTGAATAGTTTGAGTGTCTATGTTATAGAGAAAGAATGAAGAAAAAAATGTGACAATCGGATGTTTGGTAAGTTATGATTGAATGAACAATTATGAGATGCTTTCAAAGAGAAGTTTTAGAATGATTGTAATTTAATTTAAGGGAAGAACCCTGGAGGGGGAGAAATGATAGTAATTAAAGGAGTTGGAATGAGTGCATTCGAGATTTCGTAGAATTGAGATTTATTGATGATATAGGGAAAGTTGACACTAAGAATTCTAATGTAGTATTACAATTTATAGATTGGTGAGTAAGAGATAACGAAAAGATATGAATAAGGGAAAGGAAGTTAACGAGTAGGGAAAAGTTTTACTCTAGGAGTTTATATATATATACATAAGATCAGGATGGGTTGATAACAGGCACACAGACTTGTTTATCAGACTTTCCTATATGATGTGGGCTTACATTGGGATTTGGAAGTCACTAGTCATTCGACTTCAAGGGGGTTATGAGTATTTGATAGTTGGTACTATTCTGAGAATCATTATGGCCAAGTTACTTTGGGTATTAATGACGACCTTGAACTCAAGAATGAGAAATGGATAGGTAAGTTGGATTGTAATTATGATTGTCTTCTAGATTTCTTATATAACTTCTAAATGTGATGTTTCTTGGCCGACGAAGGAAGTAGAGATTGTATCAACCTTCGGAATATGTGGTGTATTTCTAGCTAATCATTATAAGAAGGCTTCACATCATATTTTTCTTCAGACGGGTGTTGTGAAGGCTATTGACGATAGAGAAATTAGGTGCAATGTCAGTTTATGGGTAAGGAGAGAAGAGAGTAGGTGTACAAATGAAGATAAAATATCGCAAGGATCGATTCGATTGCTACAGAAAAGTAAAGGATGTGAGGTTGATTATTTTAGACAGAGAGACAGGGTACAAGTACGAGTAAAGATTTTTAGATAAAGTTATATCTCCAGGAGTTACAATTAGGACGTAGGAAGGTATGCTAGGAAGACCTACAGATTTAGACATATGAAAAAAAAGAATATGGGGAACCAGAATAGCCGAGGGTAAATATGAAGCCATGTTGATACATTCACTTAGAAAGCGGAAAACCCCCCATTCAAAGGCGATTTTAGAAATAGAAAGGATTTGTATTTCTAATAGAATATTCTACGAATTCCAGGGCCAATGCTGTAGAATGGCAAGTAGGGAAGAGCGCTTTATGAGCAAGGGAAAAAAACCCTAAGGGAAAAAGTAAGAAAAGTGGACTAATGAATTGGCAAAGGAAGTTGTGTAGCCATCAAGGACAAGAGGAAGGATAATAAGCCAACAAGTCTTGCCAAGAGGCAAAACATCGGTAACATGGGATAAGAGTCTTGATAAGGAGTACAGAAATTCGATCATAAAGGAAATAAGATGAACTACGGGACAATATGAGCTAAGCTAATGAAAGGATGAGTTGTGGGAATGAATGGTAGAGAGTATCAACTCCTAATGATATAATATAGATATAAATCGGAATTGGTAACTAAGAGCAAGAAAAATCTCAAGGATATTAGTAAAAAGATAGTTATAAAGGAAGATTAGGGCTGGAGGTTGGGCACTCCATAAGGAGCCTAACAAATTCTTGTGTCGTCATTAATTCATTAACCTAGGGGACTACTAGTCATGAGAGGTAGAATTGAAAAGACAATAAATAAGGCATTTGAATTGTATCCAATATGTATAAGCATTTGGATTTGATACAAGAACTCAACTAGCAAAAAGGAAAGTAAGTTAAACTATGCGATGAAAACAACTTCGGCATTATAAGGAATAGAGGAGTTGAAGGATCTCTAAGGTCGGCCAGATGACTATCAAAGACGGTTGACACCTAAAGGTTACGGGTATATGAGAACATCCTTTAAAAAGGGGAGAAGAACAAATTCAATTCTAAGATGAGCTACAATATTTCCAAGCTCAAAAGAGGAAAATATATTGGATTGAAGGAGTCAAATTTCGAGATGAACCGATATGTCAAGAGTGTGCTACAGAAAAGTGAGAATGGATTGAATGCAGGTATATTATGAGACAAATATGGAAGGAGAATGAGTTTCGCCAATGCGGTACGTTGCATTCCGGACTATGACTCGAATCACTCGCGTCAAAGAAATTTTAATTACATTTAGATATGCAGTAAAGTACTACAAAGGGTAGTAGAAGGAGTGAGGAAGACCGCATATGACCAGGAATAAGTTTAAGGGACAATTGAGACTACTAAAAAGAACTTGTAGCACTAGAAGAGATGAGAGCTTTAAAAGAGGAATATTTATAGGAAGTTCAACAATATTCAAAGGAAAGGAAGATATTGTGCCTATGGATAACAAGACAACAGTGCTGTCTAAGGTTAGGGAGTACCTCGTAAGGCGCGAAATTCCAAGCTGCTGGTTATATCAATTGTGAGAGTGTATGACATAGAACCATATAAACAATCGCCATGATGAAATGGATAACAGAATGATGCAAGGACGAAGATAAGGAGCCGAAGAAGAATACAGGTTAGTTTAAGTCTCAATTAGTCACTGGTATAAGAGAGCCAAGGACTTAAGGAGGGAAGCTTACTCGTATTAGAAGGAAATTATGATTAAGTAAGATTTTATTTTAGTCCCATGTTTATTAGTTATATTGTAATTATGTTAAGATGGGAGGAGAAGAAATTGAAGGAAAAGTTCAAATATGAATTTGATGATATCTCAAGTCGTTAATTAGCTTGAACTGTGATTATTACTATATTATGAGTATAATCTAGTTACGAGAAAGTATTATATACACGTATATAAGGTTGACTAGTACAAAAAGGGATAATCTAAAATAGTACCAAAAAAGCAAGCGAGGAAGGGTGCCATATCTGAATAAGAGAGTTTGTCCACTAGTAGAGAAATAAGAAGCAAGGAAAAAGAGTACAACAATTAAGAATATTCACAAGATCGGCAGAGAGCTGTAGCGATCATGAGCCGAGACCACCTTAATGAGTGCAGGACGATAGCTGGATATCAGTTGACCACCGGTTACATACATGGGGACATGAGGATATGAAATTAATGGGTGAGTTTGATAGAAAGTTAAGGGAATATGAAAGAATACTAATGAGCCCACAATGTAAGAGCATGGAGATCCACAACTAATGGAGGACAACCGTTTAAAGAAATTAATGATAGCATCGTAAGCTCACAAGCTACAACATTCGAGGACGAATGTTTCTAAGGGGGGAAGGATGTTACACCTCGAACTTTCAGAGCATTAGCATGCCACGTACTTCACCATATGAATGGAGTATCCGAGATATCCCATGAAGTTTTGAGAGGTACAAGCCATGGGAGGTACGTAATAATGAAGCACAGGATGAATTACGATCTCGTAAGTCATAACCGGGAAGGACAACATTGGAACCAAAGGAAATGACCATTATCAAGAATTATTAATGATAAATATCAAGTATGGAGAGTTTCAGAAGATTCCGGGACCAAGCAAATCAAGGAAAATATGTTTGTCGAAAATTTGAAAAAAAGTTGGCAGAATTTTGGACAGAATTTTGGGTCATATTTGGAGAGGTATATCTCTAGGTATATTAGGAGTTTTAAGGTTTTTCAAAAGCCTAAAATGAAGTTCGTCGAGTCTAGTTTCCAACGCAACAAACTGCTCATCAAAAAGACATCGGAGTAAGGAGTTATGGCCATTTTAAGATGACCCTCCAAACTACCAAATGGCTTCCGCGGGTCCCACTTGGGAAAGTCGGTTCCACAGACTTTCAAGGTGTATAAAACCACCCATCAACCCTAGTTTTTCAGAATTTTACACACCCATTAGTTCTATAGATCTCCAAACACATGCCCCAAACATTTATAGCACATTAAATCAAGAATTTAACAAGATTACACCAAACTAATCCATGAAAGGTGAATGTTCTTGCTTCAACTTGATGTTGTGGTAAGTTTGGTCTTGGAGAAAGTTTGTGTGGCTATATTTATTCAAGTATAAGGTATGTTCCTCATCCTATCTCTTATGTTGAGTTGATTTGAAGGTTTAGCAAGTCTTAAAAGTTAAAATAGTTATGGAGGAAAGGTCATAAAGTGTTGTGTTGTAGCTGTTGTGTTATGGACTATTTTGAGCATGTTGTGGCTGTATGGTTGGGATGATTTACATTTATATGGATAGTATCTAATGTTGTTGGTGTGTTGGTGAATTACGCTCCTGGATTAGGAAGAAAGGAAGTGTATATTTTTGTTGTATGTTGAAAAACATCGTGTGGGATGTTTTATGGAATATTTTGGTATTGATGATGATGTTGTTGATATTAGTATTGCTATTGTTGTTGTTTTGTTGATATTATGATTTCGGGCGAGGGATATAAACAGGGGAGATACTACCTACATTTCGGTAAATTTTAAAAGGAATTAATTTGAGGGCTTAAGACAAGCATATGACAACAAGCCTAACAATAATACGAATTCTCTTGAATGTAGATTTATGAGCTTGGGAGGATAAGCGTTAAATAGTTAAGGTTAAGGCGACCAAAAAGGTATGTTAAGGCTAGTCCCTTTCTTTCAAAAGGCATGATTCCTATTTTATGATTCCATACATATATTTCATAACCTTCTTACTTCCAAAAGTTAGAAGTTCGTGATTCTTAAAAGCTTCTTATGATGCTAAAGATGAGATGTTTTATTTGATGAACGTGATGATGATTATTTTAATTCTATAAATTCCAAAGCTTATGATTTTAATGCTATTATGAGATTATTGAGCTTATTTCATGATTTTCTCGATTTTATTAATTGTTGTTGATCTCACCTCATAATACTTGTTCCTTCGAGGTGAGATATAGCGATGACGATAATTCCATTTCTAATGATATCCAAGTTCATCATTCTTGATACTCTCACGACACTATTGATCTCATCTTACGATAGTTGATCCTCTAAGGAAAGATGTGGTGATATTGATAACGATGATGATGATGTGCCTTATTTAGGTACTCTTGTATATGTATATATGTAGTCATGTGTGACACCAGGTCCTGTAAGGGCAGGGTACGGATACTACCGAGTCCCGAAAGGGCTGGGTATGGATACTACCTAGTCCCGAAAGGGCCGGGTACGGATATGACCGAGTTCGGAAACCATCGAGTCCCGAAAGGGCCGGGTACGGATAATACCGAGCCTATAGGGCCGGGTAAGATGTTGTATTGTACTGTAAGTTATTGCATATGTAACCATATGGATGTAAGAAGTGTTTCTTCTAGAAAAAGGGTAAATAAGTATGACGAATGTTTTAAAAGGTATTATGAGATATAAATGGTTCTTTTATCTTATGATATTCTTCATGCTTTAATAATGTTATTATTCATGGCTTACATACTCAGTACATTATTCGTACTGACGTCCCTTCTTGTGGACGCTGTGTTTATGCCCTTAGGTAGACAGGTAGGGGGACCTGATCCGTAGGTGCTTTATCAGTGAATTCTCAGGAGCACTCTTACTTTGGAGCTGCCGTCTTTTTGATCTTGGTCCCGATGGTCACAAGTATTCTATGTAGAGACTCGTAGACATGTGTGTACAGTTGGACGTTTCATAACCCTACCGGTTCATATTGTTGTACAATATTTTAGTAGCCTTGTTGACTGGTAACGATGGGCATACTTGTTGAAGATTATTTAGAGATGTGTTGTTATATTGTGATATATAACCTTACACATTACAATATCCATGAGCTGTCTTTATGGTCCACCCAGAAATGACTATGAGATGTATGTTTAAAGGTGCTTGGTGTGTTAGCTTCGGGTGCCCGTCATGGCCCTCTGGTTGGGTCGTGACATCTCATCCTACGATACTTGGCCTCTACAGGAAGGTATATTAATGATGATGTTGACGCTACTTAGGTACTCTTATGTGTATAAGTAAGTACATATGTATGACCATTATTTAACACCGAGCTTGTATGGCTGGGTATGATATTCATTGCGCGCACTCCACTGCAGTAGAGTATGGACAACACCGAGCCTTGCTATAGTCGGGTATGTGTGACACCGAACCTCCATTGTCGGGTATGGTACTATGATATATGTATTCGTATGTATGAAGCGTTTCATAGAAAAAGAGTATATATATATATATGGTTCTCTTATCTCATGATGCTTTTATGGTTCTCTTATCTCATGCCCGCAGGTAGACAGGGAGATAGACTTGATCCTTAGGTTGCATATCCAGAGATTACTTGGTGGAGCTCTATTTGATTCGGAGCTGCAGCTGTTAGTACTATTATTTTGTGTATATACATATGGGCGTGGCGGGGCCCTGTCCCATCTATATGATGATGTTTCATACTCTTCTTAGAGGCTCGTAGACAGTTGTGTATAGCTAAATGTCCCTTAGCCTTGTCGGCTCATATTTTGTATATCATTTTGTTTGCCTTATTGGCTTGTATATATGTGTACGGGCATAGTTGATGATGTATATGTGAAAGTGCCTTGACTGATAAGTTTTGTGTTATTGATGCACACGAATTGTGAGTTAGCCATGCAGCTCACCTAGACATGATTGTGGAAGTAAGATGAGCGGTGGGTTAGCTCCGGGTACTCGTCATGGCCCTCCGGTTGGGTCGTGACAAAAGAGATATCAGAGCAGTTCCGTCCTAGGGTGTGTCTGCAAGACGTGTCTAGTAGAGTTTTGTTTATCGGTGTGTTGCGCGCTACACTTATAAACAGGAGGCTGCGGGCATTTTAGGAATGAATGACCTTCTTTCTTCATAGATCATGTGATAGAGCTACGATATAAGGATTTCTCTTTCCTTGACCATGTGTCATATATTTCAGAAATGCCTGTAAAGAGAAAAGCTATAGCAGCCCAAAAGGGCAAGACAGTGACAGGGAGGTGGACTGAGAGAGTATCGCCGACTGTTATAGAGGAGGGTGAGTCCCAGAATGAGGTTCCATCTCGGTCCTCTCATTCGTTGCCTATTTAAGAGGAGTATGAGTGAGCCTCAGCCCCAGCTCCAGCACCTCCAGCTCCTCCACCAGATGCTTCGGCCCAAGATATGAAAGAGGCCATTCATTTGTTGACTCAGTTAATCACCGCTCAGGCCCAACAGCAGAGTATAGGTCATGGTAATAGGGCAGTTAGTGCAAGAGCCCGTGATTTTATTAGCTTGAACCCTCCAAAATTATTTGGGTCAAAGCCGGATGAGGACCCTCAAAGCTTTTTCGATGGAATGTTGAGAACACTCCGGTTAATGCATGCTTCTGACGTGGAATCGGTATAGTTAGCATCATATAGATTGCGGGATGTTGTGGTTCATTGGTATACGGTTTGGATGTCTTCTAGGGGAGTCAATACACCTCTCCCTGTATGGCAGGAATTTGTTGATGCTTTCCTTCGACATTACTGTCCCCTAGAGGTTCGGCGGGCTAGAGCCGATAAGTTCTTGAATCTTAGGCAAGGAAGTATGAGTGCCTTAGAGTATGGTCTCCACTTGAATTCTTTGGCTAGGTATGCTCCGGCCATGGTAGATGATATGGGTGATAGAGTGCACCGATTTGTGAGTGGCTTAGGGCCATATTTGATGGATAAGTGCTTGACTGCATCACTTCAAGATGGTATGGACATTTCCCGCATTCAAGCACATGCCCAGAATTTTGAGGAAAGCCAACAACCGCAAAGAAGTGAGCGTGAGTTTGACAGAGGTTATAACAAGTAGGCTAGATCTTCGGGTCCGACTAGTGAGTTTAGAGGAGGGAAAAGACAACAGTTTTCTAGGCATTCAGGACATTCCATGACTAGTACACCTCCGCGATACATAGGCCAGAGATTTGATAGATCTATTCATTCCAAGCCAAGCCAGAGTTTTAGAGCTTTAGGTTCTCATCACAGGGATGACTCGAGTTAGGCAAGATCGCCCATACCATGATGTTCTCAGTGCGAGAAGTTACATTGGGGCTAGTGCCGATTGGGTTCAGATGTTTGCTATGCATGTGGTCAGTCAGGCCATATCATGCGTGACAGCCCTTCGACTGGTGGTAGGGGTAGGTCCAGCCCTCAGGGTCAGCAGCTGGGTCTTCATCATCTATACACCTTCTAGGGAAAGGCTCACAGACGCCAGTCGGACATGGTAGAGGTAGAGGAGGAGCCCCCAGTTCTAGTAGTCCTCAGCACCGTATTTATGCATTGGCTAGGCGACAGGATCTTGAGTCCTCCCCTGATGTCGTCACAGGTATATTGTCGGTATTTTCTCTTGATGTATATGCATTGATAGATCCAGGCTCCACATTGTCATGTTTTACTCCTTATATTGCGGGTCGACTTTGGGTGGAACCGGAGTCAATTAAAACTTTTGAGGTATCGACACCCGTTGGTGAACCGGTGATAGCTAGCTGAGTATATAAAAAAATTGTGTAGTTGTGATTTGTAATCATCGTACTATGGCTGATTTACATGAGTTGAAAATGGTGGACTTTAATATTATTATGGGCATGGATTAGTTGGCTTCTTGCTATGCCAATGTCTATTGTAGAACAAAGATGGTTCGCTTCCAGTTTCCGGGAGAGCCAGTTTTAGAATGGAATGGAAATACAACGTCTCCGAGAGGTAGGTTTATTTCCTATCTCAAGGAAAGAAAGATGATTGCTAAGGGTTGCATTTATCATTTAGTCTGGGTTTGAGATATAGAAGCCAAATCACCGACTCTTCATTCTGTCCCCGTAGTGAATGAGTTTTCGGATGTATTCCCAGATGAGCTTCCAGGCCTCCCTCCAGAGTGGGAGATTGACTTTGCTATCGATGTGCTACCGAATACTAAACCCATATCTATTCCTCCTAATAGAATGGCTCCCGCAGAGTTGAGAAAGTTGCAGGAACAATTGAAGGACTTGCTCGAGAAAGGCTTCATTAGGGATAGTTTATCCCTGTGGGGAGCACCCATGTTGTTCGTAAGAAAGAAAGATGGCTCCCTGCGAATGTGCATTGATTACAAACAACTGAATAAGGTGACACTCAAGAACAAGTATCCGCTTCCAAGGATTGATGACTTATTTGATCAATCACAAGGTGCCAAATGGTTTTCAAAGATAGACTTGAGATCCAGGTATCATCAGGTGAGAGTTAGGGAGGAAGATATTTCTAAGACGGCCTTTAGAACAAGATATGGTCATTTTGAGTTCCGGGTAATGTCATCTGGGCTAACCAATGCACCAACAGTATTCATGGATTTGATAAACACTGCGTTAATACCTTTCTTGGATTTATTTGTGATTGGGTTCATTGATGACATCCTGGTATATTCTCGGTCCGAGGCAAAACATGTAGAACATTTACGTACCATCCTTAGAGTTCTCCAAACTCAAGAGCTGTTTGCAAAAATTTCAAAGTGCGAGTTTTGGTTGGATTCGGTGACCTTTTTGGGGCATATTATTTCAGTCGATGGCATTCGGGTGGATACCCATAAGATTGAGGCTGTGAAGACTTGGCCAAGGCCTACCACACCTACGGAGGTTCGTAGTTTTCTGGGTTTGGCAGGTTATTACAAGAGGTTTGTAGAAGGCTTTTCTTCTATTTCTGCACCATTGACAAAGCTAACTCAGAAATCAGCAAAGTTCCAATGGACGGAAGCTTGTGAACGCAGCTTTCAGGAGTTAAAGAATAGATTAACTTTTGCCCCGGTCGTGACACTTCCAGAAGGACCGAAAGGATATGTTGTCTAATGTGATGCTTCAGGCGTTGGGTTAGGGTGTATGTTGAGGCCGCATGGTTAGGTGATTGCTTATAGTTCAAGGTAGTTGCGAGATCATGAGAAAAATTATCCAACCCATGATCTTGAGTTAGCTGCGGTGATTCATGTATTGAAGATGTGGAGACATTATTTGTATGGTGTCTATGTATATATTTATATGGATCACAAGAGCCTTCAGTATATTTTCAAGCAGAAAAAATTGAATTTTTGACAACAGCGATGGTTGGAGTTGTTGAAAGATTATGATGTTAACATCCTATATCATCCCGGGAAGGCGAACGTTGTGGCTGATGCTGTCAGCCGTAGATCTATGGGAAGCTTATGTGATGTTCAGCTAGAAAAAAAGAGAGTTAGCTCGTGAGCTCCAGCAGTTAGCTAGCCTAAGAGTCCGGGTACTGGACTCGGGCGATATGGGACCTACCATTCAGAATTCAGCTATCTCGTCATTAGTAGTTGAGGTTAAAGAGCGCTAGTATGAGGATCCCATGCTAGTTCACTACATAAATACCCTTCCCTAGAAGAAGAAGTCATCCTTTGAAATTTCTGGAGATGGAGTTCTCCGATGTCGAGGCAGGTTGTGTGTTCCCGATGTTGCAGGATTATGCCATCAACTATTGAAAGAAGCCCATTGTTCCCGCTATTATGTTCATCCCGGAGCAACAAAAATGTATCATGATCTTAAATACATATACTGGTGGAATGGAATGAAGAAAGATATAGCGGAATTGATGGCTCAATGTCCCAATTGTTAGTAAGTGAAAATTGAACACCGAAAGACCAGTGGATTGTTGCAAGCTATGGGAATTCTGACTTGGAAATAGGAAGTGATAAATATGGATTTCATCGCAGGCTTACTTCGTTCTAAGCATAAATATGATTCTATATGGGTAATTGTGGATAGACTCACGAAGTCAGCTCATTTCTTACCAGTCAGAACTACATACGCTGCTGAAATATATGCAAAACTTTATGTCAAAAAGATATGTGACTCCATGATGTCCCAGTATCTATTATTGACGATAGAGGGACACAATTTACAGCCAATTTTTGAAAATTATTTCAAGAAGGTTTGGGGACTCAGGTGAGTTTTAGTACATCATTTCATGCACAGACTGATGGGCAAGCTGAGTGTATCATCCAAAGTCTGGAGGATATACTACGGGCATGTGTGTTGGATTTTGGAGGTAGTTGGGATGATCATTTACCGCTTATTGAATTTGCTTATAACAACAGTTACCATTCCAGTATCCAGATGGCCCCATAGGAGGCTTTATATGGGCGCAAGTGCAGATCTCTAATTGGGTGGTTCGAAGTAGGAGAAATTAAACTAATAGGGCCAGACTTGGTCCAGCAAGCTAAAGAGAAGGTCAAGCTCATACAGGATCGATTATTAACAGCTCAGAGTCGTCAGAAATCCTATGCAGATAATCGTCAATGAGATTTAGAGTTCCAAGTGAATGATTGGGTATTATTGAAGGTGTCGCCAATGAAGAGCGTCATGAGATTTGGCAAAAAGGGCAAGCTTACTCCTCTGTATATTGAGCCTTATGAGATTGTACGCAAGGTTAGCCAAGTGGCTTATAAACTAGATCTACCTTCGGATTTGGAGTCAGGCCATCCAGTTTTCCATGTATCGATGGTTCGTAAGTGCATCATAGATCCTTCCAAAATTGTACCAGTAGATGATGTCCAAGTCACTGAACAATTGTCTTATGAAGAAGTTCCCGTTGCCATTCTAGATAGGCAAGTACGGAGACTCAGAACCAAAGATGTAGCTTTAATTCAGGTCTTATGGAGAAATAATAATAGAGAGGAAATGACTTGGGAAGCTGACAAAGACATGAAGTTTAGGTATCCACATTTATTTTGTTATATCCTGTATTTTGTACATTCGGATACTTCAAGATAGTTGCGATAAGTTAAGGGCAAAGCTATATTTTTGATCTTGTTTAATACACAAGTTGTTTATGAAAATTATTGATGTGGAAATATTAAGAAAGGCTAGGGGTAAAAAGGGAAATTCACAAGGTGGCTCATGGAAATATTACGGAAAAATTGGGGTTAAAAGTGATTTGTGGAAACTTATAATTCCTGAACAAAAGGGCCAAGTGGCCGTGTAATATGGTGTGGGCTATGGGCCACATGGATGCTTAATATAAGTAAATATAAGATGACTAATTAATCATATTCTTCATCTTCATCCCTTAGAAAATTCAAGAACCTTGGAGAAAAATAAAGAGAAGCCATTCGGCCATGGCATAGCCGAACAAGGCCTTGGGAAAATTTGATCACAAAAATTATTTTCTTCTAGCAACTCAACCAATTGAAAGGTCCTCTTTAACGTGAAGTAGTTGTTGGAGCAAGCAAAACACTTATTTGTGCCCTTTACCACCATAGCCAAGTTGAGAAGTGTAGTGAAGAAAGGTAAGGTTTAATCCTCTTCTTCATATGTTATGAATGTTTTGTACATGTTGTAGTGTGTGGAAATGGATTAAAACCATGAAATATTTGTGTTGGGATGGTGGCCGAATATGGGATGCTTTGTATGGCAAGGAATGAACTAATTTTATCTAGTATTTTGGTTGTTGTCGTCATGGATTCTATGATGAAAATGAGAGTTTAATGATTCAAATTGAAGTTGAAATTGTTGTTGGCTGTTTTAGAAGCCAATGTGATTTGAATGTAGTCTTCTTGTATTTATGGAAAATAATGTTGTTAGTGTGTGAATTGTTGGTGTAGTTCATGAATTTGAAAGAAGGAAATGTGTTGTTATTGCTCTTGTTGCATTTGGAAGGTTTCGGGTAGTGTGTGTTGGTGGGGCCGTTTTAATGTCATGCAGAGTGTTTGAAGTGTTCTTGAGTTTTGTTTGAATGGTTTCGGAATAGTATTTGAGTGTGCGAGCATTGGTGTTAGCTTGATTGTATGTAGTTGAAGTGAATGTAGATGGAATCCCATCGAATTATGAAAAAGGGAGTTGCTAATGTTAGAATGTGTTTTGAATTAATTGTTGATGTTGTTAATATGGTTGTTGGTATTGTTGTTGATGATTTGGCCAAGTTGAATTCTCGGGGTTGTTGAATTTACAGGGGAAATGCTGCCCAAATTTCTGTAGACAAGTGCTAGCTTAGGATTGAATTCCTAAGTACTTGTAGCTAACGTTTGGTATTTAATGACGTTATTGTAGATCTTGGGGAGCCCGATACCTGAGTTGGGATTAGCTTAGGAAGCGGGCAAGGTATGTAAAGCTTACCCTTTCTTTCTTTATTTCTTTCTTTCTTTTGACATGCCTTAGATGTAAATAAGATGTGATACAAACCTCGGGGTAACTCCTTTCATAAGATCCGAGCATGTCGACGATTCTCATTCACTTCTTGATGTTACACTCCTAATATAGTCGTACTATGGTCCTTAGGTCTTTTGTATAATTGGATAAAGAACGTGTATACAGAATTTTTGTTCTTAAAGGTCTTATGTCGAATAATGTCTCTAACTTTCCTAGACGTGCTCGGATCGCTCCGATACGTTCTTAGGGAGTTCTAAAGCGAATAATGTCTGTAACTTTCGTAGGCGGTCTCGGATTGCTTTGAATCGTTTGTAGAGGTTCCTGTAGTAAAATGCCCATAACTTTCTTATACTAAATTGGATTGACTCGAAACGTGTTTATGATCCTTCAGGGGTCGGTAAGTGTACTTGTCTATCGAGTCTTAAAAATTGATTTATGTGCATATGATTTCTCACTACTCTGCTCGTGCATACTGTTATTATATCTTTCGCCGTGTCCCGGGCCGGTTTTGTCATCGTGCGCACTATGTTATATTCGGCAGTATGATGTGTTACGGTTTCCCCAAGTCCCCCACTAGCGGGCCGGGTACCGTTTATGTATGTTATGGTGTTATGATGTGTTATGTTGCTATGATGTGTTACGGAGATGTTACGGGGATATGAAATCTTCTGGAGTATGATGTGCTGTGGCGCCAATGACGGGGTGGAGACCATGTTCCCGAGCCCTATACATGATTTTGACATGCATTATTTGTGTTTCAAAAACAAGCATTTTGGTATTTTGATTCTTGTACTCGTTTTCCATACTTCTTATTTCAGTTATGATCCTGATTATTGTATTTCACGCTTTATATACTCAGTACCTATTTCGTACTGACCCCCTTTCTTCAGGGGCTGCGTTTCATGCCCGCTGGTACAGACGCTCGTTCTGGTGACCCGCCAGCTTAGTACACTTATTCTGCTGTTTTGGAGTGCTCCCCTTGTTCTGGAGCCTATATTCTGGTATAGACTCTTCCGTTGTATATATGTATGTATATGTTTAGGGATACGGCGGGACCCTGTCCCGTCATGTGATTCTGTTGTCTTTATTAGAGGCCTGTAGATATACATGTGGGTTGTGAATAGTTACTGTTCAGTTATGTTTGTGTGATTTATGTCTTAAGCGGTTCCATTTGCTGTGACTGCCTTATCGGCTTGTATGTATATACATATATATATATATATATTTTTGGGGCGATGTGTTTTGCGATAGCCTTGCCGGCTTCTGTGTGATACAATTGTTTATATGCGACCGCTTGAGACGACGTCTGACCTTGGTATCTGGATAAGCCATATGTATGCCGATTCTGGTAAGTGAGTGTGTACGGGTGTCCAGTTCGGGCACTAGTCACGGCCCACAGGGTTGGGTCGTGACATATTTCCACCTCCAGAGGAGACTCAGGTAGAGACGCCATTGCCTTCAGGTATGTAATGCTTTCCTTGATGTTTTCTTGGTCGTGTGTGTCCATGGTTGTTGATGTTATTGTTGTAGCCTTGTGATGCAATATATTTTGGGTTGCTGTGATAGGATGCTAGTGCCATATTATAAGGGAAACTCTGGTGAAATTTTTGTGGGATCCCCAAAAGTCTAACATTCGAGGACGAATGTTTCTAAGGGGGAAAGAATGTTACATCTCGGAGATTTTGGACTTGTTGCGTTATGAGTAGACTAACTCGAGCTTAAGGTGAACATGAAGTCCCTATGAGATTAAGGAAAGCTTTTAATAGCTTTAAGTGTGTAGCACAAGATTTTGAAGTTATATGAATCGGTGGTACTAAGTTCGTCAAAGGAAGTGAAATGCAAGTTATGTTTGGAAAGGTTTTCGCAATTACTTGGGTTATCATTGTTAGAATGTTATGAGTATAATCTTGTTATGGAAGGTAATTGTAACATCCCGTGTTTACATGCGTTGGAAAGCGTATGTGTTAAGTGACATTAGTAATGGAAAATGAAGTTATCCCGCAAGCTTATAGGTGGTTAGATTGATGGTATAGATGTGTCATAAGGGTTAGGGGTTAAACGAATCGGAGAAAGTAAGTTTTGTCGAGGTTCGACATTTATTTGAACGGAACACGGTCCAAGATGGACGAGGAAATTGAACCATCTAGCATGAGAAAATTTATCCGAGCACAGAGGAGTTGGTCATATTCAAGCATGCAAATCAAGAGCTTGGTATATAAAAGGACAAGTCCCGAAATTATTTAAGACATGGAAGTGGGATGACGGTGATTGGAATAATATTTGGTGTATGTATAAAGAGGACATGGATTAGTGTTACGTCACATGATTATGATAAAGAGTGTATGAAGTGCGTTAAAAGTGGTCCATGTTTAAGTGAATTGAGACCAGGAAATTAATTATGTATGTAATTGGTTAAATGTTGGATTTTAGCGGGAGACTAATAAAATTAATTAGTCAATTATACTTTGACGAAATTTATTTTCTTCATATCTCAATATTTCTTAAATGTTAGTGTATATGATAATTTTTATGATATACTTCTAATTTATTTGTAATAGAAATTTTACAAAGGGATTATTAAGAAAATGTTAAAATCTTGCATGTGGTATCTAATATATTATATCTCCACGTATGAGGTGATTTTTGTCCTAGTCATGTCTCCCCCGTGACCATGAAACAGATGTTAAATTATGGTGCAAGATCAACTATTCTTTTTTATCATTAAATTGTCTTATAGACAAGACTTCTTGGATAAGGTTACTTCAAAATAAGTTTTTGTCTCCTCCTCTATCAGTTATTGTTCCTTTTCTGTGCAATTAATATAAGTCCATTCTTAGATAGTTTTTCACAGCCTCTTGTAAGCCACCTACGACCATACCTTCATGAAGAGAAGAATTGTACAATTCTTTGTAGACTAGGAAGTTGGGGCGGCGAGGGGGGGATTTCCTTCATTAATTGATCGTGCACAGTACACATGGAGGAGATAGTTCTTCATGGATGAAAGAAAAAGTTATTACCAATATCTTGGGATCATCAACATCTATTAAGTATTTTACATGCACATCGACTACGACTTTAAAAAAAATATATCAAGTACGATTCATCGTCTACAATTTTCTATGGGCTCGTATGAGCATTTGAGATTAAACTCCACTGTGTGCTATGTTGGGAAGTATTTCATATTGAGGATATTGAGGTATGTAAGGCAAACCTTTCTTCTTTTGGCATGATTCTTGCTGTTATTCATTCTATACGTACTCCATATGATTCCATTCTTAGATAAGTAAGGTCTGTATGTTTCTCGTGATGGCTTATTGATATTGCACTCCTATTCTCTTCCGAAGGGAACACCCATAAGGTGCCAAGTTGAGTTGTGTATATGGTTTTACTAATGATTTCGAGGAAATGAGTTTTATACTAAAGGAAACATAAAGTTTGATTTTTCAAAACCACTCCGAAGGGGGTGCGAGATTTTACTACTTCCTTTCATTTACGATTTCTGTTTACATTCCGTAGTATCATCCCTTTGTATTTATATGATCATTTATTCTATGGGTAGGGCAATAAGATGAAATTGAGTAGAATATAAGTAGTAAGAATTTCATAATGATTCTACCCTCAAACCTGGAAGCGTGTCCTCCTAAGTCTAGTCAGATACAAATTTGATAAATTCTTATGAAAGACTAATGCTAATAACTGGATTGTGATGAATTGATTAGTGACTTATGATATGAATTGAAATTGATATTTGTGGATTGAGTTTGTGTTGATATGATGGTGATATTAAGCCGCAAGCGGCTGCCCGAACGGGCCATCGTTATTATGCCGGAAGCGGCTATCCGATGGGACTATTGTGATACTAGTTAGAAGCGGCTGTCTGAAGGGACAATTCTGTTAACATATCGGAAGCGGCATGTGTGTTGGATTGCATTATTTACTTAAAGATTGTTTTGAGACTTCGCGTGCACATTTATGTTTCTTCGAGCGAAGGCTGCAGGTTTTGAGTTAGATTGTGATTTCTTCTCTTCTAAGTCAAATGATGATTATGATTTGTTACCACCTTACATACTCAGTACAATGCCTGTACTGACATCCTTTTGCCTGGGGACGCTCCGTTCATGTCCGCAATCCCAGATTGTTTGGCAGGTTAAGTGTGTAGCTAGGATGCTTGGGCATCAGCTGAGATTGGCAAGATCCACCTCATTCTGGAGCTGTGCTGAGTCATGTATAGCTATGTATGATTATGGGTATGTCGAGGCCCTGTCCTGACTCATAATGTTCAGTTTACTTCTTAGAGACTTCTGCAGACAGTGTCCTGTGGTATGTTTGTCGAGATGTCGATAAAGTGATGTCAGTTGAGTCATTTGTGGATTTAAAAGAGTATGTATTTTAGATGATTTCAATTGGTTTAAAGTACTTATTTGATTGAAATTTTTCATAATCGTTATAAGGATAATGATTTCTATTTGGAAAAGTTTTATGTTCTTAAATGTTTTTTAAAATGACAGGTTTTGATAGAGCAAATGTCTAAGGGTTCGCTCGAATCTGATGAGAGTCGGGTGCCCGTCATGTCCTACCATCTTTAAGGTATAACAGTAATAATGATGATAAGGATGTGTTGTATGCAAATGTGCAGAGGGTTGGTGCGAAGTTGTTAATATAAGTTGAATATGAGAATGAATTTTGAGACTTAATGGAACATGACTACTTGGTTATGATAGTATAGATGTTATTATAGTTGTTTGGGAGTTATTTTGCGATATGGTGGAAGTTGATGAAATAGGGGAGATGCTGCCCAATTTTCGTTACCTCATGGGTTGTTCTAGTTTGAATTTAAGAATGTCTTTAAGACTTAACCATGGTATGAATCCTTTTAAGTAGTTAAGAAGACGACGAGGTATGTAAGGCTAACCCTTCTTTCCATAAGGCATGATCCTCTCGTTGTATACCTTCACGTGAATTCCATAATGTCTTCCAAGATGACTTCATTCCTAGAATCACTAAAGCTCATGATTCTTGATATTCTCATGATATCGTTGATCTCATCATACGATAGTTGGCCTCTAAGGGAAGATATAAAAATGATGATTATGTTGACGCTAATTAGGCACTCTTATGTGTATATGTAAGTTCATATGTATGGCCATTATGTAATGCCGAGCTTGTATGGCCGGGTATGATATTCATTGCGTGCACACCACTGTAGTTTGGTATGGACAACACCGAGCCTTGCTATGGTTGGGTATGTGTGACACCGAACCTCCATGGTCGGGTATGGTACTACGATCTATGTATGCGTATGTTTGAAGAGTTTCCATAGAAAATGAGTAAGCAAATATGATGAATGTCTCAAGGTGTATATATATATATATATATATAGTTCTCTTATCTTATGATCCTTCTATTTCATGTTATCCTTCATGTTTCTATTAAGATATTGATTATGCCTTACATACTCAGTACATTGTTCGTACTGACGTCCTTTTGTTTGTGGACGCTGCGTTGTGCCCGCAGGTGGATAGGGAGATAGACTTGATCATTAGGCTGCATATCTAGAGATTGCTTAGAGGAGCTTCATTTGATCCGAAGCTGCAGCTGTTGGTACTATTATTTTGTGTATACACATATGCGCGTGGCAGGGCCCTGTCTCGTCTATATGATGATGTTTCATACTCTTCTTAGAGGCTCGTAGAAAGTTGTGTATAGCTAGATTTCGCTTAGCCTTGTCGGCTCGTATTTTGTATATCATTTTGTTTGCCTTGTTGGCTTGTATATATGTGTACGGACATAGTTGATGATGTATATGTGAAAGTGCCTTGCCCGATAAGTTTTGTGGTATTGATGCACATGAGTTGCGAGTTAGCCATGTGGCACGCCTTGACATGATTGTGGAAGTAAGATTAGAGGTGCCTGGTGGATTAGCTCTGGGTGCACGTCATGGCCCTCCGATTTGGCCGTGACGGGTACCACTTAGTAGATTTAAAGGTAAGTAGCTGAACAGCTACTAAGACTTTAAAATACCTACAACACCTTCTTATAAGAGAAATGTAGGTTTACAAGTTGAAGCACATGAAGCAAAGCTCAAAACAAACTAAAAGAATAAAACATCTTCCGTGTTGGAAATAAATCCTTCAGTTTGTGATTAGCTTTGTTGAACACTTGGAGAGTCTTGTGACGGTTGCACCTTTTGAGTGATTTTTTAGGTTTACCAAGTGATACACAATATGTTGCAACATGTTGTGTATATAGTGGGAAGCATGTGGGATGGATAGAGACCACTCATTCAATGTTAGACCTAAAGCATAGGCCAGCTCAATTGCTGTACTTGTGTGCAGTGAGTAGCTCAGCTTTACAGCTATCTGTGCTTGCCGTGCAAGAAGCACAGAGAGAATATCACAGACCAGGTCTCTATCTGGTTCTGAATCAGTTTGACAATCATCAAAACAAAAAGCACTTGGACGTATCAATTTCTCCCTTTTTGATGATGAAAAACTTATAGACTATGTTCCCCCTGAGAACCAGCTTCCCACTTGTTCCCCCTGCGAAGCCGACCATCATTGTCAAGGCACATGCAACATGTTAGCAACATAATACTATTTTCATCCGGCAGACAAAAATTTCCACAATATCATCACGTATCAATCTTCCAGTTCTTCCCCCTGGACTTTAGCCCATTTATTTCATCACACTATATAATATCTCATCTCTCAATATTTCCCTCTTTTGGTGTTACACCTTGGAAAATCCCCCGTATATGTATAGTGAATAAGCTAACCTAGAGCGTAGCGTATACGATGTTTTGACGAGCAATAAGGAGTATTAGATGACCCTCGACGAGATTCTAAAGGCATACAATGCAAGGAAAGAAAGTTGCTAAGGAAAATGAATCATACGTGGTGTATTGGATAAGAATAACAAGCAACGATTTGGTGATGGAATAAGGAGGTCTTAGGGATAAGGAATAACGTCCTTTAGATGGGTATTGAAGTGTTAAACAAGTGTTAAGAAGGTTCCATAAGGATCGGAGATCAAATGAGTCGACGAAAACAAGTTCCGGAAAACTGGACAACATACGGCCAGACATACTGGCCGTATAATATATACGGACCGTATGTCCAGTCCGTAGATCCAGCCCAGGAAACCAAGGTTCACTGGACCAAATATACGGTCCCAACGTGCGGTCAGCAAATATTATACGGACCGTATGTTGGTCCGTATAAAGATGGTCGGCCAGCTTTTGGTATTTTAATATAAGGGACTCTTTCATTTCGTTTTTCATTTCATTCACTCTCCACTCTTCAAGAACCATCTAGAAGACTCTCTACTCTTCCACTACAAGAGAAATCCAAGGGAAACTAAGATCAATAACACATAATCCATGAATCAAAGTGTATGAAACTCAAGTAAAGCTCATCTTCTTCAAAGGAAACCAAGAGAGGTGAGATAGGGTTTTGGTGAAAGAGGGAGAACTCCACTCAAGACTTGTTCAACCATCATCCAAGGTAATTTTTGTGACCATTTTATGTTGTTTAAGGTATTGGAAGGATAAGATACCCGAATTGTAGAAGAACATAGCAAATGGGTCATCCAAGAGTGAATAGTGTCATGAGTGAGTGGTAGTTGAGTTGGATCATGAATGTTAGTGTGTTGTGAGTATGAATATGTTATAAATTACATGTAGACCCTGAGATAAGTGTGATACGTGGGAAAATACGATAGCGAACCCAAAACCATAAATGTGGGGAAAAAGGAAGAGAAATGGTGGATCATGGCCATTGTATATGAATGATAATTGTGATTGTTATTGTGGGTGATTGGGAGTTGATATGGAATACGGGAAAAGTAGTATAAACAAAGGAAGTGCTGCCAAGTTTCTCTAGAAATAGTAGTGCGTTCTTATGGTTGGTTAACTAACGATCGTACGAATCCTCATTTTGAAGGTAGAGGCGTGACATTGAAGGAGAATAAGCAAACGCTAAATTGCTTAAACGACAAAGGTATGTGAGGCTTAACTTTTCTTTCAAAAGGCATGAATCCTTCAGGCTTTCCACAAATCCTTCTATAAGATGAAGCTTAAGAGTCCTTCTATATATTAAATCCCCTATGAGCATGATAGTGATGACAATGAGCTAGAGTCTAGAGACTCAAGAAATTGTGGCATGATGTTCCTACAATGCTAATGATGTTATTATTGTTAACACTCGCCTTATGTTTTATTCCCTTCAAGGCGAGGCATGATACTTATAAATGTCCATAATACAATCGGGGGTTCACGACCTTACGTCACCCCGACATAGTATGGTTGTCTTAAAGCCTAATGAATGCTCTTAATGCTATTGTATGTTATGACAATAAGATGATAAGTAATGCTAACTTGTAACACTATGGGATACATGGAACACTAAGAAATGATAACGTGATGCTATGGCTTGAGATGTATAACAATGACGTGTTATGATTGATGTTGTGATGATAAGATTCCACCGTGCCTATATGGCCGGACATGTCACCGCTAATGCGGGCTGCGTATGATTCCACCGCGCCTATATGGCCGGGCATGTCACTGCTAATGCGGGCTGCGATGTTTACACCGAGCCGAGAGGGCCGGGCATGATCACCACTAGTGGGCGGCACGTGAGGGTTACCCGGACGCGGGTAACGATACAGATTATGATGTGATGATGTATATGATGACGTACGTGATGATGTATGGGATGTGATAACATGTGTACTATGATTGTGTAAAATGTGAAATATGATAGTAATACGATTGCCTATGACATTGGTGCAGGTTATATCTTTGTCCCGTGACTCATGATCTTTCTATTATGTTTGTTTATTTCATTCTGCCTTACATACTCAGTACAATATTCGTACTGATGTCCTTTTTCTATGGACGTTGTGTTCATGCCCACAGGTAGACAGGGGGAAGATCTTGCTCCGAATTCTTAGAGGCTGCTAGCTGACTGAAAGCCCTCCATTGTCCCGGAGGTGCCCATGATGATTCTTTTGTGTACAGTTGTAGATGTCATCTCTTAGAGGTTCGTAGATACTCGACGTGGGTCGTGTGGTTTCATGGCATAGTCATTATGTATATATATGTGTGTGTATATTATTTTGCTAGCCTAAGGGCTCGTATGTATAAAAGCATTTCGTTTCTAAATAAAAATGGATTTTATTATAAATTAAGCATGAATCGGATAAACGATTGCTAAATAAGCTTAATAAGTGATGGAACGAGCGGTGCTCGGTGGTTAGCCCCGGGTACCCGTCACGGCCCCTAGCTGGGTCGTGACATTTGACATCATCGAAAATATAAGTCACAAGATAGTACAGTAACATAGCAATCACAAGATAGATAGTAGTTTAACCAGTACTATCATATGTTAAACGAACTACTATTGTACCAATAGGAGGAGATAGGGAAACTGACTATCACATAGCAGCACAAAACTGGACAATAGAGAAATGGAAGGACTAAACTGGGAAGTGTTTGCTTAGGAATGGGTTACTGGGAATGATTTAGATCATGAAGAATCCCACCAATTCTATCAATAATTTCACCCTGATCTTGAAGCATTTGGTGCTGGAGTTCTTCCACTCTTGCTTTTAGCTGATCCTTCAGAAGAGCATTCTTAGCCTTTTAGCTGTTCAATTGCTGAATTTTCTACCTTTAGGGCTTCGATCCAGACAGAGATGGTGGATCCAGTTCCTTCAGTGATACATTCGCAATCTTCTAGATTAGCCATAGAGAGTATGTTCTATGTTGTTCCTTAAGTTGCTTTTCCAGTTCTTATGTCAAAATGCCCCAGTACTTTTGTCAAGAAGAAGCCATAGGGAAGACCAGGTTCATTTTCCCTAAGGCTCGCTGCTTTGATCATGTGTCCAATCATGATGGCTGGTAGATTAATCGGTTCAAAGGATGATTGAGCTTTCACGGGAACGATAACACTTCCTCCAGTTCTTGGTATGAGTACCTTGTCCACAAATTCAAAAACCAGTTGATATACAGGCTCGATCTCTCTTTTGAAGAGTTTTTTAGTGCAAGATAATGATCCATTCTTAACAATCACATTTTTGAAGGAGGTAGAAGCTCTTCCAGCCACATCCCTTACCCCTACAGCTAGTACTCCCAGAATTTCTCCCAGCACCGATTCATTCAAAACAAAATCTGTCACATTCACTGTTAGGGCCAATGTGCTATTATCAATGTGACATAGGCTTGCATATAGTTCAGCCACTTCAGTTTCGTATACGCAAGGAGCAGGTGGAGTAAAAAGATGAGTCCAATTTTGAAATTCCAACATTTCCAACAGTTCATTCATACCAGTCTCTTTTCCCAGGCTTGTATCGATCATCATTCTAAGAAGAACTTTCTGTTTCCATTAATTTTCCTCTTTTTCTTTTATCAGCGTTCTGCGAGAGTTTTGTTTGTTCACAGAGTCTGGTAGTATTTCTCCATCAGAGTCAACTTTTGTGCTTGAGATTTCTTTTGAGGCACTTGATATTTCAACGCAGTCTCCTGTGGTGCCAGTGTTACCACTTTTCATAGTTATCCCCTCATCTCTTTCAATCGATCCTTTTGACGAAGAGTTTGTTGACTTGAGTAAAACAACTCAGATAGAGATGTGGATTTCCCCCAAGGTATGCAATTACAGGTTCCAAGAGAAACAGAGTCGCTGGTATTTTGGTCTGAGGAGGTTGGATTATATAAGGTTGATGACACAGGAACCATTTTACTTTGGTTAGAGAGTGGTATGTCACACTAGGCAGTATTTAGCAGTGGGAAAGAGGTGTGAAGCGGTGTGAACAAGAGAAGGCATTATGTAAGATATGGAGATTGACGGTCTGAAGTTGTTTTTTTTTTGTTTTTTTTGAATTTTGAAGAGGGAGACGCTTGACCGACTTGATACTATCAGCAGTTTAAAAAACATATGAAAGTGCTGAGAGAACTACTAACCTGAATCACAGAGAGACCGGGTCTCTGGACACTTTGACAGTGCTGAGCAGTAATTCTGAAAACTTGTTCTTGTGTTGTACTGCACTTCCTATGTGTGCATACACCCTTTTCTGTCACATCCACCTTTTGACATAACATTTTCACGTTCCGCTTTGTCATCTTTTCTTCCTTCTTGCTTCCCTTGTTAGTGATTGAATTTTGAACTGCAATGTCTGATATTGAGATGTGTCCTTCCCTTTAGATGACATCGACATACATCCTGCCGTAAAAGCTTTAAGGAGAGACTTGCCAAGTTAACTTAGGAGATTAATTAATTATTTCCTTTCTTCTTTCTCTCCTCAGCCTATACATGATGTCAGTGTTTGGATTTGGGAACCCAAACCAGCTTGGGTCCCTTATAATTATAGAAGGGATGGATCAGGTTCCTTTTCGCCCAAACAGGCAGCACATTCCCTTTCTCCTTCCGAGGTCCCTTCTTTTGAGAACCAGTTCCTTTTGTACCCAAACTTACTATCCTTTAGATAAACTCTCGGTTGCTCTGAATCGATTCAATTTTTGCTTTGCAAGACTCCTTGTAGTGACCTGCTCGTCCACAATGGGTGCACAAACAATTTTTAATGGTGGAGACATACTTGTTGTAGGGATTGTAGGGGGTCTTCTCTTTGACAAAACCAATTCCTTCTTTATAACTACCCTTACTCTTGTACATGGAGGTGATCACATCAGAAGACCAAGTCCACTTGCGAGCTCTATCAACATCAAACTTGATTCTATTCAAGTTATCCTTTAACTCGTTGCAGAACTCAATCTAAGCAGTGAGACTTAGTTTTGCGTTTTTGAGTTCATATTCGAGCTCCAAGTGAGATTTACTGGCTTCGTTCTTTCTTTTAAGATGCGCTTTTGTATCTTCTTTCAATTAACCTCCCAGCATAATATTCAGCTGATTTGTCTCATCAACTTATTCCCTCATCTCTCCAATTGTTACCAACATATTGTCTCTTTCGAGTTCAGAATCACTGATTTCATGAATGAGTGCACCTTTCTCAGCAATAAGGTCATGATATGCATCAATTAGCATGCTTGACAGTGACCTGAGTTTATTTTGAGAGTAGGCTTTCAGTGTCACGACCCAACTAGGGGCCGCGACGGGTACCCGGGGCTAACCGCCAAGCACCGCTCGCTCTATTACCCTCCTTACTCGATTAATGCCTTATCATCACATTTATGCTCAAAACATGGAAAAAGATCATAACTTATATGGAAACATAAATACTTGTGTATATAGAAAGGTTTGGTACATCAAAATAATGAGTGCACGTATACATGAAAGATGTGAGACCATGCTACCCACACTACGTATCTACGAGCCTCTACTGACATACTATACAATGGACGGAACAAGACTCCGCCATGCCCAGAATATATATATACATATGTACCAGAAGAGAAATCACAAGCACCTCCGAACAATGGAGTGCTCTCAACAGCTGACAGCTCCTAAGTATCTGGATCAAGCTCGCCTCCCTGTCTACCTGTGGGCATGAACACAGCGTCTAAAGAAGGGACGTCAGTACGAATATTGTACTGAGTATGAGAGGCATGAACAGTGAAGAAAGGCATCAATAATATAATGAGCATCAATATAAAGCATATGGATCTGACTGATAATCATACATGGAATAATGCATGCTGTCTTACTCATACTTATCATCGTAACATGTATGCATCATATGCAAGCTGCCCGCCCATGTCGGAACGGTGTGATAATCAATAATATAAGCCCGCGTCCAGGCCTCCCGCGTCCGGGGTACCATCTCATGCCGCCCACTAGTGGTGTTTGCCCACGCCCAAAGGTCATGGTGTATCCGTATCGCCGCCCGCCGAAGCGGTGTCTGCCCGGCCAACTAGGCCCGGTATGCAATGCTCATGCCATGCTTATCATAAAATAGTCATAATAATGTACTTATTGTAAAATATTTACCTTATCATAACACATGCATAAGGTTTGAGAACAACCTTACTCTATCGGGGTGACGTAAGGTCGTGACCCCCCGATTACTTTATGGAGCAATTACGGACATTCTGCCTCACCTTGAAAGGACTAGTACATATGGTGAGTGTAGGCAAGGACTAACATCATCATATCGTATAACTTATCTCATATTGACAATTAACTTTTTGGAATGTAGGAGCTCATGGAATGATGGTAATTCGGACTATAAGATTCATACCATTGAAAAGAAAGGACTAGCCTCACATACCATGGTTGTTCCGCTAGGCTATCGCTCACTTGCTCTCCTTCAATACCACGTCAACCTTACTAGGGTGTGATGGGCACCCGACCCTTACTTAGGGCCGAGCGAACCCTCCGACTTTGCTGTGCATAAAATCACATCAAACTTTTTAAATCAAATAAGATAAAATACATAGTAATTTTTTTTTTGAAATATTCTTTCTCGTAGCTTCCAAGCCGAACAAATCTATGATCATACAAAATCCAGTACATAACACAAACCGACATATCGGCTGACGGAGCCGCTTACAGACTGACAAACAAAACCCACGACTCTGTCTGCAAAGTCTCTAACATTAACAGAACCTTTAACACATATATTCTGACTCGGCAGTTCTCCGGGAGCAAATGGAGCTTGCCATCCTCGCTGGAACATCTTCCATAATATCTTCAACTCATCTGGGAGTACCTGCGCGGCATGAAACGCAGCCCCCGAAGAAAGGGGGTCAGTACGGAAGATGTACTGAGCATGTAAGGCATGAAACACCAAAAAAAACGAAGCCATAACCGAAGTAAAATGTACAGAAGGTGAGCACAATAGCCAGAATACCAAAGTGTTGCATCTGACGTACAAATCATACATAAAAGGTTCCGGAAGACAAATACGGCAATCAAAATGCCAAAATACTTTGCTTTCCTTTGAAAAACGTTTCCGTCTCATACACACAGAAAATCAAACACACAATTACCGCGGCCAAAAGTCCAGCGGTCACTATCACACATACCGCGACCAAGTGTCCAGCGGTTAGCATCCCAAACCCGACATACCACGGTCAGGGGTCCAGTGGTCAATGTCGCAGATACCGCGGTTAGGGGTCCAGCGGTCAACATCACAAATGCGGCATACCGCGGTCAGGAGTCCAGCGGTCAATGTCGCACATACCGCGGTCAGGGGTCCAGCGGTCAATATCACATAGTGCGGCATACCGCGGTCAGGGGTCCAGCGGTCAATGTCGCACACACCGCGGTCAGGGGTCCAACGGTCAATAACCAAATTTATTACTTTCCAAACATAAATCACACATGTCAGAATCATGCATCACACATACATACAATGTGCCCCGTCCCTCGGTGAGGGACTCGGTGAATAGATTCATGTATACCAAAATCGTATATGAGAAAAATACCGAAGGTAAGTAGCTTATCCATAATATCAGAATACTTACTTTTCAACCACAACTGATGCATACCAAAGTCATGCAAAGGGCGCAGGAACATGGTCGCCACTCCCATCTCTAGCGCCATAACACACCATGCTCCAGAAGATTTCATAACATGTATACGGTATCTCGGGAACCAGACATATACCACGAGAACCCGAGGACCAGTCACATCATAATCCATATACACAGTAACTGGGGACGGACATATACCACAGTACCCCAGAACCGTACACGGTAACCGGAGACGGACATATACCACAGTACTCCGGAACCGAACACATCATACTCCATATACACGGCAACCGGGGATGGACATATACCACAGTACCCCGGAGCCGGACACATCATACTTCAAAATTACATACATGGAACCCGACTCCTAGACAAGGGACTCGGCGAACCATACGCACGATACATACCGGCCCGGAACTCGGTGAAAGGGATCATAACGTATATACGAGCGGATTAGTAAGAAACTAGGTGCACATAAATTAAAACCTGATGAAGGAATCGAATGTATTACCAGGATATTCGTAACGGATTATTTATAACCGAATACTTATTTCGGATACTTATATCAGATTACCTGTGTCAGGATGTTTCTGTCAACATACCTATATCAGATTACTCATAGCAGACTCCTTATATCGAATTACATGCTCACATCAGGATATTCACATTAAGGAGATTTCCAATGACTTATGGAACGAATCAAACAGAGTCTTAGATTCATAGATGAAAGTCTTACTTTTATATCATACAAAAATAGCTCAAGTGAGACAAACGTAGTAAGTTTCGGAACTTGTGGGCCCACCTTGGGTCAAGTCGAGGTGGCGGATATAAATTACAAACATTGGACTCTATGGAGTCATCCATGAAGGTTTCAAAGCGAGCCGATCACGTCTGTACGGGTTATGGATGTTTGAACAGTTTTCCAACAAAACTTAAGGGCTATAATTCAATTGTGCTGAATGAATAGTACCAAAAATTCAGACTCGCATTCCCATGAGCAGAATAACCTACGAGGCTCAAATCCGAATCTAGTACACCTAGGACATGCCAAGAGAAGAAAAGGGATAACTTTATATACCTCAGTTGCGCCTTATGCTCGTCCAAACTCAATTCCCGTTTCGCCCAAAATCTACAAATGGTCATATTTACCAATTGTCAGTAGTAAGACTTTTAGCATTCAAATCTTTAATTCATCACCTGTCTACAAAAAAATTTGGGCAGCATTTCCCCTATAATTTCGCTGCCCCAAGAATCATCTCGGCCCAAAATATCGACAACAACAACCCAACAATACCAACAACATCAACCATCATCACAAAATACATTATAGCATAACTAATCTTCTTTCCAACATAACGCAATATCTTTTATTCCAACTTCCCATTTTCAAATCAATACCAACATTCTCATATTCATTCCCAACCAAGATCATCACAATACAATTCGGAAGCATTTCATATTGTTTCTACAAAATATTCCCAAAATATACAAACTTCCACCAAAACCATAATTCACCTAAACTTCCAATCTTCAACATAAACATCCACAACATATTCTTATCCTCAATTTCATTTACAACAACAACAATTTGCATCTTACAATTTCATTCTCATAATTACATAAACTATAATAAAGTTGCATATTTTCCTACAACAACTTAACAATGGATTTTCATACCAACTTGAACTATTCTCCTTCATTTACCCCATAAGAACACAACAACACAATTAATACACTAAGTAAAATAAATTCATCTTCTCTCCAACACCCACCACATCCGGCCACATACAAACACACCCATAACACATCAATTTCACACTTTTTATTCATTTCTACATACTACAACACAAACAAACCTTCATAACATAATAAAAAGGAATTGATTCTTACCTCTTTCTCCAATCTTCTTCAAACTTCCACTTGCCAACACAAGCACTTTCTTGCCTTAAAACTTATATCATGTTGAAGAGCATCCTTGAGTTAGTAATATTGCTAGAAAATCATGATTTTTGGATCACAATTGAAGGACTTGGAATTTTTTTTCTCTTTTTCTTGAAGGGGCCGAAACCCCCCTCCTTTTGTTCTTGCTCTTTTTTTTTTTTTTTTTTTTTTTTCATGAATGGTCTAGAATGAACCATGGTCCCTTTATTTATTTAATTACCACATGACTTGAATTAAAACATGGGCTTGGGCTCATCTTAATGGACTATGGCCGGCCACCCTTCTCAATATTGGGCCTCAATTTCTTTTTTTTTTAGCCCAATTAATGATGGATCATAATTTATAATTCCCGAAACTAATTTTCGAAATTCTCAATTTTGCCCTTGGCCTTCCTCCATATTTCCACACCAACACCTTTCATGAACAACCTATATGTTAATTAAAATCATAATATGGCCTTACCTCTTACAAGTCACAATTATTTCAAATTTTTTCCGAATGTGCGAAATACGGGATATAACAGTTACCTTCATGAGAGAATTCGTACTAACATTAGTTAATCGTCTACAAACGCATCGTCTAGTCTAGGAAGAATTGGGAAGCACTTCTCTTGTTTATACTATTTTTCCCATGTTTTATATTAACTCCCTACATTCACCATACTACTCACAATATCACAATCAACAATCATCATTCATGCACAATTAGTAAAATCCACTATTTTCCTCCAATTTTTCCTATATTTCTACTTCTAGCTCATCTTTGTGTTTCCACGCATTTAACACTTGTTTCATGATATAAACATCATTCATAACGTATTCGTAATGACAACTCTTCAATTTTCATGATTCAATTCCACTATCACACACTTATGTCACTATTTACTCAATAATGACCCATTTCTATGTTCTTCTATATTTCAAGTATGTGAACCTTTCAACGCCTCAAACAACATGAATTTGTCGTGGAACTTACCTTGAATGATGGTTGAACAATTTTGAGTTGAAATGCTTCACTTAGACAAAACCCTAGTTCCACCTTCTTTGGAATTTCTTCACTTAGATGATCCTTTATTGTGTTCTTACACTTGATTCCATGAAATTAGTGTTGTTGGTCTTGATATTCCCTTTAATTCTCTTGAATTCTTGTGGAGGAAATATTTGGAGAGTTCTAGAAGTCTCTTGAGTTGTCTTGATGAAAAATGAAATGAAATGAGCTTAAGTCCCTTTTAAAAATCACAAAATCTGATCTTTAATGAATTCTTGTCGAGATGAACAGTGGTCGTAAACCACCATTTACGGACCGTATTTTGATTTACGGTCTGTCAACTGTGGTCGTTTTTAAGCATATGAAAAACAGAAAGTTTTGGCTGAAGAACATGGTAGTTTACGACCTGGTTTACGGTCCGTAAACCAGTTTACGGGCCGTCCTCCAAGTCGTTTTTAGCCATTTCAACACTTTGATAGAACTTGAAATTTTTGGGCAGCTGGAGGACGATTGCACTATACGGTCCGTAAATCACTTTACGGGCCGTATAGTGCCCTTTACGACCACTGTGCTGAAAATTTTCCGCCACCTTCTTATTTCCAAAAATTCATAATTAGCCATTCCTGACTTAATGAAACATCATGCACTCAAGGCCTTCATTGTTCTACTCATCACACAAGTACGGAAAAATTTCCGAGGTGTAACATTCAGGTTCTTCTTAGCCTCAAGAAAATTTACCTCTACATCTTCATCATTATCATATGAGTCTGATTTTGCCATGAGTGTAAAAATTGACTTGTGGCTTCATTTTCTATAACCACCATTGATGTGTCCTTTTTGTTATCTTCTTCTTCAGACTCACTGGAAGAGTCCCTCAAGGTAACAAGTGCTTGTTTTACTATAACATTGGCAACTTCCTTTCTTCTGAACTTTCTATCAGGAGACTGGTTCCTCCTTGCAATTATGTCATAGCTGTCCTGCTTGTTTAGAGGGCACTCTTTATCAAAGTGACCGGGTCTTCCACACCTATGGCAAGAATATTCATTTCCTTTGAGATTTTTGCTGGAGCATCCCATCTTCTGGATTCCACCATTTCTCCGAATCAATTTATGGTATCTCCGTGTGAGATATGCTAACTCTGATTCATCGTCATTTGAGTCTTTCCTAGCCGCTTTGAGAACTAGGCTCCTTTCCTTTTTGATTTCATTATCTTCTTCCTTCTTTACAGACATCTTCATCTCATATGTCTTGAGATTTTCGATGAGCTCATCAACAGTCAACGTGATGAGATCTTTGGCTTCGGAGATGGCATTTACCTTGCTATCCCAGGAATCAAGTAATACACCAAGCAACTTTCTTACCAGTTTGGTGGTTGTGATGACTTCTCCTAGAGAATGAAACTCATGTATAATAGAGGTGAATCTAGTGTGCATATCATGACTAGGTTCTCCCTCTTTCATTTTGAACATTTCATACTCTGTGGTGAGCATGTCGATCTTGGAGTTCTTCACCTGTGTTTTTCCTTCATGGGCAGTTTGAAGTGCTTCCCAGATCTTTTTAGCAGTGGAGAATGCTGAGACTTGATTGTATTCATCAGGTCTTATTCCATACACAAGGATCTTCTTTCCTTTATAACTTTTCTCTACTGACATCCTGTCAGCATCATTGTATTCTAACCTTGTTTTGGCAGTGGTTTTTACACTATCTTAACTTGTGTATGATGGAATATAAGGTCCATCACAGATGACATCCCACAGCACTGAGTCTTCCGCCAAGATGAAGTCATGCATCCTAGTCTTCCACCACCCATATTATTTTCCGTTAAATCTAGGTGGCCTGGTGAATGACTGTCTTTCTTCCATATTTAGTGGGGCTACAATTTTATAGATTCTTTCTAGGTATAGCACCTTTTAGAAAGCACCCACTCTGATACCAATTGATTTAGGCTATGCGTCCACCAAACACAATATGGATGGACTTGGTTGAGTACCAGTTCCCTTATGCAATGCAGTAAGTACAGAAGGCAAGATTTTACCGTGGAAAACTCCTTGCTCAAGGGATTAAAAACTATGACCTACCCTAGTAGGATTTCAACTCCACCGACTACAAAAATTCTAACTATTACAACCCCAAAGATCCAGAAATCATAGTACAAGGGCTCTAAAACATAACTGTCTAAAGAATGAACAATTGTGTATAAATGTAAATAATGTCTGGAATGAAAGTAGACATCAAATAAGAAAGATCTTCAGTTGAAATGGCATGGATAGGAGCTCACCCTCGGATCTGATCAGGAACTGGCCTCTAGCAAAATATGAGGTCTGGACGAAGTCTTAGACACACAATATCCACTCAAATAAAGTGCAGCAAGGTAGTATCAGTACAAACATTATGTGCTGGTAGATATTATATGCCAACCAAGATTAGTATCATGCATACGTTCATAAAATCAACAGAATAGGGAGGTAGGCACAACAGCATAACAATACCACCACATGACTGTATCATGAGTCAATCATCAACAAGTCAATAACGCATCACAAGAATAAGATAAGTCCAATGCAATGCAATGCAATAATGGTATCAAATCCGCACACATATACTAATGGTATTGTTTTCCCAATAGTCATGACCTGTAGGGAACCCATAGTGTCCATGTACCACTCACTCCGGAACTGACCTCGGATCACGAGCCACTAACTAGGCCACATCCTCGCCCCTTGTCAAATGTGCCTTTATATATATATATATATATCTGTGTGTGTGTGTGTGTGTGTGTGTGTGTGTGTGTGTGTGTGTATATATATATATCTGTATCTGATCACAATGTGAATCTCAACGTATTTCCAGTCCAATAGTCAATATGGAACATGATCAGTCAATAATATCAATGTCAAAAAATACAAGCCACCATGCCACAAGTCATAACAAGACTCAGATAAACTCAATCAACACAGCATGGATATGCAACCATCTCAATCAACAAGAAGAGTATATATTGACTCCTTCCTTCTCAAAACACAACAATTTCATCTCAAGTTTTGTTATATGAAGGAATGGAAACAAGCCCACAATATCATAATTTATACCAACCAAGTCATACTTTCTCCTATCAACTTTACTATATACACAATCAACTAACCAAAGTCCAAATCAAGTAAACCGTAACCTACATCGGATGCAGAACTGGAACAATGCAAGCTACTCCACAACAGCTTTTACCTTCCGTAATGCTTCGAAAAGTTCAAAGTCTAGCAATGTAATGCTAAGTGAGTCTCAATATGCTTCTGTAATTCTGAAGCATTACGAAAGGGAAAGGTTGTTGCGGAGTAGCTTGCATTGTTCCAGTTCTGCATCTGAGGTAGGTTACCGTTTACTTAAGTTAGACTTTGGTTAGTCGATTGTATATGTAGTAAAGTTGATAAGACAATGTATGATTTGGTTGGTATAAATTATGATATTGTGGGCTTGTTGCCATTCCTTTGTATATTGAAACTTGTGATGAAATTGTTGTGTTATGAGAAGGAAGGAGTCAATATATACTCTTCTTGTTGATTGAGATGGTTACATATCCATGCTGTGTTGAGTGAATTTATCTGTGTCTTGTTATGACTTGTGGCATGGTGCCTTGTATTCATTGACATTGATATTATTGACTGATCATGTTCCATATTGACTGTTGGACTGGAAATACATTGAGATTCATACAGTGATTAGATATATATATATATATATATATAGGCATATTTGACAGGGGTGAGAATGTGGCCTAGTTATGGACTCATGATTCGAGGTCAGTTCTGGAGCGAGTGGTACATGGATACCATGGGTCCCCTGCAGGTCATGACTTTTGGGCACACAATACCATTAGCATGTGTGTACGGATGTGATACAATTATTATTGCATTGCATTGCATTGGACTTATCTTATTCTTGTGATGCATTATTGACTTGTTGATGATTGACTCGTGATACTGTCGTATGGTGGTATTGTTATGTTGTTGTGCCTATCTGCCTATTCTATTGATTTTATGACCGTCTGCATGATACTAATCTTAGTCGGCCTATGATATCTACCGCTACATAGTGTTTATACTGATACTACCTTGTTGTACTTTTTATTTGAGTGCAGATTGTGTGCCAGAGACTTCGTCCAGACCTCATATTTAGCTAGAGGCCAATTTCTGATCAGATCCAAGGGTGAGCTTCTATATATGCCATGCCACCTGAAGGTATTTCTTATTTGATGTCTACTTTCATTCCAGGCATTATTTACATTTATAGACAGATGTTCATTCTTTAGACAGTTATGTTTTAGAGTCCTTGTACGATGACTTTCGGATCTTTGGGGTTGTAGTAGTTAGGATTTCCACAATCTATTTATTTATGGAATGATTAGATGAGATTTATGATTTAATTCTGGTTATTGATTTTTTGATTGTTTAAATGATTAAATAATTGGTTAAGCGGGTGGTTCACCCACTAGGGGAATTAGTGTGGGTGCCACCCACAGCTAATTGGGTTGTGACAGAGAACGACTGTTTGAACCCATATTTCATCAAAGTACTTGACAATTTCATAAACCAGCACTGTGGGGATTGTTTCAAATCATTAAAAAAACATAAGGCATTATGAACATCCGTCTGATGCAACTCACAATTTTCACGCAGCCGCAATTGCCAGAAAGGTCCAAACGGTTACTATCTTAGCAACTGGTTCAAACGTTTCATTCCAGTCAATTCCTTCCTCCTGTTTATTAACGAAAATGACCAACCAAGCTTTATAACGCTCGATTGTGCCATCAGAGTTGTACTTGATCTTGTACACCCATCAATATTTGAGCGCTTTCTTATCTAGTGGCAATGTTTCTGATGTCCATGTTCTATTGTCCTCCAATGCTTGGATCTTTTTCTTCATGGCTTTTCTCCAATGTTCCTATTTCATTGCCTATGAGAAGGTTTTTGGCTCGGTTCCTGTGGTGATTGCTGCAAGGAAGCCTTGGTGTCGCGAGGAAAAACTATCACAAGATATATAGTTGTCACGACCCAACTAGGGGCCGTGACGGTCACCCGGGGCTAACCACGGAGCATCCTTCGTTCTACTTCTTATCATGCTCATTAAACGTTCTTTTATCAAAATCGTACTCAAATTATACGAAAAACATCTTTCATTCGGAAACATACATACTTTTATATGCACAAGCCTTTTGGTCATTGAAATAATAGATATATATACATATACATATACATGCACGTAATAGCAACGCCGTGAGACCATACCACCCACACTGCGTATCTACAAGCCTCTACTAGAGTACTAGACATATGGATGAGACCGGACCCCGTCGTGCCCAAAAACATACATGTACACAAAAAGGATAACCATAAGCACCTCCGGAACAATGGAGTGCCCTCAACAGCTAACAACTCCTACGAGTCTGGAGCAGGATCACCTCCCTGTCTACCTGTGGGCATGAACACAGCGTCCAAAGAAAACGGACGTCAGTACAAACATTGTACTGAGTATGAGAGGCATAAACAATAATATCACATGAATGAAGTTGAGGAAGCATCAATAAGGGACACCTGTATCTGACTGTCAAATAGAAAAGGAGTGATGTATGCTGGCTTACTCATAGTCATCATCATGTCATATATGCATAAATATATAAACTGCCCGTCCATATCGGATCGGTGTAATAATCATTAGCCTGCGTCCAGGCCTCCCGCGTCCGGGGTATCATCTCCTGCCGCCCACTAGTGGTGTCTGCCCATGTCATTTGGCCATGGTGTATAGCTGCCCGCCTTAGCGGTGACTGCCCGGCCAAGTAGGCACGGTGTGATATCATCAGTATAATATACTCATCATAATTCATACATAAAGGCCCAAGGTTAACTATGCTTTGTCGGGGTGACGTAAGGTCGTGATCCCCGATTCCATTACGGAGCACTCATTAACATCCTGCCTCACCTTGAAGGGAATAGTATATGAGGTGAGTGTAAGCAATAACGACATCATATCATGAATATTTAGAACTCCTATGCTCTAACTCATTACCTTGTGTAGCAAATTAGGGGTATCAGCTCGTATTTGTCTATCGGAACTTAAGAGATTCATAGAGAAGAAAGAAAGTCATATTATAGGATTCATGCCATAGAAAGAAAGGACTAGCCTCACATACCTTTGTCGTTTAACTATCTTATCGCTTGATCGCCCCCCTTCGATGCTCGCATTTCAACCTTTGAGAGGAATCGCATTAACATTAGTTACTCGGCTAAAAGAACATTTCACTATTTTTGGGGAAAATTGGACAGCACTTCCTTTGTTTATACTACTTTTCCCACATTCTATTTCAACTCCCAACGTTAATAACAACATTCATCATTTCTCTTTGATTTCTCCACTACTACAATCATAATTCATTATTGCACTTTTTCACAAATAATACTTATTCCATATTCTAGATGTCGTACATAACATATTTACGATCACAACATACCAATTATTCATCATCCACCCCAATCACTATTCAACAATGACACTATTCACACATTCATGACCCAATTTCTATGGCTTTCCACAATCGATGTGTTTCAACTTTAACCACTCAAACCATATGAAAAGGGTCATAAAACTCACCTTAAATGATGGATGAACAACCTTTGAGTGGAACTTCTCTTCTTGTACCAAAACTCTAACTCACTTCTCTTGAGTTTTCTTGGCTTAGATGAACTTTTAATGGGTTTCATAAACTTGATTTCATGGATTTGGTGTAGTTGACCATGGATTTCCTTTGATTTCTTATGGATGAATGGTGGAGAAGGTTCTAGAGAGTTCTTGGAGAGGAGAGAGTGGAAGATGAAATGAAATAAAATGGAGGAGGGTCCTTATATTAATTTATGAAATCAGTCCCGACCGAGATATATTGTGTGAACGACGGAGCGTCGATTAGATCGACAGGGCGTCGATCTGACCGTCGAAATCGTTAAATTTCCAGTGAACAATCTGTCATTTCTCCTCGTTCAACGGTGAGAAGGACAGTTCGTCGAACTAATCGACGGAGCGTCGACCTGTTCGTCGACTGGTATTCGCTCTAGCTAAATTTTACAGTACAATCGATGGGGCGTCGACTCGTTCGACGGTTCAAAGGACGACCGTCGAATCCCCCTCTCGCAAAACTGCAGTGAAGTTTCACTTAACGAGATTTTCTCCCTTACCTTTAACTTCTTTGGAGTCTTAATTAGAATTATTAGTATTCCTTCTTACTTGTAGGGACACCATGTTCACCTTAACCTACGTTAGTCCTTCATCACTCAGCAACCCAAAGTTCTGTGGTGTAACATTCTCCTCCCCCCCCCCCCCCCCCTTTTGGAACATTCGTCCTCGAATGTTAAGTACTCTGGAATCCTACAAAAATTTCGCCAGAGTTTCCCCTGTAATATGGCGCTACCATCCTGTCACAACAACCCATAATAATCTGCGTCACAGGGCTACAACACAATAAAACTTTAAGAAAGACTTACGAAAGCTCCCGAAGACAGGGGACATAATATCTACGTAATGATGGAAATAGGGGTATTCAGATACTCTAATTATTACACTTCATTTACTGCATACATACCTCATAGTGCCGACGTTTCATCTTGAACCTCTCTTGGGGGTTGGAATAAGTGTGGATACCTGGAATTCATATTCTCTTCTGCTTCCCAAGTCATCTTTTCTCGATTGTTATTCTGCCATAAGACCTTAACTGAAGCCACTTCTTTGTTTCGAAGTCTTGGTACTTGCCTATCTAAGATAGCAATGGGTACCTCTTCATATGCCAGCTTTTCTGTCACTTGTATATCATTTATTGGAACAACTCTCTTGGGATCTCCAACACACTTGCGGAGCATTGAGACATGAAAAACTGGGCGAACGGATTCAAGCTTTGAAGGCAACTCCAATTCATAGGCTACTTAGTCGACCTTACGGATAATTTTGTAAGGTCCGATGTATCGAGGACTTAACTTTCCATCCCTGCCAAATCTCATCACTCCTTTCATTGGCGACACCTTCAAAAATACCCAATCATCAACCTGAAACTTCAAGTCTCGCCGACGGTTGTCCGCATAAGACTTTTGGCGACTTTGAGCTGTCAACAATCATTCCCGAATCACTTTGACTTTTTCGACCGCTTGCTGAATCAATTCCGGGCCGATTAACTGCACCTCACCTATTTCGAACCACCCAATTGGGGACCTACACTTTCTTCCATATAGGGTTTCATACGGAGCCATTTGGATACTGGAATGGTAGCTATTGTTATAGGCGAACTCAATAAGGGGTAGGTGATCATCCCAACTACCACCGAAATCCAGCACACACGCTCGGAGCATATCTTCCAAGGTTTGAATGGTACGTTAGGCCTGCCCATCAGTTTGTGGATGGAATGCTGTACTGAACTTCACTTAGGTACCTAGACCTTCCTGAAAGGACTTCCAGAACTTGGCTGTAAACTGCGCTCCTCTATCCGTAATAATGGATAATGGAACACCATGAAGTCGCACAATTTCCTTGAGATACAGCCTCGCATAATCTTCTGCGGAGTATGTGGTCCTAACTGGAAGGAAATGAGATGCCTTGGTTAATCTGTCCACGATCACCCATATGGAATCACACTTGCCTCGGGAACGAGGTAACCCCACAAAAAAATCCATATTGATAATTTCCCATTTCCACGTGGAAATTTCCATCGCTTGCAATAACCCCCCAGGCTTTTGGTGTTCAATCTTTACTTGTTGGCAATTTGGACATTGGGCTACAAATTCTGCTATGTCTCTTTTCATGCCATCCCACCAATATATCAATTTGAGATCGTGGTACATTTTTATTGCACCCGGGTGAATATAATATCGAGAATAATGGGCTTTTTCCAGAATTCGTCGGTGCAATTCTGCAACATTCAGAACACACAGCCTGCCATGGTATCTAAGGACCTCATCCACCGATGTTTTAAATGGATATCTCTCTTTTTCATGAAATGTGTCTCTGTAGTGGCTCAACCGCGGATCTTCATACTGACGCTCTTTCACTTCCACATTCAGAGACGAAACCGCAGGATCATTAATACCAATCCCCGCACTACCCGTATCTATCACACGCACTCCAAGATTAGCTAGCTGGTAAAGCTCATGAACCATTTCTTTCTTTTCCTGAGGGACTTCACATAAACTACCCATGGATCGGCGGCTAAGCCCATCAGTTACCACATTTTCTTTTCTGGGGTGGTATAAAATATTCACATCATAATCTTTCAGCAATTCTAACCACCGTCTCTACCGCAGATTTAACTCTTTCTTCTTGAAAATATATTGGAGACTTTTGTGATCTGTATAGATATCCACATGTACGCCATACAAGTAATGTCTCCATATCTTCAACGCATGAACAACTGCAGCCAATTCAAGATCATGAGTTGGATAGTTCTTTTCATGCTTCCGCAGCTGTCTTGAGGCATAAGCAATAACTCTACCGTGCTGCATCAACACACATCTTAACCCAACACCGGAAGCATCGCAGTAAACTAACTGAAAATGTTAATATCGGAGCAAAAGTTAATCTGTCCTTCAACTCTTGAAAACTGCGTTCACAAGCATCATTCCAATGAAACTTGGCTGACTTCTGGGTTAACTTCGTCAATGGGGCTGAAATAGATTAGAATCCCTCTACGAATCTTCTATAATAACCTGCCAATCCCAGAAAACTACGAACTTCGGTAGGCATCGTAGGCCTCGGCCAATTCTTTACCGCTTCAATTTTCTGAGTGTCAACTCGAATACCGTCATCTGAAATAACATAGCCCAGAAATGTTACGGAATTCAGCCAAAACTCGCACTTTGAAAATTTTGCATATAGTTTTCGTGTTCGAAGAATTCCAAGTATGATACGCAAATGATCAGCATGTTCTGATTTTGTGCGATAGTACACCAGAATATCATCAAAGAATACTATCACAAATAAGTCCAAGAGTGGCCTGAACATGTTATTCATCAAATTCATAAACACGGCCGGAGCATTAGTCAATCCAAACGACATCACCCGAAACTCTTAATCGCCATATCTCGTTCTGAAGGCTGTCTTAGGAATATCTTCTTCTCTAACCCTCACTTGATGATAGCCCGACATCAGTTCCACTTTAGAGAACCATTTGGCACCCTACAGCTGATCAAATAAATCGTCAATTCTTGGGAGAGGATATTTGTTCTTTATCGTCACCTTGTTCAACTGCCTATAACCGATGCACATTCGTAGGGAACCGTCCTTCTTCCTCACAAACAAGACTGGTGCTCCCCACGGTGATGAACTGGGTCTGATAAACCCCTTTTCGAGCAAATCTTTTAATTGCGCCTTTAGCTCTTTCAATTCTGTCGGAACCATGCGATAAGGAGGAATAGAAATATGCTTGGTGTCCGGCAACACATCAATGGCGAAGTCAATTTCTCTTTCTGGAGGAAGGCCTGGAAGTTCATCTGGAAACACATCTGGAAATTCATTTACTACCGGGACAGATTGGAAAGTTGGCGACTTAGCTTCGGTATCATGAACTCGGACTAGATGATAAATGTAGCCTTTGGCTATCATATTTCTTGCCTTGAGATAGGAAATAAACCTACCTCTTGGAGACGCTGTATTACCCTTCCATTCCAGCACGGGTTCTCCCGAAAATTGGAACCGAACAACTTTCGTTCGACAATCAACATTAGCATAGCATGAGGCCAACCAATCCATACCCATGATCACATCGAATTCCAACATTTCAAGTTCGACTAAATCAGCTTTAGTTTGGCGATCACATGTCACTATCACACAATTTTTATACACTTGTCTAGCTATCACGGGATCACCAACCGGGGTAGATACCTCGAAAGGTCTGATTGGCTCAGGTTTCACCCCAATGCGACCAGCAACGTATGGGGTAATATAGGAAAAAGTAGAACCCGAATCTATCAAGGCATACACATCATAGGAAAATATGCGTAATGTACCTGTAACCACATTGGGGGAGGACTCAAGGTCCTATCGTCCGGCTAAAGCATATATACGGGGCTGAGTGGCACCTGAAGTAGATGCTGCCCCTCTGCCCCTACCTTGGCCTGCTGACATCTGAGGAGTCTGCCCTACCGGGCGCACCGAGAAAGAACCAGCTGCTGAGCCCGTGGGATGAACCCCAACTCTGCCACTCACCGACGGCCAATCTCTCATAATGTGCCCCACCTGACCATAAGTATAACAAGCATCCGAACCTTGGCGACATTGTCCGGAACGTAGTCTACCGCATTGGCTGCATCGCGGTACTGAGGGTCTTCTCTGACTATAATCTTCCCTGAACTGAGAATCTGAGGCCCTCGAACTCTGACCATGTCCTGAACGAAAGAAGCGATCAAATCTCCTACCCATAAATCGAGGAGGTGCGCTAGTCACCCACTGGCCTGAATGTCTAGGATATGTCTGCATTGGTTCCCCTCTGTAATCACTGCTTGCCCCCATAGACCTAGCCCTCTTGCCTTGCCGTCTATCAATATCACGATAATTTCTTTGTGGTTGTTGTCGCCCCTCTAAATTCTGGGCATGGGCATGTATCCGAAAAATATCCATCCCATCTTGTAGCAAAGCTGTCAAGTAGTCTTTGAATATATGTGGCCCTAAGCCACTCACGAATCTATGTACCCGATCTCCCATGTCGGCCACCATAGCCGGGGCATATCTAGCCAGAGAATTAAATTGCATGCTATACTCCCAGGCACTCATACTACCTTGCCTCAAATTTAGAAATCTATCTGCCCTAGCTCGACGGACCTCGGGTGGCAAATAATGGCGGATGAAGGCGTCGACGAATTCTTGCCAAACCGGAGGAGGCGCATTCTCTCCTCTTGATAAAACCCAGTTATTATACCATAAGACTGCCACATCCCGGAGTCTATAAGATGCCAGCTCCACGGATTCAGTTTCGGAGGCATGGACAATCTTCAATGTCCTCAATATCTCATCTATGAAACCTTGCGGGTCTTCATCCGGCTTTGACCCGAAAAACTCCGGAGGATTTAAACTCATAAAATCATGGACTCTAGTACTAGTTGATCGATCACTTGGGCCCGTATTCTGCCGATGTGCCTGAGCGGCAACCAGTTGCGTCAATAGATGTATGGCCTCGGTCATTTGTTGACCCGAAGCAACTGGTGGAGGGATTGGAGCTGGAGCTCCTCTCTGTTCTTCCACATTAGGCGGGGTGGAGGAAGTATTACATAAGGCCTCGTTATGTGATTCACCTCCCTCTATATCCGTTGGAGGCTCTCTTACAACTCGCCTGTTTGTCGTAGTCTTGCCCTTCTGGGCGGCTGTAGCATTTCCCTTTAGCGGCATTCTGGAATCACAACACACTATTAGGGAGGATAAAATCTTATATACAGCTCTATCGCACGATTTCATAAGGATAAAGATGGTCATTTTTCCTAAATGCCCTGTAGCCTCTTGTTTATTAGTGTGGCACGCAATACACCATAAACAAGACTCTACTAGACACAGCTCGTAGACACTTCCTAGGACTGAACTGCTCTGATACCACTTTTGTCACGACCTAACTAGGGGTCGTGACGGGTACCCGGGGCTAACCACCGAGCATCTTTCGTTCTACTTCTTATCAAGCTCATTAAACGTTCTTTTATCAAAATCGTACTCAAATTATACGAAAAACATCTTTCATTCGGAAACATAAATACTTTTATATGTACAAGCCTTTTGGTCATTGAAATAAGAGATATATATACATATACATGCACGTAATAGCAACCCCGCTAGACCATACCACCCACACTGCGTATCTACGAGCCTCTACCAGAGTACTAGACATATGGACGAGACAGGACCCCATCGTGCCCAAAAACATACATGTACACAAAAAGGATAACCATAAGCACCTCTGAAACAATGGAGTGCCCTCAACAGCTAATAGCTCCTACGAGTCTGGAGCAAGGTCACCTCCCTGTCTACCTGTGGGCATGAACACAGCGTCCAAAGAAAACGGATGTCAGTACGAACATTGTACTGAGTATGAGAGGCATAAACAATAATATCACATGAATGAAGTTGAGGAAGCATCAATAAGGGACACCTGTATCTGACTGTCAAATAGAAAAGGAGTGATGCATGCTGGCTTACTCATAGTCATCATCATGTCATATATGCATAAATATATAAACTGCCCGTCCATATCGGATCGGTGTAATAATCATTAGCCTGCGTCCAGGCCTCCCGCGTCCGGGGTATCATCTCCTGCCGCCCACTAGTGGTGTCTGCCCATGCCATTTGGCCATGGTGTATAGCTGCACGCCTTAGCGGTGACTGCCCGGCCAAGTAGGCACGGTGTGATATCATCAGTATAATATACTCATCAAAATTCATACATAAAGGCTCAAGGTTAACTATGCTTTGTCGGGGTGACGTAAAGTCGTGATCCCCGATTCCATTACGGAGCACTCATTAACATCCTGCCTCACCTTGAAGGGAATAGTATATGAGGTGAGTGTAAGCAATAATGACAGCATATCATGAATATTTAGAACTCCTATGCTCTAACTCATTACCTTGTGTAGCAAATTAGGGGTATCAGCTCGTATTTCTCTTTCGGAACTTAAGAGATTCATAGAGAAGAAAGAAATTCATATTATAGGATTCATGCCATAGAAAGAAAGGAATAGCCTCACATACCTTTGTCGTTTAACTATCTTATCACTTGATCGCCCCCCTTCGATGCTCGCGTTTCAACCTTCGAGAGGAATCGCATTAACATTAGTTACTCGGCTAAAAGAACATTTCACTATTTTTGGGGAAAATTGGACAGCACTTCCTTTGTTTATACTACTTTTCCCACATTCTATTTCAACTCCCAACGTTAATAACAACATTCATCATTTCTCTTTGATTTCTCCACTACTACAGTCATAATTCATTATTGCACTTTTTCACAAATAATACTTATTCCATATTCTAGATGTCGTACATAACATATTTACGATCAGAACATACCAATTATTCATCATCCACCCCAATCACTATTCAACAATGACACTATTCACACATTCATGACCCAATTTCTATGTCTTTCCACAATCGATGTGTTTCAACTTTAACCACTCAAACCATGTGAAAAGGGTCATAAAACTCACCTTAAATGATGGATGAACAACCTTTGAGTGGAACTTCTCTTCTTGTACCAAAACTCTAACTCACTTCTCTTGAGTTTTCTTGGCTTAGATGAACTTTTAATGGGTTTCATAAACTTGATTTCACGGATTTGGTGTAGTTGACTATGGATTTCCTTTGATTTCTTGTGGATGAATGGTGGAGAAGGTTCTAGAGAGTTCTTGGAGAGGAGAGAGTGGAAGATGAAATGAAATAAAATGGAGGAGGGTCTTTATATTAATTCATGAAATCAGTCCCGACCGAGATGTACGGTGCGATCGACGGAGCGTCGATTGGATCGACGGGGCGTCGATCTGACCGTCGAAATCGTTAAATTTCAAGTGAACAATCTGTCATTTCTCCTCGTTCAATAGTGAGAAGGACGGTTCGTCGAACTGATCGACGGAGCGTAGACCTGTTCGTCGACTGGTATTCGCTCCAGCTAAATTTACAGTACAATCGACGGGGCGTCGACTCGTTCGATGGTTCAAAGGACGACCGTCGAATCCCCCTCTCGCAAAACTGCAGTGAAGTTTCACTTAACGAGCTTTTCTACCTTACCTTTAACTTCTTTGGAGTCTTAATTAGAATTATTAGTATCCCTTCTTACTTGTAGGGACATCATGTTCACCTTAACCTATGTTAGTCCTTCATCGCTCAGCAACCCTAAGTTCCGTTGTGTAACACTAATGAGCTAAAGGGTAAGGTGCACTTGAGGGTTGCTGAGGATCGGGCGGGCGCGTTGATGGACTTTCTTTCCGGAATGTTTCAGTGACGTAGTCGCGCAACCGAATCGATTCATGCTTCTGGCATTTACCCCGATCTAATTGTTCTCCGATGGCACTTCGTTGGCCCGGACACTTTCTGTCTATATTTCCTTCATATTTTCTCTATCTGGACGGGTATCTATCTGGTCTAAATCTGGCTGCTCTGTAAGTTCGGTATCCGGTGTCCGTACTTCTTCCATCCGAGTTTCGATCGTACCTACATTATCAGTCTGGTCTTCTTCGAAGTTGTGTTGGTTTCTTTCCCCCTCCATTTCATCCGAGATCACTTCTATATTATCGGCCAAGTTACCTAATCCTACAGCTAGTTGTGGGCATGGTATGGTAGATATCGATTACCATACCGAAATCAAAAAAAATTATACCGCGAATTTCGGTATTATGGTATTTTGTATGGTATTTAGTATGAATTTTTAAAAAGTTTGGTATTTGATATTCATAAAGAAAATACCGAATATTATACCGAAGTATATAGTTACATATACAATTCATATATCTTACTATTTTAATACTAACAAATATATAAACTAGTATTATTAGAAAACTAATTGTTTAAACGTTGGAACTTTGACTACTCTATCTTGATTTAAATTTCTTTTTTTGGGTAATTGATTTACGAAGGGTATTTCTTGTACTTTCTTTTGAATATTTTTACATGTGTAAGGTGTTCAGTACATAATAATTGAGATGTTTGTTAAGTAGCGAAAGTCATAATTCCCCACGATATAAGTTTATGTAAGTCGACGTCGGACAAACTATGGTACCGATTTACCATATCGTAAAATACTGAAATTTTACTTTAAAATACCGAACCATACCGAATTAATTTGGTATAGTATTTTTAGAAACCGAAAATTGAAATCACCATACCGAAGTTTCAAATACTATACCATACAGTACCATGCCCAACCCTACCTACAACAAAGAGGAACTTAGTCTCGTAGAAGTCCACATCTCTTGAGGTTATCCCAAGAAGACACACCTACGACTCCGACTCTCAAATTTGTCCCTCGTTCTTCCCTTTGAGTGTGCATAGCATAGTGACCCTATCACCCTTAAATTATCATACCGGGGTGCCTCTCCGTGTAAAATTTCATAGGTGGTTTTTCCATTCAAAATCTAAGATGGTGTTCTATTGATCCAGTACCCCGCAGTCAAAACACATTCTCCCTAGAATTCGATCAGAAGATGACCCTGAAATTTGAATGCTTGCGCCATATTAAGAATGTGACAGTGTTTTATTTGGACTTTTCCATTCTGTTGTGGTGTCCCTGCACAAGATGTTTGGAAAGAATTCCATGTTCGAAGAAGTAAGTCTTCATACATGGGAACTCAGTTCCGTTATCACTTCTAACAATCTTCGCCCTCTTACCAAACTGCCTATCCACCAAGGCGAAGAAATTCTTCGGGGTTTTGGACACTTCTTTCCTGTCGAATAACAGAAACATTAACACAGCTCGCGAACGATCATCCACAATAGTAAAAAAATACGAAGCACCACAAGAAGAAGGTGTTCTATAGGGTCCCCATAAATCACAATGAATCATTTCAAAGATATCTGAAGCTATATTATCACTTAAGGGAAAAGCATTTCTTGTTTGCTTTGCCCTTTGGCATATGTCACATTCTTTATCTGATCCAAAACTACTCTCTTTTAGGCCTAATGCCGTAATGGACTTCGTTACTTGTGCTGAAGGATGACCTAACCGTTTGTCCCAAAGATCGAACCAATCAACTGCCTCTGTTTTCATAGCTCGTATCCGCGGCACATTCCGAAAAAAGTAAAGTCCACCTCGACGCTCACCCATTCCAAAGAGCTTCCTCGTGGTGGTGTCTTGTATAACACCCATGATTTTGTTAAATTTTATATCACAATCTAAATGATCAACAAGTTGTGACATAAAAATTAAATTGCATGTTAAATCCTAAACCAAAAGGACATCCTTCAACCAAAACCTGTTATTTAGCCTGGTTGTTCTTTCTCTTGTGGCCACCGAGCTACTTCCATCCGGAAGCCAAATCGGACACTCAGGAATGTCCCACTGATCACTTAGTTCCTCCAGATTACCTGTCACATGATTGGTAGCTCCGGAGTCAATAGTACAGGATGAGTTTTCGGTCTTACTATCCATCTTACAATTCGAGTTTATTCCTTGGGAATTCAACACGTGAATCACAGTCTTCTGGATCTCGTTGCACAAATTGTAAGGTCCTGTACCGCATGTGGTTCCTTCTTTGACAACCACGGTGTTAGCTCGGTAGTTGCCTTTTCCATGGCCGGATCGTGGTCCACCCCTCTGTTGTTGTTGTTGTTGTCCTCGTCTTCTTCCTTCGATTTTCTCACCTTTTTTTTTAATTTTCTGGCCACTAATTCAGATAACTAATGAGTCGAAAACATCCGTCCATAATGTGTCCGGATCACTTGCAATATGTGCTGAATGCACCATCATTTTTTGTCACGACCCAACCAGAGGGCCATGACAGGCACCCGGAGCTAACCTACCGAGCACCTCTTTATTTTTTAAACTAAAGGCCACCATGAAGGTGGAATTTTATTAATAAAGAAAATATATACACATCAATCCAGAAGAGATTGATCCAGCTAAAAACAAAGAACAAAAAATAAAATAAAAAAAGATCAATCCAACAAGATTGATCCTAAAATGAAAGAAAACACAGTAAATCTAGTGACTTATGGCCAGTAGAAGTAGACATGAACAGATTACACCAACTAGAATCCAAGAGCCTTGGCTTGATAACTTCTATCACACCTCAAAGTCTCACAGGTGGAAAGCTTCAAGTCATCTGAATCATTCTTCAGGCAAGCTTGAAAGTAGTTGTATATTGCTATGTATATCACCTTCTGTATGAAAACCAGGTCACTATGTTGCTTGATCCATAACTAGTACAATCTACTACTTAGATCATGAGCATCACACCATTTATATTAAGGAATGAGCATGACAAGCACACTGATACCACCCTAATACATATGTTGCAATAACTCACAATCTGTTGAAAAAACTATACTCAGCAATGGTTTAAAGATCTGGTGTCAAAGACTAATCTGGTGCTTTGTCTTGAAGAGTTCTTATTCTCAGCATACCGAGCACCTCTAAGCATACATCTCATAATCATTTCTAGGTGGACCACTAGGGAATCATAAATATCATAGTATGTAAAGGGATATATGTCATAAGATGACGGCACATCTCTACAAAATCATCAACAACTATACACATCATCACAAGCCGTTAAGGCTACCACAATATTACATAACAACATGGACTGATAAGGTTATGGAACATCTAGTTACATGCATCTGTCTATGAGTCTCTATATAGAATACAGGAATCCATAAATACGAGGCAGGACTAGGCCATGCCCAAGTATATATACAAAAGAGTATTACCAATAAACTGCAGCTCCGAAGCAAGTGAAACGCTCCTGAGACTCCGCTGATGAAGCTGCTAAGGGTCTGGTCCGTCTAACTGTCTACCTGCGGGAATGAACGCAGTGTCCACAAGAAAGGACGTCAGTACGAACAATGTACTGAGTACGTAAGGCATGAATAATAACATAACACGAGATATGGAACATAACATGAGATAAAGATAACCTGTGCATCTGATTGCCTCGTAAGGCGGATACCATGCATGCTTAGCCTTTTTTAAAAAAAAAATCTTCATACATATAAAACATAATAGTGCTGCGGAATGTGCAGCCCGATCCATATATCATCGTTAGCCCGCGTCAGGGGTAATCATCTCACGTCGTGCACTAGTGGTGCTGCCTGGCCATATAGGCACGGTGTTATTATCATTATCCATAGTCGCCCACCGTAGTAGTGCTGCCCGGCCATATCGGAACGGTGTGAAGAAAAATACATACATATATATAAAGCATGCATGAGAGCCCAATTAAAAGCTACACCTCTATCGGAGTGACGTAAGGTTGGTAGCCTCCGATTATATTATGGAACAATCACCATCGTTATATCTCACCTTGAAGGAACAAGTAACATAAGGTGAGATCAACAACAATGAATAAAATCAAGAAAGTCATGAAATAAACTCAACAATCTCATAATAGCATCAAATCCATAAACTTTGGAATCTCTAGAAATGGGATCATCAACATCATCATTATCTTCATAGAAAACATCTATCTTTAGCATCATAAAAACTTTGAGAATCATGAACTTCTAGCTTTTTGGGAATAAGGATATTATGGAAGTCATGTATGGGTTCATAAAAAGAGAATCTTGCCTTTAGAAAGAAAGAGATTAGCCTTAACAGACCTTTTTGGTCTCCTACTACTTAACGCTTATCCTCCTAAGCTCGTAAATCTACATTCAAGAGAATTCATACTATTATTAGGCTTATCATTATATGCCTATCTTAAGCATTCAAATTAAATTCCTTTAGAATCTGCCGAAATTCGGGCAACATCTCCCCTGTTTATATCCCTAGCCCGAAGTCACAATACCACAACCAACAACAACAACAACAACAACAACACTAACATCAACAACATCATTATCAACACCAAAGTACTCTATAAAACATCCCACACGATGTTTATTCGATTTTTCAACCAACTAGTTCATTCTACGACCATTTAATATCTCTATCTCCGTAAATAAACTGTCACGACCCAACTAGGGGCCGCGACGGGCACTCGGTGCTAGCCCACCCGGGCACCCCTTAACGTACCTTTTACACTTTCATCTAGGTGAGCCACATATTTAATCATACATTCCTATTCATCAATCATACTAGTCCCATTGGACAACAATGCCTCTTTATCATCATTGGGATCTATGCCATATCAATGTACACAAGCCGACCAGGCTACAAAATGATATACAAAATATAGGCCGACAAGGCCAAACATATCTAACCCTATACACATGTCTACGAGCCTCTAAGGAGAGTGTGTCATATCACATATGCGGGACAGGACCCCGCTATGCCCATAATTATGTACACAAAAAAATAAGTACCCAAAAGCAATAGCTCCGAATGAAATGGAGCTCCGCTATGTAGTCTCCGAGAATGTAGTTATGGATCAAGTCTGTCTCCATGTGCACCTGCGGGCATGACGCAGCGCCCACAAACAAAAGGACGTCAGTACGAAGAATGTACTGAGTATGTAAATCATGATCAATATCAACATAGAAGCATAATATACAACATATGAAATAGTATAGGATGGTAGATAGTAATATCATCGTCATAAGCACTTACTTGCCTTTAATAGGAACTTTCCAATTCTAATGCGTATTTGTGTACATACATCCATATCCATATCCGTACTCATATCCGTACTCCTTTACATTGCGTTCATCGCCGTATTCATATACATAGTCTTATTCATATTCATATCATATTCGTATTCATACTCATATACATAGCATTTGCATAGCATACCCGACCATAAAGGATCGATGTTTCATACATACTTGGTCAACCAAGGCTCAAGGTTACACATGCCTGGCCCTACCAAGGCTTCAGGGTTACATCTACCTGGCCTTACCAAGGCATCAGGGTTATCCGTACCATCTGCAGAGGTGTGCGCGCGTTACATAATCATATACATATTCTACCCGGCCTTATAAGCTTGGGGTTTCATAATAGCCATACATAGTTACATATACATAATAGTTCATAAGCATTTATCCTATTAACATCACTATCATCATCGTCATCGCTATCGTCATTCATTACATTTATCTTTATAGGCTTACTCGTCATATGAGGAACTTAGTACAATCGTAGCATATCAAGAATCGTGAGCTCAATAGCTCGGAAGATCGAATCATTTGAAAGACATCATAGACTTATGGAAGATTTAGATGTTTGGCCAAGGAACCATGCCTTATGAAAGAAGGGTTAGCCTTACATACCTTTCCGTTCAACTATTTACCACTTGCACGTTCTCCCCCGAAGCTCACGTTTCTACCTTCATTAAAGTCATACTATTATTAGAATCGATAGCTAGCATACACGACTAAAACTAGAGAAAATCAGACAACATCTCCTTAATTTATACGACATTCCTCCATAGCGTATATCAACTCTCAAACGTCAATAATACATTCACAATAGCATAACAATAGTCCTTATTCATCCACATTTCTCAATTCACTTCCAATCACCCATATCCATGGCACACAACTACGTTCATTCACATACAAATTCTATTCCACATTCTCAATGTCATTTATAACATGATGATAATCATAATGTATCAAGAATCATAACTCAACCCAAACATTTACTCAAAAGTGATACTATTCCCACATTCATGACCCATTTCCTATTTCCTCATATAATCCAAGTGTTTCAACTGTCAAATATCTTATACAATAAGGAAATGTCATACAACTTACCTTAGATGGTGTAGGAATGAACCTTGGGTGCAAACTCTTCACTTGAGAAAAACCCTAGTTCCACCTTCACTTGGATTTCTTACTTTGGATGAACTTTAATGGGTTCTTTACACTTGATTCACTTAGCTTGATGTAGAAGATCACTAATATCTCTTGAATTTGTGTGAAATAAATGTAGAGAGATTTTTTAGAGAGAAGGGGTGAAATGTGGAAATGAAATAATGAACTTGGTCCCCTTTTTAATAACCCAAATCTGATCTGTCGGGACCATTATACGGTCCATTATTCGGGTCGTATAAATTTATACGGTCCGTATAAGGGACCGTGAAAGGGACCTTTTATCCACTCGCCTCTGTGGATATTATACGGGCCGTATAAATTTATACGGTCCGTATAACTGACCGTATAATCCCACCAGTGAGGGATCCTCACTGTGATGGTTCTGTGGTCTATTATACAGTCCGTATAACATTATACGGTCCGTATAATGAGCCATATAGCCCATCAGTCCACTGAACTTGTTCTCGCTACTTCGTTTGATCTCCAATCCTTATGGGATCTTCTTAACACTTGTTCAACACTTCATTAGCAATCTAAGGGACGTTATAACTCTTTCCCACAACATCATTAAGTTGTCATCAACTTACTACTCATAATTCTTGTCTGATACCTATCGTGTGCCTTGCCATCTCTTGGCAACTTTCTTGCCTGACATCGAATGTCTTTGAAATCTTACTTAGGGTCATCACATATCATTATTTTCTTATTGAAATACCGCATCCTCGTACTCTTCGTTAGCCCATTCACTGTGCATCAACGGAAAATTTTCCGAGGTGTAACATAAACCTAAATCAATATCAATAAGGAGAGATTATTACCTTATTCCCACTAGAGCCGCAATATCTTCAATATTCACCTTGAATCCAAGCTAAGATTCACCGCAATGCGATACTATGATCACAGCTATACGCTATCCGGACCTAAATCCTGAAATTACACTTGATTTGGGCTAAAAGTTATAGGTGGAAGTTGGGGGAATATTCCAGAAAGTTTGGGATATTTTTTTTTTTTGGGTGTTGGATGAAAATAAGGGGGCAAATCCCCTTTTATAGTGTTCTAGAGTCGGTTGCACCGACCTAATTTTTTCCCTTCACGTTCGCGCCACCTTGGCCGCGTTCGCGAAGAGTTGCACAGTGGCTCCCCTTCGCGTTCGCGCCACTCCCAGGCGCGTTCACGCTGGGCTATTCCCTGCTCTGGCAGTCCATCTTGAAATGCTCATAACGTTTGATTCCGATGTCGGATCGACGCGCGGTTTATTGCGTTAGAAACTAGACTTCCCGAACTTCAATTTAGGATTTTGTTCCACCTTAAAACTCCTAATACACTAGGAGTTATTCCTTTATCAAGTTAGACCAAAATTATCGTACAAACCTTGCCCATCTTTTCTCCAAAGTTCCAAAAACTTACTTTCCTTAATTCACTTGTTCCCCAATCCTATGACCTATTTTATGAACTTAAACCATCATAACCATAAGATAAGCACATATAATCTCATATATCCTAGAGAATAACTCCAGCGTTTACAATTGAGCCGTTAGCATCTAACGAATTTCAATGTACAAGCTGCGAGGTGTAACATTCCTCCCCCCTTAGAAACATTCATCCTTGAATGTTAAGCTCTTAGGAATTCTGCGAGAATTTTGCCAGAGTTTCCCCTGTAATTGTACCACTACTATCCTGTCACAACAACCCAAAATATACGATGCCTTACAGGACTCCAACAACAACAACAATAACGGCCCCACACGGCCAAGAAACTATTAAAGGAAAGCATTACGCACCTCAAGTCAATGATGTCGCCGTCTGAACTTCTTCTGGGAGTGGAAACAAATGTGTATATTTGGACTTCATATCTTCCTCTACTTCCCCAGTCATTTCCTCTCTGTTATTTTTTCTCCATAGAACTTTAACTGAGGCTACGTCTTTAGTTCTGAGTCTTCCATCTTGCCTATCTAAAATGGTAATGGGTACTTCTTCATAGGACAATTTCTCGGTAACTTGGACATCATCTACACGTACAATTCTGGAAGGACCTCCAATGCACTTACGAAGCATTGACACATTAAAAATTGGGTGGACTGACTCCAAGTCCGAAGGCAGATCTAACTTATAAGCCACTTGGCCTACCTTGCGCACAATCTTGTAAGGTCCAATATAGTGAGGACTAAGCTTGCCCTTCTTGCCGAATCTCATTACACCTTTCATCGGTGACACTTTCAAGAATACCCAATCGTTAACTTGAAATTTCAAGTCTCGTCGACGATTGTCTGCATAGGATTTCTGACGACTTTGGGCTGCTAATAGTCGATCCTGAATAAGCTTAATCTTTTCTACCGCTTGCTGGATCAAGTATAGGCCTACTAACTTTGTCTCCCCTACTTCGAACCATCCAATTGGCGATCGACATTTCCTCCCATATAGAGCTTCATATGGGGCCATTTGAATTCTGGAGTGGTAACTATTGTTGTACGCAAACTCAATAAGAGGTAAATAATCTTCCCAATTACCTCCAAAATCTATCACCCATGCCCTTAACATATCTTCAAGAGTCTGAATAGTGCGCTCAGCTTGCCCATCAATCTGTGGATGAAATGTTGTGCTAAGCTTTACCTGAGTTCCCAAACCTTCTTGAAAGGACTTCCAAAAATTAGTTGTAAATTGTGCTCCTCTATCAGTGATAATGGATACTGGAACACCATGAAGTCGTACTATTTCTTTGATATACTGTTACACCCCGAAAACTTTCGCGTTATCAAGACTGTGGACGGCTTAGTATGAGCTCAAGGGAGAGCAGAGTTATACAAGGATTAGGGATGAAGATTATATTATCTGAGCATAAGAATATATGTATATGATATGTGGAGACCACATGGGGTGAATCGGTTCATATGTCACTGGACGAAAAGCCCTCGTTGCTGTAAGCCAAGTGGGGCCCACACGCTGGAGTTTCATAAAGGACATGTGAATAGACATATGAGTAGTATATGGAAATTTGAGCAAGTCCTAAGAAGGAGCCATAAGCCAAATATGGGCATAAGCCCTCCAAAAGGAGGATTTAAGGAAACTTTTCGGATGATCTGACTTGGAGGGGTCAAAACGATATTCTAAGTTTATAATTTGGAAATACACAAAGAATGACGGTTGTAGATAATTGAAAGATCTTCCCAACCATAGGTCATGGGCCCTCACACGATATCGGGATCAAGAGTTTTGACCTTTTTACTGAACGAAGGTCCAGGCAGGAAAAAAAAAAAGGCCAGCGCGAACGCGCTGAAGGAAATATATGTCGGTCCAGGCAGAACCTGGACCGTTCTATAAAAGGGGGAGGCCCCCTATTTTTCAACCAAACATACCCAAAACCTTCCCAAATCTTCCAAAATATTCCCCAACCTTCTCACACCCACTCTTTAGCCCAAACCAGGTATAATTTTAAAATTCCGGTCCACATAGAGTATAGTTATTGTTGCAGAATCATATAGCGGCGTGTGGTGGCCTAAACTTAGTGTGGAAAAGTGAATATACAGCAATATTAAAGGGAGAAAGGTATGAAGCTCTTGCTATTAACGTTAATCTTAGTTTATTTACGGAGAAGGAACTGTAAAATTGTTATAAAATGGTTATGTGATGGAAATAGGGGACAAACACCATATGGGCTGTTCTATGGGATACTTTGATATGGGAAATGATGTTATTGATGTTGGTATTGTTATTGTTATTGTTGGTTGTTTAATTGAGAATTCAGGCTAGGCATATAAACAGGGGAGATGCTGCCCGATTTTCGGCAGAATATAAAATAGTTTGATTTGAAACTTGGAACAAGTGTACGATGAAGAGGCTAACATTAATGTAAATCCTCTTAAATGTAGACTTTCGAGCTCGGACGAATAAGCGTAGCTAATAAGAGGTGGAACAGGTATGTTAAGGCTCGTCCCTTTCTTTCTAAGGCATGATTCCTATGTTATGATTCCATAAATGTTTCCATAATAGCCTTGTTTTCAAAAGCTCGAAGTTCATGACTCTTAAAACCTGTTATGACGTTAAATGGAATATGTTCTATGATGATTATGACGATGATGATGATTCTCTTCTTTTGAAACTCCGAAGCTATGATTTGAGCGCATTATGAGATTATTGAGCCATTCCATGAATCCCTCAACCGTACTTATTATTGATGGTCTCACCTCATGTTACTCGTTCCTTCGAGGTGAGATATAGCGATGATAACTATTCTATTTCCAGTGCTACCTAAGTTCATGATTCTCGAGACTCCCGTGACATCGTTGATTTCATCTTGCGATGGTTGATCTTTAAAGGAATGATATAGTAACAACGGTAATGCTAATGATGATGTTGGTTTCATTTATGTATTTTTATGTATATGTATGTATGTATGTATGTATGCATTGCATCCCACTGATCAGTTAGGCATAACACCGAGTCCCGAAAGGGCCGGGTACGGATAACACCGAGTCCCGAAAGGGCCGGGTACGGATAACACTGAGTCTCGAAAGGGCAGGGTACGGATAACACCGAGTGCCGAAAGGGCCGGGTACGGATATGACAGATGTATGCATAGTAAGTGTAAGTGTATGTGAAAGCATATGTATGTATGTTATATATGGATATGTATGGAAAAGTTCTTAAAAAGCTAAGCATGCACGACATTTTCCTTAAAAGGGCATTCGGAGGAACAGGTTGATCTCTTTATACTACTTTATCACCATACATCCATTATATTATTTTCCATGTTCGGTATTGCTTACTTTGTCACTGTTCATGCCTTACATACTCAGTACATTGCTCGTACTGACGTCCCTTCTTGTGGACGCTGCATTTCATGCCACGCAGGTGTATACAGATGAGTAGAGCATATTGCTAGAAGATGTTCCAGCTGGATTGGCGAGCTCCATTTCCTTCTGGAGTGTTGCCGAGTCAGAGTATCTATGTTATGGTATCTTGATTGATGTTAGAGACTTTGCAGACAGAGTCACGTATATAGCATGTCAGTCTTGCAAGCGGCTCTGCAAGCCGATGTATCATTATGCATTATGTTACAAATTTCATATGATTACAGATTTTACTTTATTTGAGAACGACGAAAAGAATGTTTTTGAAAAGCTTCCATTATGCACTTCATTTCATGACTTAAGAGTCCAGTGAGAGTATGAACATAACGAGAACCAGTGGGTTCGCTCGGCCCTAAGTAAAGGATCGGGTGCCCATCATGCCCTATCAGGATTAGGGTGTGATAAATTGGTATCAGCGCAGTTCGTCCTAGGGGTTGTCTGCAAAGTCGTGTCCAGTAGAGTCCTGTTTATGGTGTGAAGCGCGCCACATTTATAAACAGAAGGCTACGGGGCATCTAGGGTGGTTACTCTTCTTTCACATCTAAGATCGTGCGATAGAGCCAAGTCATAGGAAATGAGATTCCTTATACTAACCTTTGATCTCAGCAGAAGCACAGTATCGACGGGAGAAAGTGAGTGATGATATGGGAAGTCACAGAGGTAAGTCACTTCGTTGAGGCTACGTTATATATATATATATATATATATATATATATATATATATATATGATAAGGGATCGGTTGAAATAGAGGTAAATCAGTGTAAGTACAAGTAGAGGAATTGATTAAATGTATCTCTTGATGATGAGTTCAGTCATGAGTTTGTGAACTGGACAATTGAATGAATTAGTACAAAGGTAAGAAATGGCACGAAAGATGTGTGTCGGGTAAGGTAAGAATATTGCATGTATGATTGAGATGTAAAGATGAAGAATGAAAAGGGAAGGTAAACAAGAAGATATAACAGGGCAGATCGCTAAAGGATCAGGTACATCTCGAGGTGTGATATATGAGGTAAGTTTTGATATCTTTATCCTTTTACCGGAAATTGGGAACCCTCGGTGGCTAGGATATGTCGTGCATATATATATATATATATATATATATATATATATATATATATATATATATATATATATATATATATATGCCCTTTGAGGCGTTGCTGGTATTTGTTGCATGTAGGTTTTGGATAGTAAGAATTACAAAGGAGACTCTGGCAGAATTTTTCAAAATCAGGTCATTTGGTTAGGTACGCCTAACAGGAAGAAGCGTGAAAAGGAAATATCGTAAATAGACAATAAGTGGGATGTGTTGCTTTAGAGGAGTTATGGATTTGGCATGGCCTGAAGAATGATCTGTGAGGAAGGTGAGTTATACGAAGAGAAGGTTATTATGACAAATTCAAAGATATTAAAGTATCGAAAGGATTATGGGATCACTTATACATTTAAGTCAAGTTAAAGAGTGTTACCGCATATAGATACGGCCTAATCTTGACATATTGTAGATGTCGAAGCTATGGAGATAGTTGTATACAAGTTGGATTGAGGGGAACAGTAGAGTTGCGTTAATAAGGCGATACAATAAGAAGGGACTACGCGAAGAGCTGAGGCCAACGGTAGGACGATAAGCGAAGGACATACGCCTATGATATTACAGATGAATTGAGGGAAAGTGCAAGGCAACCCAAGTTAGAATGTTAAGGAATGATAAGAGTGAAAGGACATAAGGCAAGCTATGAAAGTATCGTTGAGTTAAGCTAAATGGAACATAACGAAATTGAGATCCAAAGAAGACTAAGGACAGAACTAGAGTGCAAAAGGAAAGGAAGCATTAAAAGATAACCAGGAGTGAAAAGAAAGAGGAAGGTAAGGATGATTACACAGAATGGTAGTTATGGTAAAGAGAAATACCAGGGAAAATTGGAGAGATTGGTAATACTAAAATATGATTTGAAAAGAGAAAGGTCAACTCTAATGGAGTGTGATACGGAAGTATCGATTGGGATGGATAACCACAAGTGAAATACGACAAGTCTATTAGTAAAATGAAGTAACAACGTGACAGAGACAGGGACATAGAATACGAAGGTTTGTAACGAATGTGAATAACTTGGTAAGACAACTTATGTGGTAAGCGTAATAGGGTCAATCAAAAAGAGTTACAGGTTAAGTATGCTTACTCCATGAGGTTTATTCTGTTTTATAAGCAGTGTTACGCACGAGATCAAGAAGTGGTACCCTATAGAATTGATTATGATTGGGATATAATGAGAACGTAGCAAGAACTGTAATACAAAGTAAGTAAAGTATGGCGAGGAAACAACTAAAGAGGTGACATGTTCTATGTGAATAGAGAGTGAATGCAAGTGTGAAACCAATAAGCGAGTCATGAAGCAATGGATAAGAAAACTCATAAGACCTTGTTAGGGAAAGTTCAGCATAGAGGTTTCACAATGACAGGGGTGATAGCAAGCATGAGGGAAGAGGAAGTCAACTCGAAAAAGAAATCAGAGAAAGGTGACATAGCAAAGTAGTGGCGGAGAATCGAGATCACGAATGATTTTGGCTGGATGTAAAAGACTAAGACTACGGAAAGATGAATGACTAAATAGAACAATTGTTAGGAAAAGGATCAGCATAATAAGGATGAGAGGGAATGAGTAGGATAAGTGTTGGAAGCGAAGACTGGATTGTATAGAAGTAATATATTTTGAAGGACAAAGTGGTACTGAGTAAAGAATAGGGTTCCTTGTGCGAGGAATAAAGGATTAATTATAAAACGGAGTAAGTATGGGTATAGAAAGAAAAGGAAACATGATAAGTACACAAGCTTAAGAAGTAGTCGTATTATGAGAAAAGGAAGATGCGTCTCCTACGGATACCCTATACTAAGACAGAACAAGTAAAGAACATAAAGGAATAAGCTGGAAGGAAAACAAATGTATGGCTATGAGTTACGAGTTCACCACATGACGATAAAGTGATAAAGTAAGGCTATTACCAATAACAAGTAAAGATATGATTATGATTGTCCTTGAAATCAATGCTGAATACAACACAAGAATAAAAGAGTATGACGTACAAGGGATATTAGTTGCGCATGAGACTTAAACCCTTGATAAGTCAAGATGGCAGTTTAAAGGAAATGCAATTACGGTTACTGTAAGTCGATTACGGGAAAGAGAGAAATGACTTGAGATGGAAAGAAAAAGGGGAAGATGACGCTACCAGTAAATGCTGACTATTGAAGAATGGGATAAGTAACACTACATGGATGGTACAGATGGTTAAACATACTATTATTTTGAGTATCCCCATGGGACAAAGTTGTTAATTGGAGCGGAGGTAAACATTGACTCATAATTAACAGTTGAGCTAAGCAAAATACATCCTTGTTTGGATTGCTCCGTTGGTTGTACTACTGAATTACGCAACTGTAAGATGAGTATGTTAATACTTCACACATGAATTACTGCAACTATAAATTATGGGAAGTGGCATGAATATGATGCAGTATAATAAGGGAATTGAGGAAAGGGATACATGAATTAAAGATTGGAGGTGAGGTAATGGATTTGCTGTTATATCCCGCATTTTGTACATTCGGATAATTTAACACAATTGCAAGAAGTTAAGGACAAGGCTATATTTTTTATCTTGTTTGGCACACAAGTTGTTTATGAAAGCTATTGATGTGGAAATATTAAGAAAGGATAGGGGTAAAAGGGGAATTCACAAGGTGGTCTATGGTAATATTGAGGAAGGCTAAGGGCGAATTTGGAAAATAATTTTTCATGAATTCCAAAACAAACAAATAAAATATACAATGGTCTTGAAGAGCCAAGTGGGCCGTCCAAGTATAGTGTGGGCCAAGGCCCACATGGATGAATTATGTAGGAATATATATATGACTTAGTAGTTATATTTCTCACCCAAACTCTAGAACCTTGGAGAAAAAAAAAAGGAGAAGAAAGAAAGAGAAGAGGGATTCGGCCATGGCTCCCAAATTGAGCCATGGAAAAATTGACCAAGAAAAATTATTTTCTTCTAGCTTTTCTACCAATTGGAACGTCCTTAACAACATGGAGTGGTTGTTGGAGCAAGCAAACCATTTATTTGTGCAAACATACACCCCTAGCCAAGTGAAGAGATGTGTGGAGAAAGGTATGTGTTCAATCTTCTTTTACATATGTTATGGATGATTTGTGAACATTGTAGTATGTAGAAATGGATGAAATTCATGAAATATGGGTGTGGAGGTCATGGCCGAATAGGGTGTGTGTGTAGAAAAGATGAAATGATTTTATTTAGTAGTTTGATTGTTGTGTTGTGGATTCCATGATGTAAAATGAAGGTTTGGTGGCTCGAAATGAATTTGAAATCGTTTGTGCATTATTGAAGAAGTTAGTGTGGTTTCTTATATTTGTAAGAATAAATTTGTTAATGTATGGGTTGTTGATATAACTCATGAATTTGGAGATAAGAGATGTGTTTGGAAGATTGTTAGTTGGTTGTTGTGATTGGGTTGTTTTGAATATTATGTGAATTGTTTGAAGTATTCTTGAATTGTGTTTGTAAGGTCTTGGGCAGGTATTTGAATGTGTAAGCATTGATGTTGGCTTGATTATATGCGATTGAATTGAGTATAAATGAAATGTCGTCGAATTGTGTAGAAAGGATTGTTAATGTTAGAATGTATTTTGAAATAATTGTTGAAGTTAGAGATATAATTGTTGGTATTGTTGTTGATAGTTTGGCCGAGTTGAATTCTCGGATTGTTGTTGATAAAATTGGCCGAGTTAGATTCTCGGGGATGGTGTATTTACCGGGGAAATGCTGCCGAAATTTTGGCAGATTATAAACGAATTCATTTGAAAGACTAAGACAAGTATATGTCGATAAGTCTAATGATTATGTTAATTCTCTTGAATGTACACTAGCAAGTTTGGATGAATAAGCGTAGCTAATTGGACGTGGGACAGGTATGTAAGGCTTACCCTTTCTTTCTTTTGGCATGATCTTTATGAAACAAGTAGATGACGTATATGTATGATGTCAAAGAAACTCCCATTCTTAGAGCCACTAGGATGGCTAACGTTCTCGATTTCCATAAGCTGCCTCATATGGTTTTGATACGTATCTATGATGTCCGAAGATCTATTTGATATGATTGTTGCTTCGATTTTCCAAAAATAGCTTCTGAAACGCTTGTAGAAGGTTCTGTACTTCAAACGCTCATAACTTTCTCATACTGAATCGGATTGACCCGAAACTTGTTTCTAAGCCTTCAGGTGTTGATAAGTATACTTGTCCATCGAGTCTTCCATAATATATTCGGAGGTTACCGACCTTACGTCACTCCGATAGGGACACAACATTCTTTGGGCTCTCCGGCATGCTGTTTGCATGATATATGTATATGATATATGTATATGATACATGAACATGATATATGTATATGTATATGGGGTAAGGGAAAGGTGAGGCGCTATAGACGCATAGCCACCCGATCAGTTGGTATAATATGATATCGTCCCGGACGCGGGATATATGGATAAATGGATCGAGCTGCACGTTCCGCAGCAATATAATATATATATGGATTGGGCTGCACGTTCCGCAGCAATATAATATATATATATATATATATATATATATATATATATATATATATATATATATGGATCGGGCTGCACGTTCCGCAGCAATATATTATGGATCGGGCCGTACGTTCCTCGGTACTAGTATATTATGTTTATGGATCGGGTCGTACGTTCCTCAGCACTAATATATCATAGTTATGGATCGGGTCGTACGTTCCTCGGCACTATCATATTACAAATGGATCGGGTATATGTATATGTTTATGATGACATATGATGTCGGCACGCATGGTCTGTGTTTGGAAAGTAAGCATTTTTTCACTCTGGATGATTTACTTATTTTCTGTACATCTTCTGACATATGACATCGGTATGCACGATTTGCATTCTGAAACATAAGCATTTTGGTATTCTGAAAATGTACTTACTTTTGTACTGCTTGTTTCTATTATGGTTCTGTTTTTCGTATCCCATGTCTTACATGCTCAGTACATTTTCCGTACTGACCCCCTTTTCTTCGGGGGCTGCGTTTCATGCCACGCAGGTACACCCAGATGAGTAAAGGACATTGCTAGAAGATGCTTCAGCTGGATTGGCGAGCTCCACTTACTCCTGGAGTGCTGCCGAGTCAGAATATATGTGCTAAGATGTCTGATTAATGTTAGAGACTTTGCAGACAGAGTTGTGGGTATTGGAAGTCAGTCTTGTAAGCGGTTCCATCAGTCGATGTGTCATTTTGTGTTATGTCATAAAGTCCATGTGATTACAGATTCTATTTGATTTGAGTACGATGGAAAGAAAGATTCGGGAAGCCTTACTATGTATTACATGTTTATTTGATTTAGAAGTCCAAAGAGATTATGTATGTAATAAGAGTCAGCGGGTTCGCTCGGCTCCGAATATGGGGTCGGGTGCCCATCACACCCTAGTAAGGTTAGGGTGTGACAAAGTGGTATCAGAGTAGGTTATCCTAGGGGTTGTCTGCAAAGTCGTGTCCAGTAGAGTCCTGTTTATGGTTTGAAGCCGGCCACATTTATAAACAGGAGGCTGCAGGGCATCTAGGGATTGTTGACCTTCTTTCTGTCTTAGATCGTGCGATAGAGCCAAGTTATAGGAAAATGAGATTCCTTATATAAGCCTTACATACGACGGAAGAAGGTGAGTGACGATATGGCAAGTCACAGAGGTAAGTCTTGATATATTTGTTCTGACATCTGAAGACTGGAAGCACTGGATGGCTGGAATGTGTCATATAGCCGTATGTTCTGTGAGGTATTGTCGATATTTGCTACGTACAGATTTTGAATAGTAAAAATGGTAAAGGAGATTCTGCCAGAATTGTTGGGTATGCCTAATAGGAAGAAGCGTGGAAAGGAAATACCGTAAACAGACGATAAGTGGGATGTGATATTTTAGAGGAGCTACGGATTTGGGCATGGCGTGAAAAATAAAGCGAGCAAGACGGTTAGCAGTCCAGAGGATTAAAATAGATAACATTCGAGGTTTAGTAGGTGCAAGGTTTGTTGGAGGATTTAGAGAAAGTCGACAATCAGCTTTGCTATAGATTATTATACAAGAATGGTGAGTGGGAATCCGAACAGACTGATACCTGAGTACTTACAAGTAACGGCGAAGAAGGTATATTTGTTACCATCAGGAATCTGGGAATCTAGGACGAAAGGTAGTGATACACGAAGGTGAAGGGTGAATATTGAGGATTGAAAAGGGTAAAATAGTAATTGTAAAGGGAAGGACGTGTTATGAAAATGTCTCGGAATCTGTAAGACTTCAATTTGCTCTAGATCATGTAATAAAGGTCATGCGAGGAAGCGGACGCGATTATATCAGCGTTAAGGCACCGGATTCCATCGAAGTTTTGAGGTTAAGCGTGCTAAGGTGGGAGAAATCTTAGGATGGGTGACCCCCTGGGAAGGGTACAAGAAATTCTATATATCCAGGCATAAGAGATAAATGAGAAGCTAGAGTGGCCTAAGGGAAACTAGAGTATACGGGATGGTTGGAGACCATAAGAGGTCGCGCAGGACGAGGCACACTAGACTGGTGAAGAGACAGAAAGTGCATCACAGCTCTGGAATTAGGATAGGCTTGAATAGCGTTTGGAGGTATTTTGTGGGCTAGTTGATAGTATATATATATATATATATATATATATATATATATATATATATATATATATATATATATATTGTTATATCCCGTATTTCGTACATTCGGATGATTCGAGAAAGTCGTGGCAAGTTAAGGACAAGATCATTTTCAAGAGTTGTTTGATGTACGAGTTGTTAAGAATATTATTTGTGTATGTCGGTAGTATGGAAATATTGGGAAAGGCCACGGGTAAAAAAGAAAAAAATTCGCAAAATGACCTATGGTAATATCATGGAAGTCTAAGGGTAAAATGGTAAATTCACAAGTATTCATGAAAAATGGAGGAATTCTCTAGGAAATAAAGAAAGGAGCAAGTGTCCATTTCATAAGTGAAGGGGGCAAAGTGTAAATATGGATGGACTAAAGTGTAAAAAGGAAGATATTTGGTCTTCCTTGACCAAATGAGAAAAATCAAGAAAAGAGGAGAATCCTCTAGAAAGAAAGCATGTGCTCTTCACATGCTCATAATATATATATATATATATATATATATATATATATATATATATATATATATATATATATATATATATAAGTCCCTCTCTTAATTCAAGACAAAAAAAGAAATCATTCTTCCACTTTAGAAATTTCAAGAAAACATGAAGAAAAAAAAAAAAAAGAGGCAAACGGCTAGAGGGGGCTGACCGAACCAGCCCCATCAATTTGGTCATAGAAGATTTCTTTCTTCATGCTTTCATACTAATTAAGAGGCCCTCGTCGACGTGGAGTAGTTGTTGGAACAAGAAAACCGTTCGATATTGCGATTCTCCAAGCCTAGCCGAGAGTAAAGATGAATGGAAAAAGGTAAGATTCAATCCTCCTTTACATGTTTATGGATGTTTTGGACGTGTTATGGTGAATGAAAATGGATGAAAACCATGAAAGGTTGTGTGTTGGAAGATATGGCCGTGTGCATGTTCCTTTGGTGCAAGCATGATGAACAAATTTTATTTGATGTTATTTGATTGTTGTATATGTTGTGGAGTGTGGAAATGAATCAAATCTATGAAATTGTAATGTTGGTGGTATGGCCGAATGTAGTAGTGGTGGTGTAGAAGTAATGAATTGATTTTATTTTGGTAGTTTAATTGTTGTGTGGTGAAATCCAAAACGTAAAATGAATGAAAAACCATGAATATAATATGTTGGAATGGTAGCCGTATGGGGTAGTGTTGGCCGTGTACATGTGTTGTGTTGTGTGAGACGATTAAATTAATTATATGTAGTATGTTGTTTGTTGTTGTAATATATAGAAAAGATGGATGAAAATGCATGAAAATATGTAAGAAGTGGTTATGGTCAAATAATAGGCGTTTTGGTAAGTTAAGGTAAATCGATGTTATTTGACATTCTAGTTGTCATCGTTATGGATTATGTGATGAGGAATGAAGGTTGTTGTTGAAGTTAGCATACATGAATGATGATGACATACACGGTTGTTGTTGAATTGGAGTGTTTCGGGCAAAGTAATATGTTGATTAAGTCGTGGAAAGATTACGTGAATTAAATTGAATTGAATTGAATTGACTGATGGAATGTTGCTAGAATGAATTGCTAATATTGTTGTTGGTTTGGCCGAGTTCCATTCTCGGATTGTTGTTGTTAAATTTGGCCGAGTTAGAATCTCGGGGGTGGTGTATTTACAGGGGAGATGCTGCCGAAATTTTGGCAGAATATAAATGAATGTGTTTGAAAGGTTAAGGCAAGTATATGACAAAGGATCTAACGAATGTGTGAACTCCTATGAATGTAGATTAACAAGTTGGACGATAAGCGTAGCTAGTAAGGCGCGGCGCAGGTATGTAAGGCTAAGCCCTTTCTTTCTATGGCATGAATCATACGATATAGTCTTATAAATGCTCCCATAACGTCCTTGTTTTCAAAAGCTAGAAGTTATGAATTCAAAACATGATTTCCTTTCTAAAAGTTATAAATGTTTTCCAAAATATTCATTTTTCTCCAAAATCCAAGCTTTACGATTTTGAAAGTTTTTATGATTAAAACAACGACTACGATACTATGGCGATAATAATGATACCAGACATGATAAAGTGTCTATGACGAGTATGTCAAGGATATGTTCTTACCATGACTACGACGATATGAAATGTTAAGCTATTTTGGATAATGACTATTTGAAGGTTTCAAAGTATATGAAATAAAATGTTATAATCCTGTTTCATGTTTTCCCGTGATGATATTCTTCATTGATAATCTCGCCTTATAATTGTTCCTTCAAGGCGAGACATGACGACCAAGATGATTCCATAATACAATCGGAGGTCACCGACCTTACGTCACTCCGATGGCTACATGATTCTTCTTTGGGCTCTCCTGCGTGCCTATGTGACATATGTATATAAGATATGTAAATGCATATGAGACATGTAAATGTATGTAAGATATGTATATATATTTATAAAATATGTACATGACACACGTATATATATATGATAAAAGATCCAGAGCACTATAGACGCTGATATATGCACATGATACACGTATATGTATATGATAAAAGATCCAGAGCGCTATAGACGCTGATATATGCACATGATACACGTATATGTATATGATGAAAGAGCCAGAGCGCTATAGACGCTGATGTACGTACATGATATATGCATATGTATACGGGGAAGATGGAGATAAGGGCAGAGCGTTATATACGCATATCCACCTGATCAGTTGTCATTACATGACATGATATCGTCCCGGACGCGGGATGCCCGGACGTGGGATGTGTATATTTATGGTTAAATGGATCGGCTGCCGACGCCTCGGCAACATGACATGTTCTACTTTTATAGATATATATGAACAAGAAAATATTTTCAAAGGAAACCTAAGCATGCATGGCATCTGCCCAAGGGCACATATATGTACAGGTTATGTTTCTACCTCAGGACATGTGTTATAACTCTTTTATGTCATTATCCCTGTTTTATATTTTCCGTATATTACTATTCATGCCTTACATACTCGGTACACTATTCGTACTGACGTCCCTTCTTGTGGACGCTGCGTTTCATGCCGCGCAGGTACACCCAGATGAGCCGAAGTCATTATAGAAGGTGTTCCAACGAAGTTGGCGAGCTCCACTTGGCCCTGGAGTGTAGCCGAGTCAGCGTACTATGCTATGATGTCCTTGTTCAATGCTAGAGGCTTTGCAGACAGAGTCATGAGTATAGAGGGTCAGCTTGGTAGACGGCTTCGCCCGTCGATATGTTATTATGTTTCACGTCACGGGTCCTATATGATGATAGACGTTACTTATAAAAAAAAAAAAACTATTGAGAGCTTACTATGTATTTATTTCTTAATTGATACGAGAGTTTATCTATGTAATAAGAGTCAGCGGGTTCGCTCGGCTCCAGATATGGGGTCGGGTACCCATCACACCCTAGTAAAGTCGGGGTGTGACATATATATATATATATATATATATATATATATATATATATATATATATATATATATATATATGAATGCGTATGATATCCCATATGTAATTGTATCGGCGGGCATGTGTATCCCAGCAACCGGTGTTACGGTATGGAAGGCATCAATCGAGTAAGGGTACCGGAGTTCAAGTGACAACAAAAATAAACGGAACAAGCGTTACGAGCTAAACTAATGCTATGCTCACTACAGGTTAAGATTGGGAAGTTCTAATACAACGATATTTGAAAAAGAAAGAGTGCGAGTAAATGGAAGACAAGTAAATTAAAATGTCGGAAAAAGGTGAAAGGTAAGAAACCTTAGTGAGCGAAGCCCCCGAGAGAACTTACCGACAAAGTACGAGACTATTTGGATAAAAATTCAAAGGTAGGCACGTGAAAAGGATAAAGTATGGTAATATGGAACAAAAGAGGAGTGTACCGTGAGGCCGACATGAAGGGAAAGGATGAAAGGTACCTTAAGAGAATGCTTCTTATCAACATGAATTATGATATGTTTATGCCATGATTTGAATTCCTCACATTGGGCAAATTGGCGCCGTACCTAAGTACGCAGCGACATGTTGTAAAGAGTAATAAAAAGAGCAAGAAAATGGCTACAAGCTAAGTCCACAAAGGACAATGGAGAAAAATGATAAGATTCAAAAGATATTTCGGACGAGAACGACCATTATAACGAAGGTATCAACGATTAGTAGTTTGGAAATTTTCGAAGGAAAGAAAGAACGCAGTGTCTATGAATGAAATAAAAGAGTTCATCGGATACTAGAAAATAGTTCATGAACCATTAATTATACGGAACATGAGAATACACGCTATGAAATTATATGAGTCATCGATGTGAAGTGATGTGCGATCATATTGGTAAGGAATCCACACCGGAGACCCAACAAGAAATAACGATGGGCGAAATGAGCGCCAATACAAAGAAATCGAAGACAAGTATACTTGTGTCGAGAAATATGGGGGAAGGAAATAAAGAAAAAGTTGTAGTAAGAATTCAAAGATGTTGCGATCTAAGAAGCTAAGTGAACTTGGATCATAAGTTACCATAAGTGTAACGGGACTGCGAAGGATAATAAATAAAGAAACATTTCGTACATACGTTTTTGGATGAATATTTAGAATGAAAGATTAAAAAGGGATAGTGACAAAGGCATAAAGAAACAGGGAGCGAAGAAAAGAGAACACTAAAGGCCGATGAATATGCATAGCATGGTAAGCGAAACCGCAACACTGTAGGTAAAACGAGAGCAAGGAACAGCCTGTGGCCATATTGGATCGTCAAGTGAAGATTGCGTACCAAAGACATGGCTTCTGTTAAGGTGTGGTGACGAAACAATAACCGAGAAGAGATGACCTGAGAAGGACAAGGATAATAAGTTGGCGCAATGAATTAGAAAAACCCATGACACAGAATGGGAACTCATGTAAAGACCGAGAAGTTCGATTATAAAGGAAATACGGTAAAAGATGAGGAATGGGCATGAAGAAAAGGACAACTGTAAGAGCCCCCCCCCCCCCCCGAAGTGTTATAAGACCCCATAAGATCAGTTGAACATTCGAGGACGAATGTTCTAAAGGGGGGGAGGATGTTATATCCCGCATTTTGTACATTCGGATAATTTAAGACAATTGCAAGAAGTTAAGGACAAGGCTATATTTTTTATCTTGTTTGGCACACAAGTTGTTTATGAAAGCTATTGATGTGGAAATATTAAGAAAGGCAAGGGGTAAAAGGGGAATTCACAAGGTGGTCTATGGTAATATTGAGGAAGGCTAAGTGCAAATTTGGAATTTGGAAAATAAATTTTCATGAATTCCAAAACAAACAAACAAAAATATACAATGATCTTGAAGAGCCAAGTGGGCCGTCCAAGTATGGTGTGGGCCAAGGCCCATATGGATGAATTATGTAGGCATATATATATGACTTATTAGTTATATTTCTCGCCCAAACTCTAGAACCTTGGAGAAAAAAAAAAGGAGAAGAAATAAAGAGAAGGGGGATTCGGCCATGGCTCCCAAATTGAGCCATGGAAAAATTGACCAAGAAGAATTGTTTTCTTCTAGCTTTTCTACCAATTGGAACGTCCTTAACAACAAGGAGTGCTTGTTGGAGCAAGCAAACCATTTATTTGTGCAAACATACACCCCTAGCCAAGTGAAGAGATGTGTGGAGAAAGGTATGTGTTCAATCTTCTTTTACATATGTTATGGATGATTTGTGAATATTGTAGTATATATAAATAGATGAAATTCATGAAATATGGGTGTGGAGGTCATGGCCGAATAGGGTTGTGTGTGTAGAAAAGATGAAATGATTTTATTTAGTAGTTTGATTGTTGTGTTGTGGATTCCATGATGTAAAATGAAGGTTTGGTGGCTCGAAATGAATTTGAAATCGTTTGTGCATTATTGAAGAAGTTAGTGTGGTTTCTTATATTTGTAAGAATAAATTTGTTTAATGTATGGGTTGTTGATATAACTCATGAATTTGGAGATAAGAGATGTGTTTGCAAGATTGTAAGTTGGTTGTTGTGATTGGGTTGTTTTGAATATTATGTGAATTGTTTGAAGTATTCTTGAATTGTGTTTGTAAGGTCTTGGGCAAGTATTTGAATGTGTAAGCATTGATGTTGGCTTGATTATATGCAATTGAATTGAGTATAAATGAAAGGTCGTCGAATTGTGTAGAAAGGATTGTTAATGTTAGAATGTATTTTGAAATAATTGTTGAAGTTGGAGATATAATTGTTGGTATTGTTGTTGATAGTTTGGCCGATTTGAATTCTCGGATTGTTGTTGATAAAATTGGCCGAGTTAGATACTCGGGGATGGTGTATTTACATGGGAAATGCTGCCGAAATTTCGGCAGATTATAAACGAATTCATTTGAAAGACTAAGATAAGTATATGTCGATAAGTCTAATGATTATGTTAATTCTCTTGAAAGTAGACTAGCAAGTTTGGATGAATAAGCGTAGCTAATTGGACGTGGGACAAGTATGTAAGGCTTACCCTATCTTTCTTTTTGCATGATCTTTATGAAACAAGTAGATGACGTATATGTATGATGTCAAAGAAACTCCCATTCTTAGAGCCACTAGGATGGCTAACGTTCTTGATTTCCATAAGCTGCCTCATATGGTTTTGATACGTATCTATGATGTCCGAAGATCTATTTGATATGATTGTTGCTTCGATTTTCCAAAAATAGCTTCTGAAACGCTTGTAGAAGGTTCTGTACTTCAAACGCTCATAACTTTCTCATACTGAATCGGACTGACCCGAAACTTGTTTCTGAGCCTTCAAGTGTTGGTAAGTATACTTGTCCATCGAGTCTTCCATAATATATTCGGAGGTTACCGACCTTACGTCACTCTGATAGGGACACAGCATTCTTTGGGCTCTCCGCTGTTTGCATGATATATGTATATGATATATGTATATAATACATGAACATGATATATGTATATGTATATGGGGTAAGGGAAAGGTGAGGCGCTATAGACGCATAGCCACCCGATCAGTTGGTATAATATGATATCGTCCCGGACGCGGGATATATGGATAAATGGATCGGGCTGCACGTTCCGCAGCAATATAATATATATATGGATCGGGCTGCACGTTCCGCAGCAATATAATATATATATATATATATATATATATATATATATATATATATATATGGATCGGGCTGCACGTTCCGCAGCAATATAATATGGATCGGGCCGTACGTTCCTCGGCACTAGTATATTATGTTTATGGATCGGGTCGTACGTTCCTCGACACTAATATATCATAGTTATGGATCGGGCCGTACGTTCCTCGGCACTATCATATTACAAATGGATCGGGTATATGTATATGTTTATGATGACATATGATGTCGGCACGCATGGTCTGTGTTTGGAAAGTAAGCATTTTGGCACTCTGGATGATTTACTTATTTTCTGTACCTCTTCTGACATATGACATCGGTATGCACGATTTGCATTCTGAAACATAAGCATTTTGGTATTCTGAAAATGTACTTACTTTTGTACTGCTTGTTTCGATTATGGTTCTTTTTTCCGTATCCCATGCCTTACATGCTCAGTACATTTTCCGTACTGACCCCCTTTTCTTCGGGGGCTACGTTTGATGCTATGCAGGTACACCCAGATGAGTAAAGGACATTGCTAGAAGATGCTTCAGCTGGATTGGCGAGCTCCACTTACTCCTGGAGTGCTGCCGAGTCAGAGTATATGTGTTAAGATGTCTGATTAATGTTAGAGACTTTGCAGACAGAGTTGTGGGTATTGGAAGTCAGTCTTGTAAGCGGTTCAATCAGTCGATGTGTCATTTTGTGTTATGTCATAAAGTACATGTGATTACAGATTCTATTTGATTTGAGTACGATGGAAAGAAAGATTCTGGAAGCCTTACTATGTATTTCATGTTTATTTGATTTAGAAGTCCAAAGAGATTATGTATGTAATAAGAGTCAGCGGGTTCGCTCGGCTCCGAATATGGGGTCGGGTGCCCATCACACCCTAGTAAGGTTAGGGTGTGACAATTGCGAATGATATAAGTAAGACCCAAAAGGGGGGGAAGCAAGTAAGGAAAGCATAAGTGTAGAGATTGAAACGACGAATCCTATAAAGAGAATACATATGGAGTAAGAATTGTCGTAGCCCTATGCTTTTGGGTTGTATTGCGAGATTGAGGGAAGGAGGTTAAAGAAACAGTTGTGGCAGGATCTCAAAAATGTGGCGAGCTACAAATTTAGTTGAACTCGGATCATGAGTTTGCTATCAGTGTTACCGTACTGTGAAGGATAATATATGGCGAAGAAACAGTATGTATATACGTATTTTGGATATTGATATAACTGGGTTTGGATATTGAAAGAGCTTGACCAATGAACTACAAAGAATTGGTACAGTGTATATCCCAAATCAATAGATATCAAAAAGAGTAGCCTGAGAGGGCACCGAAGGAGTAAACGCAAAGAGGATCCATATATGAGAAAGGTAATTGCCCACTAACAGGGAAATCAGGAGCGAGAAAAAGAGAATACTTATAAGATGATGAATAGTTACGGCACGGCAAGTCAAGGCTACAATAATGGAGATAGAACGAGAGCGAGATACTAGTTAAGTTCCGATCGTGCACATGAGGGCAAAGAAGTGAAAAAAAAAGCAAAAAAAGTAGACTGAAGGCAATGAAGGAGTTAAAGAAGAATGAGAAGAGACTGACCCAAGTGATAGATTAAGTAACTGGTAATCGGACCCTAAGGGGACAATAATTGTTCTAAGAAATCAAAGATGATGTCGTGGGTTGACAATACCACAACATTCGAGGACGAATGTTTCTAAGGGGGGAAGGATGTTACACCCCGAAAAATTTCGCGTTATCAAGACTGTGGACGGCTTAGTATGAGCTCAAGGGAGAGCAGAGTTATACAAGGATTAGGGATGAAGATTATATTATCTGAGCATAAGAATATATGTATATGATATGTGGAGACCACATGGGGTGAATCGGTTCATATGTCACTGGACGAAAATCCCTCGTTGTTGTAAGCCAAGTGAGGCCCACGCCGGAGTTTCATGAAGGACATGTGAACAGACATATGAGTAGTATATGGAAAGTTTAGCAAGTCCTAAGAAGGACCCATAAGCCAAATATGGGCATAAGCCCTCCAAAAGGACGATTTAAGGAAATATTTTCGGATGATCTGACTTAGAGGGGGTCAAAACAATATTATAAGTTTAGAATTTGTAAAAACACAAAGAATGAAAGTTGTATATCATTGAAAGAGATTTCCAACCATAGGTCGTGGGTCCTCACACGATATCGGGATCAAGAGTTATGACCTTTTTACTGAACGAAGGTCCAGGCAGAAAAAAAAAAAAAAAAAAAAAAAAGGCCAGCGCGAACGCGCCCAAAGGGGGCGCAAACGCGCTGAAGGAAATATATGTCGGTCCAGGCAAAACCTGGACCATTCTATAAAAGGGGGAGGCCCCCCTATTTTTCAACCAAACATACCCAAAACCTTCCCAAATCTTCCAAAATATTCCCCAACCTTCTCACACCCACTTTTTAGCCCAAACCAGGTATAATTTCAACATTTCAGTCCGGATAGCATATAGTTATTATTGCAGAATCATATAGCGTCGTGTGGTGGCCTAAACTTAGCGTGGAAAAGTGAAGATACAGCAATATTAAAGGGAGAAAGGTATGAAGCTCTTGCTATTAACGTTAATCTTAGTTTATTTACGGAGAAGGAATTGTAGAATTGTTATAAAATGGTTCTGTGATGGAAATAGGGGACAAACACCATATGGGCTGTTCTATGGGATACTTTGATATGGGAAATGATGTTATTGATGTTGGTATTGTTATTGTTGTTGTTGGTTGTTGAATTGAGAATTCGGGCTAGGCATATAAACAGGGGAGATGCTGCCTGATTTTCGGCAGAATATAAAATAGTTTGATTTGAAACTTGGAACAAGTGTGCGATGAAGAGGCTAACATTAATGTAAATCCTCTTAAATATAGACTTGCGAGCTCGGACGAATAAGCGTAGCTAATAAGAGGTGGAACGGGTATGTTAAGGCTCGTCCCTTTCTTTCAAAAGCATGATTCCTATGTTATGATTCCATAAATGTTTCCATAATAGCCTTGTTTTCAAAAGCTCGAAGTTCATGACTCTTAAAACCTGTTATGACGTTAAATGGAATATGTTCTATGATGATTGTGACGATGATGATGATTCTCTTCTTTTGAAACTCCGAAGCTATGATTTGAGCGCATTATGAGATTATTGAGCCATTCCATGAATCCCTCAACCGTACTTATTATTGATGGTCTCACCTCATGTTACTCGTTCCTTCGAGGTGAGATATAGCGATGATAACTATTTTATTTCCAGTGCTACCTAAGTTCATGATTCTCAAGACTCCCGTGACATCGTCGATTTCATCTTGCGATGGTTGATCTTTAAAGGAATGATATGGTAACAACGGTAATGCTAATGATGATGTTGGTTTCATTTATGTATTTTTATGTATATGTATGTATGTATATATGTATGCATTGCATCCCACTTATCAGTTGGGCATAACACCGAGTCCCAAAAGGGCCGGGTACGGATAACACCGAGTCCCGAAAGGGCCGGGTACGGATAACACCGAGTCCCGAAAGGGCCGGGTACGGATCACACCGAGCCCCGAAAGGGTCGGGTACGGATATGACAGATGTATACATAGTAAGTGTAAGTATATGTGAATGCATATGTATGTATGTTATATATGGATATGTATGGAAAAGTTCTTAAAAAGCTAAGCACGCACGACATTCGCCTTAAAAGGGCATTCGGAGGAACTGGTTGATCTCTTTATACTACTTTATCCCCATACATCCATTATATTATTTTCCATGTTCGGTATTGCTTACTATGTCACTGTTCATGCCTTACATACTCAGTACATTGCTCGTACTGACGTCCCTTGTTGTGGACGCTGCGTTTTATGCCACGCAGGTGTATACAGATGAGTAGAGCATATTGCTAGAAGATGTTCCAGGTGGATTGGCGAGCTCCATTTCCTTCCAGAGTGTTGCCGAGTCAGAGTATCTATGTTATGGTATCTTGATTGATGTTAGAGACTTTGCAGACAGAGTCACGTATATAGCATGTCAGTCTTGCAAGCGGCTCTGCAAGCCGATGTATCGTTATGCATTATGTTACAAATTCATATGATTATAGATTTTACTTTATTTGAGAACGACGAAAAGAATGTTTTTGAAAAGCTTCCATTATGCACTTCATTTCGTGACTTAAGAGTCCAGTGAGTGTATGAACATAACGAGAACCAGCGGGTTCGTTCAGCCCTAAGTAAAGGATCGGGTGCCCATCATGCCCTATCAGGATTGGGGTGTGATATATACAGCTTTGTAAAATTTTCTACTAAGTACGTAGTTCGGACTGGCAGGAAATGAGCTGATTTTGTGAGTCTATCCACAATCACCCATATGGAATCATACTTACACTAAGAACGAGGCAAGCATGTAATGAAATCCATATTAATTACTTCCCATTTCCAAGTCGGAATGTCTATAGCTTGCAGTAATCCCCCGGGCTTTTGATGCTCAGTTTTCACCTGCTGGCAATCCGGACATAGAACTACAAACTTCGCTATATCTTTCTTCATTCCATCACACCAATATATTGACTTTATATCATGATACATTTTTGTTGCTCCCGGATGAACAGAATAACGGGAATGATAGGCTTTCTCCAGAATCTGTCGTCGTAGCCCTGTAACATCAGGAACACATAATCTGCCTTGATACTTGAGAGCTCCATCTGCAGGAACCTCAAATGGTGACTTCTCCTTTTAAGGAAATGTGTCTCTATAATGGATTAACACGGGGTCCTCATACTGGTGTTTCTTTACCTCTTCTACTAAAGATGAAATAGCCGAGTTCTAGACAGTAACTCCCGCACTGGCCGAATCTATTAAGCGAACTCCTAGGCTGGCTAGCTGTCGATGCTCACGAGCTAACTCCCTCTTCTCAGGCTGAACATCACATAAACTACCCATAGACTTGCGGCTAAGAGCATCAGCCACTACATTCACCTTTCCAGTATGATATAAAATACTCACATCATAATCTTTCAATAGCTCCAACTACCGCCTTTGCCGTAAATTCAATTCCTTCTTTTTGAAAATATATTGGAGACTCTTGTGGTCTGTATAAATATCCACATGAACGCCATATAAATAATGTCTCCACATCTTTAGTGGATGAATAACCACAGCCAACTCTAGGTCATGAGTCGGGTAGTTCTTCTCGTGTTTCCGCAACTGTCTTGAAGCATAAGAAATAACTTTTCCATGCTGCATTAACACACAACCTAACCCAACATCTGAAGCATCACAATAGATAACATAGCCCTCTGATCCTTAGGGAAGTGCCAGGACTGGGGCCGAAGTTAACCTATTCTTCAGCTCCTGGAAACGGCGCTCACACGCGTCCGTCCATTGAAATTTAGTCGATTTCTGAGTCAGCTTCGTCAGTGGTGCCAAAACAGAAGAAAATGCTTCTACAAATCTTTTGTAGTAACCGGCCAACGCCAGGAAACTATGGACCTCCGTGGGCGTTGTAGGCCTTGGCCAATTCTTCACAATTTCAATCTTCTGGGTATCTACTCGAATACCATCAGCTGAAATAATATGCCCCAGAAAAGTTATAGAATTCAACCAAAACTCACATTTTGAAAACTTGGCATATAGTTCCCGAGTCCGAAGAATTCCAAGAATAGTACGTAGATGATCTGCATGCTCTGCCTCCAATCGGGAATATACTAGAATGTCGTGAATGAACACAATCACGAATAGATCTAGGAAAGGTCTAAAAATAATATTCATCAAATTCATAAACACCGCCAGTGCATTAGTTAATCAAAACGACATTAACCGAAACTCATAATGACCATATCTAGCTCTGAAGGCTGTCTTCAGTATATCCTCCTCCTTGACTCTCACTTGATGATCCCCCGATCTCAAATATATCTTTGAAAACCATTTGGCACCCTGCAGCTAATCAAATAAATCATCAATTCTTGGGAGTGGATATTTATTCTTTATCGTCACCTTGTTCAACTGCTTGAAGTCAATGCACATCCATAAGGAACCATCTTTCTTTCTTACAAACATCACAGGTGCTTCCCACGGTGATAAACTAAGCCTAATAAAACCTTTTTCTAGAAAATCTCCTAATAAAGCCCTTTTCTAGCAAATCTTTTAATTGTTCCTTTAACTCCTTCAATTCCGCGGGGGACATTTGATAAGGAGGAATAGATATGGGCTTAGTATTCGGTAACACATCAATGGTAAACTTAATCTCCCGTTCTGGAGGAAGACCGGGAAGCTCGTCCGGAAACACATCTGGAAACTCATTCACTACTGGGACAAATTGAAGAGTTGGCGGTATTGCTTCTGTGTCTTGAACCCGAACTAAATGATAGATATAACCCTTATCAATCATCATCCTTGCTTTGAGATGGGAAATAAACCTACCTCTCAGGGATGCCGTATTACATTTCCATTATAAAATTGGTTCTCCTGGAAACTAGAATCGAACCATCTTTGTTCTACAATCGAAATTGGTGTAACAGGAGGCCAGTCAATCCATGCCTATAATAACATCAAAATCTAACATCTTCAACTCATGTAAATTTGCCATAGTATGACGGTCGCAACTACAACCACACAATTCATATATACATATCAAACTACTACTGGGTTCCCTACAAGTGTAGACACCTCAAAAGGTTTGATTGGCTCAGGTTTCACCTCAATACGATCAGCAATATACGGAGTAATATATGATAAAGTAGATCCCGGATCAATCAATGCATATACATCATGAGAGGATACTGATAATATACCTGTGAAAACATCAGGGGAAGACTCAAGATCTTGTCATCCAGCTAATGCATATATACAGTTCTTGAGCTGGATGTTCCTCCTCTGCCTCTACCACGACCTGTTGGTGCCTGCGAACCTTGCCCCGAAGGGCGTACAGACGCTGAAGAACTTGTTGCTGATCTTGTGGGCTGGGCCCTACCTCTGTCAGCCATCGATGGACAAGCGTTTGAATAAGGATATTATGGAAGTCATATATGGGTTCATAAAAAGAGAATCATGCCTTTAGAAAGAAAAAGATTAGCCTTAACATACCTTTTTGGTCTCCTACTACTTAATGCTTATCCTCCCAAGCTCGTAAATCTACATTCAAGAGAATTCATACTATTATTAGGCTTATCGTCATATGCTTATCTTAAGCCTTCAAATTAAATTCCTTTAGAATCTGCCGAAATTCGGGCAACATCTCCCCTGTTTATCTCCCTAGCCCGAAATCACAATACCACAACCAACAACAAAAACAACAACACTAACATCAACAACATCATCATCAACACCAAAGTACTCCATAAAACATCCCACGCGATGTTTATTCGATTTCTCAACCAACTAGTGTTACATCCTGTGTTTTCAGGCGTTGGAAAGTTTTCAGGCGTTGGAAAGCATGCGAGTTAAATGACATTAGTAACGGAAGAGAGGTTATCCGTCAAGCTTATATGTGGTTAGAGTGATGGTACAGATGTATCGTAAGGATTTGAAGTTAAACTAATCGAAGAAAATAAGTTTCGTTGAGGTTCGACATTTATTTGAACGGAACACGGTCCAAGCTGGACAAGGAAATTGAACCGTCCAACATGAGAAAATTTACCTGAGCATGCAGAATTTGGTCATATTCAAGTATGCAAATAAAGATATCGGTGCATAAAAGGATAAAGTCCCAAAATTATTTAAGACTTGAAAGTGGAATGACGGTGATTGGAATCAATATTTTGTGTGTACCAAAAGGGGCTATGGACTAGTGCTGTGTCACATGATCAGGACAATGAGTATATGAAGTGTATTGGAAATAATTACCATTTAAGTAAATTGGGACCAAGGAATTAATTATGTGGGTAATTAGTCCAATGGAGAATTGTAGTGGAAGACAAGAAATTAATAAAGGTTATTAGATAAATATTCGGTGACAATAATATTTAATCATAGATAATGAAAGAAACTTTGGATTTACAAGTGCGGAAGTAGTCAAACTAAAGAGGACATTAGATTGTTGATGAGTCATAGCACTTTTGGTGAATAAATGACATATGTAAAGGGAGAGTATGCCAAATCGGTCAATTAAATTATGCTACCCTAGCTAATCACGTTGAAGTAGGATACAAGGTATGGAATAATGTTATCTATTCTTTAAAATCCTAAAGCTATAAGATGAAAAGATGGCATGGAACATAGCTGTAGCAGCAACGTAACTTACAGCTTCTAGACAGCAACGTGAGCTACAATAAGGATGCAAAGTATTATTGTTCTCAAGAACAACATATGGGTTTTGCACACCGCTTCAATCTTGTTGTTCAGTTTGTCACGTTGTTCAATCCGAGCTTTCTTCCAAGTGAAGTAAGGGAAGAAGAGTACTTCTTTGCATATAAGGTAAGAAATCCTCTCTCCTAGATGTATTTGATTTATCCAAGTCGTATCTACATTGCTAGGTGAAAGGAATACAAAAATTATGTCGGGAATCGAATAAATTGGTGTTGTAGTTCGGTGGACTGTTTTGGGAGATTGTTCTTATGAAATTATATGAATGGAAATTAATTGAATAACCTGGAGGTGTTGTTGTTGTTTTTAATATTGTTGAGAAATTTCGGAATGAAGATGGGGTTTAAAATTATTGTTTAATTGACAAGCCGAGCTTGCCGCTCGTCGCATTATTGTTTGAATTATTGAAACTATTTTTATATAGTTGAGGTGCTGGATCAATGGGGTTAATTTTTTATGTTGTTAATATGTTATTGGTATTGTTGTTGATGATTTGGCCGAGTTGAATTCTCGGGGTTTGTTGAATTTATAAAGGAAATGTTCTCCGAATTTCTATAAATGACGTGCTAGCTTAGGGTTGGATTCCTAAGTACCTATAGCTAATGTTTGGTATCTACTGACGTTGTTGTAGATCTTTGGGAAGCCCGAGACTTAGGTTTGGATTAGCTTAAGAAGCGGACAAGGTATGTTAAGGCTATTCCCTTTTCTTCTCTTGGCATGGTCTATATGAAACAAACGAACGACGAACGTATAAACTCCAAAGAAGCTCCTATTCTTAGAAATACTAGAATGGCTAATGTTCTTGACTTCCAGAAGTTATTTCATTATGTCCTGATACGTGTCTATGATTCCTGAAGTCCTATTTTGATATAATTCATAGTGACATTCGAGGGTGCTTCCAGGTTATTCAAAGAGTTTCAGAAATAATCTTATGAGTCTCACTTGCATTCATTTGCTTCTATATATGTGTTTACACTATTTTACATTTCACCGAGTCCCTCACTAGAGGGTCAGGTACGGTATATATATGATTATTTCACTGAGTCCCTCACTAGAGGGTCGGGTACGGTATATATATATATATATATATATATATATATGATTATTTCACCGACTCCCTCACTAGAGGGCCGGGTATGGTATATATGTATATGACTTCATTCACCGAGTCTCTTACCAAAGGGCCGGGTACGATATATATTTACATTTCTAGTCATTGCCTTCGGGGCTACTTGCATTGTCATTCTCTGCCTTCGGGGCTATTCATATTACAAGTTGTTTCTCGTACTTTCATTATGTTATATCCCGTATTTTTTAACGTCAGATTATTTGCTGAGGTGGGACCCACACATCGAGATTTTTTTTGGGACATCTGAAAATTCATATGAATCACATATGAGAAATTAAACACAACTCAAGAAGGACCCTTGGGCCAAATCAAAGTGGAAGTCCTCCAAACGAATATTTTTAAGAAAACGTTTTCGGGTGATCTGACTTCAAGGGGAAAAAACGGTATTATAAGTTTGGAATTTGGAAAAATACTAAGAAATAGAAGTTGTAGATAATTGAATTAGCTTTCCAACCATAGGTCGTGGGTCCCTAGGTGACATCGGTACAAGGAGATATGAACGTTTTAAGGTCGAAAGGTCAGTGGGCTAGGCCCAACTCGGGACCAAACCGAGTTGGCCCAAAAAAATCAAAAAAAATAATAAGGCCCAAATTTGTGAGGCCCAACCGGCCATGGTTATGGCCCAAGCCAATATTAAATAAAATTTGGTCAATAAAAGGATGACTAAGTCATCCTTATCACAATAAGTTCTAGAGGTTTCAAGAAAAGAAGAACAAGAGAAAGAAGAGAGAAAAGCTTAAGGCCATTTCGGCCATAGAGAAAGTCCATGAGAAAAATTGATAAAAATTCTTCAAAAATCAATCCCTACCAAGTAAAGGGTGCTTAACAAGGTGGAGTTGTTGTTGGAGCAAGAAAGATTCAAAATCATACAAGTTGCCAAGTTGTAGTCAAGTGAGAAGTTGAAAAAGAAAGGTGAGTTTTGATCTTTCTTTATGTGTTATGAATGGTTTATATGTGTTGTAGTATGTTAAAATGGATGAAATTCATGAAAGAGATAAAAATAGGGGTGTGGCCGTGAGGTATGGAACATGTATATGTGTGTAGAAATTGTGTTTTAATTAATTTATCTAGTGTTTGGTTGTTATTGTTGTGAATGATATGTGGAAAATGGAAGTTGAATAAATTTGGAGAGGTTGTAGTGTGTATGCTTGATGTTGGTTGTGTAGTTGTAGAGTAATATGGAAGAAAAGGAGTCAATTCTATTTAATGTTTTGGTTGTAGTTGAATTGTGGATGCTAGATTGCTAATGAATGCATAATAATCTTGTGAAGTTGAAGTAGGTGGAGGTTTGTTTTAGAAGTTATGTGAATTGAATGTAATGTTCTTGCATGCATGGAAGGTAATGTGGTTAGTATGATGTTGTTGGAATATAGATCATGAGGTTGTGATTGTTTTCATTAAAGTTAGAAAGTTTTTGGAAGAAGTAGTAAGTTGATTGAATATGGAAGTTGTTAGTATTGTTGTTGTTGGAATTGTGGTTGATATTTTGGCCGGGTTTGAATTCCCGGGATTGTTGTTGATTGAAATTAGCCAAGTTGAACTTGGTGGGATGGAGTATTTATAGGGGAAGTGCTGTCGAAATTTCGGTAGCCAAATGTTTCCTTAAGAATTCAACTCTAAGTATCCTAATAAGAGTTTTGGTAAACATGACCAATTTGCAGATTGTGACGAGATTGCAACGTGAATTCGGAATAGCAAAAGAAGCGGAACGAGGTATGTAAGGTTTCACCCTTCTTTCTATGGCATGTCTTAGACGTAATAAGTTGGGTACGCGCCTCGGGGACAACTCTCTTCCCCGGAATCCGCATCCAAAGTTTTTCACTTTTTGTTCAATAGAATTGAACTAGAAAGTGTGCAAATGATGGAAAGACCTCTTAAACCCCTAGAACTTGCATAAGTGGGACCCGATTACCCTAGGACCCTCACAAGTAATGACATGACACGTAATATATGTAAATCATATACGTCACCCCATCCGGCCCGAGGTGGGCCCGCTACTCTCGGATTTTTCCTTACAGTCTTGCTTGACTTACTTGAAGTGAATCCAAAGGGAACCTTTGATCCCGATTTCGTTACCAAATGATAAATACTATGACTCCTCTAACGAGGGCACTTCCATGACGATAATGATAACAATGATGTTAGATAAGAGAATATGCCTATGATACGTACTACCGGAACGACTCTATGACTAAGATGACTAAGCTAAGTATCTTATGTAAACATGAAAATGATAAACTAATTTTTTAATCTTATTTATATTTCCTAGCTATGACTTTATTTTCTAAAAGATTTCAAAGTCTATGAACTGTCATCTATGATGCCCCGATTGCAATCTACGTTTACTTTAATATTATTCCCCGTTGGTAGTCTCACCTTAAAATACTCGTTCCTTCAAGGTGAGACAAAGCGATCACGAGTATACTATAATATAATCGGAGGTCACCGACCATTACGTCACTCCGATGACTACATGATTCTTCTTTGGGCTTTCCTGCGTGCCTATGAGACATATGTATATAGGATACGTAAATGCATATAAGACATGTAAATGTATGTAAGATATGTGTATATATTTTTAAAACATGCACATGACGAAAGAGCTAGAGCGCTATAGACGCTGATACATGCACATGATACACGTATATGTATATGATAAAAGCACCAGAGCGCTATAGACACTGATGTACCTACACGACACACGTATATGTATATGATAAAAGAGCTAGAGCACTATAGACGCTGATATATGTACATGATATATGCATGTGTATACGGGGAAAATGGAGGTAAGGGCAGAGCATTATGAACGCATATCCACCTGATCAGTTGGCATTACATGATATGATATCGTCCCGGACGCGGGATGTGTATATTTATGGTTAAATGGATCGGCTGCCGACGCCTCGGCAATATGAGATGTCCTATTTTATATGTATATGTATATGAACAAGGAAAGATTCTTAAAGGAAAGCTAAGTACGCATAGCACTTGCCAAGGGTATATATATATACAGGTTATGTTTCTACCTCAGGACACGTGCTATTATTCTCTTATGTCGTTATTTCCGTTTTATACTTTCCGTATGCTACTATTCATGCCTTACATACTCGGAACACTATTCGTACTAACGTCCCTTCTTGTGGACGCTGCGTTTCATGCCGCGCAGGTCAGCAGACAGGCGGATTTGATCCTTAGGAGCCTTACCAGCAGTGTTGACAGCGCTCCAGTTATTCTGTAGTCTCACTTCTGCGGTACTATTTTGTGTATGTATATTCGGGCACGGCAGCACCCGGCCCTTTCTATGTATAAGTGTACTATGTCTAGAGGCTCGTAGACAGATATGTACAGTCAGTTAAGTACAGTTAGGTATATGGTGTTTTGGCATGCTAATGTTGATGTATAAGTGATAACGAAGTTTATTAGTCTATGTTCAGAATGACGCCGCTAATGTTAATGTTAAAAAAAAAATGGCTCTGTTTACATGGCTTGCTAAGAGGTAAAGGTAAAACGATAGACAAGGGGTGCTCGGTACAAGTATCGGGTACTCGTCACGGCCCCTAGACGGGTCCTGACAGAAGTGGTATCAGAGCAGTTCGGTCCTAGGAGTTTGTCTACGAGCCGTGTCCAGTAGAGTCTTGTTTATGGGTGTGTTGCGCGCCACACTTATAAACAGGAGGCTACAGGGCATTTAGGAAATATGACCTTCTTTGTACTCAAGATCGTGCGATAGAGCTATGCTACCAGGTTTCCACATTCCTTTCCTAATCCTGTGTTATGGTTTCAGTAATGCCGCCGAAAAGGAAGGCTACGACGGCCCAGAAGGGCAAGAGGGTGGCTGGCAGCAGAGTTGAACGGGAGCTAGAAGAAGGAGAATCTCATAATGAAGCTCCCCCTCAGACCTTTCCTGCTCCCCCTGCACCAGCAGAGCAGGAAAGAGTTTCAGCTCTAGCCCCCGCACCTCCAGTTCCACCGCCAGCAGCTCCGGGCCAACAGATGGCCGAGGCCATTCAATTACTGACCCAGTTAATTGCCGCACAGGCTCAGCGGCAAGATGTAGACCTAGGAGACAGGGCGGTAAGTGCAAGGGCCCGCGACTTTATCACCCTGAAGCCTCCAGAGTTTTATGGATCTAGACCAGAGGAGGACCCGCAGAGTTTTATAGATGAGATGCTGAGGACTCTAAGGATCATACATGCTTCGGATACGGAGTACGTAGAGTTGGCTTCATACAGGCTGCGGGATGTGGCAGTTTTGTGGTATAGTAGTTGGATATCCTCGAGGGGAGCGAATGCACCTCCCCCGGTTTGGCAGGAGTTTACCGAGGCATTTCTGCGACATTTCTTACTGCCAGAGGTTCGACGAGCACGAGCCGAGATGTTCTTGAACCTTAAACAAGGAAATATGAGTGTTCGGGAGTACGACCTTCGTTTCAACTCACTAGCCAGGTATGCCCCAGCCCTGATAGCAGATAGGGGAGATCATGTGCACCGTTTCGTGAGTGGGCTAGGGCCACATTTAGTTAAGGAGTGCCTGACGGCTTCACTCCAGGATGGGATGACTATTACCCGCATTCAAGCCCACGCCCAAAATTTGGAAGAGCAGTACCAGTCACAGAGAGGGGAGCGGTATCCAGATAGGGGTTCCAGAAAAAGGGGCAGATTTTCCAGGGCTAGAAGCGAGTATAGAGGGGGACAGGCACTGGAGCAATTTAGGTATTCAGACCAATCGACGGCCAGTGCACCTCCTCGATTTGCGGATAGGGGGCTTGACCGTTCTACTCACTCGAGACCAGATCAGGGTACTAAGGCGTCAGGATCCCAGTATAGAGCTGATTCTAGCAGGATGATGCCACCCCCGCCACGGTGTGCGCGATGTGGTAGACCACACTCTGGAGAGTGTCGCGCAGGTACAGGTGCATGTTATACTTGTGGGCGGGTTGGTCATTTGATGCGTGATTGCCCACTAAGGTATGAGGGAGACCAAGCCCAGCCCGCCGGGTCCGCGGTTGGTTCATCGTCGACCGTACGCCCTCTTGGACAGACTTCCCAAGCTCCAGCGGGCCACGGCCAAGGTAGAGGAGGGACACCTAGTTCAGCTGGTCCTCCGCACCGCCTATATGCATTGACAGGACGACAGGACCCTGAGCCTTCCGCAGACGCGGCCACAGGTACTTTTTCGGCACCTTCTATGATATGTATGTTAATTGATTCGGATTTTATCCTATCCTACGTTGCCTTTATATTGCTGATCATATTAAGAATTCAGAAATTAGGACGAAAGGTAGCCATACGCACAGGTAAAAAGACGAATACTAGAGATTGCGGAGGTTAGAATTGTAAATAAAAGAAGAGATGTGTTACGCGGCGTTTCGAAAACTGCTAAGACCCCAACTCGTTCCATAATATGTGATATAAGTAGTGCGAGGGAGTGGGGGCGAAAATACTAACGCTAAGATGCTGAAATGCACTAAAGTTTCAAGGTTAAGCGTGCTCAGGTGGGAGCAATTTCATGATGGGTGACCCCCTGGGAAATATGCTGAAATTTTAACAAATGTGGGAACAAGAGACGAATGTGAAGCTAGGTAGTCCAATGTAAATTAGAGTGTGTGGAGTGGTTACAAACCCTATAAAAGTCATGTAGGCTGAGACGGACAAGACTAACGGAAGAGGAGAAAGCGTGACAGAAAGGGGACTTATTAACGTAGGGCCAACGTTCAGAGCTTACTCAATGGACTTACGACATAAAAGCGACCTAAGCGACATGTGAGATGTCTACGAAGGAGACCTCCCCGAAGTATTATGATACACTATGAGGCCAGTTTAACATTCGAGGACGAATGTTCTAAAGGGGGGGAGAATGTTATATCTCGTATTTTTGAACGTCAGATTATTTGCTGAGGTGGGACCCACACATCGAGATTTTTTTTGGGATATCTGAAAATTCATATGAATCACATATGAGAAGTTAAACACAACTCAAGAAGGACCCTTGGGCCAAATCAAAGTGGAAGTCCTCCAAACGAATATTTTTAAGAAAACGTTTTCGGGTGATCTGACTTCAAGGGGAAAAAACGGTATTATAAGTTTGGCATTTGGAAATATACTAAGAAATAGAAGTTGTAGGTAATTGAATTAGCTTTCCAACCATAGGTCGTGGGTCCCTAGGTGACATCGGTACAAGGAGATATGAACGTTTTAAGGTCAAAAGGTCAGTGGGCTAGGCCCAACTCGAGACCAAACCGAGTTGGCCCAAAAAAATCAAAAAAAATAATAAGGCCCAAATTTGTGAGGCCCAACCAGCCATGGTTATGGCCCAAGCCAATATTAAATAAAATTTGGTCAATAAAAGGATGACTAAGTCATCCTTATCACAATAAGTTCTAGAGGTTTCAAGAAAAGAAGAACAAGAGAAAGAAGAGAGAAAAGCTTAAGGCCATAGAGAAAGTCCATGAGAAATTGATAAAAATTCTTCAAAAATCAATCCCTACCAAGTAAAGGGTGCTTAACAAGGTGGAGTTGTTGTTGGAGCAAGAAAGATTCAAAATCATACAAGTTGCCAAGTTGTAGTCAAGTGAGAAGTTGAAGAAGAAAGGTGAGTTTTGATCTTTCTTTATGTGTTATGAATGGTTTATATGTGTTGTAGTATGTTAAAATGGATGAAATTCATGAAAGAGATAAAAATAGGGGTGTGGTCGTGAGGTATGGAACATGTATATGTGTGTAGAAATTGTGTTTTAATTAATTTATCTAGTGTTTGGTTGTTATTGTTGTGAATGATATGTGGAAAATGGAAGTTGAATAAATTTGGAGAGGTTGTAGTGTGTATGCTTGATGTTGGCCGTGTAGTTGTAGAGTAATATGGAAGAAAAGGAGTCAATTCTATTTAATGTTTTTGTTGTAGTTGAATTGTGGATGCTAGATTGCTAATGAATGCATAATAATCTTGTGAAGTTGAAGTAGGTGGAGGTTTGTTTTAGAAGTTATGTGAATTGAATGTAATGTTCTTGCATGCATGGAAGGTAATGTGGTTAGTATGATGTTGTTGGAATATAGATCATGAGGTTGTGATTGTTTTCATTAAAGTTAGAAAGTTTTTGGAAGAAGTAGTAAGTTGATTGAATATGGAAGTTGTTAGTATTGTTGTTGTTGGAATTGTGGTTGATATTTTGGCCGGGTTTGAATTCCCGGGATTGTTGTTGATTGAAATTAGCCAAGTTGAACTTGGTGGGATGGAGTATTTATAGGGGAAGTGCTGCCGAAATTTCGGTAGCCAAATGTTTCCTTAAGAATTCAACTCTAAGTATCCTAATAAGCGTTTTGGTAAACATGACCAATTTGCAGATTTTGACGAGATTGCAACGTGAATTCGGAATAGCAAAAGAAGCGGAAAGAGGTATGTAAGGTTTCACCCTTCTTTCTATGGCATGTCTTAGACGTAATAAGTTGGGTACGCGCCTCGGGGACAACTCTCTTCCCCGGAATCCGCATCCAAAGTTTTTCACTTTTTGTTCAATAGAATTGAACTAGAAAGTGTGCAAATGATGGAAAGACCTCTTAAACCCCTAGAACTTGCATAAGTGGGACCCGATTACCCTAGGACCCTCACAAGTAATGACATGACACGTAATATATGTAAATCATATACGTCACCCCATCCGGCCCGAGGTGGGCCCGCTACTCTCGGATTTTTCCTTACAGTCTTGCTTGACTTACTTGAAGTGAATCCAAAGGGAACCTTTGATCCCGATTTCGTTACCAAATGATAAATACTATGACTCCTCTAACGAGGGCACTTCCATGACGATAATGATAACAATGATGTTAGATAAGAGAATATGTCTATGATACGTACTACCGGAACGACTCTATGACTAAGATGACTAAGCTAAGTATCTTATGTAAACATGAAAATGATAAACTAATTTTTGAATCTTATTTATATTTCCTAGCTATGACTTTATTTTCTAAAAGATTTCAAAGTCTATGAACTGTCATCTATGATGCCCCGATTTCAATCTACGTTTACTTTAATATTATTCCCCGTTGGTAGTCTCACCTTAAAATACTCGTTCCTTCAAGGTGAGACAAAGCGATCACGAGTACACTATAATATAATCGGAGGTCACCGACCATTACGTCACTCCGATGACTACATGATTCTTCTTTGGGCTTTCCTGCGTGCCTATGAGACATATGTATATAGGATACGTAAATGCATATAAGACATGTAAATGTATGTAAGATATGTGTATATATTTTTAAAACATGCACATGACGAAAGAGCTAGAGCGCTATAGACACTGATACATGCACATGATACACGTATATGTATATGATAAAAGCACCAGAGCGCTATAGACGCTGATGTACCTACACGACACACGTATATGTATATGATAAAAGAGCTAGAGAGCTATAGACGCTGATATATGTACATGATATATGCATGTGTATACGGGGAAAATGGAGGTAAGGGCAGAGCGTTATGAACGCATATCCACCTGATCAGTTGGCATTACATGATATGATATCATCCCGGACGCGGGATGTGTATATTTATGGTTAAATGGATCGGCTGCCGACGCCTCGGCAATATGAGATGTCCTATTTTATATGTATATGTATATGAACAAGGAAAGATTCTTAAAGGAAAGCTAAGTACGCATAGCACTTGCCAAGGGTATATATATATACAGGTTATGTTTCTACCTCAGGACACATGCTATTATTCTCTTATGTCGTTATTTCCGTTTTATACTTTCCGTATGCTACTATTCATGCCTTACATACTCGGAACACTATTCGTACTAACGTCCCTTCTTGTGGACGCTGCGTTTCATGCCGCGCAGGTCAGCAGACAGGCGGATTTGATCCTTAGGAGCCTTACCAGCAGTGTTGACAGCGCTCCAGTTATTCTGTAGTCTCACTTCTGCGGTACTATTTTGTGTATGTATATTCGGGCACGGCAGCACCCGGCCCTTTCTATGTATAAGTGTACTATGTCTAGAGGCTCGTAGACAGATATGTACAGTCAGTTAAGTACAGTTAGGTATATGGTGTTTTGGCATGCTAATGTTGATGTATAAGTGATAACGAAGTTTATTAGTCTATGTTCAGAATGACGCCGCTAATGTTAATGTTAAAAAAAATGGCTCTGTTTACATGGCTTGCTAAGAGGTAAAGGTAAAACGATAGACAAGGGGTGCTCGGTACAAGTATCGGGTACTCGTCACGGCCCCTAGACGGGTCCTGACACATTATGACTTAAATCTCATTCTTTATGATAACTGTTGCCTTACATACTCGGTACATTGTTCGTACTAACGTCTCTTTGCCTGGGGGCGCTGTGTTCATGCCACGCATACCCAGATTATTTTGTAGGGAAATTATACAAGAAACTGACTGTAGGGTGTTCCCAGATTGTCAGCTGGATTGGTAAACTCCATTTCGTTCGGAGTATGGCCGAGTCAGAGTATTTCTTTATGATTTGAGTTAGATGCATTATGGGTATGTTGAGGCCCTGTCCCAACTTAGGTTGGATATCATATCTTACGTTAGATACTTTTGCAGACAGAGTCATGTATTGTCACGACCCGACTAGGGGGCCACGACGAGCACCCGGTGCTACCCCACCCGGGCACCCCGTTATCATGCATATCATAACATCTAGGTGAACCATAATTCATTTCATGCATTTTAAATCATTAATCAAGCTAGTCCCATTGGACGATCATCATCAATTAACATATCATGGGCATCTATGCCATGTCAAATATACAAGGCCGACGAGGCCAACAAAAGATATACAAAACATAGGCCGACATGGCCAAACATCTCTACCCACATACACATGACTACGAGCCTCTAAGAGTATGACATATCATGAGCGGGACAGGACCCCGCTATGCCCATAGTTATATACACAAAAGAATGAGTACCCAAAGGATATGGCTCCGAAGGAAATGGAGCTCTCTATGAAATCTTCAAATAGGCAGCTATGGGTCAAGTCTGTCTCCCTGTGCACCTGCGGGCATGACGCAGCGTCCACAAACAAAAGGACGTCAGTACGAAGAATGTACTGAGTATGTAAAGCATGATTAACATTGATATACAACATAATGAACAATATATGGAATAGCATAGGAGGGGAGACAATAATATCATCATCATCATGTCGCTTACTTACTCACATCGTCATTCGTATTCTTATACATAGTCTCATCACATTCTTTTACATAATATATATACATACATAATCATTTCGTATACATGGCATTTACATAGCGTACCCGACCTCATTGGATCAGTATTTCATATACATACTTGGCCAACCAAGGCTCAATGTTACTCATACCTGGCCCTACCAAGGCTTCAGGGTTATCCGTACCATCTGCAGATGTGTGCGCGCGTTTCGAAATCGTATACATATTCTATACATATTCACACCCATATATTCTACCCGGCGTTATAAGCTCGGGGTTTCATTATAGCCCTTCAGGGGCACGTATGAGCATAACAGCCCGTAGGCACTCTTAGCATCATTATTATCACCATCATCATTACTATCATTATCGTTATTGTTACTTCTATATCGTAGTCCTACTCGTCACCTGAGGTGCGTAGCGCATTCGTAGTACCAATCAAGGATAGTGAGCTTATGAGCTCGGAATGTGAAACATTTGTAGTCAACATGCTCATATAGAGGGATTAGGAGTTTGGCCAAAGAACCATGCCTTATGAAAGAAGGGTTAGCCTTACATACCTCTTTGTCGAATTATTCTACACTTGCACGTACTCCTTCGATGCTCACGTTTTTACCTTCATTAAGGCCATACTATCATTAGTATCGATAACTAGTGCACATGGCTAGAACTAGAGAAAATTGGACAGCATCTCCTTTATCTATACAACATTTGTCCATATCATAATTCAACCCCAAACGTCAACAACACATTTATAATATCATTTCCATGGCCATTAATCATCTACATTATCCACATTCTCAATTCACTTCCATTTGTCCCTATTTAGGGTCACAACACCCAACTTCGTTCATCCATATACAATGTTTATTTCATGATCTTAACGTCATTTATAACACACTCATATCACAATACAACAACAATCATGATTCAATTCAAACTATGTCTCAAAAACGTCACTATTCATCATTCATGTCCTAGTGGACCATGTTTTCTACAATCCATGCATTTTAATTCTCCCATACCGTAAACATCATATAAAAATCATGAATCTTACCTTAGAAGTTGTAGGGACAAGCTTTTGTTGATAATACTCCACTTTGAGTAAAACCCTAGTCTTTCTCCATTTGGGTTTCTTGACTTTAGATGATCCTTGATGGGTTTCTACCTTGGATTTACTTGTTTAATGTGGTTGATGGATTAATACCCTTGAAAACTTGTACAAAAGTTGTAGAGAGATGTTTTAGAGAGAGAGAGGAAATGTGGAAATGATTTTCATGAACTTGGTCTTTATTTATTAAATCATCACCGAACTGCCGGGTTCCATTATACGGTCCATTATACGGTCCGTATAATGGTTATACGGTCCATTATACGGTCCGTATAATGGTTATACGGTCCGTATAATAGACCGTGAAATGGGTCTGCCCAGCACCCCTTCACTGTGACTACTTGACGGGCCGTTATACGGTCCGTAAAACAGTTTTACGGTCCGTATAACTGACCGTAAAACGTTACTAGTGAGCAACCTTTCACTGTGACCATTCGACGGTTCGTTATACGGTCCGTATAAATTTTATACGGTCCGTATAACTGACCGTAAAATTCCACCAGCAACCAACCTTCACTGTGATGGTTTTACGGTCCACTATACGGTCCGTATAACATTATATGGTCCGTATAATGAGCCGTAGAACTCATCAGTCACTGAACTTAGTTTCGCCACTTCGTTTGATCTCCGATCCTCATGGAACCTTCTTAACACTTGTTTAACACTTCAATACTAATCTAAGGGACGTTATAACTCTTTCCCAAAATGCCCTTAAGTCATCATTAACCCGATACTCGTATTTCGCTAGTTCATTCACTTGCGTACCAACGGAAGATTTTTCCGAGGTGTAACATGTATGCTGTATCTCAATCTTGTAAGCGGATATGTAAGCCTATATATCATTTTGCATTACTTTACGAATTCATATTATTACAGATTTTACTTGATTTAAGAAAGACGAAAAGAATGTTTTTGAAAAGCTTTCATTATGTATTTCATTTCATGACTTAGGAGTCCAGTGAGATTATGAGTATAACGAGAACCAGCGGGTTCACTCGGCTCTACGTAAGGGGTCGGGTGCCCGTCATGCCCTATTAGGATTGGGGTGTGACAACTAGTTCATTCTACGACCATTTAATAGCTCTATCTCCGTAAATAAAATCAAATCAATATCAATAAGGAGAGATTCCTACCTTATTCCCACTAGAGCCGCAATATCTTCAATATTCACTTTGAATCCAAGCCAAGATTCACCGCAATACGATACTATGATCACAACTATACGCTATCCGGACCTAAATCCCGAAATTACACTTGATTTGGGCTAAAATTTATGGGTGGAAGTTGGGGGAATATTCCAGAAAGTTTGGGATATTTTTTGAGGGGTGTTGGATGAAAATAAAGGGGGAAATCCCCTTTTATAGTGTTTTAGAGTCGGTTTGCACCGACCTAATTTTTTCCCTTCACGTTCGCGCCACCTTGGCCGCGTTCGCGAAGAGTTGCCCAGTGGCTCTCCTTCGCGTTCGCGCCACTCCCAGGCGCCTTCGCGTAGGGTTATTTCCTGCTCTGGTAGTCCGTCTTGAAATGCTCATAACGTTTGATTCCAATGTCGGATCGACGCGCGGTTTGTTGCGTTGGAAACTAGACTTCCCGAACTTCAATTTAGGATTTTGTTCCACCTCAAAACTCCTAATACATTAGGAGCTATTACTTTCTCAAGTTAGACCAGAATTATCGTACAAACCTTGCCCATCTTTTCTCCAAAGTTCAAAAAACTTACTTTCCTTAATTTACTTGTTCCCCAATCCTTCTATGACCTATTATATGAACTTATATCATCATAACCATAAGATAGGTGCATATAATCTCATATATCCTAGAGAATAACTCCAGTGTTTACAATTGAGCCGCTAGCATCTAACGAATTTCAATGTACAAGCTACGAGGTGTAACATTTTTCCCTTTACCTTGGTCACGGTATGGGTTTCTTCATTGTGCGGCAAAAGTCATGGTTTCACTCCGGTCCCCCGTTTTCCGTGTGATTCCTCTCTCACGTTCTTTTTGCACCAACTTCGAATAGACCTTGTTCAATAATGACAACAGTTACTAGGCCATTATGTTCGACCTCACCGTACCATACGTTGTCTCATCCAATACCATAAAGAAAAGATGCACTTTTTCTTCTTCTCTTGTGGCTTCTAGGACCGTTCCTAGATTGCACGTACAAGTTGTAATCTGTTCATAATTCTCCAATTCCTCCCACAACTTAGTGAGTTTTCTATAGTAATCCAATATGGTTTTTCCCTTCTGCTTGCACTCCGCAAGTTCCGCCTTTAGTTGTTCCATCCGAGGGTCGTTAATAACGGCGAACCACTCTCGGATGCTCGTCCATAATTATTCTGCTTCCTCTTTATGTGAAATCGTTGAGAGAAGCATTGGTTCTATGATGTTGCCAATCCATGCCACCAACAGTGAGTTTATAGTCCACCAATCTTCCAAGTCCGGCGACTCTTCATCCGGCTTCTTTATTGTACCGTCGACGAAGCCGAACTTCTTTCTTGCTCTTAGGTTTGTCCTTATGGATCTAACCCATTCTTCATAATTCTCACCCTTCAATTGGACTTGTGTCACCACAATTGCAGTATTATCATTCGACGTAATGTTGTCGGGAGAAATTGTTTTTCTTCGGGTTTTGTTTTCTTCACTGGCGACTCCTTTGCAGTCATCGCCGGTTTCTTTACCGTCACCTACCATTATTTTAGGGTTTTTGTGTTCTTTCTAACGTGGCTATGATACCATGTTAAAATTGAGACAGGGACAGAAATTTAGAGAGACAAGAATAATAGGAGAATTCTCTCTGCTCTGTATTATCATAATGACCTCCTTATTTCCTTCTTCTAATCTAATAAGGTTACCCTATTCTAATAGGATTACACATCTTATATTACCATAATTAGGATTTCAGCATAAATAAAACTATTACAATTATACTAGAATAGAGTTCCATAAAATTTTACTGTAATTACGTTATGACAAACAAATAGGTCGTCGTAATTATTATACCGTGTAAGTACTAGGCTGTGTAATTACTAATCTAGAAATTACACCAATTCCAATTACCAGGTGACTTACAGACCCTAAATAATGATTATACCTTTGTTTTACTTATCTACCATATGCAATTCTTTTTGTATTCGATTTTATTCTTGTTACAGAAAATATATTTTCACTAGTTCTCAAATGAATTCCAAATTGGTAGAATCTTTGGTGTTGAAATATCAACACGTTCCCGCAACACAAAACTTAGTAGGCGTTTGGACATGCGATTTGAAACCATTAGATGAAATCAGCATTTGGACACGCATTTCATCTCATGGTTTCAAACCATGGTTTGGAATCCCAAATTGTGCAAAAAAGGCATGACTTGGGGTTTCAAACCATGGTTTCAAAAATTTTAAATATAAAACTTGACCCATAATTTTATATTTTGTAAAAAAATGACCCAACTTTAAACAACTGCTCCCACTAACTATTTACCAACCTTTATTTATGTTTGGGAGGATTATATTAAAGAGTAGTTATATTACTATTCATGTTAAATTTTCTTTTTGATTGAACTAAAATTTGATCAATTGATGTTGTTGTAGACAATAAAATTCGCGTCGAGAAAATAATAATCAAGACAGGAAAATATCGCAACAATTGTAGTATTTGATTTCAGAATATGAGTGTTACAATCTCTGTGATTCTTCTGATTCGTCTTTTCAACAATAAATTCAAGGGCTTTTGAGCTTGATCTTGAACTTGATGGATTTGATTTTGACTTGGACTTGAATTCAAGGGCTTTTGAGCTTGGTCTTGAATCTTCGTCTGGATCTCTAGAACTTCTAGAGAAATACTTGAGCGCTTGAATGCTTTTAACTTGTAGAGAAATCTGCGGCGTTTGATCCACGAGCTCTCCCTGGCTTCTTGTAAGAATTTCTCTCCTTTTTCTGAATTATGAGACCCCTATTTATAGTTGTAGGATGGAGGAGTTGTGATAAGGACAGGCTTCTTTCGACCAATCAGAATTAAGCTGACATGCCGATATTTGATGGGCCGGAACATGTAACTTGTACACATGACGCATCTTCATTGGCCTTTGTTTTGATTAGGCATGCTGCATTATTTTGACACGTGGCATGACCCTATATGCTTCTTTATTTGACTTGGCGTGCCACGTCATTCGACGTGTGGCACCAATTTGGGCCTCTTGAATAAGATGATATATTGGGCTTGACAAAGTGGGCTCATCATTTGTAGCCCAACTAAATGGACTAGCCCATCGAAATTGGACCATTACTTAAATCCATGTTTATTGGATTTAAATAATTAACCCAATTTAATTAGCCCACAATTTATTTGTTACACCTCGGAAATTTACCCGTGAACGTACAACGAATAGACTAACGAAGAATACGAGTATACGATGTTTTAATGAGAAGGGAACGACGTTTGACGACCTTAAGTAAGATTTCAAAGGCAATGGGAACAAGAGATAGGTTATGCTCCACAATGGCTAATTATAGGTTCTGAAGACGTGAAAGTTGCAGATTTGCACTTTGGCCCAGTTGGTCGTAAAGTGAAATACGGACCGTAAAGTAGTATACGGCCCGTAAACCACCATGTCGTATTCCAACTCACAAAACTTCAACTTTCTGCCAAATATTCAAATGGTTAAATAAGACTTGGAATAGGGCCCGTAAATCGAAATACAGACCGTAAACTGCGATCGTAAATCGCCATGATCCTCAGCTTACCTTTCTGGTCTTGACATGCTTAAATACGACCACGGTATATGGCCCGTAAACTGGTATACGGACCGTAAACTGGGTTTACGACCACTGTGCACTTCAGTCACTGTTCATTCCGGATTAGATTTTAAGTCATTAAAAGGAGACCTAACCTCATCCAATTCATTTCAATTTCACGATATTTCTCTCAAGAAACCTCTAGAATACTCTCTACTCTTCATCACAAGAAAACCAAAGGAAATTAGTGATCCACTACATGAAACCCACGAAATCAAGTGTAAGAATTACACTAAAGTCCATCTTTCTCAAGAAAACCCATAGGAAGTAAAGTAGGGTTTTGGTACTAAAGGAGTAATTCCATTCAAGGCTTGTTCAACCATCATCTAAGGTAAGTTTCATGACTAAAACATGTTGTTTAAGGTATTGGAAGGTTAAGATACTTGAGTTGTAAAAGATATAGGAAATGGGTCATTTGTGAGTGAATAGTGTCATAGTTGGATAGTAGTTGGGTTGGATTATGAATGATGGAGTATTGTGATTATGAATACGTTATAAATGACATTTAGGACATGAAATAAGTATTAGATATGAGGAGACGCGATAGTAAGCTCTAACCATAAATGTGGAGAAATTGAAGAAAAATGGTAGGTTGTGGTCAATGTATATAAATGATGATTGTTGATTGTGATATTGTGAATGTTGTTGTGAGCGTGTGGGAGTTGATATAGAATATGATAAAAGTAGTATAACCAAAGGAAGTGTCGCCCAATTTTCCCTAGAAATAGTAGTGCGTTCTTATAGTCGATTGACTAACGTAAGTGTGAATTCTCTTTTGAAGGTAGAAACGTGATATCGAAGGAGAACAAGCGAACAATAGCTTAGTTAAACGTCAAAGGTATGTGAGGATAGTCCTTTCTTTCTAATGGAATGAATCTCATAGCATAATTTTTCTTCCTCTTCATGAGTTCCTATATTCCGGAAAGCTAAAAGCCTATATCTATGAATGGTAATATAAGATAAGAGATATGATATGATGATCCTAAAAGGGCATGGTGTTATTTATTGCTCACACTCACCTCATATGTTAGTTCCTTCAAGGTGAGGCAGGATGTCAATAATTACTCCATAATGAAATCGGGGGATCACGACCTTACGTCACCCCGATAAAGTAAAGTTATTCATAAGCCTTATACATGTATTGTGATAAGTATGTTACGATAAGCATATCATGATGAGTATGTATGATGATGATATAACACCGCGCCTACTTGGCCGGGCAGTCACCGCTAAGGCGGGCAGCTATACGATACACCATGGCCAAATGGCATGGGCAGACACCACTAGTGGGTGGCATGAGATGATACCCCAGATGCGAGAGGCCTGGACGCAGGCTAATGTTATGATTATCACACCGATCCGATATGGACGGGCAGCTTATACATTATTACACCGTACCTATATGGGCGGGCAGCTTATATATTTATGCATACATGACATGATGATGATTATGAGTAGGCCAGCATGCTTTATTTCTTTTATGCTTGACAGTCGGATACAGCTATTCCATATTGATACTTCTTTTATGTCATTGTTCTATTTCATTGTTTATGCCTCTCATACTCAGTACAATATTCGTATTGACGTCCGTTTTCTTTGGACGCTGTGATCATGCCCACAGGTAGACAGGGAGGAGAGCTCGACCCAGACCAGCAGTAGCTGTCAGCTGACTGAAAGCACTCCTTTGTTCGGAGGTGCTTATGACGATTCTTTTGTGTATATTCATGTATATGTATTTTTGGGCATGACGGGGTCTTGTCCCGTCCTTATGTTTAGTACTCCAGTAGAGGCTCGTAGATGCACAGTGTGGGTTAGACGGTCTCACGAGATTCTATTATATGTATATATTATTTTGATGGCCGAGAGGCAAATGTATATAAAAAGTATTTATGTTTCCATATAAAATATGATTTTCCTACAAATTGAGTATAAAGCTGCTAAAAGACCATTAAATGAGCAAGATGAGTAGTAGCACGAGTGGTGCTCGGTGGCTAGCCCCGGGTACCCGTCACGGCCCCTAGCTGGGTCGTGACATTATTTATTCGGACTAATATATCTTGAATGTAATCCGAATTTCTTTTGAATTAAATTTAATAAAATTTCGTTATCTACAAATTCCCCCTGCTTCAAGCCTTGTCGAGGTGCAAACTTGTTGATGAGGTTTGAAGTATCGTGAAAAACGACATTTTACCAGTGACGGAATTATATATTCTTCCACTGAGGCACATGCTTTTCGATTTGGCATGAAGCATGTCTATTTAGATAGCTTCTTGAATGATTTTTCTCTATTTATTTGTTAAAGTAAAATCAAACAAATACCGGGGATATTAAATCCCATACCCACGTAACTTGATATACTTGATCGGGCTTTTGAATTTTACACTTCCCAAGTTTCTAGCAATTTATGATATGTGGCATTCTTTAATTTATAGGAATTCCACGTGGCAATGTATTATTTGCTAGTATTCTCCAAACTCAATTTGATAAAGATCAAATGGCAATTTGATTTAACCGACTATACACTTGCTGCTATCATCTAGTTGCAGCTCTAATGAAACTCAACTAGTGTTAACTAAGCCAAATTCTTCTAGGAGTCAAACCGCAAAGTAGCCGTCCCACATCGAAAATAAGTACCTATATAGCCGTCCATTGCTACCTATATATACCACAAGATCTTATCTTTGTTGACCATCAATGTGTCGTCTTCACAAATCAATTCATCTTCCACAGGTAATATTTTTTTCAGCGCTTTCTTTTATTGTATTGTTTCTTCTTCCTCTTTTTTTTTTTTTTTTTTTTTTAGGTTCAACACAAATAAAGTTCATGAGGAATCAGCTTAAGGTGCGAGAGAATAATATTACCTCCGACATCTTAAGACTGACGTGCGACATTCGTTTATTGATATATTCATGAAACAATCGGCTTAGGGTGTGAGAGATTAACATTGCCTCCGACACCTTGAGACTGACAAATAAATATCCTTTTGACGACGTATGCAAGAGGCAATCGGCTTAGAGTGCGAGAGATTAATATTACCTCCGACAGTTTGAGACTGACAAGTAAAGACTCTTTTGATGCTGTATCCAAGAAACAATCAGCTTAGAGTGCGAGAGATTAATATTACCTCTGACACTTTGAGACTGACAAGTGAAGACCCATTTGATGTTGTATCCAAGAAACAATCAGCCTAGAGTGTGAGAGATTAATATTACCTCTGACACTTTGAGAGTGACAATTTGAGCTCCTTTTAACAATACATTCACAAAACAATCAGCTTAGGGTGCAAGAGATTAACATTTCCTCTGACACCTCAAGACTGATAAGTCCTGTTTTGTTACACCTCGGAACCTTGGGTTGCTAAGCGATGAAGGAACTAACGAAAGTTAGGGTGAATATGATGTCCCTATAAGTAAGAGGGATACTTGAGAATCCCAACGTAAATTTTCAGAGAAGTTAAAGGCAAGAGATAAAAGTCCGTTAAATGAAGCTTCGCCCCAGCCCTGAAAAAGGGGGGTTCGACGGTCGTCCTTTGTACCGTCGAACAGGTCGACGCCCGTCGATGGCGTCGTAAAACTGAGATGGATCAAAGACCACTCGACGGACAGGTCGACGCTCCGTCGATCAGTTCGACGGACCGTCCTTCTCATCGTCGAAGGAGGAGAAATGACAGATTGTTCATTGGAAATTTGACGATATCGACGATCAGATCGACTCCCCGTCAATCCAATCGACGCTCTGTCGATCGCACCGTACATCATGGACGGGACTAATTTCATGAATTAATATAAGACCCTCCTCCATTTTTCATTTCATTTCATCTTCCACCCTCTTCTCTCTAAGAACTCTCTAGAATCTTCTCCACCATTCTTCCACAAGAAATCAAAGGAAAACCATGGTCAACTACATCAAATACATGAAATCAAGCTTGTGAAACCCATTAAAAGTTCATCTAAGCCAAGAAAACTCAAGAAGAGTGAGTTAGGGTTTTAGTGCAAGAAGAGGAATTCCCCTTAAAAGGTGTTCATCCATCATTAGGTGAGTTTTATGACTCTTTTTATATGGTTTGAGTGGTTGAAAGTTGAAACATTTGAATTGTGGGAAACATAACAATTGGGTCATGAATGTGTGAATAGTAATTGGAGTGAATTATGAATGTTGGTATGCTGTGATTGTGAAAATGTTATAAGTGACATTTATACCATGAAATAGGTATTATATATGAGAAAACGCGATAACGAGTTATAATCAAAATTGTGGGGAAATTTAAGAGAAGTGGTGAATTGTGGTAAAAGTAGATGAATGATAATTGTTGATGCTATATTTTGGATGTTGTTATTAACGTTGGGAGTTGATGTAGAATGTGGGAAAAGTATTATAAACAAAGGAAGTGCTGCCCAATTTTCCCCTAGAAATAGTGAAATGCTCTTATAGCCGAGAAACTAATGTTAATGCGACTCCTCTCGAAGGTTGAGGCGCGAGCATCAAAGGAGGACGATCGAGCGATAAGATAGTTGAACGACAAAGGTATGTGAGGCTAGTCCTTTCTTTCTATGGCATGACTCCCTTAATATGACTTTCTTTCTTCTCCATGAATCTCTTAAGTCCCGAAAAGATACAAGTTGATACCCCTATTTGCTACACAAGGTAATGAGTTAGAGTACATGAGTTCTAAATGTTCATAAAATGATGTCATTATTGCTTACACTCACCTAATATACTCTTCCCTTCAAGGTGAGGCAGGATGTTAATGAGTGCCCATAATGGGATCGGGGGATCACGACCTTACGTCACCCCGATATAGTGTGGTTGTTCTTGAGCCCTATGCATGTACTATGATAAGCATACTATGATGAGCATGTATGATGATGATATAACACCGCGCCTATTTGGTCGGGCAGTCACCGCTAAGGCGGGCAACTATACTATACACCATGGCCAACTGGCATGGGTAGACACCACTAGTGGGCAGCAGGAGATGATAACCCGGACGCGGGAGGCCTGGACGCAGGCTAATGCTAATGATTATCACACCGATCCAATATGGACAGGCAGCTTATATATTTATACATTTACGATATGATGATAATTATGAGTAAGTCAGCATGCATCACTTTTTTTCTATGTGACAGTCAGATACAGATGTTCCTCATTGATGCTTCCTTTATTTCATTAATGTGATATTATTGCTTATGCCTCTCATACTCAGTACAATGTTCGTACTGACGTCCATTTTCTTTGGACGTTGTGTTCATGCCAACAGGTAGACAGGGAGGCGATCTTGCCCCATATTCCTAGGAGCTGTCAGCTATTGAGAGCTCTCCATTGTCCCGGAGGTGCTCATGGTCTTCCTTTTCTGTACATATATATTTTGGGCACGCCGGGGTCCTGTCCCGTCCATATGTCTAGTTCTCTAGTAAAGGCTCGTAGATACGTAGTGTGGGTGCTATGGTCTCACAAGATTTCTACTACGTGTATATATATATATATATATATATATCTGTGTGTGTGTGTGTGTGTGTTTGTGTGTATATTTTATGTCAATGACCAAAAGGCTTGTGTATATTAAAGAACTTATATCTTCGAAGAAAAGATGATTTTCTTGTAACTTGAGTATAGTATTGATAAAAGCATTAGATGAGAATGATAATGTCACGACCCAACTAGGGGCCGCGACGGGTACCCGATACTTGTACCGAGCACCCCTTATCTCGTATCGTACTCTTACTACTAGGTGGGCCATATAAATGCGTACTATCATTTCTTTAATTAACTCCGTCATTAATAACATTAGTATAAATGCGTATTAATAAACTTTACTAACATACTATACAGCGACGAGAATAAACAAGTTATGAAACATTTGACTGTACGTATCTGTCTACGAGCCTCTAAACAAAATACATATGATAACAAGGAGGGTCGGGTGCTTCCGTGCCCGAATATGTACACAAAAATATTACCAAGAAACTGAGGCTCCGGAACAACTGGAGCACTGCCAATGTGTCGCCGATAGAGCTCCTAGGAACCGAGCCTGTCTGCCTGCTCACCTGCGTGGCATGAAACGCAGCGTCCACAAGAAGGGGCGTCAGTACGAGTAATGTACCGAGTATGTAAGGAATAAATAATAACATACGGAAAATATAGAACAGGGATAATGACATAAAAGAAATATAGAGCATGTCATGAGGTAGAAAAATAACATGTACATATAAGTGCCCTTTGGCGGATACCATGCATGCTTAGCGCTGCGGAACGTGCAGCCCGATCCATATGTACATATACTATAACATATTGCTGCGGAACGTGCAGCCCGATCCATATGTGCATATAACACTTTACTTTCTTGGAAAACATCTCTTTTCATATATATAGAAAATAGAACATATCATATTGCCGAGGCGTTGGCTCCGATCCATTTAACCATATATCCCGCGTCCGGGCATCCCGCGTCCGGGCATCCCGCGTCCGGGATGATATCATGTATCATACTCCAACTGATCAGGTGGCTATGCGTCTATAGCGCCTTCCCTTTCCCCATCTTCCCCATATACGTATACATATACTTATAACATATAAATAGCATGCATAAGAGCCCAGAGAAAGTCATATATCCATCGGAGTGACGTAAGGTCGGTAACCTCCGATTACATTATGGAATAACCATGGCCGTTTGTCTCACCTTGAAGGAACGATAGTTATAAGATGAGACTATCAATGAAGGATAGCACTAAGAGAAAAACATAGAATAAGATCATAATCCTCCTGAAACACCAACTCTTAGACCTTGGAGTTTTTAGAAAATAAAGTCATAATAAAGGAATGGAATTAAAATCAAGAACTAGCTCATTATTCTTATATTTGTATTGAATCTTTAACTCAAGACTTTTTGACATGAAACCGTTCTTATCATAATCATTCTAGACTCATTCTCTTCTTTGACATCATCGTTATCATTACAAAAGCATGTTCATCATTATAGTCATAAAATCTTACAAACTCATACACCTTTGTCTTGGAAAAGAATAGACGTTTTGGAAAACATTACGAATTATTAGAAAGAAAATTATGCCTTAGAATCCTAGACTTGATGGAGTTACCTACAAAAGTTTTAGGACATTCCGGTTCCGTTTGTGGAAGTTGCATATATTCAAACTACTTTTGCAATTAAACATAGAGTATCTAATTCAATTCTATTGAATGAATAAGGGTCAAATTCAAACACGGATTTCTAGAAATAGAGTGGTCCCCGAGGCTCGTATCCAAACCTATTATGTCTAAGACATGCCAAAGAAGAGAGGGTGAAGCCTTACATACCTTTTTCCGCTTCTTATGCTACTCCAAATTCAAGTCCCAAATTCTCCAAAATCTACAATTGGTCACATTTACCAAACATTAGTTAGAGTATTTTAGAAGTTGAGTCTTAAAGTAACACTTGTCTACCGAAATTTCGGCAGCATTTCCCCTGTAATTACACCATCCCCAAGAATCTATCTTGGTCAATTCTTAACCAACAATAATCCGGGAATGCAACCCGGCCAAACTATCAACAATAATGCCAACAATCATACTAACAATTTCAATAATCAACCCAAGATACATTCTAACAACTCAATCAATATACTACTTCCTTCAAGACCTTCCAACTCCAATAAGAACAATAACAACCTAATAATTTACGCACTAACAACATCATACTAACAACATTATATTCCTTACATGCAAGAACATCATATTCAATTTACATAAACTTCCACAACAAGCCTCCAACTACTAAAACTTCACTAAGCTCATTAAGCTTTTATTTGCAACATAAAATCCACAACACAACAACCAAAATACTAAATAAAACTTGCTCACCATTCCTTCACAATTCAACATATATACACGGCCATACACACCATATACATGGCCACAACCTACATCTCTATTTTCCTGATTTTTATTCACTTTTGCATACTACAACATACATAAACATCCATAACATATAAAAGAGGATAAATTCTTACCTTTTCTCCTTGACTTCCCACTTAGCTATGCCTTGTAACTTGCAAGAATATGGATTTTTATTGCTCCAAAGACCACCCTACCTTGCTAAGGACCCGTCAATTAGTAGGAAATAATTTTTGAAGAGAATTTTTCCCAAGGTTGTTGTTGAAGTAGCTATGGCCGAATGGCCTATAGATTTTCTCCTTCTTTTTTGTTCTTCCAAGTCTTGAAATTTCTAGAGGAAAATGTGAATAAGATGACTAATTAGTCATCTTTTGAACTCATTTATTTTATTCCCATATGGGCTTGGCCCATCAAGAAGGGGGATGGACGACCAACCTTGGCCCAAAATGATCTAGCCCATTTTTTTTTGTGTTTTGTTTAGTACTTCATGACAAATTTTAATTTTTCCAAATTCCAAATTTGCCCTTCGCCTTCCTCTATATTTCCACGAGTCATATTGCGAATTTACCTTTTTGCCCCTAGCCTTTCTTAATATTTTCACTTCAAGATTTTCATAAGCAACTTGTATGCCAAACAAAATAAAAACATGGCCTTACTTATTATCTTCCCGCGATTATCGTGAATTATCCGAACGCACAAAAATGCGGGATATAACAGATAAGCAGTAGAATGAGGGGTGCTCGGTGGTTAGCCCCGGGTACTTGTCGCGGCCGCTGATCGGGTCGTGACAAAAGTGGTATCAGAGCAGTTCAGTCCTAGGAAGTGTCTACGAACCGTGTCTAGTAAAGTCTTGTTTATGGTGTGTTGCGTGCCACGCTAATAAGCAAGAGGCTACAGGGCATATAGGAAAAATAACCGTCTTTCTTCTTATGAGATCGTTCAATAGAGCCGTGTATAAGATTTTTCCCTCCCTAATAGTGTGTTGTGATTTCAGAATGCCGCCAAAGGGAAAAGCTACAGCTGCCCAGAAGGGCAAGACTACGACGAACAGGTGAGTAGTGAGAGAGCCGCCAACGGATATGGAGGGGGGCGAATCACATAATGAGGCCTTATCTAATGCTTCCTCCACCCCGCCTAATGTGGAAAAGCAAAGGGGAGCTCCAGCTCCAATCCCTCCTCCAGTTGCTTCGGGTCAGCAAATGACAGAGGTCATACATCTACTGACGCAGTTGGTTGCCGCTCAGGCACAGCGGCAAAATGCGGGCCTGAGTGATCGATCAGCCAGTACCATAGCCCATGACTTTATGACTTTAAATCCTCCAGAGTTCTTTGGGTCGAAGCCGGAGGAAGATCCGCAGGGCTTTATTGATGAGATGTTGAGGACCCTAAAGATTATTCATGCCTCTAAGACTGAGTCCGTGGAGTTGGCATCTTATAGGCTCCGGGATGTGGCAGTCTTATAGTATAGCAACTGGGTATCGTCAAGAGGAGAGAATGCGCCTCCTCCAGTTTGGCAAGAATTCATCGATGCTTTCATCCGCCATTATTGGCCACCCGAGGTCCGCCGAGCTAGAGCGGACAGATTTTTAAATTTGAAGTAAGGGAACATGAGTGCCCGGGAGTATGGCCTGCAATTTAATTCCCTGGCAAGATATGCACCGGCTATGGTGGCCGACATGGGAGATCGGGTGCATAGATTCGTGACTGGCTTAGGGCCTCATATATTCAAAGATTGCTTGACAGCTTCGCTACAAGAGGGGATGGATATTTCTCGAATACAGGCCCATGCCCAGAATTTAGAGGGGCGACAACAACCGCAAAGAAGTGATCGAGATATTGATAGACGCCAAGGCAAGAGGGCTAGATCTATGGGGGCAGGTAGTGACAAAAGAGGGGGACCAATGCAGACATCTTCTAGACATTCGGGCCAGTCGGTGACCAGTGCACCTCCTCGGTTTACGGGTAGGAGATTCGATCGCTCCTTTCGTTCAGGACAGGGTCAAAGTTCGAGGGCCTCAGATTCTCAGTTCAGGGAAGATTATAGTCAGAGGAGACCCTCAGTACCGCGATGCAGCCAATGCGGTAGACTACATTCGGGACAATGTCGCCAAGGTTCGGATGCTTGTTATACTTGTGGTCAGGTGGGGCACATGATGAGAGATTGCCCGTCGGCGAGTGGCAGAGTTGGGGTTCAGCCCACAGGTTCAGCAGCTGGTTCTTCCTCAGTGCGCCCGGTAGGGCAGGCTCCTCAAATGTCAGCGGGCCAAGGTAGAGGCAGAGGGGAAGCATCTACTTCAGGTGCTACTCAGCCCCGTATATATGCTCTATCCGGACGACAGGATCTTAAGTCCTCCCCCGATGTGGTTACAGGTACACTATGCATATTTTCCTATGATGTATATGCCTTGATAGATACGGGTTCCACTTTTTCTTACATTACCCTGTACGCTGCTGGTCGCATTGGGGTGAAACCTGAGTCAATCAAACCTTTTGAGTGTCCACTCCGGTTGGTGATCCTGTGATAGCTAGACAAGTGTATAGAAATTATGTGATAGTGATGTGTGATCGTCAAACTAAAGCTGATTTGGTTGAGCTTGAAATGTTAGAATTCGATATGACCATGAGTATGGATTGGTTGGCCTCATGTTACGCTAATGTTGATTGTCGAACGAAAGTAGTTCGGTTCCAATTTCCGGGAGAACCCGTGTTGGAGTGGAAGGGTAATACAGCGTCTACAAGAGGTAGGTTTATTTCCTATCTCAAGGCCAGAAAGATGATAGCAAAAGGCTACATTTATCATCTAGTCCGAGTTCATGATACCGAAGCTAAGTCGCCAACTTTCCAGTCTGTCCCGGTAGTAAATGAATTCCCGGATGTATTTCCAGATGAACTTCCAGGCCTTCCTCCAGAAAGGGAAATTGATTTCACCATTGATGTGTTGTCGGACACCAAGCCTATTTCTATTCCTCCTTATCGAATGGCTCCGGCAGAATTGAAAGAACTAAAGGCGCAATAAAGAGATTTACTCGAAAAGGGGTTTATTAGACCTAGTTCGTCGCCGTGGGGAGCGCCAGTCCTGTTTGTGAGAAAGAAAGACGGTTCCCTACGAATGTGTATCGACTACAGGCAATTGAACAAAGTGACGATAAAGAACAAATATCCTCTCCCAAGAATTGACGATTTATTTGATCAGTTGCAGGGTGCCAAGTGGTTTTCTAAAATAGATTTGAGATCGGGTTATCATCAAGTGAGAGTTAGAGAAACGGATATTCCCAAGACGGCCTTCAGAACGAGATATGGCCATTATGAGTTTCGGGTGATGTCGTTTGGGTTGACTAACGCTCTGGTCGTATTTATGAATTTGATGAATAATGTATTCAGACCACTCTTGGATTTGTTTGTGATAGTATTTATTGATGATATTCTGGTATATTCTCGCACAGAATCAGAGCATGCCGACCATTTGCATATCGTGCTTGGAATTCTTCGAGCGCGAGAACTATATGCGAAATTTTCAAAGTGCGAGTTTTGGCTGAATTCCGTCACATTTCTAGGCCATGTCATTTCAGCTGATGGTATTCGAGTTGATACTCAGAAAATCGAAGCGGTAAAGAATTGGCCAAGGCCTATGACACCTACCGAGGTGCGTAGTTTTCTGGGATTGGCAGGTTATTACAGAAGATTCGTAGAAGGTTTCTCAACTATCTCAGCCCCATTGACGAAGCTAACCTAGAAGTCAGCTAAATTCCAATGGAGTGATGCTTGTGAGCGCAGTTTTCAAACGTTGAAGGGAAGATTAACCTCAGCCCCAGTCTTTACACTTCCACAAGGGTCCGATGGTTATGTAGTATACTGCGATGCTTCGGGTGTTGGGTTAGGATGTGTGTTAATGCAGCACGGCAGAGTTATTGCTTATGCCTTGAGACAGCTGCGAAAGCATGAACAGAACTATCCAACTCATGACCTTGAATTGGCTGCAGTTATTCATGCGTTGAAGATATGGAGGCATTATTTGTATGGTGTGCATGTTGATATCTACACAGATCACAAAAGTCTTCAATATATTTTCAACCAGAAGGAGTTGAATTTACGACAGAGGTGGTGGTTAGAATTGCTGAAAGATTATGATGTGAATATTTTATACCACCCCGGAAAGGCAAATATGGTAGCTGATGCGCTTAGCCGCCGATCCATGGGTAGTTTATGTGAAGTTTCTCCGGAAAAGAAGGAGATGGTTCATAAGCTTTACCAACTAGCTAATCTCGGAGTGCGGGTAATCGATACAGGTAGTGCAGGGATTGGTATTAATGATCCCATGGTTTCGTCTCTGAATACGGAAGTGAAAGAGCGTCAGTATGAAGATCCGCAATTGAGCCACTACAGGGACACATTTTATGAAAAGGAGAGATCTCCATTTAAAACATTGATGTATGGTATCCTTAAATACCATGATAGACTTTGCGTTCCGAATGCTGCAGAATTGCGTTGACGAATTCTGGAAGAATCCCATTACTCTCGGTATTCTATTCACCCAGGCGCAACAAAGATGTACCACGACCTCAAATTGATATATTGGTGGGATGGCCTGAAGAGAGACATAGCAGAGTTCGTAGCCCAATGTCCAAATTCCAACAAGTAAAGAACGAACACCAGAAGCCAGGAGGGTTATTGCAAGCAATGGAAATCCCTACTTGGAAGTGGAAAATTATCAATATGGATTTCATCGTGGGATTGCCCCGTTCCCGAGGCAAATATGACTCTATATGGGTGATTGTGGACAGACTCACAAAAGCAGCTCATTTTCTTCCAGTCAGAACCACATACTCAGCGGAAGACTATGCAAGGTTGTATCTTAAAGAAATTGTGCGGCTCCATGGTATTCCACTATCCATTATCACATATAGGGGAGCACAGTTTACAGCCAAGTTCTGAAAATCCTTTTAGGAAAGTCTAGGTACCCAGGTGAAACTTAGCATAGCATTTCATCCCCAGACTGATGGGCAGGCCGAGCGTACTATTCAAACCTTGGAGGATATGCTCCGAGCGTGTGTACTGGACTTCGGTGGTAGTTGGGATGATCACCTACCTCTTATTGAGTTCGCTTATAACAATAGCTACCATTCCAGTATCTAGATGGCTCCATATTAAGCCCTATATGGAAGGAAGTGCAGGTCCCCAATTGGATGGTTTGAAATATGAGAAGCACAATTAATAGGCCCCGAATTGATTCAGCAAGCAGTAGAAAAATTTAAAGTAATCCGGGATCCAAAAATCTTACGCGGACAACCGCCGGCGAGATTTGAAGTTACAAATTGAAAATTGGGTATTTTTGAAGGTGTCGCCAATGAAAGGAGTGATGAGATTTGACAGGAAAGGGAAGTTAAGTCCTCGATACATTGGACCTTATAAAATTATCCGTAAGGGCGGCCAAGTAGCATATGAATTGGATTTGCCTTTAGAGCTCGAATCAGTTCACCCGGTTTTTCATGTCTCAATGCTCCACAAGTGTGTTGGAGATACCAAAAGAATTGTTCCAATAGACGATATACAGGTGACTGAAAAGTTGGCATATGAAGAAGCACCCATTGCCATCTTAGATAGGCAAGTACGAAGACTTCGAAATAAAGAAGTGGCTTCAGTTAAGGTTTTATGGCAGAATAACAATCGAGAAGAAATGACTTTGGAAGTCGAGGAGAAAATGAAATCCAGGTATCCATGCTTATTCTAAACCCCAGGAGAGGTCCAAGATGAAACGTCGGTAGTGCAAGGTACGTATGCAGTAAATGAAGTGTGATAATTATAGTATCTGAATACCCCTCTTTCCAGCATTACTCAGAAATTATGTCCCCTATTTTCCTTGGCAGCTTTCATAAGTCTTTCTTGGTATTTTACTGTGTTGTGGCCCGGTGAAGTAAATTATTATGGGTTGTTGTGACAGGATGGTAACGCCATATTACAGGGTAAACTCTGGCGAAATTTTTGCAGAATTCCCGAGTACTTAACATTCGAGGACGAATGTTCCAAAATGAGGGAAGAATGTTACACCCCGGAACCTTGGGTTGATAAGCGATGAAGGAACTAACGAAAGTTAGGGTGAATATGATGTCATACTTGAGAATCCCAACATAAATTTTCAGAGAAGTTAAAGGAAAGAGAGAAAATTTCGTTAAATGAAACTTCGCCCCAGCCCAGAAAAAGGGGGGTTCGACGGTCGTCCTTTGTACCGTCGAACAGGTCGACGCCCCGTCGATGGCGTCGTAAAACTGAGCTTGATCAAAGACCACTCGAAGAACAGGTCGACACTCCGTCGATCAGTTCGACGGACCGTCCTACTCACCGTCGAAGGAGGAGAAATGACAGATTGTTCACTGGAAATTTGACGATATCGACGATCAGATCGACTCCCCGTCGATCCAATCGACGCTCCGTCGATCGCACCGCACATCACGGACGGGACTAATTTCATGAATTAATATAAAACCCTCCTCCATTTTTCATTTCATTTCATCTTCCACCCTCTTCTCTCTAAGAACTCTCTAGAATCTTCTCCACCATTCTTCCACAAGAAATCAAAGGAAAACCATGGTCAACTACATCAAATACATGAAATCAAGCTTGTGAAACCCATTAAAAGTTCATCTAAGCCAAGAAAACTCAAGAAGAGTGAGTTAGGGTTTTTGTGCAAGAAGAGGAATTCCCCTCAAAAGGTGTTCATCCATCATTAGGTGAGTTTTATGACTCTTTTTATATAGTTTGAGTGGTTGAAAGTTGAAACACTTGAATTGTGGGAAACATAACAATTGGATCATGAATGTGTGAATAGTAATTTGAGTGAATTATGAATGTTGGTATACTGTGATTGTGAAAATTTTATAAGTGACATTTATACCATGAAATAGGTATTATATATGAGAAAACGCGACAACGAGTTATAAACATAATTGTGGGGAAATTTAAGAGAAGTGGTGAATTGTGGTAAAAGTAGATGAATGATGATTGTTGATGCTATATTTTGGATGTTGTTATTAACGTTGGGAGTTGATGTAGAATGTGGGAAAAGTAGTATAAACAAAGGAAGTGCTGCCCAATTTTCCCCTAGAAATAGTGAAACGCTCTTATAGCCGAGTAACTAATGTTAATGTGATTCCTCTCGAAGGTTGAGGCGCGAGCATCAAAGGAGGACGATCGAGCGATAAGATAGTTGAACGACAAAGGTATGTGAGGCTAGTCCTTTCCTTCTATGGCATGACTCCCTTAATATGACTTTCTTTCTTCTCCACGAATCTCTTAAGTCCCGAAAAGATACAAGTTGATACCCCTATTTGCTACACAATGTAATGAGTTAGAGTAGAGGAGTTCTAAATATTCATAAAATGATGTCATTATTGCTTACACTCACCTCATATACTCTTCCCTTCAAGGTGAGGCAGGATGTTAATGAGTGCCCATAATGGGATCGGGGGATCACGACCTTACGTCACCCCGATATAATGTCGTTGTTCTTGAACCCTATGCATGTACTATGATAAGCATACTATGATGATCATGTATGATGATGATATAACACCGCGCCTATTTGGCCGGGCAGTCACCGCTAAGGCGGGCAGCTATACTATACACCATGGCCAACTGACATGGGCAGACACCACTAATGGGCGGCAGGAGATGATACCCCGGACGCAGGAGGCCTGGACGCAGGCTAATGCTAATGATTATCACACCGATCCAATATAGACGGGCAGCTTATATATTTATGCATTTACGATATGATGATAATTATGAGTAAGTCAGCATGCATCACTTCTTTTCTATGTGACAGTCAGATACAGATGTTCCTTATTGATGCTTCCTTTATTTCATTGATGTGATATTATTGCTTATGCCTCTCATACTCAGTACAAGATTCGTACTGACATTCTTTTTCTTTGGACGCTGTGTTCATGCCCACAGGTAGACAGGGAGGCGAACTTGCCCCATATTCGTAGGAGCTGTCAGCTATTGAGAGCAATCCATTGTCCCGACGGTGCTCATGGTCTTCATTTTCTTTACATATATGTATTGGGCACGACGGGGTCCTGTCCCGTCCATATGTTTAGTTCTCTAGTAGAGGCTCGTAGATACGTAGTGTGGGTGCTATGGTCTCATAAGATTGCTACTACGTGTGTGTATATATATATATATATATATATGTGTGTGTGTGTGTGTGTGTGTGTGTGTGTGTGTGTGTGTGTATTTTATGTCAATGACCAAAAGGCTTGTGTATATTAAAGTATTTATATCTTCGAAGAAAAGATGATTTTCTTGTAACTTGAGTATAGTATTGATTAAAGCATTAGATGAGAATGATAAGCAGTAGAATGAGGGGTGCTCGGTGGTTAGCCCCGGGTACTCGTCGCGGCCCCTGGTCGGGTCGTGACACGTTTACATGAATTCAATCAGCTTCAACCTTGAAATTAACCAAGCTTCTTTTGTTCATGCAGTTTGAAGAGATGGTTCACTTCAGATATTATACGTTTGCGTCCTCCAAAAACAAGTATCTCATTATTGAAGCTGAAAATGGCGAAATCTTAACCAAGTTGCTGACTCATAGTCCACTGGTTGGTTGGTACGCTGGTCCGTGGCTATCTTTGAGGAATTCTCTCCATATGCTAAATTGGACTTCAGAATACAACCAAGGCTCTAATCGATCGTCAACAATGTGGTCCCTTCAGAATCCTAACCATCGTAAGTCGAACGTTGCGGGCGCCCTTCCTTGTTTAGAACATCGAATCCTTCAAGGACAAGTACATTGGGGATCAGGAACCATGGAAATTGACCGTGAATATCATCATACACTAGGATATTGGGAATGGGCTGAAGACATGCTTGGAAGAAGTCAACAAACTTTGAAGACAACGAGAATATATGATGCTATTTATGCTTTTCTGTTCACCTATGATCGCAATTCAAATATATTGCAAGCATTCTTTGAAGCCTGGTGTCCAATGACAAATACATTGCTTATATCCGTTGGAGAGCTATCAATATCCCTCTGGGATTTACACGTCATTCGAGGTCTACCCATTGGTGGTTCCCCTTATGAAGAAATAGTGCCCGAAGCTAAGGAGCTTACAGGTACTAATGAGAATAACGAAAGGTTCGTTCCCCAAACATGTGAGCACCTATTCGTAGCTTTCAACATCTTCAAGAAGGTGAGATTCATAATCCAAGGGTGCCCTTGATCAAGTGGATAAAGTTTTGGTGCAAAATAACTTGGAAATACGAGCCTGCTCCACCACGGAAGGAGAAAAAGTCTGCTCGCTTGAAGTCAACATATAATCCAATTGGAGCTATACTTGGAGCGACCGAGTGGTCAAGTGCAGATGAAGCAATGTTTTCCAAACTTGGAGTAGATCATGAACAAAGGGACGATACATATTTAGCAACCTTCTTATCATGTTGGTTGTGCGCCTTTATATTTCCTTCTAAAGATGGTGACTTCATTCGACTGGGGACTTTTAGAATAGCGGCCATGATGGAAAATAAACGAGTAATTAGTCTTGCAGTCCCAGCCTTATCAAACATTTACAATGGTTTAGTGAAGATTTCCAAGTCATCGCAACTTGAGCATATTAAAGTATCATTTCCCATTCATTATTTATATGGTTGGCTTGCTCACTACTTCAAGACGCATTTTGCACTTCCTAACGGACCATCAGTTCCATTAATGGTAGTATCTTCTGGAGAAGGTGCTGCAAGATATTTTGACGGGGAGCATGCAAGAAAACGCGTTCATCGAGAAGATAACATTGCTTGGACTTCTACTATGCCAAATAGGTCCCGTCCTCATTATTTTATGGACAATGGCAAGGAACCAGAGTTGGAGGTGAGTTATTTTATGAGCCTTCATTTTAATTACCTTCCTTTGAGGAGTGAGGACTCCTACATCTTTGAGCCATATAGTCCGCACTGATTCAGTCGTCAGTTTGGGTTTTATCAAGACACTCCTGGCGTCTTGGAAAGTGATATTCGCAGTGCCTCATTAGCTGAAGGACTTAGATTCTCTCGAATTTGTGTGTCCCAAAAATCCATGTCGAAGGCAACTTTCCCTAACACTATGTCTAATGTGAGGAAGCTCTCTTCGTCCGAGTATAAATCCTGGTGGGCAAAAGTGCATGGGAAATATCTCGAAGACGACTTGCAATCGTTGGTGGCTATTGTTGGTCCTATTACAGACATTCTTCAAGAGCATAATGAAGAGATCCTCGCTGATAAATCTCTTGATTTAAAGTCTAAAGAAGTTTTGCCGCACAAAAGCAAAGGAGCTCCATGTACAGACATTCAAAAAGAGAAGATGCTTCCTCAGGCTTATCAAGCTTCTAAAAAGCGACCTCCACAAGACGAAAGTGATAGCAGTCATGGGGATCGTTGTCCGAAGAGATTCAGACCACCCGTAGACGAGCCAAGAGACACTACTTCGCATGCAGTAGAGATTCATGACAGCGATAGCAGTTCTTCAAGGACATTGACAGCTACTAAAGAGGTAATGATTTAAATTTCCCTGCTGCTTCGTGACACTTGAACAAGTTTACTGATTGTTTATTATTTTCTACGTAACCAAGCAGCGTTAATATTTTGGTAGCTTCTCACCAAAGCAAGCGTCAAGATAGTAGCCAATCTGTAGCAGGGCCAGACTCATGGGGATCACTTCCAACATCTAAATCAGAGCGAGAGGCCACTTCTATTTCTCATGGGAGGTCTAAACCAAATTTGGGACTCAGTTCTCGCAAACCACCAGCAACAACTATGTCCGTTTTTTATGGAAGAAAGGTTGTGATGACTCTTTGAAAGAATTTCGTTTTGGAGGCCTGGACTAAGATCCAAGCTAAATTCTCCAACCTTTCTGTGGATTGTGAATCTTCTCTTGAATATGAGGTAAAAGTGATCCTCGAGGAGATGGATGGAAAGGACTTGGATATTTCCCCTTTGAAGAAACTATTGGATTCTTTCTTTGAGCTTGCTACTTGCTATGACCAAGCAAGATCAGCTCTCGTTGATAAGGCCGCAGAAGTCGAAAACTCAGAGTCATTTGTAAGAGCCAAGGAACATCTTGATCTTGTCTTAACTGAAAAGGATGAGAAGGCCAAAAAGATATTTGCTACTCGTCGATCTCTTAAGGCAGCGAAAAAGAAAGTGAAGGAGCTACGAGCCCTCCGAAAGGCCACAGAGAAGGATGTTGAGGAGTTCAAATCTAAAGTCTCAGCTACTGAAGATGAATACCGTAGATGTGCTGATGTCTCCCAGGAAACTGCAAATAATTCGACTGACGTAGAAGAGAAGAGGCGATACTTAGAGGCTAAACTTCAAGATTTAGTCAACTATAAGTTCTGTCTAGGTTAGCTTGTAGGAAACTTTTTTTTTACTTGCTTTCATTTGCTTTCTTGCATTTGATTAGTTGATGTTCTTGACAGTAATAAAAGCTTCTCACATTTTGCTTTATACTGCAATTCTCGTTGATATCTTTTTTTGTGCTTCAACATCAAGGATCATTTACTCGTTTCGTTGCACATTGCCGCTGTGTTAGGCTTTGCTTTCTCTTAAACGTTGTTGTTCATGTCTCGAAGTTCTTGCGGGCACCGATACTTTTCATATTCGAGCAGTTTCGCAGAAAAAAAATCAAAGTAAACAACCATCTGAATCATCCTAGATAAATTTAGGAATTTGGCTTTATATTCTGAAACACCGATATTTTTCAGATTCGACCAGTTTCGCCAAAAAATTCATATCTAGATGTAGGAGCGTCAAAATCACGAGACGCAAAATTCTCAGGAAACTAGACTCATAAATCTAACATGTATCCAAAAATCAAAGTCAACAACCATCTGAATCATCTTAGATAAATTCAGAAAATTGGCTTTACATGCTGAAACACCTATATTTTTCAGATTCGAGCAGTGTTGTCAAAAAATTCATATCTCGATGTAGTAGCGTCAAAATCACGAGCCGCAATATTTTCAGGGAACTAGACTCATAAATCTAACATATATCCAAAATTAAAAATCAACAACCATCTGAATCATCCCAGATAAATTCGGGAAGTCGGCTTTACATGCTGAAACGTCAATAGTTTTAGATTCGGCGCAGTTTTGCCGAAAAAATTCATATCTCGATGTAGAAACATCAAAATCATGAGTGTTACACCTTGAAAAAATTGTCATTGACACACAGTGAATATACTAACGGAGGGCATGAAGTATACGATGTTTCAATAAGCAAGAAATAGCATTTGATGATCCTAATTGAGATTTCAAAAACATTCGAGGTAAGAGAAGAAAGTTGGCCAAGAAAGGCAAGGTATACATTGTGTATCGGAAGAGATTTACGAGTTACAAGTTAATGGTGACTTAATGATGTTTTGGAGAAGAGTTATAACGTCCCTTAGGTTGTTAATGAGGTGCTAAACAAGTGTTAAGAAGGTTCCATAAGGATTGGAGATCAAACGAACGATGAAAATCATTTCAAGGAAATGGGGTTATACGACCGACTTATACGATCCGCATAACATGATACGGTACGTATAAGGGTCCGTATAACACCCAGCAGAAATGTTGTTTCTCTGATGGTGAAGTACGGTCACTTATACGAACCGTATAAGTGTCCGTGGAAGTCCTGACGGGCTGAATTAAGTCCAAGTATAAAGTGATGTTCCCACTTCATTATTTTAATTTCCCATTCTTCTCCATCTCTCTCAAGGCTTCTAGAGTGTTCTACACATTTCATCAAGACTAATCAAAGATCAACTTCATCAAACCAAGAGAACCAATTGCAAGAAACTCATTAGGGTTCATCTAAGGCAAGAAAATCCCATTGGAAGTGAACTAGGGTTTGGCTCAAGTGAAGTATTTCCACTCAAGGCCCATTCCCACACTATCTAAGTTAATTTTTATGATCATTCCATGTTGTTTAAGGTATTGAGAGGTTGAAAGACTTGGATTGTAGAAGGAGATAGAAAATGGGTCATGAATATGAGATAGTGACATCTTTGAGTGGTAGCTTAGAATGAATCATGATTCTCGATATGTTGTGATTATAATTATGCTATGAATGATGATAAAAATATGGGAGAAACATTAGATGAGGATTAATGTAATGTTGTATCATGATCATGATTAAGGATGACCTTAAGAGGAAATTATGGGAGTTGGATAATGATGAACTTGACAAAAGTTATTGATTATGATATTACGAATGTTATTATTGATGATTGGAAGTTGCTATATTCCTTATGTGCCAATTGATGTTGTTTATTGTATACACTCACCTTATGTGCCAATTCCTTCAAGGTGAGGCAGAATGCTTATGAATGCTCCATAATGGAATCGGGGGTTCACGACCTTATGTCTCCCCGATAAGGTATAGTTTTCTTTGAGTTTCTATGCATGCATTATGATGAGTACATCATGATGATATTACACCATGCCTATATGGCCGAGCAGACACCGCTAAGGATATACACCATGTCTATATGGCATGGGCAGACACCACTAGTGGGCGGCATGAGATGGTTACACCAGACGCGGGCTAATGATGATCACACCGTACCTATATGGTCGGGCAGCTTATATAGATATGCATACATGAAATGATGATGTTTATGAAGTGAGTTAGCATGCTTTATTTCTATCAAAACTGATAGTCAGTTACAGGTTGTCCTTCACTTGATGTCTCCTTATTTCATTGATGTATTGTTGTTGTTTATGCCTTACATACTCAATACAATGTTCGTACTTATGTCCTTTTTCTTTGGACGTTGTGTTCATGCCCACAGGTAGACAGGGAGGTGATCCAGATTCGTAAGAGCTATCAGCATACCTTGCGAGCACTCTATTGTTCCGGAGGTGCCATTGATTTATTATTTTGTGTATATATGTTTTGGGCACGATGGGGTCCTGTCACGTCCATATGTCTAGTACTCTAATAGAGGCTCGTAGATACGTATGTGTGGGTAGTATGGCCTCACGATTTCCTCATTGTATATATATTATTTTGAAAGCCGAAGGGCTTATGTATATAAAGGTAATTACGTTTCAAAATGAAAATGGTTTTCCCTATGATTATAAGCATGAGATTAATGAATGAACGCAGGATGAGTACGATGAGTAATAGAATGAGTGGTACTCGGTGGTTAGCTCCGGGTACCCGTCATGGCCCCTAGTCGGGTCGTGACAACGAGCCGCCGAATTCTCAAGAAACTAGACTTAGGAATCTAACATCTACCCAAAAATCAAAGTCAGAAAGTCCACTTTAGATTTGTTTTCATTCCAACTTGAAAACTTGGCGGATTTGAAGAATTGAACTTGAAGGTTTGCTGGATTTTAAGACTTCAACTTGCAGATGCAGTGTCTTTGGATTTTAACATGCTGAGAGATTACAATCATCCCGTCGAGAAATCTATTTATATGGAGATTCCCCCCCCCATTGAACCATCAGTATTTGGTGAAGGTCCAAATTTTAACGAAAGGATGCTTATATATATGATCTACATGCGCCTGGTCAGGCGAACTTCATTCGTCATACTTCACTTGAACAACGCATAGGGGGATGCATTTTTTTAACTCATGTGACTGAACTTAGAATAAAACTCCAAGCGCCTACGTACCTCGGTGAAGAGGATCAAGTCATACCGTAGTTCAGAAAAGTGATTTTTTTTTACGCGACTGAACCTAGAATAAAACTCTAAGTGCCTACGTACCTCGGTGAAGAGGATCAAGTCATACCATAGTTCAGAGAAGTGAGTTTTTTTTTGTGTCCTAACTTTTTCCTAGGTCGCCTCTTGCAAGGTTTTCGACCTAGCAGACTTTTTTTTTGTCTTAACTTTTGCCTAGGCCGCCTCTTGCAAAAAAGGTTTTCGACCTAGCAGACTTTATTTTTTGTGTGTGTCCTAACTTTTGCCTAGGCCGCCTCTTGCAAGGTTTTCGACGTAGCGGACTTTTGTTTTTGTGTCCTAACTTTTGCCTAGGCCGCCTCTTGCAAGGTTTTCGATGTAGCGGACTTTTTTTTTTGGGTGACGTGCACAGTTTATACTTTTGCGGGCCAGGAGTAACATGCAGTTTATGCTCGTACGTCAAAGAGTGTCATCTTACTTCAAGGATAGTACTTCTTCAAGAACTTTGCGTTGATAGGACCGATCCTCAGGCTATCCGCATCAACAAGCTTGTAAGCGCCACTTGAATACGCTTCTTGTATGACATATGGTCCATCCCATTTTGAGGTGAATTTGCCCCCAGACTTATGGGAAATGATGTTCTCCCACTTGTAAGGACTTGATCTCCCACTTGTAAGGACCTCAAGCGAACATTTTTGTTGAAGGCACGAGATAGACGAGCTTGATAACATTCAAGATTTTGTTGAGCCTCTAGCCTATTCTCATCAAGTGCTTCTAACTCTGCAAGATGCAATCGAGCATTTTCCTCTTCGGTGAGCCCTTCTTGAATAGCAAGTCGTAAATAAGGTATTTGCCGCTCAAGTGGTAGGACTGCTTCAACTGTATAAACAAGCGAGTATGGGGTTACTTGCGTTGGTGTGCGGTAAGTCGTCCTATTTCCCACAAAGCTTCTTCCATTCGTTCATGCCAATCTCGTTTGGACTTGGAGACAACCTTTTTCAACAAGTTACATAGAGTCTTATTGAACGCTTCAGCTAGACCGTTGGCGGCAGCATGATACATAGAAGATTTACGCTGCTTGAAACCGAAGAGATCACAAATCTTGTTCATCAATTTGTTATCAAATGGCTTGCCATTGTCCGTTATTATGTAACGAGGAATGCCGAAGCGGTAGATGATATTTACTCGGATAAAGTTCGCAACATTCTCCTTCTTCACTTCTTTAAGAGCAACAGCTTCGGCCCATTTTGAGAAGTAATAGGTTGCAGCCAAGATGTACAAGTGTCCACCAGAGGATTTTGGCAATGGACCAACGACGTCTAACCCCAAGCGTCAAATGGCCAAGATGTGACGGTCGGGTGTAATGCTTCGGGCGGCTGATGTATAAAATTCGCATGAAATTGACAAGCCTTGCATCTTTGAGCATAGTCCAAGCAATCTTTCACCATCGTTGGCCAATAATATCCCATCTTTTTTATGTGGAAGTGGAGCTTTAGTCCAGATTGATGTGATCCACATACTCCTGAATGTGCTTCTTACAAAGCTTGGACTGTTTCATCCTCCCCTAAACATCGCAAGAGTACTCCCTCAAAAGATCTTCTATAGAAAGTATCCTTGTAATAAAGGAATCGAGGTGCACGACGACGAATTCCAGTTCTTCTTCTTGAGTCTTCTGGCAGTATCCCATAGCTCAAGTAGTCAATGATGGGTTGTCGCCAGTCTTCCTTTGTAGCTTCAGAAACAGCTACGAGATGCTCAAGCTCATTTTCTGCACCTTCATCCTTATTCGAGGACACGTCTGAAGAGGAGGCGGGCACCCTCTAAGTTGACCATGGGGGGGGGAGGGGGGGGGGGAGGTGAACGGGAACCGACCAAAAATCCGAACCGCTTGACTGACCCCTTCATAGTCCATTCATGTTGGTTGGGGATGGCTGGTTGGCGGAGGTACTACCCATTTTCGACAGATAGTCACTTGTGTTTGATCTGGCAGAGTAAGCGCTGAAGCTAGAGCAGCTAAAGCATCGGCTTTCTTATTTTCCTTCCTAGGAACGTGCTGAAGAGTCACATCACCAAGCCATCCTATTAACTTCTAAGCATAACCATGATAGGGGAGCAATTCGAGCTTCTTGACTTCATAGCTTCCCAAGAGTTGATTGATTACCAACTGAGAGTCACCAAAGACTTGCAACTGCAACTGCTTCATGTCGATAGCCATTTCAAGCCCAAGTATTAGTGCTTGATATTCAGCGACATTGTTGGAGCAACCTTGTGTTAAATTAAAGGAGTATGGTAGAACTTCTTCCTGCGAAGTAACAAACACCACACCAGCACCAGCTCCATCACGTTGTGCAGCACCATCAAAGTACATATTCCACGGAGGTTGAATTTCAACGACCATTGCATCTTCGTCAGGAAGTTCATCAGCTAGCTCCCAGTCATCAGGTATCGGGTGATTTGCTAAGTAGTCTACCAATGCTTGTCCTTTTATAGCCTTTTGAGGGATATATGTAATCTCAAATTGTTGAAACTGGAGGTACCACCTTGCTAGTCGATCACTGAGGACTGGTTTTGACATCACAAACTTGATGGGATTTGCTCTGGAAATAAGGTTAACACTGTGAGCTTGAAAGTAGTGCTTCAAATTTTGAATCGAGAAAACTAGCGCCAAACACAACTTTTCAGTTGGCGTGTAATTCAGCTCATTTGGTGTCATCATTCTGCTCAAGTAGTAAAGAGAATTTTCTTTCCCTTCGCTATTTTCTTGGGCTAACAACGCTCCGACCGACCTTTCCTGTGCTGAAATGTATAGTATCAATGGTTTTCCAGGTACGGGGGCTACTAGAACTGGAGGCTTCATTAAATATGACTTGATATTCTCGAAGGCATTCGTACATGCTTCGTCCCACTTGAAAGGGGCGCCCTTCTTCATGAGACGACTGAATGGTTAGCACCTTCCAGCTAAATTCGAAATGAATCTTCTAATGTATGCTAGCTTCCCTTGCAGACTTTTTAGCTCATGAATATTTCGAGGCTCGGGAATCTTCAAAATCGCATTAACTTTGGCTTGATCAATTTCGATTCCTCTATGTCAAACAATGAAACCAAGAAATTTTCCAGAAGTAACTCCAAAGGCACATTTTAATGGATTAATTCGAAGTTGATATCTCCGAATTCGCTCGAACACGATTCTCAAATCTTGCAACTGGTCGCTTCTCTTTCTTGATTTTACCACCAAATCGTCTACATAGCATTCGACATTTTTGTGGAGCATATCATCAAAGATATTCTGCATAGCCCTTTGGTATGTGGCACTAGTATTTTTCAAACCGAAAGGTATCACTTTGTAACAATAAATACCCTTGGGTGTACGAAATGCAGTAAGCTCTTCATCTTTTGGCGCCATGCGAATTTGGTTATAGCCGGATGAACCATCCATGAAAGAAATTGCTTCATAACTAGTGGTGGCATCAATCATCAACTCTAGGATGGGAAGCGGGAAATCATCTTTAGGGCATGCATTGTTAAGATCCCTAAAGTCAACACAAACTCGAATTTGGCCAGCCTTCTTCTTCACGGGAACGATACTCGAAATCCATGTAGGGTATTTAAATTCACGAATCAAGCCAGCTTCAATGCGTTTGTTGACTTCATTTTCGATCGAAGGAACCAAATCTGGTCTGAAATGCCTTTGGGCCTGCTTAACAGGACGGGCACCATTCTTGAGTGCCAGATGATGGACTGCTACTTTGTGATCTAATCCAGGCATCTCTTTATAAATCCAAGCAAAAACATCCCTATATTCTTTGAGTATTCCTATGTAAGCGTCTTCTTCATCAGCTGTTAGAAAAGCACTAAGGTAGGTGGGCCTTGGGTCTTCATCAGTACCAAGATTAACTTCTTTCAAGGAGTCTACTGTGGTTTTCAACCCTTCTTCAAGTTCTGGAGAAGAATCTCTAGCATCTTCATACTTTTGAGGATCACCATCATTGAAAGATATGTGGTAACACGATGAGATGTCCTCCCATTTCTTGGCAACCTCTATCTGAAATGAGGTATTTTGATCACTCTATGCAGTAATATGATATGAAGAACCTACACTTTCCTCATCTTCGTCACGCTCCTTGGTATACACCACAGTGTGAGACTTTGCTTTTAGTACCTCCCCACATAAAACCACAAGGTTTGTTTGTCGCCTCATTCTAGAAGGAATCAAGCTTTGTATATCCTTCTGGGTTCTAGGCAAAGCGAGCATTTTCACGCTCGGATAATTTATGTGGAACTTGTTCTTCTTCTTCTTCTTCTTCAACGGCCCCAATCTTTTAAACACAAAAGCTTTTGTGGTCGACTTTCCAAGATGATCAAACACTGAAGGCCTTTTGTTGGAAGCAACATACTCATCTTCCACAGTGATGTAGTTGGTACTTGCCCTTCTTATGGTGGATATACGAACTGGCGGAGGTTGTTTGTATCCCAAGCCTTCACGTGATTGCATCATGGTAGCTCATGATGGAAGTTTGCCTAACTTTGACGGCTTGTTGGAGTTGTACCTAGCCTTGACAAATAACTTGTAAGCATTTGGATCAATGCCTTCATTTGTACGTTTTGTAGGGAGTGCCATATTTTGCGGCGGATTTTGAGCCACGAAGTCTCCAAGTAGCTTTGAGGATAAATTTATCACGTCAATTCGTCTGATAGGAAGAGTTAGCCCCCTTAACACACTTCCTTGAGTTTCAGATGGTCTTTTCTCATGCTCTTCAATGCTGCATATCTGGACCGGATCGAGAGAACCAAAGGTGATAGAGACTTGATTCGAACTTTCCTTCTTATCGTCAAGCAGAATCTTATTTTCATTAGCCAACTGCATGACTTTGTCCTCGAAGACAAATCACTTCTCAAGAGAGTGACCCACAAGTCGATGATACTTGCTATAGTTCGGGTCGTTTGTTTTTCGAGCTTCATTGGGCCGCTTCATCTTTGGTAACTCAATGAGTTTCAGCTCAAGTAATTCATCAAAAATTTCAGGGACATCAGAATCCAGGAAGGAGTATTCTCTTTCTTGCATCTCCTTCAAGGTCGACTTTTAGCTTTTGTTGTCTTGGAAGGAAGTTGCTTTAATACTCTGCTTCTTGCTCACCTTCGTAGTAAACTTTACAGGCGATACATTGACGTTCATGGATTCTTTGTTGTCACTCTTGGGAACAAACTTGCTCCATTTCTTGGGTTCCTGCTTGTCCTTTCCTTTGCGAGGGTCATAGACAGGCATTACTTCATTCCCAGTAGAAGACATTCTTAACTCCATGTCATGAGCACGAGTAGCTAGTTCTTCAAAAGACCTTGGCTTAATTCCTTGCAAGATATAGTGAAGCCCCCAATGTATTCCTTGGATACACATCTCTATCGCAGAAGTTTCGTTGAGTCTATCTTTGCAGTTTAGACTTGCATTTCTCTATCGATTGATAAAATCGATAACTGGTTCTCCCTTTCTCTGGCGAGTGCTTGTAAGTTCGACCATGCTCACGGTACGCCTTGTGATATAAAAGCAATTGAGGAACTCCTGCTCTAGTTGCTCCCAACTATCAATAGAATTAGGCTCAAGATCAGTGTACCAGTCAAAGGCATTCCCCTTGAGGGAGCGGACGAACTGCTTGACAAGATAGTCTCCACAGGTCCCAGCATTATTACATGTTTCAACAAAGTGTGTAACATGTTGCTTTGGATTTCCCCTGCCTTCAAATTGTTGAAATTTGGGAGGTTGATAACCGGCGGACATCTTGAAGCTATCAATTCTTGTAGTGTACGACTTTCCGTAAGTAAAAGAAGACTTGACAGCAACTTCGTACTTATCCTTGATAGTCCCTTCGATGAACTCCTTTAGTCGGTCGAGCGGAATCATCCCTTCAGAAGAAACTGGAATTTCCTTGGTAGGCAGTACTTGTTTTGCACGAGGTTCAGTCTCCTGTGCTTCTGGACCCTTCCCAGGTGCGTGGCTGGATTCTCCTTCCATTAATGCATCCATCTTATCCATCTACTTCTCAATCCGAGCGTCTTGATTTTGCACATGCTTGGCTAAGCCATCAATCACCTTTGCCAAGTTTGCTAGTGTCTCCTCCATCGATGAAGCGTTAGTTACCATTGCTTGCATGATTGTTGGGGATGTTGGGGAATAACATGTATTATCGCATAAGTTGATCTTTGACTGGCCTACTTCATGCGGTGTGAGTGGAGAGGATCCGTCACTTGAAGTATCATCATCTTCCTTCATAGCAGATTTCTTAGATCCAGAGAGATCAAGTAGAGCTAAAGTCTTCTTAATCTTTTCAGCAATGTTGCTTCCTTCCTCCGATGCATCGGTAGAGGATCTTGCTCCTTTTAGGGATGAAGATCCAAAAACAGGAGTTGTTGCGGACAACACTTGGAGTGCTTGTTGTCCCAACAAGCTTGCTTTGCTCCTCGTAACTGGTCCAATGCTACCAAAGGTAATGTCGAGGATGCTTTCCACATCAGCAGAGAACTTGGAGTTAGCAACCTTAGAGTTGATCTTCTCTGAAGTCATTTCAATGCTCTTGAGCTTCGATCGTCGAAAAGTTGATATGAGAGGTAGAGATTGTCCCACTGGGCATGCCAGAATGTGTAGACAATAAAATTCGCGTCGAGAAAATAATAATCAAGACAGGAAAATATCGCAACAATCGTAGTATTTGATTTCAGAATATGAGTGTTACAATCTCTGTGATTCTTCTGATTCGTCTTTTCAACAATATATTCAAGGGCTTTTGAGCTTGATCTTGAACTTGATGGATTTGATTTTGACTTGGACTTGAATTCAAGGGCTTTTGAGCTTGGTCTTGAATCTTCGTCTGGATCTCTAGAACTTCTAGAGAAATACTTGAGTGCTTGAATGCTTGAATGCTTTTAGCTTGTAAAGAAATCTGCGGCGTTTGATCCGCGAGCTCTCCTTGGCTTCTTGTTACAATTTCTCTCCTTTTTCTGAATTATGAGACCCCTATTTATAGTTGTAGGATGGAGGAGTTGTGATAAGGACAGACTTCTTTCGACCAATCAGAATTAAGCTGACATGCCGATATTTGATACACATGACGCATCTTCATTGACCTTTGTTTTGATTAGGCATGCTGCATCATTTTGACACGTGACATGACCCTATAAGCTTCTTTATTTGACTTGACGTGCCATGTCATTTGACATGTGGCACCAATTTGGGCCTCTTGAATAAGATGATATCTTGGGCTTGACAAAGTGAGCTCATCATTTGTAGCCCAATTAAATGGACTAGCCCATCGAAATTGGACTATTACTTAAATTCATGTTTATTGGATTTAAATAATTAACCCAATTTTATTAGCCCACAATTTATTTATTCGGACTAATATATCTTAAATGTAATCCAAATTTATTTTAAATTAAATTTAATAAAATTTTATTATCTACAGTTGTATTTTTAGAAAGACCTTCTAGTAGCGTATTAATTTTATTATAAACTATGACTTACTCATTTTGTAAGATTGTATAAAAATTAAAAATATTTTGATAGTTTTCACAACTTGTGAAAATTTTATATGTATAAAAAAAAAATAACTTAAAAAATTCAAATTACATGTCCAAATATAATTTCAAATTATAATTTTATTTCATCATTTGAAACCATGTCGAAACGCTTCTTAAAAAGCATCCGGACTATTATCCGTAGACGTCACAATAACCGAGATGCCGGTGCAGGCCACGTGTCGGTTGGCGGCTCATCTTTGGTGTCTGCCAAAAAATGTCAATTTCACAAGCCTAAGATTGGTGGGCCCCACCTTCCCTACTTAGGAGATCAATTTCACGCCGGAAATCCGTTTGTTCCTTTTCCTCTTTTCCCATTGAAAGAATACAATCTTTCTTCAACTACTCCACCACGCCTGATTTCACCGTTCCATTGTTTTAAGGATATAATAATAATAATATTCCAGATTTTGTTTATGCTTTCTCTCCCAAGTTTCAAGTTTTCTTTCTCCAATTTAAAGGTTCGTATCTTCTGTTCAAATTCATATCTACTTAATTACGCACTTTCAGAATTCTATCATACTCTTCTGTTATTACATCAGACTCTACTTTTTTTTTTCCCCTTTTCGGTTAATTGGAAATTTGTTTGCTAGATTTGGAAAAAGCAACTAAGAGCCCGTTTGGATTAACTTATAAGTGGCTTATAAGTTTTTTCGTTTTTTTTTTTTTTTGAGTGTTTGATTGGTCAGCTTAAAGTTATTTTGTGCTTAAAATAAGCTCAAAAAAAATAATTGAGCACATTTGACTTAGCTTATTTAAAGCAGCTTATAAGCTAAAAACAACGCAAAAATAAATAAATAAATTAGTTAGACTACCAACTTTTTTTTTTTACTCTAACTTTTTTTTTTTGGCTTATAAGATGTTTGCAGCTTATAAGGATAAGCCCATCCGAACAGGCTCTAAATGCTTTACAAAAGCGGAGATTTTTTTCTCTATTTTTTTGACTTATTTTTAAGTTATATGAAGATCAAATCTTTGTCTAGTATTTTTTTTTTTTGTGGCTGTGGCATACCATGTTGTAATTTTTTTTAAAAAGAAAATTGTTGTTCTGTTCAAGTGTTACTTTTGGTTTTTGTTACGAAAACTCTATTAATCCATTCCATGAAAGGAAGAGGAAAGAGAAGTAGTGAAAACGTATTGAATGCTTATGTTATGTATGTATGTTTTAACTTGTTCTTTGAGAATTTTAATGTGCCACATTTGTAGGAAGAGTTTAGCAAGTCCTGTCATCATAGAGTTTGTAGTTTTATTTGATATTTGTGGTGAGTTCTGGAAAGTGAATGGTTCTAGTCTAAGATACTCATGCAGCTCTTAGTCTTCTCTTCTGAGACAATTGGAGAAAGCTCCTTCTCTTATAGGAGAGCGGCTATTTAATACAAAAGGAAGTCTTCAAGAAATTAGTGGAAAGAATAGCTTTCGACTAAAGATGCAGACAATAAGCAAAAGTCTGTGTACTACATCTTTACACACACCAGAATTGGATTACATACCAATAACGGCTCCATTTAAAACATGTTTAGTACAAACTGACCTACTCATCTGTGAGGCTTTTCATTTTTGTCTGGCAGCAATTCGATAGTAGGCACAACCTAATTTCGGCACTCCCTTTTGATGATGCGAGTATATTAATAACATTAACGAGTTGGAATTAAGAAATAAATATTGTAGTGTTTTTACCTTTTTACCACCACTTCCTAGAATGAAAGGGAATAGCGGAGCTTAATTCTTGCGATATAAATGAATCCTTTTAATGAGAATGCCTATGAGTACATACTTTGTTCTTTGAAGTATTTGCGGCCAGCTAGCTATCTTCTCCTGCATAAGTTTGCAGAAGAACTTGGTGAGTTACTCTGCTAGATGAAGGTGAAAAATCCAGATTTTTCCTTGTATTGTCCAACCTCAGATGGCAGAAAAACTTGATGCATCGTCAGAGCAAATATGCTTCTGGGCGGGAGGAGATAACATTGTTGACTATAGGCTGTCTGGCACTATTAGGTCCCACCTATGATGTCTTTCATCTACACAATAATGCATTTGATGGAATTAGATACTTTGCCTATCTATAGTATAATTTCATTTGTGGGTGGGTTGAAAGTAGAAGGATTATGTAATTTGCATAATCTTCTTTATCTTGTTAGCTTGTATACCCAACAGTGCACAAAGGAGTTCTATTTAGTGACTGACTTTGTTTGGATGTCCTTTGTGCTTGTCCCATAAGTCAACCAATTAAGTACTTCCTCCATTTCAATTTGCTTGTCTTACTTTCTTTTTTAGTCCGTTTAAAAAAGAATGTGTCTTTCCTTTTTTGGCAACTCTAATTCCAACTTTCGACAGAAGAAAGGAAATCCGTTTATGGCGGCTTACCTTCGTACATTCAAGAACAGTTGTGACTCCTTGGCATCTATCAATGCACCGGTGTCCTCTATCACCTTATGGCCGATGTGATTACCAGCCAAAGGGCAAAAAGTCGGGGTTGAATGCGACTCTACCAATACCAATCTCCTCTGGAGCAAGGAAAAGCAACTCTGCCTGGTATCGGTAACGATTAGCATATTCTTTTTTTTTTGAGAGAGGGGAACCCTTACTTAAGAACAGAGAGTGGCCGAGCAAAAAAGCAAGGCAAGGGATAAAGGAGAAGTACCCGGGCACTTTTCATTCTTCATTCGAAACTAACAAGTGTCGGGTCGGGGATTTCTGCCTTGTTATCAAAAAGGGAGTTGGGTAAAGCAAACTCTCTCCTTGGAGGAAGGGCATTTTGGTACATTCTACGTATCTTTATTGTATGACCACAAGATTGAAAAGTCTTCCTTTCTTTCTTAAACTCCGTGCCAAGTCAAAACCAGACAAACAAATTGAAACGGAGGGAGTAAGTACTTATTTCGACAAAACTGTCCTCCATAAGTCTGAAAAAAGAAGTTAGATATGGTCCTTACTGGAAGGAATTTTATCAGAAGAAAAGTACAATTACTCTGTAGCATATGTTGCAAGATTATATGGAGAGGTTGAACAGTTTTTGAAATTTGTTGATTGATTGAATTAAGTCCTGTTTTGGAAAGGTTAAGTGACAACAGGAAAACACTCTTTTTCTACAATAAGCGAGAGGGTACACAATTTTATAAAGGTAAAGGAAGCTTAGAGCTTTAATTTTAACTTTAATGTATTATGTCCTGTCCTTCTTTCAAGAGGCAGAAAGACTAGATGTCTCCATCGTTGGTACAACTTCAGTTACAACATTCTGACAGCTCTGATAAAAGTCTGTATCTGTAAATGTATGAATGTATTTGCATGCACTCACTTTTCCAGTTTCTGTTTAACATCTCCTCTTGCGGATGTGGTTGACTGTTGAACCCTAAAATCTATTAGCTTAAAAGCTTTTGGCAAGAGATATTTCTTTGTTTAAAAAAATAAAATAAAATTAAATCTCAGCCTTTAAAAGGCCATTTAATATTTTTTTGGAAAGAGATGTGTGGACTCAATTGCTGTTAATTCTTTGGGATCTGCAGGAATTTGTACGCATAAATGACTGTTTATGAGCCAGATCCTGACGTGGTGAGGTGGAATCTCCACCTTATAGATGTTTGTGGTATAAACAATGGTGGTTCTCTCAGAACTGTTACTCAGTATGACAGGAATTCTTCTCAGCCTGGGTATGTGAGAGAAGGTTATTCTGAGCCTATGCATGTTAACGTGGAGAATGATGAGGTGATTTCCCATGCTCTTCAGGAGGAACTATCACGACTTTCACTGGAGGAATCCATAGGATCTTCACACACTGACGAAGAACATCGAAGAGCGTCAGTTCTTGCTCAGGATTGGGTTTCACCGTCAAGGCGGAATTACAATTTTTGTAAGGAAGAGGCCGAAGTTTTATGTACACAGATTAGACAACTCTGCTTTGCATACTTATGTTGATAATATTTTGGAATGTGCAGCACTTGATGGCAATGAAGAAGAGACAGATAGTAATGGAATGATTACCTTTTGCCCTCTCTCAGCTACATCATCCAACTGGGAGCATCAAGCTATTTCACCAGAGATAGAGGATGAATCTCTTCTTGATGGTGAAGTTGGGAAACGTTTGAATCAGTTGGCTGCTATCCCTGTGAGTTTTACTTGTAGCTAAACATTTTTACTCTACTCAAACAGCAGAAAAGAATGAAGTCAAAGTTGTGGTGTCTATCTGGTCTTTGATAAAGTTAAAGTGTCTATATGGTCGTTGTGGACAACTTAAAGGGGTCATCTATATATTTTGCCTATTTAAAATGTGTTACTTTATGCAAAAGAGAAATGGTAGACTAGATTAAAAATGTTAACAGGTCAGATGTGATTAGGCCAATTTTACCCCTTAGTTTTGGGTAACTAATCTTTTGAAATGGAAAACTATAAATCTTATCACTGTAAGTCCTTATGCTTAGAATCCCTTTAGAAACCTGTGTACTTGAGAAATGCAAAGTTTTATCTCTAGCTGGTCACCTGATTATGAGCTACAGTGGTCATCTTTTTTCACTTTTCTTTATTTAATTTTACCGCATAAATTTACAGCAATCAAATACAAATGATTGGTTCATGCAGCTATTAGGCGTTGATGGTTGGCCCTTTCAATAGTTTGTGATATTCTGGCATCAGTCTTCATTCTTTTCTGCTGTTTGTGTAGTATGATTCTTGAACTACCCTTTTTCCCCTTTCCTGTTTTTGTTTTTTATGCCATTCATTTAGAAGAACTGGAATTACTTTCAACTCTGTTCCCTGGTTTCCACAGCATGTTCCCAAAATTAATGGAGATATACCCTCAGTAGATGAAGCCAAATCAGATCATCGAAGGCTGATGGACAGGTAACTTTAACTTCTCTCTGGTAGCTTTTTGCTAGAAAAAGGAATTCAAACTTGTCAGATAAGTTACGTGACTTTCCTGTCTGGTAGACCTTTGTCTTCTCCAAGCTAGCGACGGACTTGCATATGAGACGGTCAACATTGCATGTTAACTAGTTTTGCCTAACTGAGAAGTAACAGCAAAATCAAAGCCATCATAAGTGGGAGTTTCAAATGCATTTGGACTTCATAGGAAAAAAAAAAAAAAGAGTCTCATGAGGTGAGGATTGCCCGAGAAAAGATCGTGCATCTCATAATTGAGCGATGTGGACTTCTTGAACACACTCCTCCCCCCCCCAACACCAAAACCCCCACACCCAAGGATGGATATCTGGAGCGTGGCAATTTTTGTATGGGGGCCCAACATCGTGAACAAGAAATGAAATGGTCTTGCTCTAATACCAACAACAACATACCCAGTGAAATCCCACAATGTGAGGTCTGGGGAGGGTAAAGTGTACGCAGACCATACCCCTATCTCGGAAGACAGGGAGGCTGTTTCCGAAAGACCATGTAAAGAAATAGATCTTGGGCCTAACTCAACCCCAAAAGCTAGCTCAAGGGGTGAGGATAAGCCATATAAAGAGATCACCCATCTTAGACCGATGTGGGACTTCTTCAACACAAATATTGCAATTTCTACTCATAATTATGCTCTAATATCGTTCTTAAGCACTCTAATTGAAATGAGAGGTTTAAAAAAAAAAAAAAAAGAAGAAAAATTTAAATTGGAGTGGTGGAATGACCTCTCTTGAAGATCCTAGAATCTCCCTTCTTGAAAATCGGGAAGAGAGAATCTCCCTTATGAAAGTTATTCCATTCAGTGGATTTTATTAAATGTGGAAAACCATTTGTTATACTTTTGTCTGCGCTGCTGAACACATAGTTCTTTTGTCTGCGCTGCTGAACACATAGTTCATTCTTGAAATAAGCAAGAACTGTAACGAAATAATATCTGTGGTAGAAAAGATTTCTTCTTATATGTACCTTTTGCATAATGATGGATGGATGTTTGAGAGGAACACTTTTTCTATAGGTTGGAAGTATATGATCTAGTTGAGTTAAAAGTTTCTGGAGATGGCAACTGTCAGGTCAGTTTATTTCGTCTTCTTCTAATGACTCCTTGCTGATCAATAGAAATATTGCAATAGATTAACTCCTTTTTTTGGGACTAAAATCACTTGCAATACACTATTTCTTTAGGGGTAGTTTGGTTTGTTAACAAGTTATACAGGGATTATAATACGGGATTAAATAATAAGAGGATTATTTAGTGCATATACTTTCTTTTCGGAAAATGCTCGGTTCATTGGTTAAAAATGGGATATACGACATATAAACATGTGTTTGGTTTTACAGATAAATTTTTATTATTAGTTTTAACTTTGGTTTTCCTAAAGGACTTGGAAAAGAATTTTGAAGAAGGGTACTTTTGTCATTTGGTTGTTTATTTCGGGATTAGCTATCCTGGGATTTTATCCCAGATTTGCTTATACTGGAAACTAAAATCCAACCAAACACGAGATTAAATAATCCCACATTTTATCCCAGGATTATTTTTCTTTATCCATGTGAACCAAATGACCCCTTAGAGAACAAAATAGCTTTTTTGAAATCTCTGTAAAATGCATCTGTCTCTTCTCTTTCTTTAACTTTTTTCCCTGGCTGTCCGTTGTGGCCTGAAAACATTAATGTCCATTCTGTATTAGTCTGCTGAGTTCCGCATCCAATGGAATCCAAGGAAATTTGAAGAAGGGACCTGTTGCTTTCATGTATGATACTTCAGGAGTGTCCTTTGCTCTCGATCTGTCCCCTTCTTTTCTGTCCCTATCCCTATCTCTTTTGATGCTGTGAATGACATGTTCCGATCTATATGAGCATTTTTATTTAGTTAATTACTAGATGGTTTTTTGTCTGTTTCTATTTTCTTTTCTTTTGGGGGTTGCGGGGGCTTAGGATTTTTCTTACTTTTGGTTAGGAAGTAAAAGTTGAGAGATGTATCTTTTAGAACGTCACCCCTGAGAGGATATTGTAGAGGATGGAGGAGGTAAAGCTTTTCTACTTCCATTTCAGCTGCATCAGAGATAGGCCCTTCACAACTGTGTTTTCTTACATCTTATCTTTTCCTCTATTATGCATGATATGATATATGAGGTAATATTTTTTTAACTTATGTAATGCTTTATGACATATTTGCAGTTCCGCTCACTGTCAGACCAAATATATCGCAGTACTGAGCATCACAAATTTGTGAGGGAAGAAGTTCTTAAACAGGTCTTTCTCAAACATTTCTATTAGTTGCAACATCGTTTCCATACCATGGTTGCTTGTGAGCCATAATAAATAAAAAGAAAAAAAGCAATAGTTGCATGTCAGCAAAAGGCTGTGTCCAGCTTCCAAAAAACAAAAATGGGAAAGTGTAGGCACAAAGAGGTGGCCAATCGATCCAATATTTACATCTGCATACCTTTTCTCATATGAAGTTAAATTAAATCATGGCTGCGTGTTGTGATCATGCCCTTCAGTTTACTTCTTTCTAACTATTGATTACTTCTAATTATTGTTTTTATTAGCTCAAGTCCCATAGGGAGTTGTATGAGGGTTATGTTCTGATGGTCTTCGATGAATACTTGAAGAAAATGAGCAAGTAAAGCCTGAAGCTCCTTTCAGTTTGTCTTTTCTATTTTATGATGATTATCTTATTGAATTGCTCCATCTAACAGGGCTGGCGAATGGGGTGATCATGTAACTTTGCAGGCTGCTGCAGATTCAGTATTGTCTTCTTCCCTCTCCCTTGTGTTCTGGTGTTTTTGTGTTTCCACAGTAATTTGTTGAATTGATTTATTTAGAACTTACTCTAGCATATATTGATGAAACTGATAGTTACTTGCAATTAGATTGAGGAACATAAAAAATTTGGGCTACTGTGGTAGTTTTCAGGTCTGTTGAACTTGATTGGTTATTCGATGGGGTATTAGAAGTGAATTGTTTACAAGCTAGCCTTCAGTGCCATTTTAGATGTTTCAACAGGGGTCTGGTGCTTGCTTAGTCAGGCAACCCCTATTTGGATAAGCCGGCTTCAGTTCTTTCTGATTAGAGGATGGATCTTTTTAATAGAAGAAAGCTCCTTTGGACTGGAAGGACAAAGCTCCTAAATGACATATTTGGATAAATTCCATTCTTAGTGAGATCTTCAGTGCTATTGTAAGTTGCGCAATATGACAGATCTTTTTAAAAATGAACAAGAAGTAGTGTGGCATTAAACGTTCTTATCATTTTTAGACATTCTATTTATTAGATCAAGTGACATGGCTTCTTCAATTCCCTTATTTCTTTTTTGCCTGTTTGGAGTTGCTTTTCTTGAGCCGAGGGTCTATCGGAAACTGACTTTTTATCTCGCAAGGTAGGGGTAAGGACTGCGTACACTCTACCCTCCCCAGACCCCACTTGTGGGACTATACTAGGTATGTTGTTGTTGTTGTATTTCTTTGATCAAGTGAAGTGACTTTGTATTCAATTAGTCTACTCTGCCAGTCTTCGCTCTTGATGCCAACAGCTTTGATGGCTTAAACATGTCTCTGAATGAGACGTTATGAAATTTTGGGATGAAGCCTCTCTCAAAATATTATAATAGGAAGAGCTTATGTGCTGACAAAAATATGCTCTCCAGCTCATGGGATTTATTAAGTAAAACCCTTTGACACACATAATTTTGCCAGTGGCTTCTTGACTTTTCAGAGAGAGAGACAGAGGGAATTACCCGTGGCTTGAGTTGCTTTGTGTTCCAAGTCATTATCCACATTCTTGTTGATGGATTTAGGTCTTCTTGATGTAAATTCTATCTCTGACCTCTTCTTTGTATCTACTGTAGTCTCTTGACTAAGAATTTCTGAATTCTGTTTTTATGACCTTGTTATTCTAGCTAAGAAAATAGTACTCATAGAGATCCAAAATTTGACAAATCATAGGCAAACAAAATATTATAAATTCAAAAGAAATGAGAAATGTATCCTGATAAGATCTGTTATTAGGAATTTAATGGGAAGTTTGTTGAGGAATTTGAAAATGTATTTGCTATCAACTTATCATTCCTTTGCTTTGTATCTTTTGGTTCATTTCTGAGTGGAGCATAAAACCTACTACAATTTATAGCACATCAGTTTGTGTTGTGTATCATGCGAGTTTCTTTGTTGACTTTCATCAACCAGAAGAAATTGGGGTTGATTTTGGTAATTCACTGGTATTTTCAGTATTCCGCAAATGCCAGGAGGATGTAATTAAGGTCCTTCCTAATAATGATTGCTGGATGAAATTTAGTTATTCACATTGTGGCCCATGCAACAAAGGTCAAAACTGATAACAACAGGTTACTTGATCAAACTAGAAATCAGTGGCAAGAAGAACAACCCTTTAAAGCATCCGAACTCTTTTATCTGTAAATATTAATTACTTGGTCTCGAAAAGGCTAAAGACTAGTTACTTTAGAATCAATATGTTGTTCTGTAATGATTCTAAAATGTAATATATCTCATATCTTATTTCCAAATTTTGGTGTTTCTAACGTTTTTGTAAAAGATATAGTTACTTGTTTAAGTGTGTGACCATCTCATCTATACACGCTTAAGCTGTTACAGAGAGCACACTTTTATTTACTTAATTGTATTCATCTTAAAGCTTAACCTGTTAGAGATATAGCACACTTTATTTACTTAATTGTATTCTCAACCCGCCCCCTCCCGTGCGGGCCATTCATTTTCATGGGCCAAGCACGTGTTTAGGCTTAATACATAGATTGCCCCTGAGTCAGTCTGCGTACACTCTACCCTCCCGAGACCCCACTTGTGGGAATATACTGGGTATGTTGTTGTTGCTATTGTATTGCCCCTGAGGTTGTCACCATATCCCTGCAACACACCCCTTGACCACAGGAATTACCTTACACACCCAAATTGTGTTTAAAGTGTTTCTTTTACACACCACTTTTGTGTTTAACCACTTCAGATAAAGTGGTGTATTTCACGCACCAACAATGACGTGATACGTGTCATTGATTTTTTTTTTTTTAAAAAAAATAAAACACCTAAAATTACAATTATACACCTTAGTTCATCTCTTTCTCCACCAGCGCGAACCACCAGAAAAACCTACAACCAACACCTTCCTGTTCAAACCAAAACTTAGGTACTTAGTTCAATGTAGTCCCAATTCAAGATTCAGATTTTCTCCAAAAAATTAGGACTAGAACTCTAAAGCTCCATCATCTTCCTCACTTGCAACTGCACTACAAACCCAGAATTTTTCGGCCGGAGAGAGAGAGATCTGCATAAGAATCTTATTATAAAGAAGAAATATGTAGGAAACTTCCTTCCCGCTATCTATTGTTTACTGCATATGGGTACAAAATGGTGAATACCAAATCACTCCTATGAGATAGAAGAACCATTTCACCGGATCTTGGCCCGAAATTTTTTCTGGTGACCATTTCTACCTCCTGTTTCTTCCCACTCTGAGTCCTTTTTAGAATCAGCAATAGGAGATGAATTATGTAGTAGAACTATAGTGATTTATTACGGTAGTTTTCTGGTGTGAAAAGCTGATGGAGATAATTTTAAGGTGAAAAATGGTGATTTTTTGCTGGTAGTAATGGCAGTGCGTTGAGATGAGGTGGCGCGGTGGTGAATAAATAAGGTGGAATTTTTTTTTTTTTTTTTAAATTTAGAAAAAGATCATTGATAAAAAAAAAGTAAATTATTTTAGCATTCGAGTCTAGTTCTGTGTAAAAATACACGTGTGACACGTAGGTGAAAAGGGGCGTAATAGACACGCATTTGAAATATTTGGGTATGTAAGATGATTTCGTGGTGAAGGGTTATGTAACAGGGATTTGGGGACAATCTCTATGTATTAAGCCTTCTTTTTATAATGATGGTGGTGAGACTCGAACCTATGATCTCTGTCTTCTCTGATACCATGTTGAAGTTTGTGACCATCTTATCAGAAAGCTTAAGCGGTAAGAGAGCACACTTTATTTACTTAATTATATTCTCAACATTACCCTTATTCCAGATTTTTGGATTCACAAGCAATACCTTTAAATTCATTTTGCGTCTTGACTCTTGAAAGCAACAGTTACCGTAGCTATTATACTTCAATAAATACTTTATGAAGAACAAGCACTATAACTCTAAGAGCAACATACAAAAGTTAGAATACATATGTTGCTATTTTGTTTTTGATTAAGCACCGGGTGTCCGGGTCTCTTTGAGCCCCGACTAATCCCGGGGGTGCACAGGCCCCCGGCAAGGAGTTTCCCGCAAGTGCACCACAGGTAATTCAGGGTTTTACCCCAGTCCGATGCTCCTCAGAAATTGTTTGCACCCAGTGGGTTTCGAACTTGAGACCTTGAAAGGGAGCACCCCAAGGCTCAAGCCAATTACCACCAGGCCAACCCCTGAGGGTTAATACATATGTTGCTATTATAGGGCCTCACTGTTCACTTTGTTCTGGAGAACGATGCATGTCATGGATTTGTTCTTTTTTGTTCTCCCAAACCCCAATTTTTTGTTTGAAACAGTTGATTAGCTAGGGCTGTCGCCTTTTTTTGGGATTTGATCCGCATAGATAGATTCTGAATTTTGTACCCGAGTAATCTCAGTCCTCGGAGAATGGTTTGATTCCTTCCCGTCATTTCTCCTTCTCTTTTCCTAACCTAAGGACCCTAATTTCTCTCTTTTATTGTCTATTATCATATGAATATGATGGTAATCTACTATATTCTCAATTCAAGTGTGTTTTAAATTTTCAATTGGTAACTAACATTTGTTCCAATGTTATTACAGTACGGTGTTAAGATATTTGTCATTACATCATTTAAAGACACCTGCTACATTGAGATTCTTCCACAAAGTCAGAAGTCAAACAGAAGTAAGTCTTTATTTTCATAGAGTATTTTTCTGTTATACGTTCTTTTTTCTTATGTCAGCGAGTAGTTTTTCTGTTGTACATCTTTATATATTTGTATCAGAGTGAGCTTTTTTTAATTATTCATCTTGTTTTTTGTTTCTTTTGTGCATGTTTTTATGTAATCGTGTTATGGTAGATTTATTTAACCTAAAAAGAAAAGAAAGATCCTAAAATTGGCAACTTCAAGGAGTTTCTAGGACGATTACTAGGTCTAACAAGTACAAAAAGAATCAGAATAAGATAGAGAGAGATCTGAGGAAGGGGAGAAAGAGAGAATGAGGGGGTGTGGTGAGAAAGGAGGAGGAAAAAGGAATAAAGATAGAGAATTCATGAAAATATTTTAGTAAAGTGTAAATTTTTGGAGGTGGCCAGCATACCCTTAATGCTGAGGAATACAAAGTTACCAGTTTCAAAAAAAAATTCATGTAAATATTATTCAAGTATTTTCATCCAAACGAAGCCTATGAGGATCCTAGCTATGGATAGTGAGTTCTGAAGAAGTTAGAACTCTTAAATGAACTAGACCTCTTAACAAAAAAGATAAGATTAGATAAAACCTTATCTCTGAGATCTCTATGTTGTTTCTAGATAATAGATAAACTGAATAATATCACGTGTCTTATAAAAAATGAATAACAAGTGATAAATGATGTCCTAATGATCGACATCGGCTACGCATACACATTAATCAAGTTGGAGCTATCCCCTTTAGTACAGAGAATTGAGAAAGATTTTGTGGAATAGGAGTACAACTTTTTGAAGTATAATAAGACAACAAATAGTGAGAGATGCTTGAAGCAGCACTACTTTTGGAAGGAGAAACAAGCTATGTTACATGCATATGGGTACTGGTGTTGTGTACAGGTTGTCCAGTTGTTGGGTAACGTTAGACCTTAGATTGTAGCATACATGATATACTGAAGAAACAAGTAACGGGATGAGGAGAACATTGGACAATTTGGCATGTATCACTACTAGACTAAATAACAGCACAAGTCTGAATGCTTGTAAACTAGTAAAACAGAAAAAACACTGACGCGTGTAAACTAAAGAAACAAAAATAAGCAGTGACATGTGATAATTGTAACAAATTGCCTTAACTGAATAGTGATTATTGGCATTAAGCTTTATCTCATGCTAATTTTCATCCCTTTTTCCCTCTCGGTGTTATCTGTTATTGATTATAAATTTCACTTTCTGGTTTAAAATTACGATTTTCTTCAGCACAATTACATTGTAATACTAGAAATCAATTTGGAATGAGTTCATTGTAATGATTTCATGTCGTGATCTTTCACTAGTTTTTTCAACATGACCACATTAGGATCAAAATTCAAAAACTGGAAAGTTGATTGATTTTTGCATAACAAAAGGACGAAGTACAATTCAATGTTAAAAAGTGCAAAACCTGCCCTTCTGAAGATATTGGTCGTTTGCTATCCAGCTGCAAGTCTTTTAGCCTTTTATCCTCATTATTGCTTCCATGGTCTTTTAAGTTTTTCTAGTCTAGGTCTCTTTAGCACCAGGCTTTTGTTCACCTTGGGAAAAATGATAAGCTTAATGTCGGTGAAGTGGTAAACTAGGAAACTTCGCATAAAAGACCCCTATTATACTTGTCCATTTGATGGAGAGATAGTCAAATGTAGAAATTGACTCATCTTTAGCACCATGTTCCAATGCGTGTCATTAAATAGGAGCATTAACTTCTATTTTTTTTTTTAAAATAAGTGCTCTAATTTCTTCACAACAAGAAGGATTTTGGTTTTGAAAGCAAAATAGTGGTGTAGAGCTGTAGTTGGCTAAGGAAGGAATTGTTCCTTCATGCATCATTTCTTCAACGATGGAAGACCGTGACCTAGTTTCGCTAGGAAATTTCCATATTCTCTATGCTCATTGTTCTCTGTTTAAGGCCTTTCAAAAAGCTTGCTTTAATAAGAAGAAATTTGGGATCCTTGCTAGCTTAATTTTGGCGTCATGGTGGGAGCAGTGTAATTTTGAGTCTAGTTGGAGGGTGGATCTAGGATTTGAAGGTCACAGGTGCCACCGTCTACCACTAGTGACGAAGATTGTCTTTTGAGTGTACATTCGATCTGTTCAGTCCATTTTGGGTTAGTTTGGTTCAGTGTACTTGACTTTTGGTTCATAGATAAACCGCACGATCACCAAGCCAAAAAGTTTGGTTCAGTTGGATCTAGTTCTTTCCATTCAAACACAGTGGGATAAAATGAAAACACAAAATGGTTCAGTGTACTTGACTTTTGGTTCATAGATAAACCGCACGATCACCAAGCTAAAATGTTTGGTTCAGTTGGATCTAGTTCTTTCCATTCAAATACAGTTGAATAAAATGAAAACACAAAAAATCATAAAATAGAAAAAAGAGTCAGTTACATCCCCTTCAAGTCAAACATTCTGTACTTGAATCATAATACATCAAATGATGAACTAATTTTACATAACTTGATTAAGAAAAAAAATAAGATTCCTAATATGTTGTTGCAAAACATTAAGAAAAAGGAGTGAAATATAAGAGATAAAATTCAGTTGTAGCATCGCCACTCTTGAAATTTCTATCCTTCATCATTGGGCACACCTAATATAAACATTAAATGATGATGATCCTAATTTTTGTATAAGCTGATGCTAGTAGAAACAAATAGAACCTTACATGTCTAACTTGAGAGTTACCAGATCATGTTAACAAGAGAATAACCTAAAAGGTATTTTGTGGAATTAGTCGAGGTGCGTGCAAGCTGGCCAGAACACCATGGTTATAAAAAAAATAGAGAGAGAGAGAGAGAGAGAGAGAGAGAGAGAGAGAGAGAAAGAGAATAACTTAAAAAATCTTTGTTTGAAGCCAAGGAACCTTATTAACATTGCATTCTTCTTTGAGCTTTCACAGTGATAATAGATGCAATTTGCCAAAGTTCGCAACTTCTTTAACCAATTAAATTAGCTATATAATTTACATATAGCTAGATTTGTCTCATCGATAAGGAAATGTTACATAAGACTATTATGAAGAAAAAGGGTAAAACAGCATTCAAATATAAATTTGTAGACCTTAGAAAAGAAAAAGAAAGAAATATATAATATAAATAAAGGAAGAAAGAATGGGGCTAAATGGGCGAAGAGCGAGGGAGAACAAACAATGGAGGAAGTAAAAGAAAAAAGCAAATTAGGTGTGCCTATAGAGTCAAATTTGAACACTGATCATGCGCCTGGAGTTCAGAGAGTAAACAAATGCACCCACAAGCTCTTCATAATTTCAGGTGCCATCCTTTCTTTATATTATGTTTTTCTTAAAGAAATACCTATACAAATGAGAAGTTTTGGCCAAAATGTCCGGGTGCCAATGCACCCCAAAGCTGTTACTCTGATCCGTCCCTGAGTCTAGGGCACCCCAAAGCTTTTACATTGATCCGTCCCTGAGTCTAGGACTAGATGAAGTTTCATTAAGTAGAGCTATTGCTTAGGTGTTTTAATAGTTGTGAGGAGAGATGACAAATATGGTTATTGGAACTAGATTCTTAACAATCACATCATTCAAGAAAAGATATAATAGGGACTCATTTCTTGAGTGCGCGGCACAATTATGGTCCTGCAACGCCATTGCCACAAAATATACAGGCCTTTTTCTTGCTCTGGAAACCACAGCTTTTTTTGAAAAAGAAATTATTAGAATACATAAACCAAGCAAAGCATAGCTGAACGTTTGATGCTTGTTGCTTCCAGCATGCAACTACTTTCTCGTCAGAAGGAGAAGTAGAAAACATGGTTCTATTATTGTCTTTATTTTAGTAATTATTTTGCATTTTGGTGGGGTTTTTTGATGATAAGGAGACCTAGATTGAACTAGCAGCATTTTCAATTGATGTTCCTGAGACAAGCTTTGAACTGAGTATGCTAATGTTGGAAACTTGGCGACCTGATATCACTGGATTAGTAACTTAAGAAGGATTATTTTTGCTGTTTGAAGTGTAATTTCTCTTCATCTTTGTTTTCTTTTGTTCTTTTCCAATTATGGTGGTGTTCAGGCTAGCATGTGCGTTGCTTGAGTATTCCACCGAGTACCTTCTACCTCCCACTAGCACAAGTACTGGGTATTTCTTCCCACCATGGCTTAGGAAGATAAGAAGAGATCCCCTAGTTTTTTTGTTTTTTATTTTTATTTTTTCATTTTCTGATAGTATTTAAACCCTAGTCTCCACAGTTTGCACCCACTTCATTGACCACTCGACCACACTCTTGGGTGCTCATTGTTTTTCTTTTGTTTTACGGGATAAAAAAGGAAACTGTACATTGGGTCATGAATCTAGATCTAATTATGAAGTCATGGGGAAACCAATATCGAAAAATTGACACAAAATTAACAGAATGAACTTATTCCTGACTTCTTTTTTTGGCAATTCTTTTTTATAATCCGTGCTTAAAAGATATTGCAATTTTAAAGTAGGAAGCCAAGTCTAGTAACTGAAAACTAGTAATCTGATTGAGAGGGAAATAGAGAATGAAGTATCTGTGCAAATAACAAAAAGATACCCTCAGTACATTTACAAGTCAACAAGTCAGGTATGCTAATTTGCCTTTTCATTACTCCCATCAAGCATGACAACAATAATATGGAGGGGACAATACTTGTGTGCTGGTTCCTTATATCCATATCGGGCCTTATGCACCAAGTTTTTGTCAAGTTGGGCTTCTAGACGCCTACCTATACCTAAGTCCATGTATTATAAGTGGGCAGATTAGGGTGCTTGAAAAGCAAAAGCATTTGCATCTCAACATTGCTGAACCTTCTAACAAACCAGCCAGATTTCTCCTATACCTGTATTAGCTTTCCTCTCTAATTCATGAGACTTTCCTCCCTCTTCTATAATTTCGCAAGCAATCTGCAGCGTCTTATTTTATTTTGATTTTTTTGACATGGTATTTGATAGTGTTACAAGCTTGTGCAGAAAGAGTCAGCTATTTTTGGCTATTCAACTTCATCTAGTTAAAGAGGAAAAACAAAATTATAAAAAAGCATAGGTTTGTGCCACTCGTGTGCATACTTGTATCAAATGTTGTGACATGAGTGACATAATCATACTGAAGGACTTACCCGGTCGACTTAACATATGGAATGGATCATATGTCAAGGATGTTTTGTCCGGTTCATTCTTTTTTTTTTTTGTTTGTTTGTCGGAGGGCAGAATCAGTATCATTTGTGCTGCCAATTTATTACATTGTCTTCTCATTTTTCAAAAAAAGAGTTAACACATTATCTAACTATTGTAATGAATACATCTCCTCTTTCTTTTCATCCTCTCAAAGAAAGACCAAATGATTTTGCTTTTCAATATATGCAGTCATTTTTTTGAGCTTTTGGGCTGAAGTGCACTACAATTCCATCTATCCGCAAGGAGGTAAGTGACCATTGCTTTTTTTTTTTAGTTGTGGTAGGGAATGCATTTAATAGCTATATCCTTGTAAGAGCCATGCTATTTTAGTGAACAGATATTGGTATTACAATTTATTTGGTTTCAACATATCTTTTGCCTACTAAAGAAGTTTCTAATTAGTGTCTGACGTAAATTTACTATTTCCTGAAAGCTCCCATAATCTTGAACTCCACCTTCAACCCAAAAACTAAATCTCTTCCACGTTTGCCAAGGTTTTGAAATAGACAAAGTATTACTACTATTCCACATTTGTCAAGGTATTGGGCTTGCCTTCGTTTCAAATTGATTTTGAAGTACCATCATGTTTTGGCTAAAATTTTCCGTTGGTTATATCTTTTGTTTGATAACCAGTGGCCTTGCATCTATTCTTCCCTATGCTTCATCTCGTAGTGCCTGCTGGGAAGTCCATAAAAACAATTAGGTCAAAATTCAGTAATCATTTAGGTACTTTTGCAATGGTTGTCGAAGGGGGAGTTTAGTTGAACTGGTATACTTCCAGTTTAAGGCTTTGCTTTAATAAAGCAAGTTTAACAAGATAGTTAAAGCTTATTTATCTGGCTAGGAGGGCTCAGCTGTTGCCGTAGTGGTAGGGATATAAATTGCAGTATTCGTTACACAGTTTCATTATTACAGAGTATCCTGCTGGAGAAACAAGAACAAGAAAAAAATGGTGGTGGCTGGGTTGAGACTTGAGTAGCGCTTGCTAGCTTCTTTTGGAATGGAGCACACCCTGTCACGAGAATTAGGGGCTCTGTGACAACTCCGGATTGTATATATTACTCTTCTCTTTGTCTCTGTCTCTGAGGTATACTACAGTTTTGCCAATTTTACGGTCTTCATTCTTTGTGTATATATCATTTTCATTTAATTTTTGTTGTTAGCTCTTCGATTATTAATCTATTTATATGCAATGCTTTTGTGCCTGTATTTATTTTCTATTTTTATTTTCCTTGGCTCCATTTAAAAGTAAATTAAATCTGATGGTACTGGAGTTCTGTTCGCCCTGCGTCGACAAAAAAGTTATAGACTCAATTGCAAGAGCGGAAAGTAGAAGTAACTAGTGATTTCGTTGGGACAACATAATTTGTCACTCCTAGCCTTCTGCGTAATAGTTACTGATGATTCAATGTAAAGTTGCAAGCAACTTTCAATTCTTGCAGCGTCATTTCGATTATATTTGTCGTCTGAACTATTCACGTTTTAGAGTCTCAACTTAAAAGGTTGTGGTTGCAATCTACACTTTTGTAATACGTTCTAATCCTGTAGGTCTTTCATCGTTTGGCATTCCATTTCCTAGTAATGATGAGTTTTATTTCACGCAATAAATTTTTAGAGAACGAAAACAAATAAAAAATATGTTATTTTTAAATAGACATTGAGTTTCTTTAATTTTTTACGCTTTGAGGTGAAGCACTACACCTGATCTGTAGGTAGCTGTCAACCAACTTAATTTTCCTCTGACAGATGAGAGTGGTACTTCCACCGTCTCAAATTATTTGTCGTGGTTACTAAAAATAGTGGTCTCAAATTATTCGCTGTTTTACAACTTCAAGGTACAATTAATTATTTTTTTCTCATTTTACGTTTGGTAGAATTTTGTTATTAATGGAGATATCACATAAATAGAGTAAACATTTATTGGAGAGATTATAACTTAGATATAATTAAGGGTGAAATGTTACACCTTGGAAATTTCATGTCGTCGTGTAGTGAATGAACCAACGCAAACTTAAGGATGACAAGAAGTTCTTAAGACTATAAGACGGATATTTAGTAGCTCGAGAATGCATACGTTAAGATTTTGAAGCCATATGAATTGATGAAATAAGGAATGATAAAGACAAGTGGATTATAAGTGGGGTTTAGGAAAGGTTTCGTAAATTATTGCGTTAAGAATTGTTGGTAAGGCCTTGAGGGCGAGTTATAGGGATGTTTAGATCATTGATGAAGTACTAAACAAGTGTTAAGAAGGTTGTGTAAGGATTGGAGATCAAACGAAACGACGAGGACAACTTCGGAAAAATTGTGAGTTACACGACCACCTTATACGGACCGTGGAACTTTATATGGACCGTATAACCCAACAGCAAGAATGTTTTCCACGGTGGTGAACCACAGACACTTATACGGACCGTATAAGTGGTCCGTATAAGTCTCGACGGGCTGAGTATCTCCAAGTATTTAAATGTGTTCCCACCTCATTATATTCATTCTACTCACTTCTCCACTTTTCTCCAAACCTCTAGAACATTCCATACATTTCATTTTCAAGAATGCAAAGGAAATCAAAGGTTCATATCATAAATTCAAGTGAATCAAGTGCAAGGAAGCTCTTTGGGGTTGCTAGAGTCAAGAAATTCCTAGGAAGTTGAAGCTAGGGTTTTCTTCAAGTGAAGTATTGTCAACCAAAACCCGTTCCTACACATTCAAAGGTGAGTTTTATGATTATTCCATGTTGTTTAAGGTATTGAAAAGTTGAAACACTTGGATTATGGAAGAAGATGGAAAATGGGTTACAAAATATGAGATTAGTGGCAATTGTGAGTAGTAGATTAATATGAATCATGATTCTTGATATGTTGTGGTTGTAATTACGTTATGAATGATGTTAAGAGCATGAGAGAAACGTTAGATGAGAACGAATGTAATGTTGTATTATGATCATGATTATGGATGACCTTGAGAGGAAATTGTGGGGATTGAATAATGATGAATTTGACAAAAGTTGTTGATGACGATATTATGAATGTTATTATTGACGTTTGGGAGTTGATATACGATATGGAGAAAGTAGTAGAAACAAAGGAGATGCTGCTCAATTTTCTATAGCTTTAGTTCAAACACACTTATGTTATCGATTATCTAATATGAGTATAAACTCTATTGAAGGTAGAGACGTGAATATTGGAGAGGAATGTTCGGGCGATAAAGTAGCTAAACGAAAAGGTATGTAAGGCTAGTCCCTTCTTTCTAAGGCATGATTCTTATGACATGATATTCCCTATCTCTTCATGACTTTCCTACTTACCGAAAATTATGAGTCAATCTTAGTAAAAAGTTTCATATGAGATAAGATAAGAGATATGTTACGAGCACGATAATGATGAGTCTAAGTCTAAAGAGTCTAAGGCCCATGATACTATGTTTCTACAAAGCTAATGATTCCTATTATGATCCATTGATGTTGTTCATTGTATACACTCACCTTATATGCTAATTCCTTCAAGGTGAGGCAGAATGCTTATGAATGCTCCATAACGGAATCGAGGGTTCACGACCTTATGTCACCCCGATAGAGTATAGTTGTTCTGAGTTCCCAGTCATGCGTTATGATAATAGTATGATGAGAATATGCCTATGAGATGTGTAATAATGATGAGTTTATGATTGATTATATGACGATACAATTCCACCGTGCCTAGTTGGCCGGGCATGTCACCACGAAGACGGGCTGCATACGATTCCACCGTGTCTAAATGGGCGGGCATGTCACCACTAAGGCGGGCTGCTATGTTTACACCGAGCCTAGAGGGCCGGGCATGATCACCACTAGTGGGCGGCATATGATGGTTACCCGGACGCGGGATAATGATGATGATTTATAGGATACGATGATGTATGCGCTATGATGATACATGTACTATGATTATATATATATGATATATGTATGAAATGTATCCACCCTTAAAAGTTACACAGGTTGTATCTTCACCTTATGACTTATGAATTCTCTATCATGTTCATTTCATTCATGCCTTACATACTCAGTACAATGTTCGTACTGACGTCCGTTTTCTTTGGATGCTATGTTCATGCCCACAAGTAGACAGAGAGGTGATCCAGACTCGTAGAAGTCATCAGCAAATTTACAGGAGCACTCCATTATTTCGGAGGTGCTATTTGGTTTATTCTTTTGTGTACATATATGTATTTTGGGCACGATGGGGTCCTGTCCCATCCATATGTCTAGTACTCTAGTAGACACTCGTGGATACGTATGTGTGGGTAGTATGGTCTCACGATGTTACTATTGTATATATTATTATTTTGATAGTCGAAGGGCTTATGTATATAAAAGTAATTATGTTTCCAAATGAAAAATGGTTTTCCTATGATTGAGTATAAATTAATGAATGTACGCTTAATGAGTATGATAAGTAATAGAATGAGTGGTGCTCGGTGGTTAGCCCCGGGTACCCGTCATGGCCCCTAGTCGGGTCGTGACATAAAAGTAGCCAAATACCTCTCCTAATTAATACTTAAGGGGCGTGTCAAAAACAAACAAAAAAAAAACAAATAATTTGAGACGGAGGGAATATGATGCAACATTCAACAAAAAGAAATAGGGGTGGGCGTTTGATTTTTCGATTCGGTTTTTTCAAACTTCGATTTGGCTATTTCGGGTTCGGTTTTTTGAAGGTGGACACCGAACACCGAGCCAAACTAGTTCGGTTCGGTTCTTTCAGTTTCGGTTTTTTAAAGTTCGGTTCGGTTCGGTTTCGATTTTTTCAATTCGGTTTTTTTGATATGATATTAGAAGCGATTCCCTTGACACTAATTCATATTCTCAAAAGCAATAAAATATAAAATTGATAAATTTAAATCAAAATCAAACAAACAGGATCTACAAGAATAGAAAACTATAACCATGATATAGGATTACTAGGTGTTATATACATACCGTAAGAATAATTAAGAAAACACATAAAGGACATACATTAATCCTAAAGACACATCCTAGTTGCCTTCCTTAACATATTTGATTTTCTCAACTGAAGTAGAAAATTAGGGATACAAATGCAAAAGAGGGCTTGTTACAATTGAGTTTTTTTGGCTTTAAACTTAATGGGCCTGAACTATTTTAATTTTTTTGGGTAATGTATTAAATTTCGGTGTGTGTTCGGTTTTATCAAACTTCGGTTCGGCTATTTCGGTTTCGGTTTTTTGAAGGTGGACACCAAACACCGAACCAAACTAGTTCGGTTCGGTTTGGTTTGTTGAAGTTTCGGTTCGATTCAGTTTGATTTTTCGGTTTTCGGTATTTATGTCCAGCCCTAAAAAGAAACGCGTAGGGGTGGGGGTCTTCTTTTCTCCTTATCTTAAAACATCATTGAAAAAAGTTCAAATTTTCCCTTGATGTCAATTACAAATTAGAACGAAGATTCTTCTAACTGTTACCTTTATAAAAAAAAAAAAGAATGAAAAATGTTCTCTTTCTGGTGTCCGAACACAATTTGGAATCCTTAGGTCATGGGTAATTCAATTTTGAAATTAATTTTGAATTTTGATCTTGTGGCTTTGGCTTTGATTTTGGTTGACTTTAACTTAAAACACATATTAAATCTCGAAAATCTCGATTATTTAGCTTTGTTTCAACGTTGATGAACATTCTTTTGGCAAGAGTTGAGTCGTTTGGATGTACTCGGGTGTGGAAATCTGTCAAGAAGGGTTGAAGCTCACTTTGTTGGCACCATTCTAGGCCGATTTAATGGCACACCACTGATTGGGTAGTGAGTCATAAGCAGCTTGTGTAACGATAAAGTTACTTCATGTATCAATTTTTAAACGATATCTTACCACCATGCTGAATTGTATTTCACCTCTTCCACAATTTTCACAAAATAACATAAGGCATATCATAAAAAATGAGCTTCATCCATGGTCGGAGCTGTTGGTTCCACCATTTTAATATGGCTTGCTGAAGGTGGCAATCCGCAATATACAAAGACCTATATGTGAAGAGAAAATGTCCAAAGCTTTTTAGCAATTGAATAGAGGAGCCTCTTCCAAAGCTTGGGTGGCACTCACAACCTCATCATCCCAAAGTGGTGGTCGACATCTGCATGTAATCCCGGAACATCTGGACCAGCTGGGCATGCTCCTCTGGACCCTCTTCTTGGCTTCTATAGCGAGCAAGTTACCGGACAAACAGAAAGCCAAAAAGAATACATCAAAGATAAAATGGCTCTTAAGCTAGAATGAGAGCTAAGTTAAAAATCAATGCGTGCTTGCACGGAGATTTGAGTACCCTACTCAAGCAAACAACTCCTCGGTAGTTTGCCCCTAGATCTTCTCCCTCTCTATGGGCCAATCAGGTTGTAGAGGCACTGCTCAGCCTGATACGAACTTCTTACCAAGTCTGCAGCACCGGGGATGTTAGCGTAATCACCCGATCGGGAGCCTCAGCCTTAGGGTCAACTCTTGTTGAGAAGAAACCACCTCAACAGAATAGTGGATGCACGAACAGCTGGGGAGGTGTCACATCCTAAATCTGGAGAGGTGTGGCCATCACCCGGTGCTATACTCGGCCCAAGCGTACTACTCTGTAACTGTAACTCTGAAGGGTGACCCTCAACTTAGGCCGATGAGGCCCGCCTGCAAACATATAATACCAACAAGGCCACGTTCTGAACCATCTGTAAATACTAACTAGCATATCTGAAGGGCGTACACACCCAAAACATATATATACATAACTGTGTAGGCTAACGAGGCCGCCATGAACGTCTACACTCAACAGTACCAAAATGGACATATACAAGGGCCGATAAGGCCACAAACTGACATACAAACATACAGGGTTTTTCCACAAGCCTCTAAGAGAACACAACTGAATCATGATCGGGACAGGGCCCCGACCTACCCATCATGTCTATATACGCAAAAGAGAGACTCCAAATCTAGACCTGGTAACTCCGGATGAGTGGAGCTTACCAATCAGCTGATATCTGGTCCCGCCTACTAGGGAGGTCTATCTGTCTGTCTGTCTATCAGCACCTGCAGGCATGAATGCAGTGTCCCCGGCAAAAGGGACATCAATACGAAATAATGTACCGAGTATGTAAGACAATAGAATAACTAAAAGCTGAAAAGCATAATAATCTAGAGGCCAAAGGATACCCTGGGACAAACTCACCTGGTCCAACTCATATCAATGCAATACTGCAATATCATAGTTAACCGGCCACATATTGGGCTCGGTGTATCTCTCACTGACCAAGTGGTCAGGCAACTGTAAAATCTCACTGACTGTAGGGCCGGACAAATATAAAATCTCACTAACCAAGTGGCCAGGCAATAATGATGTTGCACTAACCAAGTGGCCAGGCAATAATGTCTCACTGACCAAGTGGCCAGACTAAAGAAAATAGAAGTATATCATGCTGTATATCATGTATAAGCTGGAATATATATAAGGCACCAACATGTCTCTCTATCTCTACTAACATCGAGGGAATAAGAAGCGGATAAGAATCTCTCGGAAAGTACAACACAACCACTCGGGAGTCTATATATCGCTAAGACAAGATCTAGTCAATAGGTTCCTCTTTATGTGATTTGTAAGATTTTACTAGATATGGAATCATGCCAAGAAAAGAAGAGATAGCCATTACATACCTCGTGTGGTCAATTCAAACCAACAACGAACTCGTCTCAACTAGTACGCCTACTCTATAACAAAGGTATACATTTATTAACTTAGGTATCTCTAGTATATCACGTATATCGAATGATAACTTGCTTCTATAAAGAATTGGCCAACATTTCCCCTACTTTATACACATCCACAACCCAACCACAAGATCAACAACATCAATAACAAGTCACAACTCAATAACATATCCAAATAAACCCAATATACACTATATACAACATTGTTATACATTCTTTCGCTCTACATCCATGGAGTATAACAACAACAACAACAACTAGTACACCTATTCCTCATGTCAATCCAGCCACTTTAACAACATTAGAACAACCATCAAGAACAGTCCATACTCCAACATTAACAAGAGCGCGATATACGGTATATCTCCTATCTTTTCTTATCAAAGAAGTTGTTTAAAGGTTACACAAGCTCAAGTACATCTAGGAGAGATGAAATCTTACCTCAAACAAGCAAGAACAACTCCAACTTCAGATTACTTCACTACAAAGAAAGCTCTAATCTTCAACATAAGAAGAACAACTCACTCAACAATCACTATTAGCTTGCTAGCACTTGAATCACCTTAATTATCTTTTGATTTGATCTAGTTTGATATAAGAACTTGGGGAGAGGGTTTGAGAGTGTTTAAGAGATGTGTTGAGTGAAAAAATGACATAACAAAAGGGGGCCTCGAATTAGATACAAAATGGCCAACTTAAATCGACCTGGATCTGCGTCCGGGTCTGCGTCGCAGATGGCCATCTGTGGAGGCAGATCCCAACGCATTTCCAGGCAGAGAATTCCCAAAATTCTCAGCTCAAATGTGGCCTCCTTCTGCAAGGCATGCCGCAGAACCCTCCCCCAACACACCAAACTTCAACGAAACGTATTCTCTTCGATTCGTTTATCCTTTAATCCTTCCAACACTTACTAAACATAGTCTTGAACTCTTATATGCTTAATATGGATATGTCTAATATCTTATAACCCCGAAGGTAGTCCCGCTCTCCAAGTTTATATTGATTAAATCACGACGAAACTCAACGTACAAAAGTACGAGGTGTAATATCCTTCTCCCTTCAGAAACATTCCTCGAATGTTAAACTCTCAGAGGTCTATAGAATTTTCAGAAGAGTCTCCTGTAATCGTACTACTACCAATCTGGCACATAGCCAGAAACACAGTACAATGCCATACAAGGCTACAACAATCGGCAGTAACAATGGCCTCGCACGACCAACAAAAGTAACTAACAACATGGTACTCACCTGAGTGTGATGGTGTCTCGGTCTGAATCTCTTCTGAGATCGAAAATAGGTGGGGGTATCTGGATTTCATATCTTCCTCAGCCTCCCAAGTCATCTCCTCAACATTCTTATTTCTCCAGAGCACTTTTACTGAAGCCACGTCTTTAGTTCTTAACCTACGAACCTGACAATCTAGAATAGCAATAGGAACCTCCTCATATGATAAATCCTCAGACTTGGAGGTCATCAACTGGTACAACTCGGGAAGGATCTCCGATACCTTTTTGGACCATAGATACATGGAAAACCGGATGCACTGGTCTAATTCGTAGGTTTCTTGGCCTACTTTATGAACAATCTTGTAAGGCCCGATGTATATAGGGCTGAGATTTCCCTTCTTGCCAAACCTCATGACGCCCTTCAGCGGCGATACCTAAGAACACCGAGTCATCTACCTGAAACACCACGTCTCGCCGTTGATTATCTGCATAAGACTTATGGCGATTCTGAGTTGCCAATAACCTTTCCTGAATGAGCTTGACTTACTCTACAGCCTGCTGGCCAAGTTAGGCCCTAACAACTTCGATTCTCTAACCTCGAACCATCTGATAGGAGATCTACACTTCCGCCCATATAGGGCCTCATATGGGGCCATTTGAATGCTAGAATGATAGCTGTTATTATACGCATACTTAATGAGTGGCAAGTGATCATCCCAGCTACCTCTGAAGTCAAACGCACATGCTCGTAACATATCTTGGAGCGTCTGAATAGTGCGTTCGGCCTGCCCGTCTGTCTGTGGATGGAAAGCCGTATTGAGATTCACCTGCATCCCCAATCCCTTTTGGAAAGATCTCCAGAAGTTAGCTGTGAACTACGCGCCCTTATCTGAAATAATAGACATTAGAATACCATGGAGTCGCAGTATCTCCTTAATGTATAACCTTGTATAATCCTCAACTAAATAAGTAGTTCTGACTGGTAGAAAATGTGCGGACTTTGTAAGCCTATAAAATATCACCCATATAGAATCAAACTTACACTGAGATCGAGGTAAACCCATAATGAAATCCATGTTCATCGCTTCCTATTTCCTAGTCGAAATTTCTATTTCTTGCAACAACCCATCAGGCTTCTAGTGTTCAACCTTCACTTGCTGACAATTGGGGCATTGGGCCACAAACTCGGCTATATCTTTCTTCATACCATTCCACCAGTAAACCCCTCTAATATAGTGGTACATCATCATCGACTCGGAATGAATAGAATAGCAAGAATAGTGAGCCTCCGCCATGATCTGCTGACATAACCCTGCAACATCGAAAATGCACAATCTGCCTCGATACCTCAGGACTCCGTTTTCAGTGACCTCAAAGGGTGACTTCTTTTTCTGTGGGGCTGTATCTCTAAACTGAATCAATGCAGGATCCTTGTACTGGCCCTCCTTTACCTCAGCTACTAAAGATGATGTCGCTGTATCTTGAACGGTAAGTCCAGTATCACCTGAGTCTAGTAATCAGACTCCCAAACTAGCTAACTGATGAAGCTCATGAGCTAATCCTCTCTTCTCGGCCCGTAAATACGACAAGCTACCCATAGATCTCTGGCTAAGGGCGTCGGCTACCACATTCGCCTTCTCTGGATGGTACATAATATCAACATCATAGTCTTTCAACAACTCTAACCACCGTCTCTGACGCAAATTCAACTCTATCTGCTTGAAAATATACTGGAGACTCTTATGATCTATATAGATATCAACATGAACACCATATAGATAATGCCTCCAGATCTTAAGTGCATGAATCACTGCTGCCAACTCCAAATTATGGGTCGGATGATTCTTCTTGTGCTTTCTCAGTTGCCTCGAAGCATAGGCAATTGCTTTACATTGCTTCATCAAAACACAACCCAATTCGACTCCAGAAGCGTCACAATAAACAACATAACCCTCTGATCCCTCAGGATGTGTCAGAACTGATGCTGAAGTCAATCTGTCCTCTAACTCTTGGAAGCTTCGATCACAAGCATCTGTCCACTCGAACATAGCTGCTTTCTGAGTCAGCTTCTTCAGTGAAGCTAAAAGAGAAGAAGTCACACAATTATTGAAACCCTTATGGTTAGAACCTATATGAAAATCCCCAGCAGAGTCGCCATCTGTTACAGTTCACTTTTTCGTGAGACATAAAAGGTATTTCATAGTTGTGGACTCTTTTCGGATTCACTTGTTTTTTAGAGTCGCCACCTAATTTATTTATGGAAATTAGGAAAATCAATTTAAAAGGGTTTATTCAAACAAAAGGTAAAATCGTTTTAAACCACAGTTCGGGTAAGGGTTCAAGTGATTCCCCAGGGAAGATGTTAGGCACTCCGGTATTAAGAATCCACAGAATACGATTGACCTTCGAGTTTCAAAGTGTGATTTTGTGTTTATTTGCTTAAAATATGTTTAAAGTTGTATATAAAGTCATGGCATATCACAAATCGGTTTTATAAAATGTGAAAGTCCTTTTATTTCTTTCAAAAGAATTGAGTCTTTTTTGAGAAATGCGTCTAAGGTTTTAAATAGTTATTTCACTTTTCGGACAAAAAACACACTCAAGGTTTTACTTAAGTAGAGTTAGACTTTTTTTTTTTATTAACATATGCTTTTAATAATCAAAAACTGTTCAGTACAAAGACAGGCCAGGGGTCTGCCCTGGCCTCCAAAATAAGTAGTCTATCCTATAGAAAAGAAGTAATCTATGTAACGGTTCGCATATTCGCGGGCGGGGTTAGAACTCGGAAAAGCTACTTCGAACTTGTTGGTGCTCTTTCAGGCTTTGTTTTAAAAGAGTCGCCACCTAATTTTTAGAAAATTAGGAAAACCAGTTTTGAAGGGTTTATTCATACACCGTGAAAAATCCTTCTTAATCCAAAGTTCTAGGTAAGGGTTCTGGTGATCCCCCAGGGAAAGTGTTAGGCACACTAGTATTAAGGATCCGTACTATACGGATGACCTTCGAATTGCAATGTGTGAGTATTTGCATGAACTGTTTATTTAGTATTTATTTCCCGCAAAAAGATTTGTCATGTTGCATATCATTTTTTAAAAAGAGTTGAATATATTCTCTTTATATACAGGCTATTTAGGTTCGGGTTTATGATATCCGGGTATAATTAGTTCCTTTTATATATAAGGATAACAGTTTTTCTTATAAGAAAAGATAGAGAGTTCGATTATTATTATTATTATTATTATTATTATTATTTTTTTTTTTTTTTTTTTTTTTTGTTGACTTGAATAGCCAAGTTTTATTCATGCTTTACTCACACGTGGACCGGGTTAATCCGTTTAATACACTTTCAGAACATCCTTACCTAAATTTTTATTATTAGGCGCGATTTGGACTGTTTTGATTTTTTAAGAAAAGAACTCTATATGTTTCACGCGACTGGTTTTTTTAGGAAAAAAGAGGAATTGTACCCATGGTCGAAAATCTCGCATATGCTTATTTCAAAACATACTTGCATACATATGTCTATTTTTATAACAAAGTCCCAATTTTATTTACGAAACAAAAAGCTTTATTTCAAAAAATCAATTTTGTTATAGCAAAGATGCGTTTCTTATTTGTTGAAATTATGGGCCCTAGCCCAGAAAATATTGACCGAGATGTTATTTATCCAGAAAAAGACCAAATGGGTTCAACCTCAAAACGTAACTTGGATTTTCTTAAAGAAACAAGCTATGTGGGCTCTGACCCAAACCTCTTATTTCTAACCATTTAAAAAAAAAAAAAAAACGTAGACCTTCGCCAGGTTCATTTGGCCACGGATTTATGTAAAATCAAAACGGGATTCCAATCCGAAAAGAAGACCTTCATCATTTGTTTCTTCTAAAATACCAGACCGACTGGGCTCTGGCCAAAAACATTTCAGTGCATTCGTTTTCTTGAGAAAAGACAAGTGGGCTATGGCCCAAAATATCAACATCCTTTATTAAGAGCCCAAAACCAGAAAAGGTATGCTTTCAAATCGTTTTTAAAAGGAAGCCTTTTGCCTAATCTATTTACCCTCTAAATTTTACACAAGTTATCTATATCATTTTTTCGCATTTTTTCTAAAATCTTTTTCAGTTTGTTACTTATTAAACTTGTAGCAATTGCCTCCTATTTTTAAATTTTCAAAATCAGTACGCGTTTCAAAGTTTAAAAACTTTCAGGTGCTAAATCAAACTAAACGGCATATGTATCGTTTGCCTAAGATGCCTAATTCATAATAAAGGTTCCAATAACTTTATGGGTTTACAAATAACAAACACAATACAAGCAAGCCAAATATAACAGAAATATGATGGAATTGAATAAAATGAAATAGGGTGTACGAAGCCCCAACCATTTTCACCCATGGCTGGGCCTTCATATCATTTTTACCCATGATTGGGCCTTCAATATATTAGCTTTCCTTTCTTCCTTTTGGACCCAAAGACGTTTGAATGAAATTTTCCTTATTGGGCTTTTTAGCCCAATAAGTGGCTGGACCTCGGCCCGAGTGGCCATGCAGTAGAGAGGGGAAAAAACAAAGACCCGATTAGTTTATATTTTTCTGTCCTTATCATACATATGATACGCACACATAATATACAAATTATACTACTTCTTTACAAAATCCTATTCTATGTACGCATATACAACATATATACACAGTATATCATATTTACTCAAGAGACCATGTGAAGCATATGTGTTCCATGTCCTCAAACTCAACATCCCAAACTAGGTGGTGGGAGGCCAAGTCATCACCCCCCTTTTAATCCTGATGTCGCACAAGTTCCATGGGGTTTCATGAACCTCTGGCATGGCTGGTCACCAGGGAAGGGTTCAAACTAGACCCCCCTTTACCTAACATGCCTCTCAAACCACAAATAGGGAAGACACAGATTCACATGCACCCACACATGGCTTAGAGTAAATAAGATATACATAATATAAATGTGTATGGAATAACTATCAGTCTAGAAGCATAAATGAGACCAGTAAAGAAAAAAACATGATTTAGGCATAAAATAGAAGTAATTTTTATAGGCACAACCTGGCCTGAGCTTAACTTTAACCAAACAAATCACAACAGGTCAGTCAAATGCAATTCTAAACAACATGGGATCAAGCAGATGTAACAAAGTATAAGAACACAAAGGGAAATCATTCTCTAAGTACAGTGTCATCACAACAGATTCAACATACGTAAGGTATACCAGTAGCTATATAAGCTTAACTCTCAAATGGTTTCGAAATAGTTTATGGACATTTCAAGTGAATACTTGGTTATCTTCAAGACATTATATTCCAAATCTAAGTGATTCCTCTTATAAAGGCAGAATGAACAGGTGGGTACACATTATAATCTTAACAACTATGACACAACCAAAGCCAAGCAGGCACAGACCAGAGTCCTCTACTGGTGTGATGCCGTATTATTTTCTCACAGAATCCAATTCAAGACATAAGCAACAGTAGAGACCAAGTTAGGATTGTCTTTGGAACCAACTGTCCAGGACCTTTTAAGCTACTAAATTCTCATATGGAGTATATGAATCCTAAGCCCAATCAATTACACCCTTTTAAATGACTTAAGCAAGTAGGCAGGTCACAGTCTCAAAATGCACAGGGATCCCATATTCTTTTATTCTAGATGTTCTAACCTTTTCTCTTGATCCTATCTTATTTGCAGGAAAGTTTAAATTATGTCAAAGGATGCACTTAATCTTAGCTATGACATTATTCTGAATCTTCATCCTTTATGTATAAAAACTTGACTAAGCATCACATATTTCCAATTTTATATGTGGCACAGGAGGAAAACAGCATCATTCAAACATGACTAGAGTAGGACCAACTTTATCTATTGCTGATCCTCTGTATTAATGTACTCATGACTTAGTTCAGAGAAAGAAATGGAAAGAAAGCATGGTTTATTGTTTAAAGAATCATAGAGAAAAAAAAGGTCAAATATACCCCTCCACATCAACCTACATTGCTACCATGACTAAAAACAGTACCATGGACCTTCTTACCTTTTGAAAGAATCACTTATTAAGACTTAGGGTGAAAAGGGGAGAAACAGACCACTTTTCAAAACACAGATTGAAATCACAAATATACATACATAATCTACATAGGATCCAAATCACAAAGCTAGTTGCTAACAGTTCTGTCATGTGCCATCAGGTTCTTTTCACAAAAAGGAAGGGTTCCTCTATTTTTTATTTATCAAAACAGGCAGTATCCTAAAAAAACAACTTTCTTTTCCAGTTTTATTACAGTTTCCAACTAATCCAAACATATCCTTAAGGCATATTGAGGCAGACACAACAGACAAACCAAATCAGTTCCAATAGTCCATTACAAGTGTATAAACAGTTCCATCTTTTTTAGACTCAACAACCTTAACAGTATAACAAGATGATCCCAAAGTGCAAAAGGTGAGAGGCTATACCCCATAGACTTGAGAGGGATGCCATGACAACCTTTCATTTAGAGGAAAAGATACTATGGGTTAAGCAATGCTTGACCCTTTCTCAATCCCCTCCTAAGGTGTCTTTAAAAGACCTTCCCCATCTAGCCAAGTGGTTTTCAACCTCAACCTATGCAATATTGACCTCTTGTTTCCACTTTTCCCTAATCACATATCAAATGACACTAGGCAGTTTACAAATCAACAGATAAATTGTTTTTCCTTTTTTAGTTACCAAATACTGCTTTCCTCTATGCCATTTCTTCACACTCCTCTTACTTAGATTATTATCATGAGACCTTTTCTTTTCTATCTGTGCCTATTTTTTTAAACCTAGGAAGTTTGTGAACAAAGAGATTATAATTACTACATCAGTTACTTATACACATAGGAGAACAAAGAGAATATTCATGTCCCAAAGTAAAGCCTTAGTCTCTAAATTTACCCAGGTTTTGAACAAATCAAAGTCAAGTTGCTTCTTTTCATTCTTCTTTTAATACTTAGACTCATAGATCTTTGAACATTCATGCTCCTTTACCAAATTAAGACTCATATATGGGTGAAGACATTGCAGATACAAGAGCATGTTATATTAGTCCCTTACTTTTCATAACTGATTACTTCATTTCTAAAGTGAGACTAGCTAATAAGGAAATGTCAGCAAAAGTAGTCACAAACAAGAGAAACAGACCTCCCCCTTAGACATCACCTTCATTTCATTCTTCATTATATACCCTTTTTAGTTTCAATATGACTAGGTGGCAAGGTTGACAATTAGTCTACTAACCATTTAGCAACTAAATCAATTCTAGTTAGCCTTAAATGAAGACCTAATCTTGTGGTTCTATTACTTCTCCTACTTCTTTTACTTTCCCATCAGTTTCTACACATTTAGGGAGATAAACTACTACCAGGTGAGGGTTGCATATGGTACAGACTATCAAGACAAGTTGTGAACACCATGTGCACAAGGAAACAAATTCCAATAGGATAAAGCAACCCTAAGCAGATCAGAAAGAAACAGGATTCTCATTTAGGTACCATGTTCACAATAATCTCTAGGGTTTCTGCTATGAATCATGAACAATTAGCATACCCTTGTCACAAGTCCTAGGTGATCATACATAATCTTCATCAGGTAATGACACAAGCACAGTCACAACCATGGACAATCAAGCAAGCTATAGACCTAAGGCATGATCCTGCTACACCTTTGTGCTATTATTAGACAACAAACAAACAATTAACTTATCTTGCCTAACTCTACTCTAGGTGTAAGGTCATTTAAGAGGAAAGGAGCAATGAGACACCCCACTATTGTACTATGAGATTCAACACACTAGATTCATATTTTTACCTAAATCTTCCTTTATTCATTCATTTTTCAGAAAAAAGAAAGAAGGAGCACATCAGAAGCTATAACCAGAAACAACTGATCGAATTCCAACAACATAGTTAAGACTTTGACAATAGACCTCACTTCACAAATAAGGCAATTCATGATTGACTAGTAAATTAGGGATATTTAACTGTAATCACAATCACACTTTACCAGCAAATCAACCATGTTCAACTATATTTGCACATAGACAGTCTCATCTTCATTCTCTTTATTTAAGTTGAACTTATTGTACCTTACTCTACTTAAGATCATGCTCAGTAAACTAGCAACAATATTCAAGAAAAAAGGCAAGGGAAAAGGAAAGAAGACCTTCAAGACACCTCACACACAACTCTACATGATGAACGCAGAACCTCAAGACCATATGAACATACAAAAACCCAAAGCACTTCAACAGTCTACATTCATAAGTGACTTCACTATGACATTTTCATTTATTCTTATCATGTTTTTACCAAATGGATCACACATTAAGCACAGAACCAAACAAGACATGAACATATAAGCATAATCAACCTACAAATATATTCAAACTAGGCAGAATATTAAGTACTAAATACGAAAGTGAAATAAACTAAATCAAGGTTTACCTTTTAAATGCGCAACCAAGAAAAGAATGGATTGGAGAGCCTCTGTGATTCCAAATCAGCGAACTCAGCCACACACGAAGAAAGAAAACAATAAGAACCAAATATTTTGACTAAAAAACCCAACTACTTAGTTTAGGTTTTCAAAATTCTTTTACTAGGAAGTCTTTCTGAAAAATCTGAGTTTTTCACTTCCCCTTTCCTAAAATTTTTCTTTATATATATTTTCCTTGCTATTTTTCTCAATTTTCGATTTTTTCTCCAAAAAAGACTTGTTTTATGCAAAGGCTGGGGTTCTATTTATAGAACCCCAAAGTTCAAAATGAAATCAACAACAGACAATGTGGGACAAAACCCTTTTCCTCACAATCTAACTACATAACCAACAAATCAACGATCTAGATCAGAAACAAGCCAACACACGGTCAGATCTGGCCCTCTTGGGTCGATCTGACCCAAAGAATATGAAACAATAACAAAATAACAGTGAAAACATTCTTAAAAGTAACAAATAAAGATGATCTTGACTAAAAGCTTGAAAACAACAGAATAAAGTAAAGATTTTACCATATTTGGGTAAAATCAAACATAAAAAACGAGTAAACTTTGGGGCTTTCACCATAATAAGCATGCAAAGGCTATGCATGTCAGCCCAGGTCTGTAGATATGCCATTTTTGGCATGAGAGAGGTGAAGAGAGCTGAGGCGGCTACTAGGGTTTCATACAAAAGGTAAGAGAGAGAGAAACAGGGTGGAGTGTGTGTGTGTTGGAAAGGGGGGGGGGGGGGGATAATTGAATTAAAAGGGATTTGGGCCAGGTCACAGCCTGGCTTGGGCTGGACTCGGTCCAAATTCGAACTTATATTAAATGGGAACTTGTACCATGTGTATACATATATGTATACACCAAGTGTATACATATATGTATACACTTGGTGTATACACATGTATGTCTAATACATAAAAACAAGTAATTAGAGAAAATATTAAAATTTGAAAAAAGTTTTAATTATGGGGAAAATTAGGCCGTAATTATTTTATTAAAGAAAAGTTGGTCAAATTATTAATGGGCCTAAAATGGCCTTAATTAATTAACCCAGCATAATTATTTCAATTATGAAATTAAATTAAACTAGTTATTTGAAATAAAACAGTAACAAATTTATTTTGCAAAATAACTCTAATTTCTGTAAATCATGAGCTAGCTGATTTTATTATGGCCAAGACAAAATATATTTATAAAAGAAGATCAATTTCGTAGTAGTTATCACTTAATTAATCAATTAACCTAATTAAAACATTTATGGGTAATTATGCCTATTTTTGACAAATCATGCAGATTATATAAAAAATCAGAAGTTTAAAGGGTTAAATAGCTAATTACTCGAGCATTCACCGTCTACTAATATCATGGGATCATGCCAAAAAGAAAGAAAGGGAAAGTCTTAACATACCTGGAAGCTTACTTCTCGACTTTCCAACTTACTTCTTGTCTTGCAGTCTACATAAGATCATTCGTAGTCTCGTAATCTACATATAAAATCATTCATACTATTATTAGGCTTATCGTCATGTGCTTCCTCGAGCCTTCAAAATGAGCTCCTTAAAATCTGCCGAAATTCGGGCAGCATCTCCCCTGTTTATATCTCTAGCCCTAAATCACAATACCAACAACCAACAACAACAACAACAACAAAAACAATACTAACATCATCAACATCATCATTAACATCAAAATATTCCATAAAACATCCCACACGATGTTTATCCAATTTTCTCAACCCACAACTTTATTATACGACCCTTTAATCACTCTATCTTCGTGAATAAACCAAAAGTTACATTAATAAGGAGAGATTCATACCTTATTCTTGTTAAAACAGCAATATCTTCAATATCTACCTTGAATCATGGTCCAAAATCCACCGCAAAACAATTCTATAACCGTAACTATGTGTTACCGGAGCCTTGATTAGCCAAAAATCACTTCAAACCCACACTTTTTATGACATATTTGCCCCTATATGTGTGCTGGGCTTTAGGATCTGTTTTTGGTGCGGAAAAATGGGGTCTTGACCCTTTTATAGATGGGTAAAGTCGGTGGCACTGTAGCAGTTACTATAGCGGTACTGTAGCGGCGCGGCTACTGTAGCGCGCGTTTTCTGCTCTGTCAGCCTAAAATGTAACGTTCATAATTCTCTACTCCAATGTCGTATCGACGAGCGGTTTTTGTGTTGGAAGCTAGACTCGACGAACTTCATTTTAGGCTTTTGAAACATCTTAAAACTCCCAATATACTTGAAGATATACCCCTCCAAAGTTGACCCAAAATTCTGTCAACTTTTTTCCAAATTTTCGACAAACTTAGTTTATTCAATTTGCTTGATCCCGAAACCTTTAGACGCTGCTTAAAACTTGGTAAGAGTATTCATTAAACTTATAAAGGTTCCATGACATCTTCGAGCTTACGTTATTTTACTCATAACGCACATGATGCGGAAATGTTTTCGAGGTGTAACAGTCTTGTCCTCATTTCCTCCTTTCAAGTACGGGAGTTATTCACGTAAAGACTCCTTTAGCAATTCATTTCCTTGAGTACCTATAAAAGCTTCTTCATAACAAGGGAAAGAAGTAGAAAGATTAGATTTAATTTGTGGCAACTCTCTCACATCACTCCACACATCCTCTCCTTTTTCCACTCGTGAGTTGCCACTTTGCACTCCCTTTCTCCTCTCTATCTTTCCCATTGTCTCATCTAGGTTATCCATTAGGTTTCTCAATTTGATTACCATAGCCATCACCTCACTAACTGGAGGTTCCCCGGTGGGAGCTTAAGTTTCCTTCACCGTCGTCATCGTGCCTGCTTAAGAACACTTAAAAACAAGCAAACAACGTTAGTAGTTTAGGAATCTCACCATACTCGTGTTTACATTCTTTTGTTCTTGGCTAGCACCACTCAAATGAACTCACACCCTGTTGCCTTTTACCACTCAAATGGATTGGCCGATGTTGATTCTCGATTTGATTCGGTGGTTCACAAGGTGCACAATTGCTGCTTGAGGTCCGAATGGATTCTTGTTCAATCAAAAAAAGGATGACTCAATTTAATTCTAACGGACTTGAGCCAAAAAGTTAACAACGAAACAAAAACGAGAAAAGCAGGAAAAGAATTAGCACGAAAGAAATGAGACTCAAGAACTAATTAACAACCAAGTAAGGACAATCACTAATTGTTAATTAGCTTGGAGGATCAAAGAAAAGTAGATAAGAAGTAGACAAACCTTAGCCAACACTTAGGAAAAGGTTGGAGAAGTTTTGGACACTTAGAAAAATATTTGGGGCTGCTTGCTGCGTTTTATTAAAACGCCCGTAACTCTTTGTTCAGAGCTCTGATTGGCAAACGGTTGATGGCATTGTAAAGTAGACTCGCCGAACTTGAATTAGCATAGGTTATGCGTCCCATAACTCTTTATACACACAAAGATATAGCCCCCTTAAGTTGAGCCAAAATTCTGGTCCAACATTTAGAAAAATTTCTAAGTATTGGAAATGGTAACTCTCTGAAGTTGGGCCCACGCACCTACATGTGTGACTGGGACTGGCCTGACGCGCTGCTGACATCAGCGCTGATGTGGCAGCTGACTGGATTTTTTTTTAGGCCCACAACACTTTTCAACAACTTAACCTGGAAACTTTGGATCAAACACACCTTTCAGGTCAAGACTAGATTTGATGGAACAAACCTATGATAAGCTCTGATATCAATTGATATAATAACGGATACGCGAAAACGAGAAATTAAGAAGATAAACAAAAAGAAAAGAAAAAATAGATAATTTGACACAACTTAAGATTCAATTTAGCAACCAAAGTTATATAAAACTAAGATCTCTAAATTATCATCAAAAGAAACACCAAATTCTTAAGTTAACCTCAAGGGAATCAAATTTCCAAGCAACCAACCTCTCAACAACACAAGAATCAACAAGAGCCTACTAAAGGCCTCTCACAAGTTTCTCTCTCTAGAGATACCTCTAAAACACTCAAAATATTCATCAATTCATCAAAAGATCCCTAATGAAATAAAAGACTAGCTATTTATACTAACTAAATAATAAAAGACCCTATTATTACATAAATGCCATTAAAGAGGCAAGGGCCTTGTTTGGCTAGTCTTGTGGAGATGGAAATCTTGAATTTGCGAATGTGGCCTCTTGCAAACATAGCTTTCCTTGCTCGTTTGACCACTTTAATTCTCTTCCATCTCCATCCGTCCTCTCCATGCTATCATCCAAACTTTGGCTCCACGGGACGGTCCTTCAAGTTTTCTTGAGGAAACTCGGCTTGCATCATATTGACCACTTTAATGCTCTTCCATCTCCCATCCGTCATCTCCATGCTATCATCCAAAGTTTGGCTCCACGGGACGGTCCTTGAAGTTTCCTTGACGCAACTTGGCTTGCATCAAGAGTGGCCTGTTAGGGGCAAGTTATAGATCAAGGGCACAAGAAGTGCAGGATCAGGAAAGTGCTAGACAGATAAAGCCATCTCCGCCACATTGTCAGCAGTGCAGGAGGAGACATACTGGGCCATGCCTAGGAGGCTTAGATGCTTGTTTTAGATGTGGGACTCCGGGACACAAAGTGTCAGACCCGTAAGTTTAACAAATCTTGAGACCGGTATATATAGTTATTGTCATGATTTGTATTTTCTTTTATGTTAGATTTTTATAAGAATTTGATAAATGATATTTTCTAGATGTCTAAATTTTATATTAGTGCATGTCATAATTTTATAATATATGTATCATTTATTAACATCTTAATGGAGATATCCATAAGTCTAGCTATGTATTAAAGTTGTTGAATACTAGATGTATTACTTTAATATTCCACTGCCTCAACTCTATTCAAATGAACATTGCTGCATGTCCACATCAAGAATAACAGGACATTTATTTTCCACGTCCACAACTAGAACAGGTGGCTACTATTTTGACAAGTCCATTCTTAAATCTAACACATTCTTGTAGAAGTAGCCACCATGTGATTCCTTCTAAACTAGCATTTGGATATTATAATTATAAGAAGTACTTCCTTTTTATGATACAACACATTTAGACTAAAGACATTTCATTTGCCCAACATTTTACATATTTTGTTTTACACACGTTTAATAGCTATCTCAAATTCCGTTCCCACATATTATAGTTATATATATACTTTCTATAATTTGATAGCTTCTATTACAAGTTGTTGGGCCTTTTATTATATATTATTCACTTAATCTTCCTTCCACGTAGACAAAAAGATAGAAGAGAAAGTTGAGTGTGTTTCACATTAATGACACATATCCCTTAGCCAACCTAATATGCTATAGATTTTATTCACTTCTTACTTACATATTTGTATATACCTCTCCAAACAATGTCACTTTTTGACAAATCCAGAAAAGCAAGAACATGTTCTTCTACATCGTACACCCCGAATATGTTATTTTACACTCCGAACGTGGCATCAAGCCTTATGAGACCACCAAGAGATTAGATTTTCTAGGAGCATCAAAGATACGATCCATCGTCTACGATCTTCTAGGAGCTCGTATAAGCAATTGAGGTAAGTATTTGTTAAGAACTCACGGGACGGTTACCGGAAGCCGTGAGTTCATGTTGTAGTAATTGTATATGAGTAGGTTATGGGTTATTTTCTTATGACATTGAGATCGGTGAGGGTTCGATTGCTCGTATAGAGCTTGTTTGTTGTTAAAAGAAGGTTGGGGGTAGAGAACACCATTGTATTATAGCTTCGGGAGCTCGTCGCTCCTTGATTGCTTGACGATAATGTTGGTATAGTAGTATTTTGTTGAGCTATTGTTGTGTTGATATTACCCCATTTAAACAGGTTGAGTGTATATTGGAAGGCTTGCCTTATCGTAGTCATTCGGTGATTGAATCAAGGTACCTAAGGCTATTCCTTGACTCGTTGTTATGGTACGACGTGTATTTATTGCTTCCTACATGAATCATGAAGCCTAGAGGTTATAAGTCTTTTAACTCCATCTTACAAGCCTTATGAATCTTTTTAAGAAATGTTATATGTCCATGCTCAGCTGTGCTCAAGCGTTTTACTCATCGAGTCTAGTTCTACGTTGGTATGGTGGGATTAGAGTTCCCCTTAAGTAAGATGACGTTGATAGCCTACAAGTATATAGAATAAGATTATAGAGCATTATAAAAATAAATGGTGCTTAAGATAAATGTTGCCAAGTGGCCAATGTCTAAGAAGTTGTCACGAAAGAGAGCGTAAGGTAAGATGGACAGATTAGTAGAACCCATATTGCCCTATTGAGTATAAGTTACTGAATATATGAAGTCCCTTGTTGAGATTATGTAACGACCCATTCGGTCGTTATGATGTTTTTTCGACAACTCTTACCGGTGTTGGTTTTCTCCCGACTTTTATTGAGCGTAGCGAACTTGTGAAAAGAGTATGATGAGTCGTTCGATGCGTTGGGTAAGTTATTATACACACGAGTTACTTGGTGTATTTCGTACCTCTTTTAGAAATTCCACATGATCGGGTAAGTTTGTAACGTGTCATCGGAATAATGTCTTTTATCGGTTCAAGTCTGGGAGGTCTCGTAGATGTCGCGGAATGTCAAAAATTAGGAGACTACACTTTCCCCGGGTCCTGTAGCCACAATCTCACAGAGGCGAGACTGGCATCGCAGCAGCGCGCCCGCTGCAGTGAGTAGAGGTCCTGCCTCTGCGAAACTTGGACAAAAGGTTAAGCTCGCAGGTGCGAGCAGACTGCCCGCCACGACGAGTCTGCACCTGCAAGGATTGATGTGTAGCAGCAAAAATCGCTGAATAGACCTAGAAATAAATACCTACTTCGTCTTACCTTGTCCAATTTGGACATTTTAGAGTGGGGAGCTTGACCTAGAGCAGCTTGGGGAGGTGGATACCTATACCCTTGCAATGGTAAGTCTTAAACTCTCACTCTTGACTTCATATCCTTCTTTAGATAGCTTCTATGGTGGTTTTCTTGTTGGAGAAGAAGGGTGTGACTACACACTCCATAAAACCTAAATTCCTTTCTCATATTTTTCCTAAATAAACCCTATGGGTAATTCTAAAGATCGAACCTTTATTGACTAATGTGAGTATTTGTGACCCATAAGCGCGTTTGTGGTACGTGTTGAACTAATTGGAGACTATTCAAAGATTTGGCAAGGAAACAAGGAGCCTTCAAGATGATAAACTTTGATTCAGGCATGTTGAGACTGTAAACCCTTTATGTGCGTATGTTGGTCTAAATTGAACTTAATAAGAGGGTCACAAGGTGAATTAAAGGGAGGATTCCAATACTTGTGAGTTGACGAGCACTAGTATCGGCTACCGGTCATCATGTTATGGGTATTTGTGCAATTTCAATTGTATAGTTGGTCTGAATGCCATGCTTTGGGCACTAGCTGATAGAATAGTACTGTTACATCCCGTGTTTTCACGCGTTGGAAAGCGTGTGAGTTAAATGACATTAGTAACCGAAACGAGGTTATCCCACAAGCTTATAAGTGGTTAGAGTGATGGTACAAATGTATCGTAACGATTAGAAGTTAAACAAATAAAAGAAGATAAGTTTCGTCGAGGTTCAAAATTTATATGAATGCAATACGGTCCAAGCTACAATATCCCGTATTTTTGGTGGTTGCAACTGGTTTGTCTAGAACTTTTATTAAATTTGGTGGAACTATTCGTTTATTTATTATACATTTAGTAATCCCGAATCTACTAATGCTAATGTCTCTATTTCATAGTCATCTATTTTAGTTCTTGCAAGTATTTTTATCGTTCCTAATTTTTTATCTTCATTACATACTAGGGCTCCATGGTCTTTTATACTCATTAGTTCAGCTGTTGAATCTTCCGGTATTGTTCTTAGTGGTTGTATATTAGATAAACGTATTTCTTCATCTTCACTATCTGCTTCTTTTTGTTTTCCTTTTTCTAATTTATATAACCTGGTTTCTAATTCGTTCATTCTAGTTTCTAATGTCATTATTCTTATAATAATAGTAGGGTCTTCTATTTTTTTTATGTATTTCTTCTTTGTGTATATTTGTCTTAAATTCTTTTTCTATACACATGATACATCCTTCTAAACCTTTATTTCTTTCGAAATCGTGACTATAGTCTTCTGATATATTTGCTAAATTATCCATTTGAATTGGTTCTAGATCTAGTTTTTCTAATCCTATCTCATTAACTAATTCTTCTGCTTCTGAGTCTGATGATTCTATTTTAATTTTTTCTTCAGTATCTACACTTACTATGGAGTATATAATTTTTGTGTCTGACATATATTCATCCTGTTTGCAAGTATGCTTTTCTTGGTAGAAGTAGCTTCTTGCGTCAGTGTCTTTGGTAATCTTCGTCTTGTCTGGAGAGATGAACATCCCTCATCTTCATAAAGGGGTAGTAAATTTTTTCCAAACAAAAGCAGAACAAGACAAGCATATAATCAAGAACCCTAGTCCAGAATTATCTCCAAGTCCAAGGATGTCTCCAGTTAGTTCAGAAGAAGGAGATATGGTAAATTTCCAGAATAGTGCATTTCAAGATTCACAAGACCCAAACGACTACGATTCGGGAATGAGTTTTGATTCTATTGCACTACATAATTTAGATACATAATATATATATATATCTTTGTGTGTGTGTGTGTATGAAATAATCAGACAGAAGTAGTGGAGGAAATAGTTATGATGAGACAAAAGGCTGAAAGATTCGTTGAACAAAAGCAACGGCTAAAAGACATTTGCAGAAAAAGAAAGCTTTATTAAAAGGAACTTTAATAAAGCAGCCACAGTAAATGGGCAGATGAGCTAACAGACAAGTAAATAAAGTTTTCTTTTGAAAAAGTTCACGTAACGATGGGGCCCAAAGAGCACCCGGCTGAACTCAAAAGATTCTTCAACATTTTGAAATCCGGAGTTAAAGTCCGCCAGACGCCTATAAATAGAAGCATTTGTGAAGAAGCAAAGACATCATCACCAACAAGAGCACCAACCACCTCTCTCTAGAAAACTTCCATATTCCCCTTCTCTTTCATCAAATGCTCCAATCCCTTGCCCAGTCAAAAACCTGTGTAATATAAACTCGTATTGTAAATTAGTATTAAGTTTTTTAACTACCCCCTAGTGTGAAGTAGTTTTTTGGGGTTCCCCGAAAGGGAAACCTCTCTCCTTATTCAAACCATGTAAGTTTATTTACTATGTTTTCTGTACTAATCTCCCTATTATGTAAATTATTTTTTGATTATTATGTTTAAGTAATTACTTCGTTATCATCATGAATTTGTTATTCTTAGTATATGGTTATTCTCTTAACTTCTTAATAACCTCGATGGATTAACCTGTAAACTCCTAGGTTTTAAAGAGGCCGTTTTAATGTCCAAATGATAAAGGACGATGTTAGCCGTGGTTACCGGGGTGTGGTTAAAGAAGACTTTTATTAAGAACAAAGGTTAAGAGAAAGAGATGAACAGTATAACAAGATTCGTGACAGGACAAAGTCTAGATTAAGATAAATAATAATAATAATAATAATAATAATAATTTAAAAAAATACTGTTCATAGTACTGTTCACTTTTTTACTGTTAAAAAAAAACGAAAATTTTGGGAGATAGACAGAAAATTAATTATAACTACATGATAAGAAGAAATATAGGAGTGAGGAAGTACCGAGTAGGATTGTTAAAACATTTATTTGAAAACAATAAATATTAATTTCCTTCTTTGTCCTTTGAACTTTTCTTATTGAAAGAGCTTATTGAAAAATTTACTACCCCTTTAATATTAGTATCAAAGTGAAAAGATTTTTTGAACTATACCTGTTTAAAGACAAGATTATATGAGACAACATAGTTTTACTCAATATATAAGTTATAATTATCGTATGATATATTTCACCCAAAGAAGACTTGAAAATCTTAGACAAACAAGAAAGTTTTTAACTGAATACAGTAGATACATAGACATAGTCCATCGCCGAGACTTACATAATAATATAACAATACTAAGAAATAATCTGTCTACTAGATTATTATCTTTTCCTTTTATATGTTCGAATGTTAAATTATAAATTGAAATAGTATCCATCAAGTTTAACCATCTTCGTCTACTTCTACTTTTATCATTAATTTTTTGATAGAATTTGACTATAGCTTCACAGTCTGTTCTTACCAATATTTCTGGTTTATTTAGTATATATAGTCTAAAACTATTTAAGCCATATATTACAGCTAAAATTTCGGCGTCTATACTACTCATATTTCCTTTTTCTCGGTACTTACCACTTTGATAAGCACATATCTTTTCTTCACTTTTATTGCTATATTTATTTGGTTTTGCCTTTAATACTGCTCCCCATCCCTCGAAGCTTCCATCTGTTTCTACAATTAAATAGTCTGTTTCTAGGGGCATATTTAAGTCTGGAATATTTTTTATTTTTTCTTTAATTTTTTGTACTAATCTGATATCTTATGTGTTAAAGTGTTTTTGACCATTTGATCCCGTTTTTGAATATAATGGCCCTGCTATTTTTCCTAAGTCTTTTATAAAACTTCTAGCATAATTTACTATTCCTAAGAATTTTTTTAATTCTTTAACATTATCTAGTTTATCTGGCATTTCTAAGGCCTTTTTAGCTATATGAGGTTGCAATTTTACTTTTCCATCTCCTAGCACTACTCCTAGAAAGTTTATATGGTTTTTACATAATTCCATCTTTTTCTTGCTAATTATTATTCCATTTTCTACGAATAATCTAAATACTGTCTGTAGGTGTCCTAAATGTTCTTTCATGTCTTTACTAAATACTAATATATCATCTACATATACTAGGACAAATCTTTTATAGTCTCCAAATATACTATCCATTTTTATTTGAAAAATTAGTGGAGCTGTCTTTAATCCGAATGGCATTACTAACCATTCGAAATGTCCTTCAGGACAGGTAAATGCAGTCCATTCTATACTTTCTTCATGCATTCGTACCTGCCAATATCCTGATTTACAATCAAATTTACTAAAGATCTTTTTACTTTGTATTCTATTTATTACTTCTGTTTTATATGGTAACTTATATCCATCTGTTCTGGTGTTATCATTAAGTCTTTTGTAATGTATTACCATTCTAGATTTTCCTCTTACTATCTCACTATGATTTCTTACCATAAATGCGGAAGATCTATGTTTAGAAGTAGATCTTCTTATTACTCCTAAATTTAATAATTCTTTTATTTTTCTACGAATGTCTTCTAGCCGTTGCTTTTGTTCAACAAACCTTTCAGCCTTTTGTCTCATCATAACTATTTCCTCCACTACTTCTGTCTGATTATTTCATACACACACACACACACACACACACACACACACACACACACACACACACACATATATATATATATATATATATATATATAAATTATGTAGTGCAATAGAATCAAAACTCATTCCCGAATCGTAGTCGTTTGGGTCTTGTGAATCTTGAAATGCACTATTCATTTTTTTTTATCTTAATCTGAACTTTGTCCAGTCACGAATCTTGTTATAATGTTCATCTATTTCTCTTAAAATGGGGTAGTCACGGGTGGAGAAAATTTACTATTTCGATTTTTCTGTAATAACTTTAACTAACTTTCCTATTTCCGTCTTTGTAGGTAATTTTTCTAGATTAAATTTGTTAACTAGAGTCTGGACTTTCTTTTCTAATTCTAATTCTTGTGTTTTTAAGTAATCGAGATTTTGTTCTACTTTTTCGAAAGTTTTCTTTTGCTTAGTCTGGGATGCTTCTACCACCTCTAATATTCTAGTAATGTCTTTATTATTTTCTTGTATTTTTTCACTAAAATTTATGACTAAATCTACTAATGTGTTCAACTGTTTGTCTTCACTATGTAATATATGGTCTCCGTTACTGAAATTACACTTTATAATACTATGATCTTTTAATGCTCTATATTTCTTTTCTGGGTATATTCTTAAGTCTAAGTATTCTAGATTTTTTAATGTATCTATTTTTCTAGCTTTATTTATTACCCTAATGGGATCTTTATTTTACAAACTTTCTTCTGGTACTCTATACTAGTTGTAAGTCTTTCTATATCTTCTCTTATACCTTGTAATTCCACGTTATAGCAGAGATTGTCTCTTTGTTAATCTGACTTTGTAAGAGTCTATTGTTTATTAATGATGATAATGTTTCTAAATTTATTATTTCTAAATATGCACTTAAGGATTTTTCTACTTGTCTATATTCTCGTCTTTTCTCTATATCTCTATATAAATACCAATGATTGATAGCTATCTGTCTAACAAAGGGTAGTCTTCTCATACAATTAATATGGTCTAAATAGCTTTTGGTTCTTTGAGATTTTTTTAGATTTTATATATCCTAGTAACTTATTTTCTAATCCTGATATTATATCTATTAATTCTTGTAGTCTTAACTGGTTTTCTTTGGTACTATTTAATTTAATATATTCTGGGTATAGGTTATTTAACTCTTGCTTGACTTTTAAATAATTATCTTGCATCTATTAACCTAAAGGTATAAAGTTTACTTTTTGTTCTAGATGTCTAATACGATCTTCAACTCTAACTATCTCGTCGTTGATGAAAAATAATTCCCAATTAAGATTATTTCTTAAACTTAGTATTGTTATATTATTATGTAAGTCTCGGCGATGGACTATGTCTATGTATCTACTGTATTCAGTTAAAAACTTTCTTGTTTGTTTAATATTTGCAAGTCTTCTTGGGGTGAAATATATCATACGATAATTATAACTTATATATTGAGTAAAACTATGTTGTCTCATATAATCTTGTCTTTAAACAGATATAGGTTCAAAAATCTTCTCGCTTTGATACCAATATTAAAGGGGTAGTAAATTTTTCAATAAGCTCTTTCAATAAGAAAAGTTCAAAGGACAAAGAAGGAAATTAATATTTATTGTTTACAAATAAATGTTTTAACAATCCTACTCGGTACTTCCTCACTCCTATATTTCTTCTTATCATGTAGTTATAATTAATTTTCTGTCTATCTCCCAAAATTTTCGTTTTTTTTAACAGTAAAAAAGTGAACAGTACTATGAACAGTATTTTTAAAAAATTATTTTTATTATTATTATTATTATTATTATTATTATTATTATTATTATTATTATTATTATTATTATTATTATTATTATTATTATTATTATTATTATTTATCTTAATCTAGACTTTGTCCTGTCACGAATCTTGTTATCTGTTCATCTCTTTCTCTTAACCTTTGTTCTTAATAAAAGTCTTCTTCAACCACACCCCGGTAACCACGGCTAACATCGTCCTTTATCATTTGGACATTAAAACGGCCTCTTTAAAACCTAGGAGTTTACAGGTTAATCCATCGAGGTTATTAAGAAGTTAAGAGAATAACCATATACTAAGAATAACAAATTCATGATGATAACGAAGTAATTACTTAAACATAATAATCACAAAATAATTTACATAATAGGGAGATTAGTACAGAAAACATAGTAAATAAACTTACATGGTTTGAAGAAGGAGAGAGGTTTCCCTTTCGGGGAACCCCAAAAAACTACTTCACACTAGGGGGTAGTTAAAAAACTTAATACTAATTTACAATACGAGTTTATATTACACAGGTTTTTGACTGGGCAAGGGATTGGAGCATTTTTGAAAGAGAAGAGGAATATGGAAGTTTTCTTTGGTACTATTTAATTTAATATATTCTGGGTATCGGTTATTTAACTCTTGCTTGAATTTTAAATAATTATCTTGCATCTATTAACCTAAAGGTATAAAGTTTACTTTTTGTTCTAGATGTCTGATACGATCTTCAGCTCTAACTATCTCGTCGTTGATGAAAAATAATTCCCAATTAAGATTATTTCTTTTATATATATATATATATATATGTATATATATACATATTTGGATCTGGTTGCACGCCGCAACAAATATATACATATTTGGATTGGGTTGCACGCCGCAACATATATATACATATTTGGATCGAGTTGCATGCTGCAACATGTATATACTTCAAAAGGTTTAGAAAGACGAAAGTACAGTAAGATTTATAATAACTCTCTATAGGGAGTTACAGAGTCGACAGCTACGATTTGATTTGATTACCTTTCAGTACTCTTTCTCGGTTTCAGTTTTATTGTATATATATTTCATGTCTGCCTTACGTACTCGGTACAATATTTTTGTACTGACGTCCCTTGGTCGGGGACGCTGCATTTGTTTATGTTTCACATAGTAGGTTCAGGTATATCGAGTGGCAGGTGTGCATCCTAGATGGTATAGATGTTCAGCGAAATGGTGTAAGCTCCATTACTTCCTGGAGTTTAGTCAGGTCTTGTACTCGTATGTATAGAGATTATGGGTAGGTTAGGGCCCTGTCCCGACTATGTTATGACAGTCAAATGTTCGTAGAGGCTTCATAGACGTTTTTGGTCGGTTCAGTCATGTGTGGGTTTTATGTTCAGTTATATAGACATAACATCTTTTAGTTCATGCTAACAAATTTACTTTTTTACTGTGTCATGTAGACGATTACAGTTTCTTAGTAGATGCCTATAGTATGTATGTAGAATGTAGTCTGCCACAGTCGAGACTGGGGCGTGACACATACTATGAGATTACCCGATTTTAGGACATGGAGACAACAATACTTAAGTCAAGATCCTGAGTTAGCGCCAGTTTGTATGTTTACAAACTATTTGTATGTTCTACGATCAGCTAAGATCAGAGAGTATAATAGGATGATTAAATTTTAGAATGGTATACGAGGTTAGAATGTTACTATTAAGATGAATTACGATGAGATAGCATTGGAGGGAATAGACTTAGACATGTAAGATAAGCAACGCGAAAATAACCTCGAGACAAATAGCAAACCTTGGTAATTATAAACTGATGTAAGAGTTATGATATAGTATGAACCACCTAGAAGATATAAGAACGAAAACAAAAATATCAATAGAATGCAAGAAATTAAAGAGATAGATAATTTGACACAACTTAGACTCAATTTAGCAACTAAAGTTATAGAAAGCTAAGACCTCTAAATTTAAGAACAAGAAGCAACCAAATTCTTAGGAAAACCAAGAGGGTTTACTTACCCTAATGACCTATCCTCTCACAAGGTTCACAATCAATAGCTAAAATAAGCTCTCACTCTCAAGAGTCTTACAATATCCAAATATCAATAATAATAATCAAAACCCTAGGAAAGTGTTTAAGTCTACTACTTAGGATTGCATCATTCTCCCTATCTTGAAAGGAATTTGTCCTCAAATTTAAGGGGTCACCTAGACACATCCAACAAGAAGACAACATGCCTCCACTACAAAATTCATTAGTACTAGAGAGATCCGCAAGGATCATCCCTCAATGACAATCATCATAAGAAAACAAATAGTAGAGCAAAGTGTCTCTTAGCTCAAACTCAAATGTAAAATCCCCATTGGACACATATGCCTTTTCACCATCATAAGAGACTTCACATGAAAACAATTTAGCAAGAAAAGTATCTACCAAAACAATACCATCATCATAGCTATCATCGAGATCACTCACAACATCAAATTCAAGCTTATCAATTGACATAGGGCTACTCAAGGATGATACTATACTCTTAGCACGAAGATAACTTTCCTCACTAGCGTTCTCATCGGGAAATGGGTCACTTGAATAAAGCCAGCATGAATATCATCATCATAAATGGGAGGAGAATTATACAAGGACTCACTATCAATGCCAACATTGTAAGAATAATCTTTAGTTGGGTTTCGCAAATGATCAAGCAAATCAAATTCTTCCTCAACCAAAGGATCATCCTTTTTCAAGAGAGAAAGGTCCACATCAATAAGGGAATAGTGTCACGACCCAACCAGGGGCCGCGATGGGTACCAGGAGCTAGCTACCGAGCACCGCTCGCTCTACTACTTATCTTACTTATTTAATGCTCTTTTGCAATTTTTTTTATACATGAAAGTATAAGAAAACATATTTTGTATAGAAACGTAAATGCTTTATATTCATTTGCCTCTCGGACATCAAAATATATATATATATATATATATATATATATACGTGAAAACATCTTGTGAGACCGTCTAACCCACACTGCGTATCTACGAGCCTGTACTGACATACTGTATATATATAGACGGAACAAGACTCCGTCGTGCCCAAAATATGCATATGTACCAAAAGAATGACCATAAGCACCTCCGACCAATGGAGCGCTCTCTATCAGCTGACAGCTACTGAGGATCTGGGCCAAGCTCACCTCCCTGTCTACCTGTGGGCATGAACACAGCGTAAAAAAAAAAAACGGATGTCAGTACGAATATTGTACTGAGTATGAGAGGCATAAACAATGAAGAAAGACATCAATAATATAATGAGAACATTAGTATGAAACATCTGGATCTGAATGACAATCATAAGGGAAGTAAAGCATGCTGTCTTACTCATACTCATCATCATGTCATATATGCATAATATGCAAGCTGCCCGTCCATGTCCGAACGGTGTGATAATCAGTAACATTAGCCCGCGTCCAGGCCTCCCGCGTCCGGGGTACCATCTCATGCCGCCCACTAGTGGTGTCTGCCCATGCCAAAAGGTCATGGTGTATACGTATAGCTGCCTGCCTTGGCGGTGACTGCCGGGCCAACTAGGCACGGTGCGAAATGCTCATGTCATGCTTATCATAAAATACTTATATTAATATGCTTATCATCATATGCTTATCTTATCATAGTACGTGCATAAGGCTCAAAATCAGCTTTACTCTATCGGGGTGACATAAGGTCATGATCCCCCGATCCCATTATTGAGCAATTACTGACATTCTGCCTCACCTTGAAGGAACTAGCACCTAAGGTGAGTGTAGGCAATAAATAACATCATCATACCGTATCTCTTATCTTATATAGACATTTATGAATATAGGCTTTTAAGTTCCCGGAAAATGGGAACTCATGAAGAGGATAAAGAGTTTACACTATAGGATTCATGCCATTAGAAGGAAAGGACTAGCCTCACATACCTTGGTCGTTTAACTAGGATATCACTCACTTGTTCTCCTTCGATATCACGTCACTACCTTCATGAGAGAATTCGAATTAACATTAGTTAATTGACTACAAGAACGCATCGTTAATTCTAGGAAAAATTGGGCAAAACTTCCTTTGTTTATACTAATTTTCCCATGTTATATATCAACTCCCAACATTCACAATACTACTCACAATATCATAATCAACAATCATCATTTATATATATTTAGCAAAATCCACCATTTTCCTCCAATTTTCCCATATTTCTCCTTATAACTCATCTTTGTGTTTTCACGCATTTAATACTTGTTTCATGATATAAACATCATTATAACGTATTCATAATCACAACTCTTCAACTTTCATGATTCAATTCCACTATCAATCAATTATGTCACTATTCACTCAGTAATGACCCACTTTTTATGTTCTTCTACATTTCAAGTATCTAAGCCTTCCAATACCTTAAACAACATGAAGTGATCATGAAACTTACCTTGGATGATGGTTGAACAAGTCTTGAGTTGAAATACTTCACTTAGACAAAACCCTAGTTCCACCTTCTTTGGAATTCCTTAACTTAGATGAACTATGAGGAGTTTCACACTCTTGATTTCATGAATTTGGGTGTTATTGATCTAGATTTTCACTTGAATCCTTGGTTTGGAAGTGTTTGGAAGTTTCTAGAGAGAGATTGGGTCGTGTAGTGAGAAGGAGAAATAATAAAAATGAACTTGGATCATAATTTTATAAATACAAAACCAGTCCCGATGCCATTATACGGTCCGTATAAATTTATACGGTCTGTATAATTGACCGTAAAACTGACTCAGTGATCACCCCTTTCTGTGTCAACTTGACGGTTCATTTGACGGGCCGTATAATTTTATACGGTCCGTATAATCTACCGTAAAACCCACTTTTCTTCAACTTCTTTCTGTGACACTTTAACGGTTCATTATACGGCCGTAAAACCATTATACGGTCCATATAACCTACCGTATAATTCACCAGTTCACTGAGTCTTATTTTGTCACTTCGTTTAATCTCCGATCCTTACGGGACCTTCTTAACAATTGTTCAACACCTCGATACCAATCAAATGAACGTTACCACTCATCTCCACAACATCGTATACACTATATCCTTGTTAGCCTATTCACTGTACGCTTAACGGGAAAATTTCTGCGGTGTAACATTCTTCCCCCCTTTTGGAACATTCGTCCTCGAATGTTAAACCCTCGGGATTCTATAAAAATTTCGCCAGAGTTTCCCCTGTAACCTGGCACTACTGACCTGTCACAGCAACCCATAATATCATCGCCTCACAGGACTACATCACAATATCAACACATCTATGGCCACACACGACCAAAAACATAAAAATAAAGCATACATACCTTACATCGTCGACGTTTCATCTTGAATCTCTTCCGGGGATTGGACCAAATGGGGGTACATGGATCTCATCTTCTCCTCTGCTTCCCTAGTCATTTCTTCCCGGTTGTTGTTCCGCCATAGAACTTTGACTGAAGCAACCTCTTTACTCTGAAGCCTTTACACTTGCCTATCTAGAATAGAAATAGGCACTTCTTCGTATGTTAGCTTCTCGGTCACTTGCACATCCTCTACTAGAACTATTCTTGTTGGGTCTCCAATGCACTTGCGGAGCATCGAAACATGGAATACTGGATGGACCGATTCAAGCTCCGAAGGCAGTTTCAATTCATAAGCTGCCTGACCTACCTTATTAATGATTTCATAGGGTCCGATGTATCTAGGGTTTAACTTCCCTTTCTTGCCAAATCTCATCACTGTCTTCATCGGTGACACTTTCAGGAACACCTAATCGCCAACTTGAAATTCCAGGTCTCATCGACAATTGTCTGTATAAGACTTTTGGCGGCTTTGGGCTATTAGCAATCAATCTCGGATCACCTTGACTTTTTCTACCGCTTGTTGGATCAATTCGGGGCCTATCAATTGTGCTTCTCCTGTTTCAAACCATCCAACTGGAGATCTACATTTCCTTCCATATAAGGCCTCGTATGGAGCCATTTGAATGCTGGAATGATAGCTATTGTTATACGCAAATTCAATTAGCGGTAAGTGATCATCCCAACTTCCACCGAAATCCAGCACACATGCTCGCGGCATATCGTCTAAGGTCTGAATAGTGCGCTCGGCTTGTCCATCAGTCTGCGGGTGAAATGCCGTGCTAAGCTTTACTTGAGTGCCTAGACCTTCTTGAAAAGACTTCCAAAACTTGGCTGTAAACTGTGCCCACCTGTCTGTGATAATGGCCAAAGGAATTCCATGAAGTCGCACAATTTCCTTGAGATATAACCTCGCATAATCTTCGGCGGAGTTGGTAGTCCTAACTGGGAGAAAATGGGCTGCTTTTGTCAATCTATCCACGATCACCCATATAGAATCATACTTCCCTCGTGAACGGGGTAATCCCACAACAAAATCCATGTTAATGATTTCCCATTTCCACGTAGGAATTTCCATTGCTTGCAATAAGCCTCCTGGCTTTTGATGCTCGGCCTTTACTTGCTGGCAATTCGGACATTGTGCCACAAATTCTGCTATGCCTCGCTTCATACCATCCCACCAATATATCAATTTAAGATCATGGTACATCTTGGTTGCACCTGGATGAATAGAATACCGGGAATAATGTGCTTCCTCTAGAACCTGTTGGCGCAAATTTGCCATATCCGGTACACATAGCCTGCCCCGATATCTAAGAATCCCATCCATGAAAACTTCAAATGGAGACTTTTCCTTTTCATGAGATAGATCTCGGTAGCGGCTTAACTGGGAATCTTCATATTGCCGTTCCTTCACTTCTATATTCAAAGATGACATTGTGGGGGTCATTGATGCTAATCCCTACATCACCCGAATCCATTACACTTACTCCGAGATTTGCTAGTCGATGGAGCTCACGAGCCATTTCTTACTTCTCTGAAGGAACTCCACGTAAACTGCCCATTGATCGACGGCTAAGTGCATCTGCTACTACATTTGCCTTTCCGGGGTGGTATAAAATATTAACATCGTAATCCTTCAGTAATTCTAACCATCGCCTCTACCGCAGATTCAACTCCTTCTGTTTGAAAATGTATTGAAGACTTTTGTGATCTGTATAAATGTCAACACGTACACCATACAATTAATGTCTCCATATCTTCAAGGCATGAATAACTGCAGCTAATTCAAGATCATGAGTTGGATAATTACTTTCATGTTTCCGCAACTGTCTCGAAGCGTATGCAATAACCTTTCCATGCTGCATCAATACACATCCTAGTCCGACACCGGAAGCATCACAATATACGACATAGCCATCTGACCCTTCTGGAAGTGTTAACACAGGGGCTGAGGTCAATTTATCTTTCAACTCTTGGAAGCTACGTTCACAAGCATCACTCCACTGGAATTTAGCTGACTTCTATGTTAGTTTCGTCAATGGAGCTGAAATAGATGAGAAGCCCTCTACAAATCTTCTATAGTAGCCTGCCAGTCCGAGAAAACTACGAACTTCCGTGGGTGTTGTAGGCCTTGGCCATGTCTTCACCGCCTCAATTTTCTGAGTGTTGACTCGAATGCTATCATCTGAAATAACATGACCCAGGAATGCCACGGAATTAAGCCAAAACTCGCACTTTGAAAACTTTGCATATAATTCCCGAGCTCGAAGAACGCCCAGAACAATTCTTAGATGATCAGCATGTTCCGATTCTGTGCGAGAATACACCAAAATATCATCGATAAATACTATCACAAAGAGATCCAAGAATGGTCTGAACATACTATTCATTAAATTCATGAACACCGCCGGGGCATTCGTCAACCCAAATGACATTACTCGGAACTCATAGTGCCCATACCTCGTCCTGAAAGCCGTTTTGGGGATATCTTCTTCTCTAGTTCTCACTTGATGATAACCCGATCTTAGATCTATCTTGGAAAACCACTTAGCACCTTGCAATTGATCGAACAAGTCGTCAATTCTGGGGAGGGGATATTTGTTCTTTACTGTCACTTTGTTCAACTGTCTATAATCAATACACATTCGTAGCAAACCGTCTTTCTTTCTCACGAACAAGACCGGTGCTCCCCACGGTGACGAACTGGGCCTAATGAAATCCTTCTCAAGCAAGTCTTTCAACTGTGCCTTTAGCTCTTTCAATTCTGCTGGGGCCATCCGATAAGGAGGAATAGAAATGGGCTTGGTGTCCGGCAATACATCAATGGCGAAATCAATTTCCCTTTCTGGAGGAAGACCTGGTAGTTCATCTGGAAATACATCTGGGAATTCACTCACTACCGGAACTGATTGAAAAGCTAGTGGTTTTGCTTCGGTATCATGAACTCGAACTAAGGGACAAATATAACCCTTAGCTATCATCTTCCTTACCTTAAGGTAGGAAATAAACCTACCCTTTGGAGAAGCTGTATTACCCTTCCATTCAAGTACGGGCTCTCCCGGAAATTGGAATCGAACTACTTTTGTCCGGCAACAAACATTACCATAGCACGATGCCAACCAATCCATACTCATAATTACATCAAAATCTATCATCTCGAGTTCAATTAGATCAGCCTTTGTCTGACGATCACATATAACAACCACACAATTCTTATATACTTGTCTCGCTATTACGGGATCACCAACTGGAGTGAACACCTCAAAAGGTTTAATCGGCTCGGGTCTCACCCCAATACAATCAGCAATATACGGAGTAATATATGAGAAAGTAGAACCCGGATCAATCAGAGCATATACATCACGGGAAAATATAGCCAATGTACCTGTGACAACATCTGGGGAGGACTCAAGATCCTGTCACCCAGCTAGAGCATATACGCGGGGCTGGACAGCACCTGAAGTAGATGCTCCCCCTCTGCCTCTACCTCTACCTGCTAAAGTCTGGGGAATCTGTGCTGTCGGGCGTACTGAAGAAGAACCCGTTGGTGAACCTGTAGGCTGAGTCCCAGCCCTACCTCTCGCTGAAGGACAGTCTCTCATCAGATGACCAACTTGCCCGCAGGCATAACAAGCATCCGAACCCCGACGAACTGTCCGGAATGCAATTTTCCGCACTGGCTGCACCGCGGTACTGGAGGTCTCTTCTGACTAGAATCTCCCCTAAACTGAGAATATGGGGCCCTCGAACTCTGGCCATGTCCTGACTGAAAAGAACGGTCAAATCTCCTATCTAAGAATCTAGGAGGCGCACTGGTCGCTGACTGACCTGAATGCCTAGAATGCATCTGTCTCGGTCCCCCTCTATACTCACTGCTCGTTCCCATAGATCTAGCCCTCTTACCTTGTCTTCGATCATTATCACCATCACACCTCTGCTGCTGTTGTCGTTCCTCAAGATTCTGAGCATGAGCCTGTATCCGGGAAATATCCATCCCGTCTTGCAAAGAGGCCGTCAAACAATCTCTAAACAAGTGTGGCCCAGACCGCTCACAAATCTATAGACCCGGTCTCCCATGTCGGCCACCATAGTTGGAGCATACCTAGCCAAAGAATTTAATTGCATACTATACTCTCGGACACTCATGCTTCCTTGCTTTAAATTCAAGAACCTGTCCGCTCTAGCTCGGCGGACCTCGGGTGGCAAGTAATGACGAATAAAGGCATCCACAAATTCTTGCCAAACGGGAGGTGGTGCATTCTCTCCTCTTGATGCCATCCAATTTTTGTACCATAACACCGCCACATCGCGGAGTCTATAAGAGGCCAACTCCACGGATTCGGTCTCGGAGGCATGGATAATCTTTAAGGTCCACAACATTTCATCAATGAAGTTTTGCAGATCTTCATCTGGCTTCGACCCAAATAATTCCGGGGGATTTAAGGTCATAAAATCACAGGCTCTCGTACTAGCTGAACGATCACTTTGGCCCGCATTCTGTCGTTGTGCCTGAGCGGCAACCAATTGTGTCAATAAATGTATGGCCTCGGATACTTGTTGACCCGAAGCACCCGGTGGAGGAATCGGAGCTGAGGCTCCTCCTTGCTCTTCTACATCGGGCACGGCCTCATTTTGCGATTCACCTTCCTCTACATTCATCGGAAGCTCTCGTTCTGCCCGCCTTTTTGTCGTAGCCTTGCCCTTCTGGGCAGCGGTAGCTTTTCCCTTTGGCGGCATTTTTCTAAAACCATAACACACTTTTAGGAGGGATGTAATCTTAGGCATGGCTCTATCGCACGATCTCATGAGAAGAAGGATGGTCATTTTCCTAAATGCCCTGTAGCCTCTTGTTTATTAGCGTGGCACGCAACACACCATAAACAAGACTCTACTAGACACGGCTCGTAGACACTTCCTAGGACGAACTGCTTTGATACCATTTCAGTCATGAACCAACCAGGGGCCGCGACGGGTACCCGGAGCTAGCTACCGAGCACCGCTCGCTCTACTACTTATCTTACTTATTTAATGCTCTTTTGCAATTTTTTTTATACATGAAAGTATAAGAAAACATATTTTGTATAGAAACGTAAATGCTTTATATTCATTTGCCTCTCGTCCATCAATATATATATATATATATATATATATATATATATATATATATATATACGTGAAAATATCTTGTGAGACCGTCTAACCCACACTGCGTATCTACGAGCCTCTACTGACATACTGTATATATATAGACGGAACAAGACTCCGTCGTGCCCAAAATATGCATATGTACCAAAAGAATGACCATAAGCACCTCCGAACAATGGAGCGCTCTCTATCAGCTGACAGCTACTGAGGATCTAGACCAAGCTCACCTCCCTGTCTACCTGTGGGCATGAACACAACGTCCAAAGAAAATGGACGTTAGTACGAATATTGTACTGAGTATGAGAGGCATAAACAATGAAGAAAGACATCAGTAATATAATGAGAACATCAGTATGAAACATCTGGATCTGAATGACAATTATAAGGTAAGTAATGCATGTTGTCTTACTCATACTCATCATCATGTCATATATGCATAATATGCAAGTTGCCCGTCTATGTCCGAACGGTGTGATAATCAGTAACATTAGCCCACGTCCAGGCCTCCCGCGTCCGGGGTACCATCTCTTGCCGCCCACTAGTGGTGTCTGCCCATGCCAAAAGGTCATGGTGTATCCGTATAGCTGCCCGCCTTGGTGGTGAATGCCCGGCCAACTAGGCACGGTGTGAAATGCTCATGTCATGCTTATCATAAAATACTTACAGTAATATGCTTATCATCATATGCTTATCTTATCATAGTACGTGCATAAGGCTCAAAATCAGCTTTACTCTATCGGGGTGACGTAAGGTCATGATCCCCCGATCCCATTATGGAGCAATTACTGAGATTCTGCCTCACCTTGAAGGAACTAGCACCTAAGGTGAGTGTAGGCAATAAATAACATCATCATACCGTATCTCTTATCTTATATAGACATTTATGAATATAGGCTTTTAAGTTCTCGGAAAATGGGAACTCATGAAGAGGATAAAGAGTTTACACTATAGGATTCATGCCATTAGAAGGAAAGGACTAGCCTCACATACCTTGGTCATTTAACTAGGCTATCGCTCACTTGTTCTCTTTCGATATCACGTCACTACCTTCATGAGAGAATTCGAATTAACATTAGTTAATTGACTACAAGAACGCATCGTTAATTCTAGGAAAAATTGGGCAGCACTTCCTTTGTTTATACTACTTTTCCCATGTTCTATATGAACTCCCAACATTCACAATACTACTCACAATATCACAATCAACAATCATCATATATATATATATATATATATATATATATATATATATATATATATATATATATTTAGCAAAATCCACAATTTTCCTCCAATTTTCTCATATTTCTCCTTATAACTCATCTTTGTGTTTTCACGCATTTAATACTCGTTTCATGATATAAACATCATTATAACGTATTCATAATCACAACTCTTCAACTTTCATGATTCAATTCCACTATCATTCAATTATGTCACTATTCACTCAGTAATGCCCACTTTCTATGTTCTTCTACATTTCAAGTATCTAAGCCTTCCAATACCTTAAACAATATGAAGTGATCATGAAACTTACCTTGGATGATGGTTGAACAAGTCTTGAGTTGAAATACTTCACTTAGACAAAACCCTAGTTCCACCTTCTTTGGAATTCCTTGACTTAGATGAACTATGAGGAGTTTCACACTCTTGATTTCATGAATTGGGTGTTATTGATCTAGATTTTCACTTGAATTGTGAGGACCCCACACCCCTTGCGATGTGATGACCCCATAGTACTGTTGTGTGCTAAGTCTTTCACTAGCACCTTAAAGATTAGAGTCTTGTGCAATGGCACTACCCTTTTGACACATAACTGGGCATGATCTTATAACTTTTCAGTGATCGCCTAATTGATAGTAATTGAACTTGACACGATCCGTTCGACGATCATTCTACTCATTTCTGGGTTTCTCTAAGATGAGGCATATTCCCTTATGGAGACTATCTCATTATGCCAACCTAACTGAACTGAGGTTATTCATATCTCATACTAACCCTTCGGGTCTTCAATTATCTCACTGGAATTACTGACGATTTATGCATCTCCCCCTTAGACCAAGGCTAGCATCTTATACTTACAATTTCTTCTCTTTTGATGGGATCTAATTAACGTTCCTTATCTTCTGTAATTCCCTTGTACTCTACAAAACTGCCGACTCTCATCTGAGCAATTTCTCATGGGGAAAAACTAAATTTACTTACATGAACTGGTTGCTATTGTATTCATAACTGGCATACTCCATCTTAATGACTTTACTCTGCTCACATTGTAAATCTTAGGTCAATTCTTTTGACAACTCTCAAAGGCTATTCTTCTACAGTTTGCTCTTTTACGGCTTAGCTGATTTCTTCTTTCACTAATCACTCTACTACACACTTAACGTAAGCCCTTGGTTTCTAACACACATTCGGATGTATCCAACTGTCACCTACTCAAGGTGTTCATCTGAATAGGAAATCAAATCATATTTCTCAAAGTCAGCCGTACTCGTAACTTAGTCAAATCTTATCATTACTGTTGACATGGCTTTTCCAGACATATTACGAACTTATATCTCATTCTCCTTCTATTTCTAGGAAAATTTTGGCAGAGTTTCCTCTGTATTTCTTACTATCCCAAAACCTGCACGCAGGAAATACCAACAATGCTTCACAAGGCCAGCATATATACATACATATCATATCGTATCATAGCCACACAGGGCTCCCAATTTCAACAACAGTATAAAAATGATGAACTTACCTCATATGTCCAACTCAAACTGTACTTGTTACACTTTCCTGTTTATTTTCCCTTTCAATCTTTAACTGTATATGGAGTGGGTTCTGAGGACCTCCGGTAGAAAACTGTCTGCCTCCATCTTCCTGAGATCCTCCATGATTTACCTTTCCTGTAGACTTAGCTCCTTTTCCAATTTCTCTAATATCCTCTCCCTGTGGTATCCCACTTTCAATAGCACTTGAAGTCTCATTCGTTACCTGTAAGTAGTGTACAATTGTACCCCCCCTATTGGGTAAACATCCTTACCTTGACTTTGAATTATCTGTTCGTCGCTTGCGCATTCGAAACGTACGTAATTTGATTGGAAGAGAAGGTTACTTATTACTCTAAGACATGGCACGATCTAGAGTAGAAAGAAATGAGACAATCCTGAATGTCTTGGTGGTCAACTGTTTATATGTGTGGGGCCCTCACACATATAAAAGAGACCCCACTGGACACGGCTTCATAGACTCCCTAAGACACCCGAACCTGGGCCTGGACGTAACACGGCACCCGGTGCCTGACTGCATGTGACCGAGCGAACCAACTGGCTGACTGAATCAACATGTGATATCAAAACATAACTGAATATGGAAACAACTAAACACATGATGATATACTAAAGGTCTGGCTGAAATCATAATGCGGAAATACTTAGACAATCTGAAATATATCTGACTGTAGCCAACATGGCTAAACCAAAACGATTGAACAACTGCCAACAAGGCTAACATAATAAATATGTGACTGTCTGAACTGTGTCTATGAAGCCTCTAAGAGTACTGAATAATAGAGCTGTCTATAAAATGAAATAACTGGATAGCTGACAATGTCCCGAAGGAATGTGGGCTCACCAGTAGCTGATACGTGCACTCCTAATTAGCTGAGTCGTCAACCTGTGTATCGTTACCTGCATCGCGAGATGCAGGCCCCCAAGCAATAAAAGGGACATCAGCACATTTGAATTGTACTGGTATGTAAAGTAACTGAAGCAATAAAATACTGTTACTGAAACTGAAACTGAAACTGATAACTGTAACTGTAATAGCAAGGAAGTAGAGATATGAATACTCCCTGCTCTGTATCTGAATCATCTGTATTATCTGTGTTTGTATATGTGGGGCCTCGGCCCAGTAATAAATGCACGCTATGGCCTCGGCCTAGTAGTGCGTCAGTCAATGGCCTCGACCATGTATACGTATACACAAGACTGTGCTGTGCCCTCGGGCAAAATCACATATGTATAATTATGGTTAATTAATAAGGACTGAGACCATAACAACAATGAACAGTGCTGAACTGAAATAGACATGCTGGACTGAATTGAATACACTGACTGTTTCTGAGCATACTGAATTTCTAGACTGAGACTCACGTGGTAACAATACATAAGTCTATAAAGATTACGTGTTGAGTTCATGATATTCAAATTGATAACCATGAACGAATTCTGTAACTGCAACCCTAGAAGATAACAGTTCTACAACATACCTTAAAACTAGGGCTAAACTGTATTCTGAGTCAAATTACTGACAAGTATGAAGAATGAGGAGGCGTAGGGAGAATCATGAACATTCCCTAACGTAGATAGTTAGCCTCACATACCTTAATTCCAGCCTTTGAGCGTAATACAATGTTCGTCACCCCTTTCAACTTTGATCTATATGAATACAAGCCAAAGGGATTCTATATTAGCAATAATATTCATGCTTTGGTCATCTAAGCATTTTATCAAACACTTGGTGGGCATGAAGCTCCACAACCCTCATTAATGGTGTTTTCTTTACCAAATCCCCATTCTATTACTTCTAGCTAATTCTACAATCTCAATTAGATGTAATTAACATCATTCTTCATCACCCATATGAATACAACAATCCCAAGTCAACAATCCAAAAACTCTAGCATAGTTCATATAATTCTCTTATCAAACCCATTTACTATTCTCCCAAGAATTCATCAATTCACAACTATAAATGATTAGGGAGTAGAAACATTACCTTTTTGAAGTCCAATCCTCTTGAATTCGGGTTCTAGGGTTTCCACATCCAACAATAATAGTCCAATCATAACCCTATGGATTTGAAGGGTTTTGGGGACTTGGATTCAACCTAGAATCATGATAAAACTTACCTTGGAAGGTTATTGAGGTTTGGGATTTGTTGTCTCTGAGTTTAGAGAGATTTTCTCGTGGATGGGGTGTTGGGGAAATAAACCCCAACCCCAAATATAACAAGAAAACGCGTAAACCCGATTTTTGACCCGTAATTGACCTGTTTCGCGATGGTTCCGCGATGCGGGTGCATCACGTAACATTCTGCAGCTAAATACTCAGAGTTGCGCGATCGGTTCGCGAAGCGGGACCATCGCGCGCTCTTCCACGCGCCCTCACGCGCCCCGAGAAGCGACGGGTGTCGGTTCTGTACAGTGTTCGGTAAAATAGGCATAACTTCTTGTACATAGCTCTGTTCAAGACCCATAATATACCGTTGGAAAGCTATTTCAAAGGGATACAACTTTCATCAAGGAAGTTTTCCCAAATTCCAAATTAATAGAGGGGTTATGGTCGTTGGAAGTAAGACCTTCTATAAACTCACTTGCAAACATGCCCCGTAGAGTGGCTTCCACTTTTCTTTGCCCAAAGACATTTCTTATGACTTAATTGGTTTTCAAAACACTTCCTATAACCCTCATATTGGTTCCATTATATTATCATCTTATGAGTCAAACTTTCGTCCGAAGTTACGAGGTGTTACAATATCTCCCCCTTGGGATCATTCGTCCTCGAATGATTACCATTCGGGATTCTACAAATATTTCACCAGAGTTTCCCCTGTAATAAGGCACTACCAACCTGTCACAACAACCCATAACATCATTGCCTCACAGGGCTACATCACAATAGCATTATAAATTGGCCACACACGACCAATAGCATGAAAAGAAAGCTTACATACCTCAAAATCTTGGTGCTTCATCATAAATCTTTTCTGCAGGCTGAAACAAGTGCGGGTACCTGGATTTCATATCCTCCTCGGCTTCCCATGTAGCTTCCTCAACTTCCTGACTCCTCCACAGGACTTTCACTAAGGCTACTTCCTTAGTTCTCAACTTGCGAACTTAACGATCAAGAATGGCTACAGGGATCTCGTCATAGGTGAGGCCATCCTTAACTGTTAGAGTATTAGCAGGAACAACCAACGATGGGTCTCCTACACACTTCCTCAACATGGATACATGAAACACTAGGTGTACAGCGGCCAAATCTTATGGCAACTCAAGTTCATAAGCTACTAGACCAACCTTTCGTAGAATTCTGTAAGGTCCAATATATGGCGGGACTATGGTTCCCCTTCTTACCAAATCTTATGCCACTCTTCATAGATGAGAGCTTAAGAAATACCAATCATTAACTTCAAACTCTAAGTTTCTTTGTCTTATATTTGTGTAAAACTTCTGGCAATTCTGAGCCATTTTCAATTGCTTCTAAATCAACTTGACCTTCTCTATAGCCTGATAGACCAAATCTGGTCCTAACAACTCTGCTTCCCCAACTTTAAACATGAATCCTTGGTTTGGAAGTGTTTGGAAGTTTCTAGAGAGAGATTGGGTCGCGTAGTGAGAAGGAGAAATAATAAAAATGAACTTGGATCATATTTTTATAAATACAAAACCAGTCCCGATGCCATTATACGGTCCGTATAATTGACCGTAAAACTGACTCAGTGATCACCCCTTTCTGTGTCAACTTGATGGTTCATTTGACGGGCCGTATAATTTTATACGGTCCGTATAATCTACCGTAAAACCCACTTTTCTTCAACTTCTTTCTGTGACAATTTAACGGTTCATTATACGGCCGTGAAACCATTATACGGTCCGTATAACCTACCGTATAATTCGCCAGTTCACTGAGTCTTATTTTGTCACTTCGTTTAATCTCCGATCCTTACGGGACCTTCTTAACAATTGTTCAACACCTCGATACCAATCAAATGAACGTTACCACTCATCTCTAAAACATCGTATACACTATATCCTTGTTAGCCTATTCACTGTACGCTTAACGGGAAAATTTCCGGGGTGTAACAAATAGTTAGCACAACTTTCATCCAAACCTATGTTCTTAATGGCATTCATGAAATAGAACAAAGAATGAATTTTTATCATGATATCTTTCTTTTCAAGCAAAATACTCTTTCTACCCTTGCCAACACATGTTATTGCACTTGCATTCTTCAAACTCAACTCAAAGTTACTTGTACAACTAGAGTTCATGCCTTTACAAGAAAAGGAATCAAGACAACTACATTTACTTTGGTTAATAATGCAAGAAGACGAATTTTCAAGATTACACAAAGATAAGCAAAGTGGGACAATGATATCACCATCATCATGTTCTTCATTACTCCCAAGTTCATCATTCTCATGATTACCCTCATCATCTCTTTCCCCATATCCTCCCTTATCATCACCATAAGTGTATCTCAAAATAAAGGGTATTTGATTAGGGCACTCACTTGCATTATGACCAAAGCCATGACATTTAAAACATTGGATAGGACTCTTTGTATTGGGGTGAACTTTGGAGGTTATTTATCAACTTGCTTCTCAACTTGAGCATTCTTTTCAAAGGGGTTCTTGGTTTCTTGCATGGTGGCCTTACTCTTTTGCCAATTGGAGGAAGAAGTTCCTCCTTCTTTGTTATTGTTCCATGAACTCATGTAGTGTCACGACCCAAATCGATGAGCCGTGACGGGAGTTTGACCCCTAGCGACCAAACACCCCTAAACATGTATCTAAAACATACTGAACATCAAAAGCCCATAAATGGCATAAACTGATCTCATAAGACAGAAACATTAGAACTCTGTATAATCTGCATATATATACACGACATGCGGAAGAACAGTGCAAGCTAGCTAGGCTGCTACATATAGTGTACACAAAAGAATAGAAGCCGACAAGGCTACATCATCTGACTACTACATACGTCTACATACCTCTACTGGAATAAAAGTTGTAGAAAGGATGGGACAGGGCCCCGTCATACCCATATGCATATACATCTCAAAAATGGCATACCAAAACTGACTGTAGCTCCGAATTGAATGGAGAGTACTAACCACTGCTAGATCTAGAGGTCCTATTGAGTTGGACCACCTGTTTATCTCCCTGTACCAGCGAGCATGAACGCATCCGCCCGAGCAACGGGGAGTCAGTACGGATAATGTACTGAGTATGTAAGGCATAAGAACAACATATATACATAAGAATAATGGATAAGATCTGAACTCATAACTAAAATGACTCACTGCATGTACTTGTATGAACTAGTATCTGCCTAAATTTGCATAAATCTGTGTAACTGACAATGCCTCTATGGGCACATAATATGCATCCTCATACCTATCAATGATGGTCGTGCATCTATATGATGCGTATATAACGCCTCATATGTATGCGTATATAACGCCTGATGTATGTGCATATATAACGCCTGTAGGCCTCTATGGCATCTCGTCATATCATATTGGCTCCTCTGTGGCCATAATCAATATTATCATCATAGTAGTAATGCGTATATAACGCCTATATCTCTCCTCATACTTTACATATATCTAATATTTGCATATATAACACCTTCTAGTCACGGGTCAATATATATAAATATATAATGAATGTAATGCATGACTAAGCTGTATGCACAGAACTGGCTGCATAAGACTGGACCCATGAACAAAAGGATTACTCATAAATGGGATACATGAACATCAAAGACTGAAGTACTTCTAATGCTTCTAAGAGTAGAGTAATATAGAAGCTCGCTTACTCGTTTGTTGGATCATATCATAGGATCATGCCAAAAAAAGGAAAGAATGGCCTTAACATACCTTAAAGTATACTCAATCGTCCAACTTCTACCTCTCGAACTTGCAAGTCTACAGCTAACATAACATAGGGCTTAATTAGACTATTTACTTCACTTACTAACCTCCTTTAGATGCATATAGAGCTTAACAATTTGTAGACAATATTTTCCTTATAAGCTTACAACTCTCCAACTTCCCATTCGATCCCACATGAACTACAATACTCACATAAAAAATGACAACACATATGTATATCAAAATATATTCAAATCCATTCCCAATCATCTCCTAAAATAACCCTAAGTCACTATCTTGTCTTTCATCAACTTACTACTTCCACAGCTATCCCCTTTTTACTTAGAATCACTAAAACTCTTGATACTCAACTTAAATATAAGGGTTGAAATTATTTACATACCTTGAGGGGTCAAGAATCCGAAGAATCGCTTCAACTTCAATGCCCTAAACTTCACAACCTTGAAGATACCCTAGAAGCAACCTTTTTCTTCACCATTGCTGGTTTACGGGGTCCGGGTCTTGTCAAATCTTCACTAATATGATGAAAATTATTATAAGAGAATATCTTAGGGTTTTTTCTTATTTGGAAAGGAGTAAAATGTCACGACCCAACCCCGTGGGCCATGACTAGTGCCCGACCTGGACACTCGTATACGTACCTATTGGATATAGTCAAACTGAATCTAAGAACAATATGGAAACCTGCAAAAGAACTCCAAGGTTCATAACGTCGTCACGTATATATATATCCAGATAAACTGTCTCCTGAGGAGTCACAACTAATCAAATCATAAAACGATACGCAAGCCGACAAGGCTGCCACTACAGACGAACAACATATCATAGCACATCGTTTAGACACAGCTGAACAGAACTTATACACAACCCACACATATGTCTACAGACCTCTAAGAGTATCGATAGCGAAATATGACGGGACAGGGCCCCGCCGTACCCCTGGATAAACATATACGTATACATCATAAGATCTGTACCAAACGTCTAGGCTCCGGAACAACAGAGCTTTCCAAGACAGCTGAGTAGAAGTCCTATGCTGAAAGGTCACCAAACCGACTATTTGTACCTGCGGGCATGAAACGCAGCCCCACGAAGAAAGGGGGTAAGTGCGAAATATGTACACTGAGTATATAAAGCATAAAATACAGTAAAGAAAATCATACTGAAGTAGGGAGTACAGGAGACAAGTATAACATCTATAATACCAAAACACTTGCCTTTTGAAACATAAATCATGCATGTCAATATCATATATCATACCCGGCCCATTATGGGACTCGGTGAATAAGGTCGCCACATACCATCCTTGGCGCCATAAACACATCATAACACCATCACATCATAACACCATCATATATATATATATATATATATATATACCGTATCTCGGCCCTCTAGTGAGGGACTCGGTGAACAATGCAGTGAAACTGTGCACGAAAACGTATCCTGGCCCGGGACTCAGTGAAAGATATGTTGAGGCATGCACGAGTAGAGTAGTGAGCAACCATATGCAAATTAAATCATATTTCAGACTCAATAGAATAATCAAAACGAACTATCATTTGAAAATCAAGACAATAGTCATATCAAGTACCTTTCGAATATCACTATGGATTATATCCAAATAGAACTTCAGGAATCATATACACGTATCAAGACATAATGAAATAGCTTTGGAAATAAAGAACATTAGCCATCCTAGTGGCTCTAGGAATAGGAACTTCTTTGAAATCATATACACATCGTCTGTTCGTTTCATAAAGATCATGCCAAAAAGAAAGAAGGGTTAACTTTACATACCTTTGGCACTTAATCCATGACTCGATATGTACACGTTGCCCAAAATATCTCCACCTATATTAAGATATCAAGACTATAGTTAAGCTACGAAATGGCATAAAATGTACTTTAACGTTAGTAACTTATTTCCAGACAATTAGGCAGCACTTCACCTATATCGCTCAATTTCCTCGCATTTACGCCAACCATACAACCAACATAGCAACAACCCAAGCATGTTTAAGTTATCGCATTAAGAAACAGTCGAAACAAGATCCGAGGATACTCCAAAACAGCCCACATACGTTTCGCATACGATATTTCATACATTCCTTTCTTATTGAGTTAGTGATTCACATTAGCAACGACATAACAACGGCTTCAACCCTTATACGCAAGAAAAATTATCTTAACATTACAACAAGTCCTAAAGCAGCCCGTTAATTACAATCAACACAACACAAGTCTTAACTACACTTAGTCCTCCAATTTCACAAGATCAACAACACAACACATAATCTTAACCCTTAATTCCTCAATTCAACAAGAACAACCCACTAAACAAATATAACTCCATTTCTAATCATCAAACCCCTTTACTTTCATCATTTTCTCCATGACAACACAACAACAATACTAATTAAAATTAATTTACCGTGGCTAGATTAAAACAACCCCTACACGGCCTAACAAAGTCTCAACATCAACATACACCATTCTTGCATCCAATTCCATATCCACCACCAATTATAGCAAGTTAAAACCATCTCCAAAACATGTAGAAAAGGATTAAATCTTACCTTAGAGACAAGCTCTCATTATCCACCATGGCCGTGAGATTCCTCTCTCCTTTCTTCCTCCAATTGAACTTGAAAATTTAACAATTTAATGGTGTAGGGGGGGGGGGGGGGATGGCCGTGAGCTATTTAGGGACTGCCATGGCTGGCCGTGAGCTTCATGAAGCCATGCCATAGCCATGGTCGAACCCTCTCTCCCTCTAGAGCTTAGAGCTCCTCTCTCTAAGTTGTATTTTGCCAAGTTGAAAATGAGATATAATTGATGACTTAGTCATCAAGTCATGGCTATATATGCTGCCTACAAAGTGGACACGTGTCCACCCTTATGATACGTGTCCATCCTTATGACATGTGTCCAGTTTCCCCCAACACCAATCAAATTCTGCCATGTGTCGTGGGGCGCACTTTGTGGTCTTAATTAGCTTAATTAATAATTAATATCCACTTAATAATATAATCATGGTTAATTGATACCTAATCTCCACTGATATTTCTACACCAATTAAATTTATAAGCAATCGTGCACGCATTAAAAATTAGGGATTTAAAAGCCCTTGTCTCATATCCCAAAAAATAATCTCGTCCTTAAACTTATATCGATTAGCTTACGAATAATCCGACGCGCAAAAATACGGGGTATAACATAAAATATGAAATAAGGTCGTCAACCACCTATTTATACTTGGAAGCCAAAAAGGCTACAACGGTCCGATTCGACGAGCGGGTCGATGGCTCGTCGACTTGCTCTGTCGACCTGCGCCTGCAGATGTAAGGCTGCGAGACCCTATCAACGCCGCACATCGATGGTCCATCGAATCTGTCGACAACCAGTCGACGATGACTGGTGTCCTGCAGATTTTTCTGATTCAGTTCAGATCGGGTAGATTCGATTTGTTCAACTTCTAACTCTATAAATTGCTAGGAATATCTGCTGGTACCCTCGTACACAGGGTAAGACATTTTCTACCTATAAACTCGGGCTCGGGTCTCTATTCCAAGGGTATACCCGACTATGAAACCATAGGTTCTACTACTACGGACACGAGGGGTGTAACATTCTCCCCCCTTAGGAATATTCGTCCTCGAATGCTCGAACAATCCAGGGTTATAAAAATTTTAACAGAGTTTCCCCTGTACTTATACCATTCCATCCTGCATGCAACCACCCAAAATAATGCCACACAGGGCCGCATACTATAACACACAATACCATGGCCTCACATGACCAATCACGATAATTGAAATGAAATAATACCTGGGGGTAGTGAAACCTCAGACCGAACCTCCTGTACTGCTGGGAACAAATGCGGGTACTCAGTCTTCATTGCCTCTTCCGCTTCCCAAGTCACTTCCTCAACATTCTTGTTCCTTCACAAGACTTTAACTGAAGCTACATCCTTGGTCCGCAACCGACGGACCTGTCTGTCCAATATAGCCACTGGAACTTCTTCGTATGATAATTGCTCGGTCACCTGAATGTCATTCACTGGGACCACTCTTGAAGGATCTCCGATACACTTACGAAGCATTGATACATGAAATACTGGATGTACCGACTCTAACTCGGATGGCAATCCTAGCTCATATGCAACCGTGCCCACTGTACGAATGATCTTATATGGTCCGATATATCGGGGGCTCAACTTACCCTTCTTGCCAAACCTCATCAATCCCTTCATAGGTGAAACTTTAATGCCACACAAGGCCACATAATCCCCTGTAACATTCTGTTATATCCCGTGTTTTCACACGTTGGAAAAATTTAGAAATAATCTTGACTTGTAAGAAATAAGGTCATAGTTGATTTTTATTTGACATCGGATTTGTGCATGAAAGACTATTGTTGTGAAAGTGTGGGATAAGGCTAAGGGTAAATTTGGAATTTTTGAAAAATTAGTTTCGGGAATTACAAATGTGATCTATAAGTCATTGGGCCAAAATATTGGAATGGAAATTAAGGCCCAATGCTTAAGGGGGTGGCCGGCCATGGTGAGGCCCAACCCATGGCCACTAATTAATTCTCCATGTGTTAATAATAATATGAGTCATACTCTTTAGAAGGTTCATGAAATTAAAAGAAGAGAAAACAAAAGAAACAAGAGCAAAGAAACAAGAGGGAGTTTCGGCCCTAGCTTGGAAAATTACCCCCTCCAAATCTTGCCTCCAAAATTATTTTCTTGTTGGAATCCTACTAATTCAAGGTCCCTTTGCAACTTGGTGTAGTTGGTTTGGAAGGAAGAAGTCTTGTTTCTTCAAGTTGACCCTATATTCAAGTGAAGAAGATTGAGTAAAAAGGTAAGAATTTATCCCTTATTATTGTGTTATGAAGTATTGTTTGTGTTGTAGTATGTAGAAATTAGTTGATTGTATGGAAAAATGGAAGTTTGCAAAGTGGGTATGGAATATAGAATGTGGCCGTGTGTGTGTGTTAATGTGTAAATGAAATGAGTTGAAATTTATGTTGTATTCTAGTTGTGTGTATAATGGAATTCATATGGAGAATGAAAGTTGAATAAATTTGGTTGAAGTTGAAATATAGGGGTTTGGCCGTGAGGTATGGTGTTGGTAGGATGCTAATGAATTAATTTTGTTTAATGTGTTAGTTGTGTTATTGTGATGCTTGCAATGTAAATGAAGATAAAATGATATAAGTTTGTATTGAAATGGAATGTAGAAGCTTATGTCGTTTTACTACGATCTTACGACATTGCGAAAATGAAGTTGTTAGGTTGCAAGTCATGATGATTATTGATGAATTTGGAAGATGAAAACATGTCATGAATATGTATGCCAAAGATTAGAAGCTTTGGATGAAATATGACTTTGGCGGAAAGTTTGTATATTATGTATATCGTGTGTATAATTTAAGGAAGCGATATGAAATGCTTCTAATCTATATTGTGATGATCTAGATTAATGACGAATGTGAAACCATTGAGATTTGTTTGGAAATTGAGGATGAAATGAAGGCTAAGGCATTGTGTCGGCAAGTAGAACTAGATATGTCATATTGTGTATTATATTGATTGTTGTTGTTGTGGGTGTTGTTGTTGGGTTGTTGATGATTGTTTTGGCCGAGTTGAATTCTCGGGGGTGCTATATGTATAGGGGAGGTGCTGCCAAAATTTCGGTAGACATATATGAGTTAAGTTGAATTCGTAGAATCTATAACACACAATTGGTAAACTTGACCATTTGCAGATTTGTGACGAAACGGGAAGTGAGCTTGGATAGGCGTGCAAAGCTCAAAAGGTATGTAAAGCTACCCCGATCCTTCTTTTCGCATGCCTAAGTGTATTAGAATCGAGTTCGGGCCTCGAAAGACTTTCTGCCCCTCGGAATCCGCAAGTGAAAATATCACTTTTTCTTTCAATAAGATTAAACTCTTTTGGTATGCTTTCTTGGAAATTATGCGAACTTTCTCTAAACTACTTGGAAAGCTATAGAACGTCCGTAGAACCCTTGTAGGTGACCCCATAAGCTTAAAATATGTAATTTGAGCCCACCGCCTTGCTTGTCCCGAGGTGGGCCCACTATTCCCGATTTTGCCCATATTGTACTCAAGCCTTGCTTTCGAGCGGTTTTTGAAAGAAATGTTTTGACTACCATTCTAATTACCTAATAAACGTTGTTTTAAATATTCTATTAAGTCTGATAAATTGTTTTGACACTCGAAACGACTTCAGAAAGGTTATACTCTGTAATTCATTATGATATCCGAAACTCATTTACTATGATCCCTTCCGACTTCATTGGATCGGTTTGTCTTTGATATGCCTCATCGAGTCTATGAAAACATTTACGGTATTTTAATTGCATTAGTCTCTCACTACTCCACTCGTGGATGTCCTAATGTTTCCCACACTGAGCCCGGGCCAGGATATGTTGTCAAGCGTGATCCTCTGCATTGTTCGCCGTGCCTCGATGTGAGGGGGCAGGTATACGCGTACATGGGTTTGTGGAGTATGATGTGCCATGTCTGCTTGTTCTGATATGATTTGCTATGGCCATTTGATATGCCATATTATGCTACGGGGTTATGCCCCTATTCTGATTCTTCTGTGTTGTGGCACCAGCGTCGGGAGGGTGGCCACGTTCTGTCTGCCGAGTCCCTTGGCAGGGGCCGGATTTGATATGACATATGTTTCTGTACACACTCTGCATGTTTTGAAATTATGTATCTGATACTTTGGATTTTCTGTTTACTTTTTGTATGTCCTGTACCAGTTATGATTTTGTCTCCGTAATTCAGACTTTACATATTCAGTACATATTTCGTACTGACCCCCTTTCCTCGGGGGCTGCGTTTTCATGCCGCGCAGGTACCGACGACAGGTTTGCCGATCCGTCCGTCTAGGATATCTTTTCTGCCATTTGGAGTGCTCTTTTATTCAGAGCCCATCTTTTGGTACAGTTTGACATTACTGTATATGTATATTCTCGTTCATGGGTACGGCGGGGCCCTATCCCGTCATATGATTCTGTCGGTCTGTTTAGAGGTCTGTGGACATGTTTGTGGGTTGGGGTCTTTCTGTACAGTTGTGTGCTTATGTTGTGTTTGGGCGATCCCATTCGCCGCGGCGGCCGGTCCGCAAATATTTAAATGTTGCTTTGTTGGCCCTGTGTGGCCTTTGTTGGTATTTTCTGCGTGCAGGGTATATGGGATAGTCCGTAAAACAAAGGAAACTCTGCCGAATTTTTTCTGGAAATTACCTAAATTTGAAATAAAGCCTTGTCGGCTTCTGCCATATACTAGAATGCGTTTGAGTGCCCAGATCGGGCACTAGTCATGGCCTACGGGGTTGGGTCGTGACACATTCAGGGGTGTAACATTCTCCCCCCTTAGGAATATTCGTCCTCGAATGTTCGAACAATCCAGGGTTATAAAATTTTTAACAGAGTTTCCTTTGTACTTATACTATTCCATCCTGCATGCAACCACCCAAAATAATGCCACACAGGGCCACATACTATAACACACAATACCATGGCCTCACACCACCAATCACGATAACTGAATTGAAATAACACTTGGGGGTAGTGATGTCTCAGACCAAACCTCCTGTACTGCTGGGAACAAATGCGGGTACTCAGTCTTCATTGCCTCTTCCGCTTCTCAAGTCACTTACTCAACATTCTTATTCCTCCACAAGACTTTAATTGAAGCTACATCCTTAGTCCGCAACCGACGGACCTGTCTGTCCAATATAGCCACTGGAACTTCTTCGTATGATAATTGCTCGGTCACCTGAATGTCATTCACTGGTACCACTCTTGAAGGATCTCCGATACACTTACGAAGCATTGATACATGAAATACTGGATGTACCGACTCTAACTCGGATGGCAATCCTAGATCATATGCAACCGTGCCCACTGTACGAATGATCTTATATGGTCTGATATATCGGGGGCTCAACTTACCCTTCTTGCCAAACCTCATCACTCCCTTCATAGGTGAAACTTTTAGGAACACCCAGTCACCTATCTCGAACTCTAGCTTACGTCACCGATTATCCGCATAGGATTTCTATCGGCTCTGAGTTGTTAGCAATCTCTCTCTAATCACTTTCACCTTATCTACTGCTTGCTAAATTAAGTCTGGGCATACTAACTGATTCTCCCCAACATCGAACCACCCTATGGGCGATCTACATCTCTGCCTATATAAGGCCTCATAAGGAGCCATCTGAATACTGGAATGGTAACTGTTGTTATATGCAAACTCGATAAGAGGAAAATGATCATTCCAACGGCCTTGAAAGTCAAGTACACAAGCTCTAAGCATATCCTCAAAGGTCTGTATAGTACGCTCTGCTTGTCCTCTGTATAGTACGCTCTGCTTGTTCATCTGTCTGGGGGTGAAATGCAGTACTAAGACTCACTTGAGTCCCCAATCCTTGCTGAAAAGACTTTCAAAATTTGGCTGTGAACTGTGCTCCCCTATCTGAAATAATGGCTGAAGGAACACCATGAAGTCGTACAACCTCCTTAAGATAAAGCTTTGCATAATCCTCGGCTGCATAAGTAGTTTTGACAGGCAGAAAGTGAGCTGACTTTGTAAGCCTATTAACTATGACCCATATCGAATCACACTTCCGCTGAGTACGGGGCAACCCTGTAATAAAGTCCATCTTAATTACCTCCCACTTCCATGACGGAATCTCCAGAGCCTGCAATAGACCTCCGGGCTTCTGGTGCTCTATCCTGACCTGTTGATAATTTGGACACTGAGCGACAAATTCTGCTATGTCTCTTTTCATACCATCCCACCAATAAACTTGTTTGAGATCATGGTACATCCTTGTTGAGCCTGGATGAATAGAATAGCGGGAGTAATGTGCCTCTCCCATAACCTGCTGACGGAGCCCTGTAACATTAGGAACACATAATCTGCCTCGATACCTGAGTACTCCATCACATGTGATTACAAAGGGTGTCTTTTCTTTCTAAGGTGCTGTATCTCGGTAATGAACTAAAATAGGATCCTCATACTGACGCTCCTTTATCTCTACTACCAAGGATGATACCATTGTGTCTTGAACAGTAACTCTTGTATCACCTGAATTTATCAATCGAACTCTGAGGCTAGATAATCGTTGAACGTCACCGACCATTTCTCTTCTCTCTGGCGACACGTACGACAAGCTACCCATAGATTTACGACTGAGGGCATCGGCTACCACATTAGCCTTCCCGGGATGGTACAAAATATCCACATCATAGTCTTTTAACCTCTCCAACCATCGCCTTTGACGCAAGTTCAAGTCATTCTGCTTAAAGATGTACTGGAGACTCTTATGATTAGTATAGATATCAACATGGACACCGTATAAGTAGTGCCTCCATATCTTCAAGGCATGAATCACTGCCACTAACTCAAGATCATGGGTTGGATAATTCTTTTCGTGCTTCTTCAACTGTCTAGAAGCATAAGCAACAACTTTACCGTGCTGCATTAACACACAGCCCAATCCAACACCTGAAGCAACACAATATACCACATAGCCATCTGCTCCTTCTGGAAGAGTCAAAACTGGTGTTGAAGTTAACTTATCCTTTAGCGTCTGAAAACTCTGCTCACAAGCATTTGTCTATTGGAACTTAGCTGATTTATGAATCAATTTGGTCAATGGGGTTGAAAGAGAGGAAAATCCTTCCATAAACCTTCTATAATAACCTGCCAAGCCCAACAAACTACGTATCTCCATTGGTGCCGTGGGCCTTGGCCAATTCTTCACAATCTCAATCTTCTGGGCATCCACTCTAATGCCTTTCTCTGAAATAACGTGACCCAGAAAAGCCACAGAGTTCAACCAGAACTCACACTTAGAAAACTTGGCATACCACTCTTTACCTCGAAGAATTCCAAGCACTGTCCGCAGATGTTCTGCATGATCGGCCTCTGACGGCGAATAAACCAGAATATCATCTATGAACATAAACACGAACAAATCTAGAAAGGGCCTGAATACACTATGCATCAAATCCATGAACACGGGTGGGGCGTTAGTCAGCTCGAACGACATAATACGAAACTCATAGTGGCCATACCTAGTCCGGAATGCTGTCTTCGGAATGTCCTCTTCCTTGACCCTGACCTGGTGATATCCTGATCTCAAGTCTATCTACGAGAAATATTTAGCACCTTGCAACTGATCGAATAAATCATCGATCCTCGGGAGCGAATACTTATTCCTTACAGTCACTCTATTAAATTGCCTATAATCAATACACATTCGCAGAGAGCCATCCTTCTTTCTTACAAATAACACCAGCGCTCCCCATGGTGATGTACTAGGCCTAATAAAGCCCTTCTTGAGAAAATCTTTCAACTGCTCTTTCAATTCTTTCAACTCCGTAGGTGCCATCCTATAAGGAGGAATAGATATTGGCTGAGTGTCTGGCAATAGGTCAATAGTAAAATCAATTTCCCTCTCTGGGAATGCCTGGAAGGTCATCTAGAAATACTTCTGGGAACTCATTAACCATAGGAACAGATTGAAGAGTCGGCGACTCTGCTTGCACATCTTGAACTCAAACTAGGTGAAAAATATACCTTTTTTCTAATCATTCTTTCTGCCTTAAGGTAGGAAATAAACCTACCCCTAGGCGAAGCAGCATTGCCCTTCCACTCTAGGGCTGGCTCGCCTAGAAATTGGAATCGAACCATCTTTGCTCTACAATCAACATTAGCATAACAAGAAGCCAACCAATCCATGCCCATAATAACATCAAAAGCAATCATATCTGCTACGGTATGGCAATCACAAAATATAACAACACAGTCTCGGTATACCTGCCTAGCCATAACCGGATCACCAATTGGCGTAGACACCTCAAAAGGTTTAATCAACTTGGGCTCTATCCCGAACTTGCCGGCAACAAAGGCCGTAACATATGATAAATTAGAACCCGGATCAATCAGTGCATAAACATCATGGGAGGAAACTGACAATACACCTGTAACAACATCGGGAGAAGTCTCGCCGTCCTGTCTACCAGCCAATGCATACAAGCCGTGCTGAGGACCGCTCGAGCTGGATGCTCAGCTACTCCCCATACCTCGCCCTGCTGGCGTCTGAAAAACATGCCCTGAAGGGCGCACTACAGAAGATGAGCCAGCCACAGACCCTGTAGGCTGAATCATACCTAAACCAACCCCCATCGGGCGCTCCCTCATCCTGTGGCCTGGCTGTCCATAAGCATAGCAACCATCCGAGCCCAGCCGACATAGACCTACATGTAACTTGCCACACTGGGTACATCACGGCAAAGGGGGCCTTATCTGGCCTGACTCTGGTCGGTACTGAGAGCCTGACGCTCTAGAACTCTGGCTAGCTCTAGAATAAGAAGACTGGTCAAACCTCGGACCTGGAAATCGCAGAGGTGCACTCCCTGCCGGCTGATAAGAATACCTAGGATTCTGTTGCCTCTGTCCTCCCCTGAACTCACCAACCACATCAAAAGATCTAGCCCTCTTACCACGGCTCCGATCACGCTCACCCTCTATCCTCCGCTGGCGTTTTCGATCCTCCAAATTTTGTGCATACGCCTGTATACGGGAGATGTCCATACCTGGCTGTAGTGCAGCAGTCATGCACTAATCTATCAAGTGTGGCCCTAGACTGGCCACAAAGCGATGAACTCTATCCTCCATCTCAGCCACCATGGCTGGGGCATATCTAGCCAAGGAATCGAAGTGTACACAATACTCTTACACATTCATACTACCCTGCTCAATACGTAGGAACCTGTCTGCTCGGGCCCGTCGAACATCTGGAGGTAAGTAATGGCGAAGAAAAGCATCTGAGAACTCTCGCCACACGACTGGAGGGGCATTTTCTCCCCTAGATAACTCTCATGCCTGATGCCACTGTATCGAAATATCCCGGAGTCTATATGAAGCCAACTCCACTGACTCAACCTTATCCGCGTGCATAACCCTCAAGGTCCTCTGTATACCATCAATGAAATCCTAGGGGTCCATATTTTGCTTTACCACAGAAAACTCAAGAGGACCTAACGCAAGGAAGGTCTTAACCCTCGAACTACTGGCCCTGTCTGCCTGGTCAACACCGACTCCCTGCCGCTGAGCCTAGGCAGAAACTAATTTGGTCAACAACCGTACAACATCCCATACATCCTGTCCCTCTGCATCCGGCTGAGGAACTGGGGCAGGTGCTGAAGGCGGGGTATGCGATGTCTCAGATGGCCCCTCACTCTGAATCTCATCCTCGGCCGTCGTGGCCTATCGAGTACGACTAGTGGCCTCACCTGTCGCTCTCTTGTCCTTTTGGGCAGCTGTAGCTTTCTTGCGGGGCATCGCTGAAATCAGAACAATTTATCAGAAGCCAACGCTTAACACAAGGCTCTATCGCACAACCTAAGAGGGAAAAATGGCATCATCCTAAATGTCCTGTAGCCTCCTGTTCATAAATGTGGTGCACAACACGCCCATAAATAAGACTCTACTAGACAAGGTTTGTAGACAACCCTAGGACGAACTTGGCTCTGATACCACTTCTATCACGACTCAAACCGATGAGCCGTGACGGGAGTCTGACCCCTAGTGACCAAACACACCTAAACACGTATCTGAAACATACTGAACATCAAAAGCCCATAAATGGCACAAACTGATCTCATAAGATAGAAACATCAGAACTCTGTACAATCTGCATATATATACACGACATGCGGAAGAACAGTGCAAGCCAGCTAGCCTACTACATATACTGCACACAAAAGAATAGAAGCCGACAAGGCTACATCATGTGACTACTACATACAACTGTCTACAGACCTCTACGGGAATAAAAGCTGTAGAAAGGACGGGACAGGGCCTCGTCATACCTATATGCATACACATCCCAAAAGGGGCATACCAAAATTGACTGTAGCTCCGGATTGAATGGAGCGTAATAACCACTGCTAGATCTAGAGATCCTAATGAGCAGGACCACCCGTCTGTCTCCCTGTACCTGCGGGCATGAACGCAGCCCCCTGAGCAATGGGGAGTCAGTACGGATAATGTACCGAGTATGTAAGGCATAAGAACAACATATATACAACAGAATCATAGATAAGATCTGAACTCATAACTGAAATGACTGACTGCATGTACTTGTATGAACTAGTATCTTCCTAAATCTGCGTAACTGACAATGCCTCTGTGGGCACATAATATGCATGCTCATACCTATCAATGATGGGCGTGTATCTATATGAGTGCGTATATAATGCCTGATATGCGAGAGTATATAATTCCTGACGTATATGCGTATATAACGCCTATAGGCCCCTATGGCATATCATCGTATCATATTGGCTCCTCTGTGGCCATAATCAATATTATCATCATAGTAGTAATGCGTATATAATGCCTATATCTATCCTTATACTTTACATATATCTAATATTCACGTATATAACGCCTTCTAGTAACGGGTCAATGTACATAAATATATAATGAATGTAATGCATGACTAAACTGTATGCACAGAATTGGCTGCATAAGACTGGACCCATGAACAGAAGGATTACTCATAAATGGGATACATGAACATCAAAGACTGAAGTACTTCTAATGCTTGTAAGAGTAGAGTAATATGGAAGCTCGCTTACTCGCTTGTTGGATCACATCATAGGATCATGCCAAAAGATAGAAAGAAATGGCTTTAACGTACCTTGAAGTATACTCAATCATCCAACTTATACCTCTCGAACTTGCAAGTCTACAGTTAAGATAACATAGGGCTTAATTAGACTATTTACTTCACTTACTAACCTCCTTTAGATGCATATAGAGCTTAACAATTTGTAGACAATATTTTCCTTATAAGCTTACAACTCTCCAACTTCCCATTCGATCCCACATGAACTACAATACTCACATCAACAATGACAACACATATGTATATCAAAATATATTCAAATCCATCCAATCGTCTCCTAAAATAACCCTAAGTCACTATCTTGTCTTTCATCAACTTACTACTTCCACAACTATCCCCTCTTTACTTAGAGTCACTAAAACTCTTGATACTCAACTTAAATATAAGGGTAGAAATCATTTACATACCTTGAGGGGTCAAGAATCCCAAGAATCACTTCAACTTCAACTCCCTAAACTTCACAACCTTGAAAAAACCCTAGAAGCAACCTTCTTCTTCACTATCTCGGGTTTACGGGGTCCGAGTCTTGTCAAATCTTCACTAATATGATGAATTTTTTTGGAGATAATATCTTAGGGTTTTTCTGATTTGGAAAGGAGTAAAATATGAAATAAGGTCGTGAACTACCTATTTATACTTGGAAGCCAAAAAGGCTACAGGGGTTCAATTCGACGAGCGAGTCGACGGCCTGTCGATGTGTTGACGGTACATCGACTTGCTCCGTCGACCTACGCCTGCAGATGTAAGGCTGCGGGACCCTATCGATGCTGCACATCGATGGTGACTAGTGTCCTGCAGATTTTTCTGATTCTTCGATTCCATTCGTTCAACTTCTAACTCTATAAAATGCCAGAAATATCTGCTGGTACCCTCGTACATGGGATAAGACATTTTCTACCTCCAAAATCGAGCTCGGGTCTCTATTCCAAGGGCATACCCGACTGTGAAACCATAGGTTCTACTACTACAAACATGAGGGGTGTAACATGTAGCCCCTTGACTTATTGACTTAGTCTTCCTTGAGACCCTACTCTATCTCAATAGCCGCTTGAAGGGTTTCTTCAATGCTCCCATAGTTGTGGAGTCTCTTTTGGGAGACAATGTCACCATTTAGTCCGGCTCGGAACGGAGTCATAGCACTCAAATCATCCTCTTCATAGTATTCTTCCACACTTCTTTTGTTTTGCCTTCAGGTATACACCTTCTTGAGTTGTTCTTTCTTGTAGCATTCGATGACATACTTATGCCTCATGGCGTCCTTCAACTCATCCCAAGAAGGTGTGGGAGGAAGCTGTCACGACCCAGCCACGTGGGCCATGACTAGTGCCCGAGCTGGACACCCATATGTACCTGTTAGACATAATCAGACTGACACTAAAGATAACATGGGGTTCGACATAGACCCAAAGGTTCTGAACGTCACATATCAAGATAATTTGTCCCCTGCAGAGTCTCAACCAATCACAACGAAATCAAATACGCAAGCCGACGAGGCTGCCACTATATATCATCATAATACGCAAGCCGACAAGGCTGCCACTACATGTCAATATACTACGCAAGCCGACAAGGTTGCCACTACGTATCGATAACATATGCAAGCCGGCAAGGCTGCCATAACAAACTGAAACATCCACAACAACTATATAGACACAGCTGATCATAATCTATATACAACCCACACACAGGTCTATGATGGGACAGGGCCCCGTCGTACGCCTGGACAACCATATATATATAAATACATCAGAAGATTTGTGCCAAAAGTGTAGGCTCCGGAACAACGGAGCTCTCCAAAACAGATGACTGGAAACCCTAAGCTGAGGGATCACCGAATCGAGCGTCTGTACCTGCGGGCATGAAACACAGCCCCCCACCCCCCTCGAAGAAAGGGGGTCAGTACGGAATATGTACTGAGTATATAAAGCATAACAACATCAAGTACAGATGAATCATGAAAACCAGTCTCAGTAATTGAATGCATCTGTGGCTAACATCTGAGAATATCTGCGTAACTCTATCTGACTGAAACTGACTCTACAGCGTATGATAGGCATATATTATAATATAACTGATAGTGCTGTGGAACGTACAACCCGATCCATATATAATATAATAGTGCCGAGGAACGTACAGCCCGATCCATAAATATAATAGTTAGTGCCGAGGAACGTACGGCCCGATCCATAAATATAATATGTTAGTGCCAAGGAACGTACGACCTGATCCATAATTATAATATGTTAGTGCCGAGGAACGTACGGCCTGATCCATAAATATAATATGTTAGTGTCGAGGAACGTACGGCCCGATCCATAAATATAATATATATAAATGCATGAAAAACTCGGGAAAGGATACTCTGAACCACTCTGGTGACATAAGAAGCTAATGTGAAAAGTCTTTGGGAGTTATGGACATAAAACATAAGAGGCCAACGATACAAACATCTCTACACTCTCTAAGAATAAAGTCTTTAGGACTCGCTTGCTCACTGTGTTCGTTCATATGATAAGGATCATGCCAAAAAGAAAGAAAGGATAACTTTACATACCTGTTAATGGTTAATCGTAATCACGTTCGCTTCGTCGCCCCTTTAGCCTAAATTTTCTCGGAGGAATTTCTACACTTAATTGCTCCAATTTCACAATTTCTTCTTCCTCAATTCAATATCCAATGTTGCTATCACCTCCTTGAACTTGTAAATTACTTGGGATTTGATCAAATTAAGCAACAAAGCAATTTTTGCTCCATTACCATGGCTGGCCGAGAGCTCCTCCTTTTTCTCAACTCCATCTCTCTCTTAATTCAATTGAAATTAGAAATTTAGGATCAATGAGTCATGTTTTATGGTTTATATATGCATCCCCTCTACTCTACACGTGCCCACCTAATAAATCATCCACTATATATTTGTTGATCTATTATTTTTTTTAATTAAAAACGGGTGGGGCCCACAAGATATAATTAACTTAATTAATTTTAATTAATCACTAATCCCTACTTAATAATCTAATCATAACTAATTAGTCCCTAATCTCCAATAATATTTCTACACTAAATAAAATTTATAAACAATTTGCGTACTAATTAAAATTGAAAATTAAAAGTTCCTATTTCATATCCGAAAATAATCCCGTCTTTAACTTAAGTCGATTAGCTTGCGAATAACTCGACGTATAAAAATACAGGATATAACATCCTTCCCCCCTTTAGAATATTCGTCCTCGAATGTTAAATTGGTCCTATGGTCCTATAAAGTCTTATAAAAATTTGGGGGAAGTCTCCCTTATCGCTACAACATATAGTTTCATCTATTAATCAATATAACCAAGTGAGGAGTTTAAGTTACCTGTAGGTGTAGAGAACAAGTAAGGATACTTATTCTTCATCTTCTCTTCGGCTTCCCAGGTCATCTTTTCTCTATTGTTGTTTCGCCATAATACTTTGACGGAAGCCACATCCTTGGTACGCAATCTCCTGACCTGCCGATAAAGTATGGCTATAGGTTGCTCCTCATAGGAAAACTCCTCCGTCACCTTGAAATCATCCACGGGAAATACTCTAGAAGAGTCGCCTATACATTTGCGAAGCATTGACACGTGAAAGACTGGGTGTATTGCTCCCAAATCAGACGGTAGGTCCAACTCATAGGCAACCTTGCCTATCCTACGAATAATCTGATAAGGCCCAATGTACCTCTGGCTTAGCTTCCCTTTCTTGCCGAATCTCATGACACCCTTCATGGGTGACACCTTCAAGAACACCCAATCACCAACATGAAATTCTAAGTATCGGCGTCGATTATCTGCATATAATTTCTGTCGACTCTGAGCTGCCAGTAACCTCTCCTGAATAAGCTTCACTTTATCAACAGCCTGCTGAACGATGTCTGGGCCTATTAATTTAGTCTCACCAACATTAAACCAGCCAATAGGTGACCTGCACTTCCTCCCATACAAGGCCTCATACGGTGCCATCTGAATACTCGAATGGTAGCTATTATTATAAGAAAACTCGATAAGTGGCAAATGATCGTCCCAGCTACCTTTAAAATCAATAATACAGGTGTCACGACCCAGCTAGGGGCTGTGACGAGTGCCCGGGGCTAACCACCGAGCACCGCTCGTGCCATCACTTATTAAGCTTATTTAGCAGACATTTATCCGATTCTTGCTTAATATATAATAAAATCCATTTTCATTTAGAAACAAAATGCTTTTATACATACGAGCCCTTAGGCTAGCAAAATAACACACACACACACACACACACACACACACACACACACACACACACACACACATATATATATATATATATATATATATATATATATATATATATATATATATATATATATATACATAATGACCATGCCATGAAACCACACGACCCACGTCGAGTATCTACGAGCCTCTAAGAGATGACGCCTACAACTGTACACAAAAGAATCATCATAGGCACCTCCGGGATAATGGAGGGCTTCCAATCAGCTAGCAGCCTCTAAGGATCTAGAGCGAAATCTCCTCCCTATCTACCTGTGGGCATGAACACAGCGTCCATAAAAAAAAGACGTCAGTACGAATATTGTACTGAGTATGTAAGGCAGGAATGAAATAAACAAACATAATCGAAAGATCGTGAGTCATGGGACAAAGATATAACCTGCACACATGTCATAGGCCATCATATTACTATCATATTTCACAGTTTACACAATCATAGTACCCATGTTATCACATCCCATACATCATCACGTACGTCATTATATACCTCATCACATCTGTTATATCCCGTATTTTGTACATTCGGATATTTCAAGGTAATTGTGGTAAGTTAAGGGCAAGGCGGTAGTTTTGATCTTGTTTAACACACAAGTTGTTTATGAAATTTTTTGACATGGAAATATTAAGAAAGGTTAGGGGCAAAAAGAAAAATTCCCAAGTTGGCTCATGGAAATGTTAAGGAAAGTTTGGGGTTAAAAGTGAATTTTTGGAAACTTTTAATTCATGAAATAAATGGGCCAAGTGGCCATGTAATGTGGTATGGGCCATGGCCCACATGAATGCATAATATAAGATGGTAAAAGATGACTTATTGATCACACTTTTCATCTTTATCCCTTAGAGAATTCAAGAACCTTGGAGAAAAAAACACAAGGGCCATTTCGGCCATGGCATACCAAACAAGCCTTGGAAAAATCTTGATCAAAAAATATTTTCTTCTAGTAATTCAACCAAGTGGAACGTCCCTAACAACATGGAGTAATTGTTTGAGTAAGCAAAACATTCGTGGGCAAGTTGTGGACTCTAGCCGAGAAAGAAGATGAGTGGGAAGAGGTATGTGTTCAATCTTCTTTTTCATATGTTATGAATGTTTTGTACATGTTGTAGTGTGTGGAAATGGATGAAAACCATGAAAATTGTGTGTTGGGGTGGTGGCCGAATATAGGCTACCTTGTATGGCAAGAATGAATTAATTCTATCTAGTATTTTGGTTGTTGTCGTCATGGATTCTATGATGAAAATGAGAGTTTAATGATTCAAATTGAAGTTGACATTGTTGTGGGCTGTTTTGGAAGCCAAAGGGGATGAATGTAGTCTCTTGTATTTATGGAAAGTAATGTTGTTAGTGTGTGAATTATTGGTATAGTTCATGAATTTGGAAGGAAAGAAAATATGTTGTTATTGTTCTTATTGAATTTGGAAGGTTTCGGGTGAAGTGGTATGTTGGTTGAATTGTTTGAAGTGTTCTTGAATCATATTAGAATGATTTCGGATTAAACTTGAATGTGAAATCATGGATGTTAGTTTGACTATGTGCGGTTGAATTGAATATAAATGAAATGTCGTCGAATTGTGTAGAAAGGATTGCTAGTGTTAGAATGCATTTGAATTAATTGTTGAAGTTGGAGATATGATTGTTGGTATCGTTGTTGATAATTTGGCCGAGTTGAATTCTCGGATTGTTGTTGATAAATTGGCCGAGTTAGATTCTCGGGGATGGTGTATTTACAGGGGAAATGCTGTCGAAATTTCGGCAGATTATAAGTGAATTCATTTGAAGGACTAAGACAAGTATATGATGATGAATCTAATGATTATGTAAATCTTCTTGAATGTAGACTAGCGATAGCGATCTTGGACAAACAAACGTAGCTAATAGGACGTGGAACAGATATGTAAAGCTTACCTTTTCTTTCTTTTGGCATGTCCTAGAGCTAAGTAAGCTATGATACTTATCTTGGGGTAACTCTATTCTCGATTCCGAGCTTGTTAATGATTATTATTCACTTCTTGATGTGAGTATACTTAGTATAGCCGAGCTTATTGTATGATTGAATAACAAGAAAAGTCTAAACAGTTCTGTAAGTAGTAATGTCCCTAACTTTCGTAGACGGTCTCGGATTGCTAGAAAATGGTTGTAGATGTTTCTATAATGGATAACGTTCATAAATTTCATAAGCGAACTCGGATTATTTTAGAAACGTTCATGGGGGGTTCTATGATGAATGAAGTCCATAACGATATTTGAAAGGTTCTGTACTTCAAACGCTCATGACTTTCTTATACTAAGTCGGATTGACCCGAAACTTGTTTCTGAGTCTTCAGGCGTCGGTAAGTATACTTATACATCGAGTCTTAAAAGTTGATTTATACGCATTTAGTTTCCCACTACTCTATTCGTGCTTATGGTTATTAACTTTCTTATACTAACTCAGATTTACTTGAAACGTGTTTGTGGTTTACTAATGATTTCAAGAAAATTTGTTTTGTACTAAAGGAAGCATAAAGTTGATTTTCAAAACCACTCTGAAGGGGGTGCGAGATTTCCAAGCCTAAGCTACTTGATGATTTCATGATGTGACTAAGTGTGCTATATAGTATATGGCCTCAGCTTATTCTTGAGTGTGCTATATAGTATATGGCCTCAGCTTATGCTTGAGTGTGCTATGGCCTCAGCTTATGCCTGAGTGTGCTATGGCCTCAGCTTATGCCTGAGTGTGCTATGGCCTCAGCTTATCTCTGAGTGTACTATTTTCAAAACCACTCCGAAAGGGGTGCGGAGTTTTACTAATTCATTTCATTTACGACTTATGTTTACTTTCCATTGTCATTATTATTAATGCCAGAAGTGGCATGCCCGAAAGGGCCAGGACTACTATTATTATGTCGCGAGAGGCATGCTCGAAGGGGCCAGGATTAGTATTATTATGTCGCAAGGGGCATGCCCGAAGGGGCCAGGACTACTATTATTATGTCGCGAGCGGCATGCCCGAAGGGGCCAGGATTAGTATTATTATGTCGCAAGTGGCATGCCCGAAGGGGCCACCATTATCATTATTATGCCGGAAGCGGCTACCCGAAGGGGCCATTATCATTATTAAGCCGGAAGCGGCTGCCCGAAGGGGCCATTATCATTATTATGCCGGAAGCGGCATGCCCGAAGGGGCCATTATTGCTACGCCGGAAGCGGCCGTCCGAAGGGACTATTTGGTTAGCATGTCGGAAGCGACACGTGTGTTAGATTTCATCATTTGCTTAAAGAATGTGTGTTCGCTTGCATTATTTACTTAAGGATTGTTTGAGACCTCGTGTATACATTTATGCTTTTTCCAGCGAAGGCTGCAAGTATTGAGTTTGATTGTGATTTCTTCTCTCCTAAATTAAGCTATGGTTACGATTTGTTACCTCTTTACATATTCAGTACATATTCCGTACTGACCCCCTTTCTTCAGGGGGCTACGTTTCATGCCACGCAGGTGTATATAGATAAGTGGAAGGCATTGGCTATAGGATGTTCCCAGGCTACTAGCTGAATTGGCGAGCTCCATCTCAGTTCGGAGTGTTGCCGGGTCAAAGTACTTATGTCATGATATTTTGTATATGTTAGAGACTTTGCAGATAGTGTCCTGTGGATAGGGCGTCGAGAAGTGTGAATCATTTGTAGATGTTAAAAGAGTATGTATTTTCAGGCGATTTCAGTTGGTAAAAGTACGTAATTGATTGAAAGTTTTTCATAATCTGTATAAAGATAATGACCTCTATTTGGAAAAGTCTCATGTTTTTAAAAGTTTTTCAAATGACAGGTTTTGGTAAAGCGAATGTGTAACGGTTCGCTCGACTCTGAAGAGAGTCGGGTGCCCATTATGCCCTATCAAGATGAGGGTGTGACAACATCATAATCTGTATCGTTACCCGCGTCCGGGTAACCCTCATATGCCGCCCACTAGTGGTGATCATGCCCGGCCCTCTCGGCTCGGTGTAAACATCGCAGCCCGCATTAGCGGTTACATGCCCGACCATATAGGCGCGGTGGAATCATACGCAGCCCGCATTAGCGGTGACATTCCCGGCCATATAGGCGCGGTGGAATCATATCATCATAACATCAATCATAACACATCATTATTATATATCTCAAGCCATGGCATCATGTTATCATTTCTTAGTGTTCCATGTATCCCATAGTGTTACAAGCTAGCATTACTTATCATCTTATTGTCATATCATACATTAGCATCAAGAGCATCCATCAGGCTTTAAGACAACCATACTATGTCGGGGTGACGTAAGGTCGTGAACCCTCGATTGTATTATGGACATTTATGAGTATCATGCCTCGCCTTGAAGGGAATAAAACATAAGGCGAGTGTTTACAGTAATAACATCATTAGCATTGTAGGAACAACATGCCACAATTTCTTGAATCTCTATACTCTAGCTCATTGTCATCACTATCATGTTCATAGAGGATTTAATATATGGAAGGGCTCTTAAGCTTCATCTTACAGAAGGATTTATGAAAAGCTTGAAGGATTCATGCCTTTTGAAAGAAGAGTTAAGCCTCACATACCTTTGTTGTTTAAGAAATTTAGCGTTTGCTTATTCTCCTTCAACGTCACGCCTCTACCTTCAAGAAGAGGATTCACACTAACATTAGTCAATTAGCCATAAGAACGCATTACTATTTCTAGAGAAAATTGGGCAGCACTTCCTTTATTTATTCTACTTTTCCCATGGTCTATATCAACTCCCTAACGTTCACAACAACATCCACAATAGTACAATCAACAACCATCATTTATATACGTTTATCACATTCCACCATTTTCCTCCAATTTTCCCACATTTATTCTTATAACTCATTTTTGTGTTTTCGCACATTTAATACTTGTTTCACGATATAGACATCATTTATAACGTATTCATAATCACAACACACCATCATTCATGATTCAATGCCACTATCATTCAATGGTGACACTATTCACCCATTCAAGACCCATTTCCCATGTCTTTCTATAATTCAAGCTTCTCAGTCTTCTAATACCTTAAACAACATGATAAAGTCATGGAACTTACCTTAGATGATAGTTGACCAAGTCGTGAGTTGAAATGCTTCACTTGCACAAAACCCTAGTTCCACCCTTTATGGAATTTCTTGACTTAAATGATCCTTTGATGTGTTTCTTACTCTTGGTTGTGGTGGATTGATGAAGTTAATCTTAATTCTTCACTTGAGTTCTTGGTTTGGAAGAGTTGGGAAGGTTCTAGAGAGATGTTGGGTCATGGAGAGAGAAGGGGAAATAATTAAAAGGAACTTGGATCGTTATTTTATAAATACAAAATCTGTCCCGATGCCATTATACGGTCCATTATACGGTCCGTATAAATTTATACGGTCCGTATAATTGACCGTAAAACTGCTCCAGTGGTCACCCTTCTCTGTGTCAACTTGACGGTTCATTTTACGGGCCGTATAATTTTATAGTATAATCTACCGTAAAACCCACCTTTCCTCGACTTCATTTTGTGACACTTCTACGGTTCATTATACGACCGTAAAACAATTATACGGTCCGTATATGTCATGACCCAGCTAGGGACCGCGACGGGTACCCGGAGCAATTATCGAGCACCGCTTATTCTACTGCTTGTCTCGCTCATTTAATACTCTTTTATCAATTTTACATACCAATTGTAGGAAAATCATATTTAATCTAATATAAATACTTTATATACATTTTCCCCTGGGCCATCAAAATAACATACATACATATGAAAACATCTTGTGAGACCATCTAACCCACACTGCGTATCTACGAGCCTCTACTAACATAATGAATACATGGACGGAACAAGACTCCGTCATGCCCAAAATATGCATGTATGAATGTACATCAAAAGAATAGTCATAAGCACCTCCGAACAATGGAGTGCTATCTATCACCTGACAACTACTGAGGACCTGGGACAAGCTCTCCTCCCTGTCTACCTGTGGGCATGAACACAGCGTCCGAAGAAAGGACGTTAGTACGAATATTGTACCGAATATGAGAGGCATACATAATGAAAGGAAACATCAATAATATGAGGATAACATCAACATGAGACATCTGGATCTGACTGATAATCATAAATGAAGTAATGCATGCTATCTTACTCATACTCATCATCATGACATGTATGCATCATATGCAAGCTGCCCGTCCATGCCGGAACGGTGTGATAATCAATAATATTAGCCCGCATCCAGGCCTCCCGCGTCCGGGGTACCATCTCATGCCGCCCACTAGTGGTGTCTGCCCACGCCCGTAGGTCGTGGTGTATCCGTATCGCCGCCCGCCGAAGCGGTGTCTGCCCGGCCAACTAGGCCCGGTGTGAATGCAATCATGACATGCTTAATGTAAGTACTCATAGTAATATGCTTATCATAAAATACTTATCTTATCATAATGCGTATATATGACTCATGATCAACTTTACTCTATCGGGGTAACGTAAGGTCGTGATCCCCCGATTACATTATGAAACCATCATGGACATTCTGACTCACCTTGAAAGGACTAGTACATAAGGTGAGTGTAGGCAAGGAATAACATCATCATCATTCTAGTGTCATCATATCGTATAACTTATCTCATATAGACATTCATAGGTATAAGCTTTTAACTTCTTAGAATGCAAGAACTCATGAAAGGAATAGGGATTTAAGTTAAAAGATTCATGCCATTAGAAAGAAGGACTAGCCTCACATACCTTGGTCGTTTAGCTAAGATATCACTCACTTGTTCTCCGTCGATATCACGTCGTTACCTTCATAAGAGAATTCGTATCAACATTAGTAACTGACTATAAGAACGCGTCGCTAATTCTAGGAGAAGTCGGACAACGCTTCCTTCGCTCATACCACTTTTCTCATGTTTTACATTAACTCCCAACATTCATAATATTACTCGCAATATCATAATCGACAATCGTCATTTACGTATATTTGGAAAAATCCACCATTTTCCTACAATTTTCCCTTATTTCTACTTCTATCTCGTCCTTGCGTTTTCATGCGTTTAAATGCTTGTTTCATGATATAAACATCATTTATAACATATTAGTACTCACCACACTTCAATATTCATAGTTCAATTCCACTATCATTCACTTATGTCACTATTCACTCAATAATGACCCATTTCTATGTTCTTCTACATTTCAAGTGTCTAAGCTTTCCAATACTTCAAACAACATGGAACAATCATGAAACTTACCTTGGATGATGGTTGAACAATCCTTAAGTTGAAATACTTCAATTAACCAAAACCCTAGTTCCACCTTCTTGGGAATTTCTTGACTTAGAAGATCCTTTGATGTGTTCTTACACTTATTTTCATGAATTTGGTGTTGATAATCTTAGGTTTCCTTGGATTTTCTTGCTATTCTTAGAGTTGAAGTGTTGAAGAACACTCTAGAGTTTTCTTGAAGTGTTGGATGAAAAATGACGTGAAATGGGCTTAAGTTCCCTTTTAATAATTCAAAATCTGGTCTTTAATGAAAATTTGTCGGGATGAACAGTGGTCGTAAACCACCATATATGGACCGTATTTTGATTTACGGTCTGTCTACTGTGGTCGTATTTAACCATTTCAAAGACAGAAAGTTTTGGCTGATGGACATGGTAGTTTACGACCTGGTTTACAGACCGTGAACCAGTTTACGGGCCGTAAACTGGGTCGTATTTAACCATATCATCACTAGGCAGAACTTGAGATTTTTGGCCAGCTGAAGGACGATTGCACTATACGGTCCGTAAATCACTTTACGGGCCGTATAGTGCCATATACGACCACTGGACAGAAAATTTTCCGCGACTTTCTTATTTTCCAAAAATTCTTAATTAGCCATTCCCGACTTAATAAAACATCATTCACTCAACTTTTCATCATTCCACTAATCATACAAGTACGGAGAAATTTCCGAGGTGTAACAGTATAATCGACCGTATAATCCACCAGTTAATTGAATCTTATTTTTGCTACTTCGTTAAATCTCCGATCCTTATGGAACCTTCTTAACAATTATTTAACACTTCGATACCAATCTAAGGGACGTTATCACTCGTCAAAACACCATATACGTCATACCTCTCATTGGCCTAATCACTGCACGCTAGCTGGGGAATTTCCAAGGTGTAACAATAGGCCCGTAACATATCTTGTAGTGTCTGAATAGTACGCTCGGCCTGTCCGTCAGTCTGAGGGTGGAATGCTGTGCTAAGACTTACTTGTGTTCCCAATCCTTCCTGGAAGGATCTCCAGAAGTTAGCTGCAAACTGAGCTCCTCTGTCGGAGATAATAGCTGTGGGAACCCTGTGAAGTCTCACTATCTCCTTGAGGTATAATCTAGCATAGTCCTCAGCTGAATAAGTAGTCCTGACTGGCAGAAAATGGGTTGATTTTGTCAGCCTATCCACGATAACCCAAATAGAGTCATATCTTCACGGAGTGTGAGGTAAACCTGTAACGAAGTCCATATTAATTACCTCCCATTTCCAAGTTGGGATCTCTATCTCCTGTAATAATCCACCGGGCTTCTGATGCTCGACCTTAACCTGTTGACAATTTGGGCATTTAGCAACAAACTCCGCTATATATTTTTTTTCATGCCATCCCACCAATACAAACATTTGAGGTCATGATACATCTTCGTTGACCCTGGATGAACAGAATAACGGGCATAGTGTGCCTCTCCCATAACCTATCGCCGTAACCTTGCAACCTCAGGTACATATAATCTGCCTCTGTATCGTAGCACTCCGTCAGGTGCAACTTCGAATGGAGTCTCCTCCTTTTGAAGAGCTGCATCTCTATAATGTACAAGAACAGGGTCCTCGTACTGGTGTCTCTTTACCTCTTCAATGATAGAGGATTCAGCAACTCCTCGAACAGAAACTCCGCCATCATCAGAATCAGCAAAACGGACTCCAAGATTAGCAAACTGGCAAACCTCATGGACTATTTCCTTCCGTTCTGGCTGTACATCTGCCAAGCTGCCCATAGATTTACGGCTGAGTGCATCTGCTACAATATTTGCTTTCCCTGGGTGGTATAGAATGTCAGCATCATAGTCCTTCAGTAACTCTAGCCACCCCCTCTGCTGCAAATTTAGCTCCTTCTGCTTAAAAATATATTGGAGACTCTTATGATCCGTATAAGTATCAACATGCATGCCGTATAAATAATGTCTTCATATCTTCAAGGCATGAATTACTGCTGCTAACTCTAGATCATGAGTGGGATAATTCTTTCGTACTTTCTGAGTTGCCGGGAGGCATAGGATATAACTCTGCCATGCTGCATCAATACACAACCTAGCCCAACGCCTGAGGCATCACAATAAATAACATAACCATCTGGCCCCTCAGGAAGTGTTAGAACTGGAGCCGTAGTCAACTTATCCTTTAGTAATTGGAAGCTTCGCTCACAAGCATCGGTCCACTGGAACTTAGCCGCCTTCTGTGTTAGCCTTGTTAAAGGCACTGAAATCGAGGCAAATGTCTCTACGAACCTCCTGTAATACCCTGCTAGCCCCAGAAAACTACACACCTCGATAGGCGTCGTAGGTCTAGGCCAAGTCTTCACCGCCTCAATCTTCTGTGAGTCTACCCAAATGCCATCAGCTCCAATAATATGCCCCAAGAGTGCTACTGAAGTCAGCCAGAATTCACTCTTAGAAAACTTAGCATACAGCTTATGGTGCTGGAGCACTTGAAGTACCGCTCTCAGATGGTCCGCATGCTCCTCGTGTGATCGTGAGTAGACCAGAATATCATCGATAAACACAATCACAAACATATCTAGGAACGGCTTGAATATTCGGTTCATCAAATCCGTAAATACTGCTGGAGCATTGGTCAGCCCAAAAGACATCACTCTAAATTCATAATGCCCGTATCGGGTCCTGAATGCAGTCTTCGGAATATCTGCCTCCTTTACCCTCACCTGGTGATAACCGGACCGCAAGTTTATCTTCGAGAAACACTTAGCACCCTGCAACTGGTCAAATAGATCATCAATTCTAGGGAGGGGATATCTATTCTTTATCGTCACTTTATTCAGCTGCCTATAATCGATACACATCCGCAGCGACCCATCTTTCTTTCTCACAAATAGTACCGGTGCTCCCCAAGGTGATGTACTGGGCCTGATGAAGCCCTTTTCTAATAAATCTCTCAGTTGCTCCTTCAACTCTTTCAGTTCTGCGGGTGCCATCCTATAAGGAGGAATAGATATGGGTTGAGTATCTGGCAGCGCATCTATAATAAACTCTATCTCCCGCTCAGGAGGAAGGCCTGGAAGTTCATCTGGGAATACATCCGGGAATTCGCTAACTATCGGCACTGACTGAAGAGTCGGCGCCTCTGCCTTCAGGTCATGCACCCGAACCAGAAGATAAATATACCCCTTTCTAACCATCTTCTTTGCCTTGAGGTATGAAATAAACTTACCCCTCGGTGATGCTGTATTTCCCATCCACTCTATAATTGGCTCTCATGGGAATTGAAAGCGAACTACCTTTTCTCTACAATCAACGTTGGCATAACAAGAAGCTAGCCAATCCATACCCATAATAACATCAAACTCAGTCATATCTAACTCTATCAGATCTGCCTTGGTTCAACGACTATATATAATCACCGAACAATCTCTATATACTTGCCTTGCTATAACAGAATCTCCTACCGGTGTAGCTACCTCAAATGGTTCTATCAATTCAAGTTTTATCCCAATTCTACTAGCAACAAAGGGGGAAATATACGATAATGTGGAGTCTGGGTCTATCAATGCATATACGTCTCGAGAGAAAATCGATAGTATACCTGTAACCACATTTGGTGATGCCTCCTGATCCTGTCTACTAGCCAAAGCATATATACGGTTCGAAGGGCCGCTAGAACTGGAAGCTCCGCCACGACCCCTACCACGGCCTGCTGGTGTCTAGATACCCTGCCCCATAGGGTGCATAGCCACAGAAGAAGATGAACCAGAAACCGACCCAGTAGGCTGAGCCGTACTACCTGAACCGCCCCTATACGGACACTCTCTCATAATATAGCCTTGACGGCCGCAAGAAAAACAAGCACCTGCAGCACGATGACATTCCCCAGGATGATGCCTACAACACCGAGAACACCGAGGCAAAGGTGGCCTCGACTGACTCAACCCCCTGCTCCACTGCGAACCCGAAGTCCTGGAGCTCTGACCGGCTCCTGAATACCCCGTACTATTAAACCTTCTACCTGTGAACTGTGGGGGTGCACTCTGTGCAGGCTGGGAAGGATATCTGATATGCTGCTGAGGCTATCTGCCTTGAAACTCACCCGGATAACCAGCCGATCTAGCTATCTTATGCTGACCCCTGTCATGATCTCTATCTGGCTGGCGTCCTCTGTGTCGATCCTCTACCCCCTGCGCATATGCCTGTACCCAAGCAATATCCATACCTGGCTGAAGAGCCACTGCTATACAACCATCAATCAAATAACGATCCTGTTATATCCCGCATTTTTCGCATTCGGATAATTTAAGGTAATTGCGGGAGATTAAGAGCAAGATTATAATTTTGATCTTATTTGGTGTACAAGTTGTTTATAAAATTTTTGAAGTGGGAGTATTAGGAAAGGTCAAGGGCAAAAAGGGGAAACTCGCAATATGACTCGTGGAAATATGGAGAAAGACGAAGGGTAAATTTGGAAGTTGGAAAAATGCTTCATGAATTACATAAACTAGCTAAATATAAGTGGGCTTGAAAGTAATAATCTTGGAAAAATTACAAGGCCCAACCGGCCATATAGGGTCCAAGCCCATAAGGAATATAACTTGGTCAATTTAAATAATGACCAAGTCACTTTATTCATCATAATCCATAGAAATTTCAAGAAGCTTCAAGAGAAGCAAGAACAAAGAAAGAAGGAGCCAAACCCTTAGGGCCTTTCGGCCAAGAGGAAAATCACCAAGAAAATTGATAAAATTTCCCCAAAAATTATTCCCTACCAAGCTAAGGATCCCTAACAAGGTGGAGTTGTTGTTGGAGCAAGAAAGGCTCAAAATCATTCAAGTTGCCAACTTGTAGTCAAGTGAGAAGTTGAAGAAGAAAGGTGAATTTCAATCTTGTTTTATGTGTTATACATGGTGTATATGTGTTGTAGTATGTTAAAATGAATGGAATTCATGAAGGAAATAAATATAGCATGTTGGCCGTGAGGTAGCATATATATATGTATGTGTAGGAATCATATTTCAATCATGTTGTCTAGTATTTGGTTGTGAATGATATGTAGGAAATTGAAGTTAAATGAGTTTGGAGGAATCGTAGTGTACATGCATGTTGGCCGTGGGTTGTGAGTTAATAGGGAAGAGAATGAGTCAATTTTATGTAGTGTTTTGGTTGTGGTTATGTTGCGGATTCTATGTGGCTAATAAATGCATAATAATCTTGTGAAGTTGTAGTAGGTGGAGACTTGTTATAGAAGTCATGCAAATTGAATGTAAGGTTCTGGCATGCATGAAAAATAATGTGGTTAGTATGATGTGGTTGAGATATGAATTATTATGTTTATTGAAGTCGGAAGATTTTGAAGAAAGTGGTAAATTGAGATCATGTGTATTGAATGAAATGTGTGAATCGCTAGTATAGTTGTTGAATTATGTTGATAGTTTGGCCGGGTTTGAATTCCCGGGTTGTGTTTGATGAGAATTTGACCAAATTGAATGTTGAGGATGGTATATTTACAGAGGAAATGCTGCCGAAATTTCGGTAGCAAAGTGCTTCCTTAAGATTTTAACTCTAAGTCTTCTAATGAGAGTTTTGGTAAAAATGACCAATTTGCAGATTTTGACGAAATTGTGACGTGAATTTGGAATAGCAAAAGGAGCGGAAGGAGGTATGTAAGGCTTCACCCTTCTTTCTAAGGCATGTCTTAGTTGTAATAAGTTGGGTACAAGCCTCGGGGACAACTCTGTTCCCCGGGATCCGCACCTAAAGTTTTCTCCTTTTTGTTCAATAGAATTGAACTAGAAAGTGTGCAAAATGATGGAAAGACCTCCTAAGCCCTAGAACTTGCATAAATGGAACCCGATTACCCTAAGACCCTCACAAGTAACGCTATGACACGTAACATACGTAAATCGTATACGCTACCTCATCCGGCCCGAGGTGGGCCCGTTACTCTCGGATTTTCCTGTAGTCGTGGTTGACTTACTTGAAGTAAATCCAAAGGGGACTTTTGATCCCAATCTCATTACTGAATGATAAGTACTATGAATACTCTAACGAGAATAGGCATAGATTATAATATAACTGATAGTGCTGTGGAACGTACAACCCGATCTATATATAATATAATAGTGCAGAGGAACGTACGGCCCGATCCATAAATATAATAGTTAGTGCCGAGGAACGTACGGCCCGATCCATAAATATGATATGTTAGTGCCGAGGAACGTACAGCCCAATCCATAAATATAATATGTTAGTGCCGAGGAACGTACGGCCCGATCCATAAATATAATATGTTAGTGCCGAGGAACGTACGACCCGATCCATAAATATAATATATACAAATGCATGAAAAACTCGGGAAAGGATACTCTGAACCCCTCTGGTAACATAAGAAGCTAATATGAAAAGTCTCTGGGAGTTATGGACATAAAACATAGGAGGTCAACGATACAAACATCTCTACACTCTCTAAGAATAGAGTCTTTGGAACTCGCTTGCTCACTGTGTTCATTCACATGATAAGGATCATGCAAAAAAGAAAGAAAGGATAACTTTACATACATGGTAAAGGTTAATCGTAATCACGTTCGCTTCGTCGCCCCTTTAGCCTAAATTTTCTCGGAGGAATTTCTACACTTAATTTCTCCAATTTCACAATTTCTTCTTCCTCAATTCAATATCCAATGTTGCTATCACCTCCTTGAACTTGTAAATTACTTGGGATTTGATCAAATTAAGCAACAAAGCAATCTTTGCTCCATCACCATGGCTGGCCGAGATCTCCTCCTTCTCTCAACTCCATCTCTCTCTTAATTCAATTGAAATTAGAAATTTAGGATCAAGGAGTCATGTTTTGTGGTTTATATATGCATCCCCTCTACACTACACGTGCCCACCTAATAAATCATCCACTATATATTTTGTTATACCCCGTATATTTATACGTCGAATTATTCGCAAGCAAATCGACTCAAGCTAAAGGTGGAATCATTTTCGGACACGAAATAGAAATCTTTAATTTTCAATTTTAAGTAGAATGTAAATTGTTTATAAATTTTATTTAGTGTAAAATTATTATTGGAGATTAGGAATTAATTAATTGTGATTAGATTATTAAGTGGGAATTAGTAATTAATTAAATTAATTAATATTAATTATAAAAGTGGGCCCCACCCGATTTGTATTTTTAAAAAAATGGGAAAAGTCATCCATTAGATGAAACCTAGGGGGGACACGTGTGGAACCTAGGGGGAGCATATAAATAGTATATTAATGACTCATGAATCATTTTTTTTCATCCATTTGAACAACTAAGAACAAAAAAAAAACTTAAGGAGCATTGTGAAGCTCTCGGCCAAGATGGTTGCTAGCCGAGCAATGGAGGATTAAGGGGGAGAAATTTATTCCTCAAAGTGTTGAAATTATTCAAGTGATTAGCAAGGTTAAGGAGCGAAGTGGATTGAGGTAAGATTTGATCTCTTTTTTATACACATTTTGGAGGCAATTTTAACTTGTATAAATTTGTAGATATATGATGAAAATAAGAAGTTGTAGATGTTGATGTTGAAATATAAATTGAGCCGTGTAAGGGGCTGCTCTAATTAGGCGTGGATGATTAATTTCAAGTCGCGTTATAGTTGTTGTTATCATGGATTATATGGTGAAAGGATTAGAAAGTTAAAGTTGAAACTGTGTTGGTCCGAACATATTGTTGTTTTTGTGGAATTGAAAGAATTGAAGATATGATTGTATCCATATGTTGTTGCTGGTATTTCTGTGTCAACAGGAGAGCAATTGGAAATTTTGGATAGGTGAATATATAGGGGAAGTGCTGCCGGATTTTCGCTAAATTTTTAGATAATAGAAAATCTTAAACGAGAATATATATAAGTTGAAATGTAGGTTCGATAAGAAATAGGCTATAGATTTGTAAACTAAATAATATAGTTACTAACGATAACGTTACCTATATATAAATAGGCTAAAAGAGCGACGAGGCGAAAAGGATACACAAATAGTCGCTGACAGGTATGTAGAGCCTATCCCTTCTTTCTTTTGGCATGTCCTAGACGTAAGTGATGAATGACATCAGCTTTGGGGTAATTCCATTCATAAGTTCCGAATATGATTCATGATTCTTATTCACTTCTTGATATTAGAGATTTAAAGTAGTAAGCTAATGCCCTCGAACTTTCTATATGTTGGATAGTATAATCGTATGTATAAGTTTCTATTCCTAAAGGCTCTATAATGACTAATATCCTTAACTTTCATAAGCTGTCTCGTATTGATTTGATACCTGTCTATGATCCCTGAGACTTTATTTGATATAGTCCATAATGATATTTAAAGAGCACTTAATATGGCTATTATCCTGATACTCGAGAGCTGATTAGTCTACTTATCTATTGAGTGTCACAAGATGATTTATGTGCATATGGTTACTTACTACTCTGCTCGTGCATACTGTTGTTACATCTTTCACCGAGTCCCGGGCCGGGTATGTTATCGTGCACAGTGTCACTGCATTTTTCACCGAGTCCCTTACTAAAGGGCCGGGTACGATATATGATGATATGACATATGATTATGGCACCGAGTCCCATGATGGGCCGGGGACGGTATACGTGTACACGACTTTATTCACTGAGTCCCTTACTAGGGGGCCGGGTACGATATATGTATATGATGATATGACTATGACACCGAGTCCCATAATGGGCCGGGTACGGTATATGATAATGATATGCATGATTTTGTTTCATAAGGCACAGGTACAGTGACTTCTTGATCATTATACTTATCTCCTGGAATCTCTACTTCAGTTATGATCTTTCTTATTGTATTTCATGCTTTATATACTCAGTACATATCTGGTACTGACCCCCCTTTCTTTGGGGGGCTGCATTTCATGCTTGCAGGTACAGACGCTCGCTTTGGTGACCCGCCAACTTAGGATCCCTATTCAGCTATCTTGGAGTGCTCCCTTGTTCCGGAGCCCAGATTTTTGGTACAGAACCTTTTGTTGTATATATGTGTTTTACCTATCTTGGAGTGCTCCCTTGTTCCGGAGCCCAGATTTTTGGTACAGAACCTTTTGTTGTATATATGTGTTTTGCCCAGGGGTACGGCGGGGCCCTGTCCCGTCATATGCTACTGTTGTTACTCTTAGAGGTCTGTAGACATGTGTGTGGGTTATATGTATATATGTTGTCCAACTGTGTTAGTATGGCTTATGTTTTGGGACGTTCCCACTCGTAGTGGCAGCCTCGTCGGCTTGCGTATATATATATATATATATATATATATATATATATATATATATATGTTTTGGGATGTTGTGTGTAGTGGCAGCCTTGTCGGCTTGCGTATATATATAGTTGGGACGTTCCCACATGCTATGACAGCCTTGTCGGCTTATATACTGTGTTATCTGTTGATAGCAGTGACTCCTCAGGAGACAGGTTGCCTGATATATATATATATATATATTTGTGCGACAGTTCTGAGACTATGTGTTGGTCCTATGGGTTCCATATTATGTTTGGTTGTGGATTGATCACACAGCTAGCAGGGGTGTATACGAGTGTCCGGTTCGGGCACTAGTCACGGCCTACGGGGTTGGGTCGTGACATATTTGTTGATCTATTATTATTTTTATTTTTTTAATTAAAAACGGGTGGGGCCCACAAGATATAATTAACTTTATTAATTTTAATTAATCACTAATCCCTACTTAATAATCTAATCATAACTAATTAGTCCCTAATCTCCAATAATATTTCTACACTAAATAAAATTTATAAACAATTTTTGTACTAATTAAAATTGAAAATTAAAAGTTCCTATTTCATATCCGAAATAATCCCGTCTTTAACTTAAGTCGATTAGCTTGCGAATAACTCGACGTATAAAAATACGGGATATAACAGAAGCCCAACAATTCTCCTTGCCTTCACTTGAGTTTCCCACAATGTGGAGGCGTACCCTTCGAATTGACCAATGGCATAAGACGCCTTTTTCACCTCGGACATGTCATTCACTAGTAAGATTCTATCACAATGCATCACCCAATCAAGAAACGTATCGGGATCACTTCCTTCTTTGATGGTTGGGAGAGTAACCTTGATAGAATTGAGACTCGTGTCTCGCCCTCCTCCATAACCATGGTTCCCATTCAAATCTCCATCGTCATCATAACCTCGATGGTCATGACCTTGGTACCCTTCACGAGCTTGGTACCTTCCTTGCCTACCCATGTGAGGGTTAGGACCATGCCTTTCACCCCTTCCTCGATAACCTCCTTGTGCTTGCCCTTGTTGCCTCCAACCTTGGTCACCATAACGTTCGTGCTCAAGTATAGCTTCTTCTATCTTATCCTCATTTGGTTGTTGGATTGGTTTTGGGGTGGCATTGGAACATTTGGGTATGGATCATTTGGGGGTGGATCGTTTGGATGTGGGTCATTTGGAGTTTGATCTTGTGGGGTTGGGTTGTTCTATTGGCCTATGGGCATGTTGTTTGGTGGGGTGAGAGTTGTGTTTTGAGGTGTGTTTTGGGGAGCGTTTTGGGGAGTGGGGTTATTTATATGATGAAAGGTGTCGGGTGACAATGTAAGTGAAGTGCTTTGAGTAGCTCCACTTGTGCCTCCTTGGTATTGTACTCGGGGCGAATAAGATACCTCCCTACTACCTCCTTCAATTGCTTCCACCCTACTTCCCAAGTTTTCTGTTCGACCATCCATATTCCCTACCTTGTCATTCAAGACTTGCAAGGCTCTCATTACATCAACTAGTGTGAGTTCCCCGGTGGGAACCTGTGTGTCACCCTCCGTAGCCATGGTACCTATTCAAGACACTTGACAAAAAAAGCAAACACGTTAGATTAGTAAAATCAACTCACAATCGCTCAAGTATGCTCACCTTTACTTCCCTCACAAATTGCTTCAGCCAAAGATTGTGTTCTTGTAATGTCGATTAGTCACAAGGAATCAAATTCTACTCTTGGTTGGAATAGATTCTTGTTAGACTAAGAAAGACGGACGACTCAATTCAATCTAATGGACTTGAATCAATAATTTAACAACGAGGCAAAAATAAACAAAAGCACGAAAGAAATGCGGACACAAGAACTAGTAAACACAAGTAGGAACAACTACTAAAATGGCTACTAGTTGAGCCCGGGTAGGTGATAACTTGAAAAATTGGAATGCTAAAATCGGGAAATATATAAAATTTTGGGCCCGGGTAGGTGATAACTTGAAAATGCGGTCTTGAAGCCCCAATTGATCCAAGGTATCAATTTGAAATAATGAAAATTTTAAAATTTCTATACTTTTTTTCTTTTTCTTTTTTTGCTCTCTACCAAAGGAATACGGACACAAAACCAACAACTAAGGATCAAGATTTTTTTTTGAGAAATGGAAGTGGGATGAAATGAAATTTGTACTTGAAAATGTACCTTGAATATACAGTTAAAGCTTGAAAAACTACGGTCCATATTTTATGTTATGGTCTGTATTTCGTGTTCGTATTTAGTGATGCTCCAAAACAAAATGTTCACCTTCGTACCTTGCCTTATAGGACCCACAAGATACGGGCCATTTCTTGTTTTATGGTCCGTATGGGTGACCATATTTAATGATGTATTTCTTAGGCAGAATGCTCCAATTGTTGGTCCTTTTATATGGTTGGGGAATACGGTCTGTATCTTGTTATATAGTCTATATTTGTGACCGTGTTTGTCACGCCTCAATTCTGGAGTGACGTGACCGGCACCCGAAGCCAAACCAGGCCCGAGCAAACCACTCTAAATCTGAAACTCTCGGAAGTGAACCCCAACTTAAACTGATAATGTTTAATCTGGAGATATATAAAAATACTGACCATCTCGTCTGAACTGGGCACACACCCAATATATATATATATATATATATATATATATATATATATAACTGAGCAAGCCGAGGAGGCTGCTTTATTCGTACAAAACCAACAGAATCCAACTAACATATACAAGTCGACAAGGCTATCACACTGACATACTATTTACAGGACTCATCTACAAGCCCCTAGGGAGATGTGTGACTGTATCATACAATTTGGAATAAAAAAGGAAAGACTCCAAAGGATCGGGCAACTCCGAACCGAAAGGGAGCTCACCAATCAGCTAATGTCAGATCCTGTCTACTGGGGAGGCCTATTAATCTGTTGATCTGTACCTGTAGCCATGGATGCAGTGCCTCCGACAAAAGGTATGTCAGTACAAAATAATGTACCGAGTACATAAGGCAATGATAACTGAAACTGAACTGAAACAATACAATCCGGAGGCCAAAGAATGCCCTGAATACCTCTCCAAACTTGTCTCATATGAAATGCAATATAATACCATTATATATATATATATCACTGACCAAGTGGCCAGGCAACTGTAAAACCTCACTGGCCAAGTAGCCAGGCAATATGTCTCACTGACCCGTTGGCCAGGCAATCTGTCTCACTGACCTGTAGTCCAGGCATATCTGTCTCACTGACCCGTAGGCTAGGCATATCTGTCTCACTGACCCGTAGGCCAGGCATAATAAAAATGTCTCACTGACCAAGTAGCCAGGCTAAAGAAAAATATATATGTATATCATGTGTATGCTGAAAACATTGATACTGTAACATATCACTTCTGTCTTTCTATAAACTCAAGGGCATAAGGAGGGGATGTGGCCCCTCAGAAAGAATAACACAACACTCAGAGACTAGACAACAATATGACAAGCTCTACTTTGACAAGTCTCGAATCATAAGGTTTATCACACTCTTACTATATATGGAAACATGCCAAGAAAAGAAGGAACAGCCTTAACATACCTTTTCGGTCTTCTATTACTTAATGTTTATTCTCCCGAGCTCATAAATCTACATTCAAGAGAAATCATACTACTATTAGACTTATCGTCATATGCCTATCTCAAGTCTTAAAATCTGCCAAAATTCAGGCAGCATCTCCCCTGTTTATATCCCTAGCCCGAAATCACAATACCAACAACTAACACAACAACAACACCAACGCCAATAACAACATCATCAATACCAAAGTATTCCATAAAACATCCCACACGATATTTATTCAATTTTCTCAACCAACAAATTTAGTATACGATCATTTAATAGTTCTACCTTTGTAAATATACCTAAATCAATATCAATAAAGGAAGATTCATACCTTACCTCCGCTAGAACTGCAATATCTTCACTTTCCAGCTTGAATTCTCGCTAAAATTCACCGCAACACGATATTATAATCGCAACTATACGCTGTTTGAACCTGTATTCGGAGATTATACTTAATTCGAGCTAAAATTTGATGTTGGGAAGTTGTGGGAAATTTTCAGAATATTTGGGGAATTTTCTGGTATGTTTGGATGAAGAAAAAGGGTGTGGGGGGGGGGGGGGGGGTAAGACCCCCTTATATAGAGTTCCAGAATCTTCCTGGACCGATTTAAAATTTGCTCAGCGCGATCGTGATGCCTCCTGGTGCGTTCGCGCAGGGTTAATTCCCTGCTCTGACATCCTATCTTGAAATGCTCATAACGTTTGATTTCGATGTCTGATTGACGCGCGGTTTATTGCGTTGGAAACTAGACTTCCTGAAATTCAATTTAGGCTTTTGCTTCTCCTCATATACTAAAAGATATTCCTTCTCCAAGTTAAACAAAAATTGTCCCCCATCTTTTCTCCAAAGTTCCAACGACTTAATTTCATTAATCCACTCGCCCTTCAATACTTCCCTAGCTTATTATATGAACTTAAACTCTCATAATCATAAAGTAGGCACGTATAATCTCATATATCCTAGAAGGTACTCCGGTATCCATGATTACACAGCTAAAACCAAACGAATCTTAACGTACCAAACTAAGAGGTGTAATAGTATTTAAAGATGTTGGCCAAGGAAAAATGCTCTCTTAGTGGTCCTCTTTATAGGATTTCCTTATACGGTCCGTATCCTAGGATACAGTTCGTATTTTAGGACCCTTTTAATGCTATAGTGAACTCATCTTGAAACTCGTATTTCATGGGACTTGGACCAACTTTTCTGATTTTCCCTTGTCTTATTGGACCCACACAACTTAGTATTTACCCCTTTGGGGTAAAAAAACACTTTTCCCAAACTTGGCTTGAAAACTTTAGATCAAATGACCCTTTGGAGAGTCTTCTTCCTTATGAAGATTTGAAGGTCTTCAAGAACACCAAGAATTTTAAATTTTCAACTACCTCCAAATCAACTCATTTTTCCTTCAATTTTTAGATATAGACTCCCCTTCACTTGTAGAACAAAGCCCAATAGGTTTCAAGTTCCAATTTCACCCAAATCAACAAGACCCACTTCAAGTTCTTCAACTCAACAATGACGAAAATTTAAAAACAACTTGGAATGACTCGAAACTTCAGATTTGAAATCCTAAAATACTAAGGAACTCAATATAACACTAGATTCAACAACAAAACAAGGATTTGAAACAATTTTTTTTTTTGGGGGGATTTTCGAATTTTGGATAGAATTTTTTTTATAGCAACAAACCCTAGGCTAGATTTGATAGAACAAATCTAATCCAAGCTCTGATACCAATTGATACAAGAACAAAAATGAAAACAACAATAGAATGCACGAAATTAAAGAGATAGATAATTTGACACAACTTAGACTCAATTTAGCAACCAAAGTTATAGAAAACTAAGGCCTCTAAATTTAAGAACAAGAAGAAACCAAATTCTTAGGAAAACCAAGAGGGTTTAATTCCCTAATGACCTATTGTCTCACAAGGTTCACAATCAATAGCCAAAACAAGCTCTCACTCTCAAGAGTCTTATAATATCCAAATATCAATAATAATAATCAAAACAGTCTAACCTTAGGAAAATGTTTAAGTCTACTACTTATACTAGGATAATAAGGAAGACAAGCTAGCTATTACAAATATACCCTTAATGAAGTAAGAGCCTTGTTTGGTTGGTCTTCCTTAAAAATGAAACTCGTAAAAGGCTCGCATTGAAGTCTTAGCCTCTTTACATGCATAGCCATCATCGTCACTCTTCTCCATTCCGTCCTCCCAAGTAATTTTCCACACCTGGGAACCTTGGTATGGCGCTAATGCATGCTCACGAGTGCCTATTTTCATGTACAACCCTTGTGATGTATGGAGCTCTTTGACTTGATTCCTCATAGGTGACCTTGGGGCAACTAGGATTGCATCACTAGATGTAACAAATCCATAAGCATAGATAAACTTGGCTATGAAGAAGAATATTGAAATAGTCATAAGTTCAACAAAGTACCAAGTGAACAGCCCTAGTACGTCAATGCCTGAAGAGGTAGCTTATAAGGCCCAATGATTAGTTATAAGAGTTAGAAGGAAAAAGGAAAGAGTTAACAGAAGGCAGTAATAGTTATAAGTTTGGGAGAGTCCCAACGATCAGTTCTAATGAATGGAAGAAGACTAAGGTAGGAATGGCTTGAGTTCTAAATTGGTTTACAGAACGGTTGCCTAGATGGCACAGACTGTACTAAAGTTTTCGCATGAACTGATAAGATATAAGATCGTTAAGCGCATAAGTTCAACATTCAAGGATGTTCCAAAGGGGGTAATGATGTTACATCCCATTTTTTGATATGTCAAGTACGTCGTAAGTCAATTGACGTAAGCTTGGACATGAGATCATCTTTGAAATTATATAAAGTAAGCTAATCATGATACCTTAGAGGTTACAAATATTTAAGATCACGATCAACAAGTACCAAGATGGTTGGAAGGTTTAGAAGTTATAAGAATCGAAGAAAATAAGTTCATCAAAACTCGGCCAGATCGTAGAACAAGTAGAACACAATTTCTATGGAGTAGTTGTTCTAGAAGGGATTAATTCAGGTTGAAGAAGATCAACAAGGGTTTGTACCTACTTTCCAAGTTAATATCTCTCCTTTAATTGGTTTGTATAAGCTTATTGAAGTATTAAAATGGTTGTTGGAATAAGAACATGTGAAATAGCGGTTGGAAACCGCTAGAAACTGGTTTGTTGTTCTTATGATGGTTTGAAGTTGTTCTTGTGATGTGGAAAGGATAGAAATATGATTAGGAACATGAAAGCAATGTTTTGTTGCTTTTTATAGGCTGGAAGTAAAAAAAAAAAAACAAGATAAGATGTTGTTTGGTTAAGAACTTATGAGGTAAAGGTCGGAAATTGTATTATATTAGATTGTTTTAAAGTTATGTTTATGATGTGTTGTGGCTGGAAAATCTGATGAATATACTTGTCATCATGTTATAGATATTGTTGAGTTAAGGTAAGAAATTCATAAGGGGTGACAAGGGTTGTATGGGTTCCAATCAGAGTTTGCCGCTCGTCATGACTTGTTAATGATATATTACTGGTAATATTGCTCTTGTTGTGTTTCTCTGGTTGTTGTTGATGATTTGTGGAGTTGGAGGAAGTAAAGAATATAGGGGAGATACTGCCCAAATTTATATAGACAAGTTACTAACTTAGAGATTCAAACTAAGTTCCTTCTTGGCATTAATCACGGACCTTGTTGTATTAATGTAGATTGAGTTGTATTGTGGGCTGCTTTAAAAGTATTGAGGAGACTAGGAGATTGAGGTATGTTAAGGCTAAACTCTTTCTTATTTTGGCATGTTTCTTCCTCCCTGTTTCTACGGTACTACACAGGAGGAAGCCTATGAGTTTATCATCTATTGTCATGAGAGGTTCCACAAGCTTGGGGTGGTGGAGACACACAGAGTTGATTATGTGTCCTTCTAGTTGATGGGTGATGCTAAGATTTGGCGGAGGTCATATGTCGAGTGCAGGCTAGCTGGGTCGCCTCCGTTGTCATGGACCAGGTTTTATCAGATATTCATGGAGAAGTACGTCCCACGTACTTTGACGGATAGGAGACATGACGAGTTCAGGCACTTGGAGTAGAGAGGGTCATCCGTTGCTGAGTATAAGGCTCGCTTTAATTCCTTTTCTAGATATGTGCTTCAGTTGCTTCCTACAGAGACGGAGAGAATGAGGAGATTTGTCAAAGGGTTGAACACTCCGTTGAAGTTGGCAGCCCCACAATTAGTGACTATAGGGGATTCATTTCAGGAAGCGGTGGATCATGTTACTTCAGTTGAGTCAGTAAGAAAGAAGAGTTATGGTAGGGTTGATGATAAGAGGTCCCCGCAAAGGGGCAGTTTCAGCGGTATAGTTTCTAGAGGGCATGGACATTATAGAAAGAGTTCCTAGTTCTACTTCGGTCGCCCGATTCATTGAACTATTCAGACATTGGTTGGAGGTACTTCAGGGCCCAGCCGTTACTCTTCGGGATAGTCAGTTCAGGGTTCGTATTCCAGGTTCTCAGATCGTGGAGGGCATTCTGGTTCATCAGCTTCAATTCATAGAGTTGCACCTGACAGGATCTGTTATGAGTGTGGTGAGCTGGGGCATGTCAGGACCTTTTGTCCCCGACTCCGACAGAGGGGTTAGAGTACTCTGTATCAGACCCCCAGGCCTTCAGCGCTATCTTTCAGAGGGGGTGGGTCTTCTGGTCGAGGTAGTGCACAGTTTGGTGGAGGTGGCCAATCCTCTGGTAGAGGTGGTCCCCAGCCCGGTAGAGGTGGATCTCAGTCTAACAGAGGTAGACATCAGCCTGGTAGGGGCGGGGCTTAGTCAGGCCAAGGTCGTGGTGGTGGTTCGCAGAATGATGGAGGACAGGTTTATTGTTATGCATTCCCTGACAGGCTAGAGGCCGAGGCTTCCGATGCTGTTATCACAGGTACTATTTCAGTCTGTCACCGAGCGGCTTTCATATTATTTTACCCGGGTTCCACTTTCTCTTATGTGTCAACAAATTTCTCTATGGGTTTGGATATGGTTTGTGATCTACTTAATGTGCCTATTCATGTATGTACTCCAGTCGGAGATTCTGTAATGGTAGATCGAGTCTATCGGTCTTGTACAGTTAAAGTTATGAGTTATGTTATGTGGGTAGACTTGGTGACACTTGATGTGGTAGATTTTGACGTTATCTTGGGTATGAGTTGGTTGTCTCCTTATCATGTGATTTTGGACTATCACGCCAAGACAATCAAGCTTGCCATGCCAGGTAGTTCGAGGCTCGAGTGGAAGGGTACTGCTAGTCCCTCTCCGTAGAGGATTATCTCATTCCTTCGAGAAAGGATGTTAGTTAATAGAGGATGTCTGGCATACTTGGCCCATGTCCGTGATACCAGTGCTAACACTCCATCACTTGAGTCTGTGCTTGTTGTGAGCGTGTTCGCAGAGGTGTTCCCTGCGGACTTGCCAGGTATGCCACCCCATCGAGATATCGACTTCTTCTTTAATCTAGATTCGGCCACTCGCCTTACTTCTATTCTGCCATATCGGATGGCACCCCACCGAGTTGAGTGAGTTAAAGAGCAGTTGCAAGATCTTCTTAGCAAGGGTTTCATTAGACCGAGTGTCTCCCCTTGGGGCGCTCCTATGCTGTTTGTGAAGAAGAATGATGGGTCGATGCAGATGTGTATTGATTATCGTCAGTTGAACAAGGTTACCATCCAGAACAAGAATCTTATTCCCCGCATCGATGATTTGTTTGATTAGCTTCAGGGAGCTACAGTGGTTTCCAAGATTGATTTGAGGTCGGGCTATCACCATTAAAATATCAGGGCCGAGGATACTCCCAAGACGGCCTTTAGGACTCGTTATAGTCATTACGAGTTCCTAGTTATGTCTTTCGGGCTTACAAATGCCCCAAAAGCTTTTATGGACCTAATGTCATGACCTAACGCGCCATGACTGTCACCCATCTAAATCCTAGTGGGCGAACAAACATACAAAACACCTAATCCAGTCAATCCAGTTTTATACTAATCAAGCCAAACAATTATTACTCATTTAACAACAAAAGAACAAGTAAATCATGCCATAAATATTTTAGTAAGTGTGAAAGTTCTAACTATTACAATCCCGAAAATCCAAAAGTCATCGTACAGGACTCTAAGCCAAAAATATGTCTAAGAATTTGAAGTCTAACAAGTAAGTAATCCATAATGTCTAGAGTACGAAAAGACATCATAACAAGAAGATCTTCGGGCAGCCTGGCATGGAAGAAGCTCACCCCAAAATCTGTCAGCAATTAACCTCCACGCTAGATGTGCTACTACAAAATCTGCACTCAAAGAATGCAGCAAGGTAGTATTAGTACAAACACTATGTACCGATAAGCATCATAGGTTGACTAAGATTAGTATCATGCATATTTCGTAAAATCAATAGAATAAAACAAGCCAGTCAACAGTCATGAATATCACTAAACCACAGCGAGTCAACCAAGAACAATCACAATCAACCACCAAGATGTCAAGCATCACAATCACGTAAGTCAAACAACGGAAATAAATTTACCACAAATACCGCACATACTGTACATACATGCTAGCTGATATCTTAGCTCAGTAGTCATGACCTGCAGAGGACCCATGGTTTCCATGTACCACTCGTTCCGAAACATTTCTCGAACCCGAGCACAAACCTCCACTCCGGAACGAACCTCGGACGCGGGACATATCGATGTACCTCTCGTTTCCGGGACTAACCTCGGACCAGGAGCGCATAAACTAGGTCACATAAGTGCCTTTCTATACCTTTTACAAAACAGTATTTCTTACCTTTCCAATATCAAGAATTCAACTCATCATTCCATATCACGATACCCTTGAGAAGGTTATATTAGCTTCTCATCATAACACATCCACTGTAGACTTAATCACTCATAAATAATGGCATGGAGCCTACACAATCAATCAATCACATTCACATAGGAATTGACCGCACAATACCATGCATGAAAATTAAACATGCTTTCTCCTAAGGAGATCACCAAACATACAATCAACTAACCAAAGTCTAACTTAAGTAAATCATAACCTACCCCAAAGTAGAGCCGGAACAATGCTTGTCACTCTGCTACAGCCTTTCCTTTCCTCAAAGACTCAATACGTTCGCGATCTAAAAATAGAAGGCTCAATGAGTCACATTACTCAATTTGCAAATACTAGGGCAAAAAATACCCTTCCCTCTCCCCATTCTAAGGGTGGATGATTTTCTAGGTGATCAACAACCTATCAAAGCCCCTAATATTCATAAAGCATCAATTTATACCACATTCTATCCAACATTCCCATTACAAACAGTTTTCTATGGCAAAGACACCATTTTTATAGAACCCTAGGTCTCAATCGCTTAGTTTACTATTCTAAATGTTCAATTTATGACAAATAGCAACTAATCCATCCATTTAAATGATAAATAAGCGTTAATAATCCCAACCCATCAAGTTTAGAAGGTTTATTGATATTCTAGGGTTCTTACTTCACTTTTACCATTAAACACCCATGAAGATGATTACAATAACGGAGGGAATGGAATGGTAGAATGGAAAGCAAAAAGACTTACCTCTCAAGGTTAACTTGCCCTAACTTGAAAATCCTCTCTAGGTGTTTGTTGGAAAGTGTGTTGGTGTGTTATGAATTAAAATATAAAACTATGGCATTAAAAACCCGATTCTGCCTTCCCGTCAACCGCTGCGGTGCAGTGGTCCCCCTATAGATGCCAAGCCACCACTATAGCGGACCCAAGAAAAATCTGCTCACCGCTATAGCGGTCACCACCCCCGCTACAGACAGATCTCGCGGATTAGGAGTACTTGCTGTTTCCAGATTATTGGTGAGCCCACACACTTGTTCGTGGGTTTTCATTGAGTCAAATATTACTCCTTAGTAGTTTCGGGCTGTGTTCGGAGTTAGTTTATTTTTCTTAGAAGCTCCATACACAAGTGTCATAATGTGGGTAGTTGTGAAGTCATTCCTTGACTCATAGGGTGTTGCTACATTTCATGATGACTTATTTATATTAGATTTCTGCTGGTTTTATTTCATAATTATGATCATGATTTATTTAGCTATTTATGACTTTTTTAATTAAATAATGAAAGATTATAGAAATGGACTTCATAGTTATTAATCTATAAGGTTCTTCCAATGTTGTTCGTGACGCCAGATGTCGATCACGTCTAGGGTGGGTTTTGAGGCGTGACAAGCTGGGTATCAGAGACTAGGTTTAAGTGTCCTCGGATTGTCTGTGGAGCTGTGTCTAGTGGAGTCCTTTTCGTACTTGTGTAGGTGCCCACATGTATGAACTTGAGACTACCGAGACATGCTAAGTGTTTCTCATCTTGATTCTAGATTTTGCTAGAGAGCTTGAACTTCCTTTAGGATTGTTCTAATGTGTTCGCTACTCGTGCTTTGCTGAGATTGATTTACCTTGTGCTGTAATTTCTAACATGGTGAACAATGGTGCTTTGATGTGCACATTGGTTATGACGTATAATTTTATGGATGGTATAAAATCGCTTGGAACTATGTAGTAGGTGTTTGGTGGATTAGCTTGTTGGAAGGCAGCTGAAGCCTCAAATGTTGTAGTCACAGGTAATCTCACTACTTCTCTCTTGATGCATAATCGCTAATCAATTCAAGTTCGGATATTTCTTGTATGACTCCTTACCTTTCCCTAGATTCGTTTTGTGTGGGACTCGAATAATTGTTAGAATCCTTCTCTATGAATACCCCTGCTAGCACATATTATTGCTTCTAGTGTCGATAGAGACTGTGGAGTTGTAGTTAAGGGGGTTTTGAGGATTAAGGGGCATGTTTGCGCTTCTCGGGTTAGTGGCTTGATCAAGATGATTTTAGAGGAGTTTCACAGTTCTAGATATTCCATCCACCCTGGTGCTACCAAGATGTTCTATGATTTAAGACAATACTATTGGTGGGGCAGAATGAAGCTTGGTATTGTTGAGTTCGTTTCTCAGTGTTTGAATTACCAGCAGGTTAAGTACGAGCACCAGAGATTGGGCAGTTTGATTCAAAGGATGGCCATTCCAGAGCGGAAGTGAGAGAGGATAGACGACTTTATAGTCGGTTTACCGAATACTTTGGGTAAGTTTGGTTCTATTTGGGTTATCATGGATAGGTTAACCAAGTCTGCGCACTTCATTCCAATTCAGACCACCTACAATGCGGAGAAGTTGGCCAAGATCTACATCAGAGAGATTATTCAGTTCCATGGGGTGCCTATTTCCATTATCTCTGACAGAGGCACTCAGTTCACATCTCATTTCTGGAGGACTTTGCAGGCAAAGATAGGGACTCAGTTGGATCTTAGTACTGGTTTTCACCCATAGACTAATGGTCAGTCTGAGAAGATGATTCAGGTTTTAGAGGATATGCTCCGAGCATGTGTGATTGACTTTGGTGGTCATTAGGACCAGTTCTTACCTTTGGTAGAGTTTATGTACAACAAAAGCTATCATTCGAGTATCGACATGGCTCCATTCGAAGCTTTATATGGGAGGAGATGTTGATCTTCGATTGGCTAGTTTGATGCTTTTGAGGTGAGACCTTGGGGTACCGATCTATTGAGAGTGTCTTTGGATAAGGTAAAGTTGATTCAAGAAAAGCTTCTGGCGGCTCAGAGTAGGAAAAAGGTGTATGCAGATCGTAAGGTTCATGATTTAGAGTTTATGGTGGGTGATCAAGTTCTATTAAAGGTTTCACCCATGAAGGGTGTGATGAGATTTGGAAAGAAGGGAAACCTTTGCCGAAAGTTCATTGGTCCATTTGAGATCCTTCATCGTGTTGGGGATGTAGTGTATGAGTTGGCATTACCTCTAGGTTTGTTGGGTGTTCATCCGGTGTATCAATTGTCCATGCTGAAGAAATATCATTCAGATAGATCTTATACCATCCAGTGGGACTCGGTCCTATTCGATCAAAATTTGTCCTTTGAAGAGGAGCTGATTGTCACAGCCCAATCGGAAGGCTATGACGGACACCCAGAAGCTGACCTCCTAGATGCCACAAAAAAATACATAACATACCTGCTCATGCTCATTCTAAGCCACCTGAGGGCGCTCACAACATGATTTGTTGACTGATAGATATCATAAACTGGAGGGTCACAGCCCTCAAAAGATATATATATACATGCATCACTAAACTGAACCGGGGTACAAGCCGACAAGGCTACCCAATAAAACTATGTAATCAAACATGTGTTGAGCGGCCATACTGCCTGACTGAATATAAGTTTTTATGAGCCTCTACTGATATACTGGACATGCTACGGATGGGACAGGGCCCCTGTCCTACCCATATACATCAAAACATATGTCCGGTCTAGGCGGCAACTCCGGCAAGAGAGGAGTGCTCCGCTATCCAGCTGAAGAAGCAACCTAAGGATGCGATCTATCTTCCTATCTATCTGAACCTGCGGGCATGAAAACAACCCCCCCCCCCCCGAAACAATAGGGGAGTCAGTATGGATAATGTACTGGGTATGCAAGGAAGAAGAGTAACATACACATAGAAGTCATGAAGAAAATCTGAAAATCATAAGCTAAACTAACTGACTGAATACATCTGTATGAATGCATTTATATGTCTGACTATATGAACATATCTGTATATCTCTGCTTACTGAAAATTCCTCTGAGGGCGTATGATATGCATAGGTCATAGTGCCGAGGAACGTACGGCCCGATCCATATCCCATATAATAGTGTCGACGAATGTACGACCCGATCCATATATCATATAGGCCCCTTCGGGTAGCCCCTGCGGGAATCATAATCATCATCACTATTTACCAGCTGATCAGGTAGTAATGCTTATTTGACGCCTCGCCCTTTCCCCATACCCCATATACATATAATATACGCATATATAACGCCTTCTGGTCACGGGTCAATATGCATATATGTAAATGAATACAATGCATAAATGTGAACTAACATAATCATGATATAAAACTCAGGACCCATGAACAAAACAGAGAATCATAAGAGGGGTACAGGAACATCAAAAACTGAAGTACTCCTAGTGCTTCTAAGAGTAGAGTAATATGGAAGCTTGATTACTTGTTGTTCGCTCATATCATAGGATCATGCCAAAACGAAAGAAAGGGAAAGCCTTAACGTACCTTTTTGGTCGCCTTAACTTTAACTACTCAACACTTGGCCTCCCAGGCTCGTAAATCTATATTCAAGAAAATTTATGCTATTGTTAGACTCATCTTCATAAGCCTGTCTTAAGCCCTCAAACTAACTCTTTCTAGAATCAGCCGAAATTTCGGCAACATCTCCCCTGTTTATATCCCTAGCCCGAAATCACAATTACCAACAACTAACAAGAACAACAACAACAATACCAACAACAACAACATCATCACTAATATCGACATACTCCATAAGACATCTCATATGATGTTTATCCGATTTCTTAACCGATAAATTAACTATACGCTCATTTAATCGCTCAACCTTCATAAATAAACCTAAGGAAACATTAATAAGGAAAGATTCATGCCTGAGTCTAATTAAAACAGCAATATCTCCGATGTTCACCTTGAATCCATACCAAATTCCACTGCAAATTGATGCTATAGTCACAACTATGCACCACCCGAGCCTTAATTAGCTAAAGTCACTCAAATCCCCTAATTTTGTTTATGACCAAAATGAACCTATATGTTGCTGAGCCTTTAGATCTGATTTTTTGTGAAAAAAATGGGATTTTGACCCTTTTATAGATGGATAAGGTCGGTTCGTGCACTGTAGCAGTTGCTGTTGCAGCGCGGCTACTGTAGCGCGTCGGTTACTGTAGCGCGCATTTCTGCTCTGTCAGCCTAACTTGTAACATCCATAATCCTCTACTTTGATGTCGTATCGATGAGCGGTTTATTGCGTTGGAAACTAGACTCGACGAGCTTCATTTTAGGCTTTTGAAATTGTCACGACCCAACCAGGGGCCGCGACGGGTACCCGGAGCTAGCTACCGAGCACCGCTCGCTATACTACTTATCTTACTTATTTAATGCTCTTTTGCAAATTTTTATACATGAAAGTATAAGAAAACATATTTTGTATAGAAACGTAAATGCTATATATTCATTAGCCTCTCGGCCATCAATATATATATATATATATATATATATATATATATATATATATATATATACGTGATAACATCTTGTACCAAAAGAATGACCATAAGCACCTCCAAACAATGGAGCGCTCTATATCAGCTGACAACTACTGAGGATCTGGGCCAAGATCACCTCCCTGTCTACCTATGGGCATGAACACAGCATCCAAAGAAAATGGACGTCAGTACGAATATTGTACTGAGTGTGAGAGGAATAAATAATGAAGAAAGACATCAATAATATAATGAGAACATCAGTATGAAACATCTGGATCTGAATGACAACCATAAGGGAAGTAATGCATGCTGTCTTACTCATACGCATCATCATGTCATAGATGCATAATATGCAAGCTGCCCGTCCATGTCGGAACGGTGTGATAATCAGTAACATTAGCCCGCGTCCAGGCCTCCCGCGTCCGGGGTACCATCTCATGCCGCCCACTAGTGGTGTCTGCCCATGCCAAAAGGTCATGTTGTATCCGTATAGCTGCCCGCCTTGGCGGCGATTGCCCGGCCAACTAGGCACGGTGTGAAATGCTCATGTCATGCTTATCATAAAATACTTATAGTGATATGCTTATCATCATATTCTTATCTTATCATAGTACGTGCATAAGGCTCAAAATCAGCTTTACTCTATCGGGGTGACGTAAGGTTGTGATCCCCCGATCCCATTATGGAGCAATTACTGACATTCTGCCTCACCTTGAAGGAACTAGCACCTAAGGTGAGTGTAGGAAATAAATAATATCATCATACCGTATCTCTTATCTTATATAGACATTTATGAATATAGGCTTTTAACTTTCCGGAAAATGGGAACTCATGAAGAGGATAAAGAGTTTACACTATAGGATTCATGCCATTAGAAGGAAAGGACTGGCCTCACATACCTTGGTCGTTTAACTAGGCTATCGCTCACTTGTTCTCCTTCGATATCACGTCGCTACCTTCATGAGAGAATTCAAATTAACATTTGTTAATTGACTACAAGAACGCATCGTTAATTCTAGGAAAAATTGGGCAGCACTTCCTTTGTTTATACTACTTTTCCCATGTTCTATCTCAACTACCAACATTCACAATACTACTCACAATATCTCAATCAACAATCATCATTTATATATATTTAGCAAAATCCACCATTTTCCTCCAATTTTCCCATATTTCTCCTTATAACTCATCTTTGTGTTTTCACGCATTTAATACTTGTTTCATGATATAAACATCATTATAATGTATTCATAATCACAACTCTTCAACTTTCACGATTCAATTCCACTATCATTCAATTATGTCACTGTTCACTCAGTAATGACCCACTTCCTATGTTCTTCTACATTTCAAGTATCTAAGCCTTCCAATACCTTAAACAACATGAAGTGATCATGAAACTAACCTTGGTTGATGGTTGAACAAGTCTTGAGTTTAAATACTTCACTTAGACAAAACCCTAGTTCCACCTTCTTTGGAATTCCTTGACTTAGATGAACTATGAGGAGTTTCACACTCTTGATTTCATGAATTTGGGTGTTATTGATCTAGATTTTCACTTGAATCCTTGGTTTGGAAGTGTTTGGAAGTTTCTAGAGAGAGATTGGGTCGTGTAGTGAGAAGGAGAAATAATAGAAATGAACTTGGATCATATGTTTATAAATACAAAACCAGTCCCGATGTCATTATACGGTCCATTATACGGTCCGTATAATTGACCGTAAATCTGACTCAGTGATCACCCCTTTCTGTGTCAACTTGACGGTTCATTTGACGGGCCGTATAATTTTATACGGTCCGTATAATGTACCGTAAAACCCAATTTTCTTCAACTTCTTTCTGTGACACTTTAACAGTTCATTATACGGCCATAAAACCATTATACGGTTTGTATAACCTACCGTATAATTCGCCAATTCACTGAGTCTTATTTTGTCACTTTGTTTAATCTCCGATCCTTACGGGACCTTCTTAACAATTGTTCAACACCTCGATACCAATCAAATGAACGTTACCACTCATCTCCACAACATCATATACACTATATCCTTGTTAGCCTATTCACTGTACGCTTAACGGGAAAATGTTCGGGGTGTAACATTCTTCCCCCCTTTTGGAACATTATTCCTCGAATGTTAAACACTCGGGATTCTATAAATATTTCGCCAGAGTTTCCCCTGTAACCTGGCACTACTGACCTGTCACAGCAACCCATAATATCATCGCCTCACAGGGCTACATCACAATATCAACACATCTATGGCCACACACGACCAAAAACATAAAAATAAAGCATACATACCTTATATCGTCGACGTTTCATCTTGAATCTCTTCCGGGAATTGGAACAAATGGGGGTACATAGATCTCATCTTCTCCTCTGCTTCCCAAGTCATTTCTTCCCGATTGTTGTTCCGCCATAGAACTTTGACTGAAGCAACCTCTTTACTCCGAAGCCTTCGCACTTGCCTATCTAGAATAGCAATAGGCACTTCTTCGTATGTTAGCTTCTCTGTCACTTGCACATCCTCTACCGGAACTATTCTTGTTGGGTCTCCAATGTACTTGCGGAGCATCAAAACATGGAATACTGGATGGACCGATTCAAGCTCCGAAGGCAGTTTCAATTCATAAGCTGCCTGACCCACCTTATTAATGACTTCATAGGGTCCGATGTATCTAGGGCTTAACCTCCCTTTCTTGCCAAATCTCATCACCCCCTTCATTGGTGACACTTTTAGGAACACCCAATCGCCAACTTGAAATTCCAGGTCTCGTCGGCGATTGTCTGCATAAGACTTTTGGCGGCTTTGGGCTGTTAGCAATCGATCTCAGATCACCTTAACTTTTTCCACCGCTTGTTGGATCAATTCGGGGCCTATCAATTGTGCTTCTCCTGTTTCAAACCATCCAACTGGAGATCTACATTTCCTTCCACATAAGGCCTCGTATGGAGCCATTTGAATGCTGGAATGATAGTTATTGTTATACGCAAATTCAATTAGCGGTAAGTGATCATCCCAACTTCCACCGAAATCCAGCACACATGCTCGCAGCATATCCTCTAAGGTCTGAATAGTGCGCTCGGCTTGTCCATCAGTCTGCGGGTGAAATGTCGTGTTAAGCTTTACTTGAGTGCCTAGACCTTCTTGAAAAGACTTCCAAAACTTGGCTGTAAAGTGTGCCCCTCTGTCTGTGATAATGGCCAAAGGAATTCCATGAAGTCACACAATTTCCTTGAGATATAACCTCGCATAATCTTCGGCTGAGTAGGTAGTCCTAACTGGGAGAAAATGAGCTGCTTTTGTCAATCTATCCACGATCACCCATATAGAATCATACTTCCCTTGTGAACGGGGTAATCCCACAACAAAATCCATGTTAATGATTTCCCATTTCCACGTAGGAATTTCCATCGCTTACAATAAACCTCCTGGCTTTTGATGCTCGCCCTTTACTTGCTGGCAATTCGGAAATTATGCCACAAATTCTGCTATGTCTCGCTTCATGCCATCCCACCAATATATCAATTTAAGATCATGGTACATCTTGGTTGCACCTGGATGAATAGAATACCAGGAATAATGTGCTTCCTCTAAAACCCGTTGGCGTAAATTTGCCACATTCGGTACACATAGCCTGCCCCGATATCTAAGAATCCCATCTATGGAAACTTCAAACGGAGACTTTTCCTTTTCATGAGATAGATCTCGGTAGCGGCTTAACTGGGAATCTTCATATTGTCGTTCCTTCACTTCTATATTCAAAGATGACACTGTGGGGTCATTGATGCTAATCCCTGCATCACCCGAATCCATTACACTTACTCCGAGATTTGCTAGTCGATGGAGCTCACGAGCCATTTCTTGCTTCTCTGAAGGAACTCCACGTAAACTACCCATTGATCGACGGCTAATTGAATTTGCTACTACATTTGCCTTTCCGGGGTGGTATAAAATAATCACATCGTAATCCTTCAGTAATTCTAACCATCGGCTCTGCCGCAGATTCAACTCCTTCTATTTGAAAATATATTGGAGACTTTTGTGATCTGTATAAATGTCAACACGTACACCATACAAATAATGTCTCCATATCTTCAAGGCATGAATAACCGTAGCTAATTCAAGATCATGAGTTGGATAATTCCTTTCATGTTTCCGCAACTGTCTCGAAGCATATGCAATAACCTTTCCATGCTGCATCAATACACATCCTCGTCCGACACCGGAAGCATCACAATATAAGACATAGCCATCTGACCCTTCTGGAAGTGTTAACACTAGGGCTGAGGTCAATTTATCTTTCAACTCTTGGAAGTTACGCTCACAAGCATCACTCCACTGGAATTTAGCTGACTTCTGTGTTAGTTTCGTCAATGGAGCTGAAATAGATGAGAAGTCCTCTACAAATCTTCTATAGTAGCCTGCCAGTCCGAGAAAACTACGAACTTCCGTGGGTGTTGTAGGCCTTGGCCATGTCTTCACCACCTCAATTTTCTGAGTGTCGACTCGAATGCCATCATCCGAAATAACATGACCCAGGAATGCCACGGAATTAAGCCAAAACTCGCACTTTGAAAACTTTGCATATAATTCCCGAGCTCGAAGAACGCCAAGAACAATTCTTAGATGATCTGTATGTTCCGATTCTATGCGAGACTACACCAGAATATCATCGATAAATACTATCACAAAGAGATCCAAGAATGGTCTGAACACACTATTCATTAAATTCATTAACACCGCCGGGGCATTCGTCAACCCAAATGACATTACTCGGAACTCATAGTGCCCATACCTCGTCCTGAAAGCCGTTTTCGGGATATCTTCTTCTCTAGTTCTCACTTGATGATAACCCAATCCTAGATCTATCTTGGAAAACCACTTATCACCTTGCAATTGATCGAACAAGTCGTCAATTCTGGGGAGGGGATATCTGTTCTTTACCGTCACTTTGTTCAACTGTCTATAATCAATAAACATTCGTAGCGAACCGTCTTTCTTTCTCACGAACAAGACCGGTGCTCCCCACGGTGATGAACTGGGCCTAATGAAACCCTTCTCAAGAAAGTCTTTCAACTGTGCCTTTAGCTCTTTCAATTCTGCTGGGGCCATCCGATAAGGAGGAATAGAAATGGGCTTGGTGTCCGGCAATACATCAATGGCGAAATCAATTTCCCTTTCTAGAGGAAGACCTGGTAGTTCATCTGGAAATACATCTGGGAATTCACTCACTACCGGAACTGATTGAAAAGCTAGTGGCTTTGCCTCGGTATCATGAACTCGAACTAAGTGACAAATATAACCCTTAGCTATCATCTTCCTTGCCTTAAGGTAGGAAATAAACCTACCCTTTGGAGAAGTTGTATTACCCTTCCATTCAAGTATGGGCTCTCCCAGAAATTGGAATCGAACTACTTTTGTCCAGCAACAAACATTAGCATAGCATGATGCCAACCAATCCATACCCATAATCACATCAAAATCTATCATATCGAGTTCAATTAGATCAGCCTTTGTCTGACGATCACGTATAACAACTACACAATTCTTATATACTTGTCTCGCTATTACGGGATCACCAACCAGAGTGAACACCTCAAAAGGTTTAATCAGCTCGGGTCTCACCCCAATACAATCAGCAATATACAGAGTAATATATGAGAAAGTAGAACCCGAATCAATCAGAGCATATACATTACGGGAAAATATAGCCAATGTACCTGTGACAACATCTGGGGAGGACTCCAGATCCTGTCGCCCAGCTAGAGCATATACGCGGGGCTGGACAGCACCTGAAGTAGATGCTACCCCTCTGCCTCTACCTCTACCTGCTGAAGTCTGGGGAATCTGTGTTGTCGGGCGTACTGAAGAAGAACCCGCTGCTGAACCTGTAGGCTCAGTCCCAACCCTACCTCTCGCTGAAGGACAGTCTCTCATCATATGACCAACTTTCCCGCAGGCATAACAAGCATCCGAACCCTGACGACACTGTCCGGAATGCAATTTGCCGCACTGGCTGCACCGCGGTACTGGAGGTCTCCTCTGACTAGAGTCTCCCCTAAACTGAGAATCTGGGGCCCTCGAACTCTGGCCCTGTCCTGACTGAAAAGAACGGTCAAATCTCCTATCTGAGAATCTGGGAGGCGCACTGGTCGCTGACTGACCCGAGTGCCTAGAATGCATCTGTCTCGGTCCCCCTCTATACCCACTGCTCGTTCCCATAGATCTAGCCTTCTTACCTTGTCTTCGATCATTATCACGATCACTCCTCTGCTGCTGTTGTCGTTCCTCAAGATTCTGAGCGTGAGCCTGTATCCGGGAAATATCCATCCCGTCTTGCAAAGAGGCCGTCAAACAATGTCTAAACAAGTGTGGCCCCAGACCGCTCACAAATCTATAGACCCGGTCTCCCATGTCGGCCACCATAGTTGGAGCATACCTAGCCAAAGAATTGAATTGCATACTATACTCTCGGGCACTCATGCTTCCTTGCTTTAAATTCAAGAACCTGTCCGCTCTAGCTTGACGGACCTCAGGTGGCAAGTAATGACGAATAAAGGCATCCACAAATTCTTGCCAAACGGGAGGTGGTACATTCTCTCCTCTTGATTCCATCCAATTTTTGTACCATAACACCGCCACATCGCGGAGTCTATAAGAGGCCAACTCCACGGATTCGGTCTCGGAGCATGGATAATCTTTAAGGTCCTAAACATTTCATCATTGAAGTTTGCGGATCTTCATCCGGCCTCGACCCAAAGAATTCCGGGGGATTTAAGGTCATAAAATCACGGGCTCTCGTACTAGCTGAACGATCACTTGGGCTCGCATTCTGTCGTTGTGCCTGAGCGGCAACCAATTGTGTCAATAAATGTATGGCCTCAGATACTTGTTGAACCGAAGCACCCGGTGGAGGAATCGGAGCTGAGGCTCCTCCTTGCTCTTCTACATCGGGCACGACCTCATTTTGCGATTCACCTTCCTCTACATTCATCGGAAGCTCTCCTTCTGCCCGCCTTTTTGTCGTAGCCTTGCCCTTCTGGGCGGCGGTAGCTTTTCCCTTTGGCGGCATTTTTTTGAAACCATAACACACTTTTAGGAAGGATGTAATCTTAGGCATGGCACTATCGCATGATCTCATGAGAAGAAGGATGGTCATTTTCCTAAATGCCCTATAGCCTCTTGTTTATTAGCGTGGCGCGCAACACACCATAAACAAGTCTCTACTAGACACGGCTCGTAGACACTTCCTAGGACGAACTGCTCTGATACCACTTTTGTCACGACCTAACCAGGGGCCGCGACTGGTACCCGGAGCTAGCAACCGAGCACCGCTCGCTCTACTACTTATCTTACTTATTTAATGCTCTTTTGCAAATTTTTATACATGAAAGTATAAGAAAACATATTTTGTATAGAAACGTAAATGCTTTATATTCATTTGCCTCTCGGCCATCAATATATATATATATATATATATATATATATATATATATACGTGATAAAATTTTGTGAGACCATCTAACCTACACTACGCATCTACGAGCCTCTACTGACATACTGTATATATATAGACGGAACAAGACTCCGTCGTGCCCAAAATATGCATATGTACCAAAAGAATGACCATAAGCACCTCCGAACAATGGAGCGCACTCTATCAGCTGACAGCTATTGAGGATCTGGGCCAAGCTCACCTCCTTGTCTACCTGTGGGCATGAACACAGTGTCTAAACAAAACGGACGTCACTACGAATATTGTACTGGGTATGAGAGGCATAAACAATGAAGAAAGACATCAAGAATATAATGAGAACATCAGTATGAAACATCTGGATCTGAATGACAAACATAAGGGAAGTAATGCATGCTGTCTTACTCATACTCATCATCATGTCATATATGCATAATATGAAAGCTGCCCGTCCATGTCGGAACGGTGTGATAATCAGTAACATTAGCCCGCGTCCAGGGTACCATCTCATGCCGCCCACTAGTGGTGTCTACCCATGCCAAAAGGTCATGGTGTATCCGTATAGCTGCCCGCCTTGGACGTGACTGCCCAGCCAACTAGGCACGGTGTGAAATGCTCATGTCATGCTTATCATAAAATACTTATAGTGATATGCTTATCATCATATGCTTATCTTATCATAGTACGTGCATAAGGCTCAAAATCAGCTTTACTCTATCGGGGTGACGTAAGGTCGTGATCCCCCGATCCCATTATTGAGCAATTACTGATATTCTGCCTCACCTTGAAGGAACTAGCACCTAAGGTGAGTGTAGTTAATAAATAACATCATCATACCGTATCTCTTGTCTTATATAGACATTTATGAATATAGGCTTTTAACTTTCCGGAAAATGGGAACTCATGAAGAGGATAAAGAGTTTACACTATAGGATTCATGCCATTAGAAGGAAAGGACTAGCCTCACATACCTTGGTCATTTAACTAGGCTATCGCTCACTTGTTCACCTTCGATATCACGTCGCTACCTTCATGAGAGAATTCGAATTAACATTAGTTAATTGACTACTAGAACACATCGTTAATTCTAGGAAAAATTGGGCAGCACTTCCTTTGTTTATAGTACTTTTCCCATGTTCTATCTCAACTCCCAACATTTACAATACTACTCACAATATCACAATCAACAATCATCATTTATATATATTTAGCAAAATCCACCATTTTCCTCCAATTTTCCCATATTTCTCCTTATAACTCATCTTTGTGTTTTCACGCATTTAATACTTGTTTCATGATATAAACATCATTATAACGTATTCATAATCACAACTCTTCAACTTTCATGATTCAATTCCACTATCATTCAATTATGTCACTATTCACTCAGTAATGACCCACTTCCTATGTTCTTCTACATTTCAAGTATCTAAGCCTTCCAATACCTTAAACAACATGAAGTGATCATGAAACTTACCTTGGATGATGGTTGAACAAGTCTTGAGTTGAAATACTTCACTTAGACAAAACCCTAGTTCCACCTTCTTTGGAATGCCTTGACTTAGATGAACTATGAGGAGTTTCACACTCTTGATTTCATGAATTTGGGTGTTATCGATCTAGATTTTCACTTGAATCCTTAGTTTGGAAGTGTTTGGATGTTTCTAGAGAGAGATTAGGTCGTGTAGTGAGAAGGAGAAATAATAGAAATGAACTTGGATCATATTTTTATAAATACAAAACTAGTCCCGATGCCATTATACAGTCCATTATACGGTCCATATAAATTTATACGGTCCATATAATTGACCGTAAAACTGACTCAGTGATCACCCCTTTCTGTGTCAACTTGACGGTTCATTTGACGGGCCGTATAATTTTATACGGTCCGTATAATCTACCGTAAAACCCACTTTTCTTCAACTTCTTTCTGTGACACTTTAACGGTTCATTATACGGCGGTAAAACCATTATACGGTCCGTATAACCTACCGTATAATTCGCTAGTTCACTGAGTCTTATTTTGTCACTTCGTTTAATCTCCGATCCTTACGGGACCTTCTTAACAATTGTTCAACACCTCGATACCAATCAAATGAACGTTACCACTCATCTCCACAACATCGTATACACTATATCCTTGTTAGCCTATTCACTGTACGCTTAACAAGAAAATTTCCGGGGTGTAACAGAAATACCTTAAAACTCCTAATATACTAGGAGATATATCCCTCCAAAGTTGACCCAAAATTCTGTCAACTTTATTTTTTTCTAAATTTTCGACAAACTTATTTTCTTCAGTTAGCTTGATCCTGGAACCTTTAGACGCTTGCTTAACACTTGTTAAGAGTATTCATTAACCTTATAAGGGTTACATGACCTCTCCGATCTCACGTTAGTTTACTCACAATGCACATGACGTGAAAATTTTCGAGGTGTAACATCCTCCCCCCCTCCCCTTAGGAACATTCGTCCTCGAATGTCGACTTAACTTAAGTCCTTATCAGAAACCTTATAGGGGATGTTAATGTGAACTTTCAACGAACTCACCTGCTGCAATTTCTTTCGGTTATCCTCTTTGTCTTATATCTTGCATATTAGAACACTTAGTCATAACTCAACTCCTTCTTCTTTTATAAGCTATTCCTTCAAGATGTATCATTCAGTTCATCTTACCTCTTAACCTTTACACAAGACTTATAACTCACCTATGTCCCTCGACAATTTATTAGAGACCTTACAACCCTTGGAGTGTTTCATGCCTCTCGATAACTTGTAGGCCATTCGCAGACTCTACGAATCAAATGAAATTTTTCTCGCCAATAACTCTTCATGGTCCTACCATTCCAGTCCATATTTTGAGATCTTCAACCTTATGCATCACTCTTCGACTTCTTTAAAGGACTTCAACTTTACTTTTTAGTTGTTAAACTCAATCTTTAGTGTTGGCTATCACGCATGGAGCTGGAGTTTTCTCATACAGTAACTGTACATAGCTGCTCTGTAATATGACCATCATTAACTAGTATGATTCTGAAAGAATATCTGGTTTGACACATAAATCCTGGGGCGCTGACTCTAGGTCTGAAAAGGACTATAAGTCATTGGCTTGCGTATAATCTGTAAGGCGCAATATATCAAAGGCTAAGCTTGCTCTTCTTTCTAAATTTCATTGCGTTCTTCTGAGATGGTACTTCCCAGAGTACTTAGTCATATATAGGCGGGGGAACTCTTGTCGATTCTGGGAATCCTAAATCTTTCTACTAGTTGCTATAATAAATAAATCTGGTCCCAACCTTGTATAGATTCATCTGAATACCAAAATATTGATCTCAATAAGCATTAGGGTCGTCTCGGTTATCTTTGAAATCTGTCACGCAAACTTGTAGCATATCCTTAAGTATCTAATGGTATGCTCAGCTTAAGCAAGACTTATCTAAAGTCTTCAAATCCTTTCGGAGTGAGCTATAATGTGTGCTTCCCTTATCTGAATGATAGACATAAGCAATGGACACATCATACTATTCCCCTGATATAGGATTTACGTAGTCCCCTGCTGTAAAAGTGGTCCTGATGGACAAGAAATAGGCTAATTCCATAGGCCTACTGGTAATTTCCTTAACTAAATTAAACTTCCGTTGTAATATGGTCATCTGTCCTGATGATTTCTCGACTCCGAATTGGAATTTCAATAACTTGCTATAATTTACTAAACTACTGTTATCTCACTTTCGTTGCATTATGAAGTTTGCTATGTCTTTCCTTATTCCGTTCTTAGTAGTATCAATGTATGTCCTTGCTGTTCTCAACTGCCTAGTATAGCGAGGCAATAAGCTTTTCCTTTCATCAGTCGTCAATTTGATCACGTTGGATAATTTGCTTCAGTATAATTCCAGTCCGTAGGATGTATAAAGGTAGCTCCTCCCTTGAGGATCCGTCATCCTATAATGAGCAGACATCAAATTCGACGAACTATTTTTCCTTGACTTATTAAGGCTATGCCCCAGATAGATGCCATGATCTAAGTTTACTAATCAATTCTGATACTGACGAACTGCTGAACTCACAAGTCTTCAACATTTCCTCTTTATCTTAACATAAACTGAGTTACTCTAGATCTGTGGCTCGAACATTAGCGACTTTCTTTGCTTCCATTAACTTCCCAATCATCGGAGTCATTCCATCATTCTATTTACTGACCTTGTCGAAACTTAACCATCTTTGCTTAAGGGTGCGCTACAACCTCTTAGGGTACTTATATATTAATATCGATGCTACCCCAATATCCTTTCCTGTGTACATAACAATAACTAGCTTAAGAACATGGGTCGAATGATTCTTCTTGTACCTTTACAGCTATACTGAGGCATGAGCTATAATCTCACCACGCTGAATCAATCCATAAATTAGCTCAATGCTTGAATCATCATAACGTGTGATATGGCTATTCGGTCCCTTGATGAATGTTACACTTGATGCTGAAAATTCACTTGTTAGTCATCTTCTGGAAACTTAGGCTTACAATTATCAGTCCTCTGGAGTCTGGCTGTTTCCTTGGCCAGTTTATCAGTGGCACAAAACGTGGAAAAAAAATCCTTCACAAGATTCCAATAATAACTTGCTAAGTCCAAGAAATCACAGACTTCTATGAGTTTTCTAGCCCATGGGCAATTCTGAATAGCTTGAACTCTCCTTAATTCTAATCTTAGAAGCACTATGCCGTTTGATTTGGAAAAATATTTGAGCCGACAATTCCTGATCCAAGGAACTATAGGTCTGCACGTAACGAACAACATGCTCTGACATTGGGCAAGAGTAACCCCAAGATCGTCTAGGAACTGTGTCACGACCCAACCCCGTAGGCCGTGACTAGTGTCCGTGCTGGACACCCAAACGTACCCAATAACCCAAACCAGCAGACTAGCAGATTATATAAATATAAAAGTCAGTCGACGTTACTAGTGTCACAGAGGAACATATATAGCACATGGAAGCCGATAAGGCTATCACAAATCATAGCAACCCAAAACATATACAGAACCCACATGTATGTCTACAGACCTCTACAGAACATAACAGAATCATAAGACGGGACAGGGCCCCATCGTACCCCTGAATAGCGTACATATATACAATAGCAGAAGACTGTACCAACATATAGGCTCTAGACAAAAGAGCACTCCCAAAATAGCAGAATAGATGTCCTAGGCAGGCGGGTCAGCAAATCTGTCGTCTGTACCTGCGCGGCATGAAAACGCAGCCCCCGAAGGAAGGGGGTCAGTACGAAATATGTACTGAGTATGTAAAGCACGGAACGTAGTAAACAAAGTCATAATCGAAGCAGAAGATACAGAAAATGAACTGAATATCCAGATTAGCAAAATGCTGATCATATCGCCTAAATAATATTCGTTGGAAACATATGTCGTACCTGGTCCCATTACGGAACAAGATCATAACCGAAACAGAACTTACAGAGAAGTGAGTGTAACATCCGAAGTATCAAATGCATATTTTCAAAACATGAGGAGTGTGTACAGAAACATATACCATATCATATCCGACCCCTGCCAAGGGACTCGGCAAACAGAATGTGGCCACCCCCCGACGCTGGTGCCACCACACATAAGGAGCAGAATAGGGGATAACCCCGTAACATAACATATCATATCAGATGGCCATATCAGATCATATCATATCAGAATGTGTGTACATGGCACAGCATACTCCACAACCCATGTACATGTATACCTGCCCCCTCACATCGAGGCGCGACGAACAATGCCGTGAAATACGCGTGATAACATATCCTGGCCCGGGCTCAGTGAAGGAAACGTTGAGGCATCCACGAATGGAGTAGTGAGAAACTAATGCAAAATAAAATATAGCACATTTACGGAGACTCAGTAGCATAATTCAGATGACAAACCATATGACAGAAGCGAAGCAGTAATCATAGTGTATGCATTTCGGATATCCCAATAGCATATGTCAAAATAAGCTTTTTGTAATCATTTTCATGTTTCAAAATACATTATGGGGCTTATCAAAATAATTCAAACGAATGTCATATATTTCCAGAGACTCAATAAGACCTATCGGATGACAAATCTAAATAATGAAATCGGACAGAATCATAGTGAGTGTATTTCGGATGTCATAATGGATTACAGAAGCATAATCTTTCTAAGTTCGTTTCCAAGTTCTGAAACAGTTTTACAAGACTTAATGGGATATTTAAAACAAGTTTTATTTAGTAATTACAAGCGTAGTTAAAAACATTTCTTTAAAAAATACGCTCGAAGACAAGTCATAACCACTAAAAGGGTAAAATCGGAAATAGTGGGCCCACCTCGGGACAAACGAAGCGGTGGGCTCAAATTACGTATTTTAAGCTTATAAAGTCACCTACGGAGGTTCTGGGGACATTCCATAATTTTCTAAACAATTTGCGGAAGTTTGCACAATTCTTTCAATAAAGCATACTTATAGGGTTCAATTCCATTGAATGAAAAAGGGGTATTTTCAAATGCAGATTCCGATGAGCAGAATACTTTCCGAGGCTCAAATCCGATCCTAGTACACCTAGGACATGCCAAAAGAAGAATCGGGATAGCCTTACATACCTCATATGGTCTTTACGCCTTTCCGAATTCAATTCCCGTTTCGCCCGAAATCTACAAATGGTCACGTTTACCAATTGTTAGCCATAAGACTTAAGTCCTAAATCTTGAGTCAACATTTTCTACAAAAATTTGGGCAGCATCTCCCCTATACATATAGCGCCCCCGAGAATTCAACTCGGCCAAAACAATCAACAACAACCCAACAACAACACCAACAACAACAATAATCACTACAAAACACAATATAACATAATTAGTCATCTTTCCAACATAACGTCGTAGCCTTCATTCCAACTTCGTATTTTCAAATCAATATCGACATTTTCATATTCATTACTAATCAAGATCATTACAACATAATTCGGAAGCATTTCACATCTTTTCCACAAAATATTCACAAGATATACAAAATATACAAACTTTCCACCAAAGTCATAATTCATCCAAAACTTCTAATATTCAACCTACATATCCATAACATATTTCCATCTTCCAATTTCATCAACCATAATCATAATTCACATCTTAACAACTTCATTTCCATAATATCACAAAATCATTCTAAAGTGACATAATCTTCTACATTCCAACTTCAACCAAAATTCATTCAACTTTCATTCCCAATATAATTTTCACCATAACCACAACTAGAATACAACATAAAATTCAACTCATATATGTATACAACATATATACACCCATGGCTACATATATATATACATACCCACTTTGCAAACTTCCTTATTTCCACAATTTCTACTCATTTCCACATACCACAACATAAACAAACCTTCATAACATAAGAAAAAGGAATTGATTCTTACCTTTTTCTACAAACTCCTTCACTTGAACAAGTTGTCAACTTGAAGAAATAAGTGCTCCTTCTTCCAAAATAATTACACCAAGTTGTAAAGGACCCTTAAATTAGTAGGAATACCACAAGAAAATAATTTTTGGAGGAAGATTTTGAGGGTTGAATTTTCCATGGCCAAACCCGAAATGGTCCTTTTTTTTGCTCTTGTTTTGTTTGTTCTTTCTCCTTCTAAGTTTCTTGAATCATCTAAGGGATAATGATCCCTTTATAATTAATTTGCCACATGAAAATTAATTAATTTGGTGGGCTTGGACCAGGTATGGCCGGACACCCTCTCACCTTGGGCCTAAATTTTTTTTTCATTTTTTTGGGCCAATTCGGTTGGTCCCGAGTTGGGCCTAGCCCACTGACCTTTCGACCTTAAAACGTTCATATCTCCTTGTACCGACGTCACCTTGGAACCCACTACCTATGGATGGAAAGCTAATTCAATTATCTACAACTTCTATTTCTTGGTATATTTCCAAATTCCAAACTTATAATACCGGTTTTGCCCCCCAAAGTCAGGTCACCCGAAAACGTTTTCTTAAAAATACTCGTTTGGAGGACTTCCACTTTGATTTGGCCCAAGGGTCCTTCTTGAGTTGTGTTTAACTTCACATATGTGATTCATATAATTTGTCACATGTCCCAAAAAAAATCTTGACGTGTGGGCCCCACCTCAACTTACAATTAATCTGACGTTCAAAAATACGGAATGTAACAAACTGATGCAAGAACGGAAACAAAAACAATAATAAAACTCAAAAAATAAAGAGATAGATAATTTGACACAACTTAGAATAAATTTACCAACCAAAGTTATAGAAAACTAAGACCTCTAAATTTAAGAACAAGAAGCAACCAAATTCTTAGGAAGACCAAGAGGGATTTGAATCCCTAATAACCTATCCTCTCAACAATCACCCAATCCAAGGATAAGCAATCACTCAACTCTCAAGAGTTACAATATCCAAATATCAAGTAATAATAATCAAAATAGTCTAAGTCTTCCAAATGAAAGAAACTACTATTTATACTAAAGCTCAAAAGAAGACCACTACATTATTACACTTCTACCCTTAATGAAGTAAGGGCCTTGTTTGGGTGTCTTCTTTTGGGAAAAGAACTTGAAATTGCAAATCTTCAAGTAATAGCCACATTTCAATCATAACCATCTTCAACCCTCTTCTCCAAACCATCCTCCCATGCTATCATGAACACTTGAAATCCCTGGGAAGGTTCGAGAATGTATTCAAGTATGTCCCTCCTTATGAACAATGCTTGCATCGCTTGAAGTTCCCTCGCTCGGCTCCTGTAAAAGGCCTTGATGCCACTCGAATTGTATCATTCTACCCTTCTTGAAGAGAATTTGTCCTCAAATTTAAGGGATCAACATCTTGCACAAGCATAGGAGAGAGATCACACACATTGAAGTTGTTATGAACTTGGTATTCGACTGGGAGATCAATTTTGTATGCATTATCATTGAGTCATTCATGTACTTCAAATGGACCATATCTTCTAGGCATCAACTTGGTCTTTCTTTTGTTAGGAAGCCTCTCTTTTCGGAAATGTACCTGAACCCAATCACCCGGTTCAAGCACAACTCGTTTGCGGCCCTTGTTTGCTCTCTTGGCCGTTTCTTGGTTCTTTTTCTCAAGGTGAAGCCTCACCTTCTCATGTATCTTCTTCATGGCCTTGGCTCGTTTGTTGTCATCTAAACTCAACACCACATCTTGAGACAAAGGGATTATATCTAAAGGGGTTAGGGGGTTAAAACCATAAACCACTTCAAAAGGTGACATGCCAATAGTTCTATGAATGACTCTATTGTAAGCAAATTCAACCAAAGGCAATTGTTCTTCCCAAGATGCTAGTTTCACGTTAACCATGGCCCTAAGCATAGAACCCAAGGTCCTATTGACAACAATTTAGTACCAGGTCGTCCCCAAAATTATTTCCAAAAGTGGCTAAGGAATTTGGGATCCCTATCGCTCACTATGGTTTTGGGAATACCATGCAACTTTACCACATACTCAACAAACAAAGATACAACATGAGGAGCATCATCAAATTTAGGACAAGCAATGAAATGAGCCATTTTAGAAAATCGATCAACACCAAGAAAGATGCTATCTTTACCCCTTTTGGTTCTAGGCCAACCCAACACAAAATCCATCAAAATATCAACCCAAGGTTTTTGAGGGGTGGGGAGAGGGGTATACAAACCATGGGGAAGAAGTATAGACTTGGCACCACGACACTCAATGCATTGGCCACAAATCTTAGCTACATCCCTTCGCATATGAGGCCAATAATATTGCTCCTCAAGAATCCCTAAAGTTTAATCAATCCCAAAATGTCCCATCAATCCCCCATTGTGTGCCTCCCTTACAAATAATTCCCTCCAAGAGCTCATGGGCACACACAAAAGTTTGTTTTTTAACAAGAAGCCATCAAACCTAGAATAGGGAGTAGAAGACCTATCCCTAATCCACCCCTCCCTTTCCCATTCTTCGTAATCTTGAAAGATTTTGGCAAAGACGGGGTCCTCGGGATACAATGTCTTCAAGCTTTCAAACCCATCAATTTGGAAGACAAGGTATTAATAAAAACATGTTTCCTTGATAGGGCATCTGCCACTACATTCTCCTTTCCCTTTTTGTATTGGAGTACATAAGGGAAGGTTTCAAGTAATTCAACCCATTTAGCATGCTTTTTATTCACCTTTCCTTGGGCCTTAATGTGCTTTAAGGACTCATGGTCGGTCCTAATCACAAACTCTTTAGGCCACAAGTAGTGTTGCCAATTAGCCGAAGCTCTAATCAAGCATACAATTCAAGATCATAGGTGGAGTAATTCAACGTCGCACCCGTAAGAATTTCACTAAAATAGGCAATGGGTTTTTGGTCTTGCATCAAAACGGCACTAATACCCACTTTACTAGCATCACATTCGATTTCAAAGATTTTCTCAAAATCGGATAATTGCAACAACGGTGCGGAGCTAAGCATTTGTTTTAGAGTTTCAAAAGCCTTTGCTTGCTCCACACCCTAAGAAAAAGGTTTATCCTTTCGAATTACCTCGGTCAAAGGAGCGGCTATGGTACTAAACCCCTTAACAAACCGCCTATAAAAACTAGCCAATCCATGAAACTTCTAATATCACCAATGGATTTAGGAGTTGGCCAATTCTTAATAGCGTCTATTTTGGATTCATCAACCTCAACGCCCCTTGAACTCACAACAAAACCCAAGAAAAAAACTTCATCAACACAAAATGAGCATTTAGCAACATTAGCATAAAGTTGTTCTTGTCTAAGCACTTCAAACACATTTTCAAGTGAATAACATGCTCATCAATGGTTTTACTATACACCAAAATATCATCAAAGTAAACAACCACAAATTTGCCAATAAAAGGTTTCATCACATGATTCATCAAGCACATGAAAGTACTAGCAACGTTAGTGAGATCAAAAGGCATCACCAACCATGCAAATAGACCAAACTTTGTCTTGAATGCGGTTTTCCACTCATCTCCGGGTTTCATCCAAATTTGATGATACCCACTCCTAAGATCTATCTTAGAGAATATGCATGAACCATTCAACTCATCAAGCATGTCATCGAGACGAGGTATGGGATGGCGATACTTTACCGTTATCTTGTTGATGGCTAGACAATCAATACACATGTGCCATGATCCATCTTTCTTTGGCACCAAGATCACGGGCATGGCACATGGACTCTTACTCTCTCGCATAACTCCCTTTTTAAAAAGCTCATCCACTTACCTTTGAAGCTCCTTTGTGTTATCATGGTTGGCTCTATAAGCTGGTTTGTTTGGCAATTGAGAATCCAGGACAAAATCAATTTAGTGTTGAATTCCCCTCAAGGGTGGTAATCCTTTTGGGAGTTCCATTGGGAACGCATCATCAAAATCCTACAAAAGAGAAGAAATAGAACTAGGAAAACATGGGGTTAGTTTATTAGTGTGCAATGCATAGTCCCTATACATGAGAAGAATCACTGATTGACGTTCCTCCAATTCCTCCCTAATTTCCTCAAGTTTGCCAAGAGGAACACCTTGGCCTTTCCCCTTGACTCTCTTGAATTAGCACTTCCTTCTTGAGAACCACTCTCTTCAATATTCCCTTATACCACCACGTTTGATTGCAAGGCTCACTTGCCCTTCTCTTTCAACTCTCTCATTTTGTGACAGACCTCACCAACTTGAAGAGGAGAGATTGGGCACATCACACGTTTGACCCCATTGTGGACGAGTGTATAGCGATTGGTACTACCATCATGCTTGGTTGACCTATCATATTGCCAAGGTCACCCAAGTTGAAGGTGACAAGCTTGCATGGGAACTACATCACATAGGATCTCATCTTGATACTTCCAAACTTTGAATTTGATAATAGCTTGTAAGGTTACCTTCAATTCTCCACATTCATTGAGCCATTGAAGTTTGTAAGGGTGTTCATGACGGGTGGTGGAGAGTTTCAAGAAATCAACTAGAGTCGTACTTGCAACATTCGCACAACTCCCACTATCAATGATCATGATACACACATTTTGATTGATGATACACTTGGAATAAAAAAGGTTCTCCCGTTGAGTAGGATCATCCATGGCTTTGCTTATCATTATCCGCCGGACTACATAGCTTGGAATAGTGACCTCCCCTTCTTAAGGCTTAGCCATACATGTCATGATTCTCCTAGATAAGTAAAGTGGGACAATGTCCTCATCATCACCCTCTATATCCCCTTCATCACTACCAAGTTGTTCATTCTCATAATCGCCCTCGTCATCTCCTTTCTCACATTCTTCCTCATCCTCACTATAAGTGTCTCTCAAAATAAACGCTCTACGATTAGGGCATTCACTTGCTCTATGATTGAAGCCATGACATTTAAAGCATTGAATAGGAGTTTTCGTACCTCTTTTTTTGGAGCAAACTTCAGAGGTTGTTTGTCAACTTGCTTCTCAACTTGAGTATTCTTCACAAAGGGTTTCTTGGCTTCTTGCATGGGGCCATTATTCTTTTTCCAATTGGAGGAGGAAGCTCCTCGTTCTTAGTTATTGTTCCATGAACTCACATAGCCCCTTGACTTATTGATTTTATCTTTCTTGAGACCCTCCTCTATTTCAATAGCCGCGTGAAGGGTTTCTTCAATGCTCCCATAGTTGTGGCGTCTCATTTGGGAGACAATGTCACCATTTAACCCGGCTCGGAACTGAGCCATAGCATTCAACTCATTCTCTTCAAAGTCGATTCTCATCTTGACAATTGGGAACTCATCATAGTATTCTTCCACACTCTTTTTATTTTGCCTTAAGGTATACACCTTCTTGAGTTGTCCTTGCTTGTAGCCTTTCGGTGACATACTGATGCCGTATGGTGTCCTTCAACTCATCCCAAGTAGGTGTGGGTAAAGTCCAACTATTCTTCTTGCTTTCAATTGAGTTTTCCACCATGTAGAGGCGTACCCTTCGAATTGAGCAAGGGCGTAAGATACTTTCTTAGCCTCGGACATGTCATTCGTCAAGAAGATTCTATCACAATGCATCACCCAATCAAGGAATCTATCGGGATCACTTCCTCCTTTCAAGGTTGGAAGAGTAATTTTAATGGAATTGAGACTCGTGTCTCGCCCTCCTCCATAACCATGGTTCCCATTCAAATCTCCATCGTCATCATAACCTTGATGGTCACGACCTTGATATCCTTCACAAGCTTGTTACCCTCTTTTCCTACCCATGTGAGGGTTGTACCATTCCTTCCACCCCTTCCTCGATAACCTCCTTATGCTTGCCCTCGTTGCCTCCAACCTTGGTCTCCACAACGTTCGAACTCAAGTATAGCTTCTTCTATCTCGTCGTCATTTGGTTGTTGGATGTTTGGACTGTTTTAAGGTGGCATAGGTGATACAAATCGATTTGGGAATGAAGCCAAATCAATTCAAACGCGGAAAAATAAAGGATACGAAGAAAAGGGGATAAAAGTAAGACCCAATTAGGGTGAATTTATGGACAAACCTAAGTATAATAAACTTAGACCTTTCCAATCGAATCCGATCCTAAAATAACCACTACTATTTGAAACTCAAGGCAAGAGATTCAATTTGAATCCACAAATGGAAATCTCTTCATGAATATCAACGGACATAAAAGGTTCACAAACCAATAATGGATTCCACCATCATATGGACTAAAATAGCTCTAGAATCTACCTAACAACCTATCACTCAATTTAGAGTATCATAATTTATCATCCAAAATCTAAGTAATGAAATGAAAGACAAGTTATATATACAAGCTAAGTAAAGAAGACTAATAGGCAATTACAATGCAACCCTTAATGAAGTATGGGCCTTGTTTGGCTAGTCTTCTTAGTGTAATCTTCAATTCAAGAATTGGCCTTCAATGGCCAAACACGGCCCTCCTTGCATAGATGGCCCTCTAATGAACCTTGCATGCATGGCTTTCTTGCAAGCATAACCTTCTTTGCACAAATAGCCAACTCCCGACCTTGTCCAAGTTTGTACATGTAGCCAATTTGCAGAAATGCCCCTATTTGCACGTTTTGCCACTTTGCGCATTTGGCCCCCTTTCTAGTAGCTTCTTCTTCAAGCCTCGCCTAAGCCACCTCCCACATATCATAGGCCTCATTGTGGGGCTTGTATGGGCCTCCAAAGGACTTCAACTCCATCCTTATCATCCATGCCGCTTGTAGAGCTTGAAGTTCCATATCTTGGCCTTAGATGTAAGTCTTGAAATGAGGTGTGCCAAGTAGGATCGTATCATCCTCCCCTTCTTCAAAAGAATTCGTCCTCGAATCCGAACCTAGAAAAACCCAAGGGAAGACATAAGAAAACATACTCCTTATTGATTGAGGGTTATCACACAAAGTAATAACCACACATACATGCCAAGGATGAACAAATTTGTGGTAAAACCACACATCAATAGCAATCATGACTATTAAGTGCACACATGAGATATGAAGAAGTTGATTCCTCCAAGGTTCATGACATGAGGATAGAGTAATAAAACCAATGGATGCAAAATACGAAGCATGTAATACTACATTGGTTCTATTTGAGAAGAAGCACCATGGGAACTCATTTTCCAAATAAGGTGTTCCTAAATCCAACAAGGTAACACCAGGGTCAAATGGGAAGTATAGCCACCTACTAGGGTCAATAAAACAACCAACTACCCCACAAGTGCCTTCCCCAACATAAGATCCACCCCCAACACAAATAAGAGCGTCATCATATGCAAACAAGTAATAACGAAAGGTATCGCTTAACACAACTTCCTCATCTATGTCATCCCTCAATGTAGCCTCACTATTAGGTTCAAGAATAAGATCATTCAATAAGCTATTATGAAGTTGAACATGAAAGGAAGAATTTTCAATTTCTAGACAAGAATCACCATCCTTTATAACACTTTCCTTCCCCACAAATGGATCACAATCCTTCAAAGGAAGATCTCCATGGGAAAGAGTGTCATCACTCCATAGTGGGTTATATGTCACATTATAGTCTCCAAAAGAAACCAAATGCTCAACATTACCAAACACCTTACTAGGTTCATCATTCCCAATAGTCATGTCAATATCAAATAACATATTATCTACAAAGAGAGAAGGATCAATTAGCATTGAAGTATCAAAGCATGCAATTCTACTCTTATAAAGACAACAATCACTTTCCACAATACTTTCATGCACACGACTAGGTAAATGATCAATTGTTCCAACATCATCACTAAATTGAGGGTCATTTTAAGCACATCAAAAGGTCCGTCAAATAGTGGATTTTCATAGCAAACAAATTGATCAACACAATCAACCACACTAGTTGGACGCAAATTGATCTTGCTAGAAGAATCAATCCGGTTATCGCTAGGATCAACTCGTGGGTGTCCTAACAACTCACATGATAATGTACTAACATGCAAATCATAGGGATCAACACTAGGTGGACACAACTTGAGCTTAAAAGAAGAGTCAAGATAGTCATCAATAGGATCAACTAGTGTTGGATCACCCATATCATACACATTGTCAACTGTCACAATAGCACTAGGCTCCCCACAAGGCAAAGATTCATTAAGCTCAATTAAGGACAAGCCATCAATTACACCCACTTCAACCACATGATCAATCACATCATTTGTGGTGTTAAGCTTAGTTATTTTACCTTGAAGTTCACATTCACCTCCTTTGCCTTGGTTTTCAACTTTGGAGCTCGTTTGCTCCTTCGAGAAGCTCTCAACCACCTCAAAAACCTTCAAAGGTTGAGGGTCATCATTAGGTTTGCTTTCGAGAATACCTGCACTATCATTAAGACGACTAGAGAAGAAAGAAATGCCACAAGGGTTAGATAAAAGTTGTGACAACACCCTCACATCACTCCTCACATCCTCTCCCTTTTCCTCTCTAGAGTTGTCACTTTTCACTCCCTTACTCCTCTCAATCTTTTCTCTCACAATTTGTTAGGCCTTGAGTACTTGTTCTTGCATTTGGAGAACTAGCTCCATAATTTCCTCGAGGTTTTCTTCTGCCCCTTTTATGTGATCTCCTATGCACTTGAAGTCTTCCCTTTTCTCCTTGAACCCACCACTTGTTCTTGTTTCTTCTTTGGGTTCATTCCTCGTTTGAGGCCCTTCATTCCTCCTACTTCCTTCAACTATCGTCACTCCTCCCCTACCTTCCATAACATAACCGTATTGGGAATTTTGTGCCTCCGGATTAGGGTAAGAATTATATGCCCTTGTGTTTCTTGAAGGAGGACATGCATAACTCTTCTCCTTCTAGGCGGATTCCTAGTCGGCCCAATCCACACACCTATACCTTTTTGCTTGGAATAGAAGCGTCACAAGCTGATGTACGTGACTATCTACTAGAAGATTCCTCATAAGAATTATATGCAATCCCATTATCTTCACAAGCATACTCACCATAAAGTGCATAGTCAATAGGCTCATCATCACCACATTCTTCCCATTCTTGTAAATTCTCACCGAGTGGTTCATATCGAAAGTGTGAGAAAGGAGCATACCTCAACTCAACCCCATGTCCATGGTGTCTAGGATGAGACTGCTCGTGTTCGTATCCACCATAGGACTCTTCTTCATAATCATCCACTCCTTCTCCTTCATAAGCCTCATAAGGTGTTGCCTCACAATTGCCCTCGGAGTAGTATTCTTCACCCTCGTACAAGTTATGATCATATCGACCATGTTCCTCATACGACTCATGAGCACCATTACCATTATATTCATTGTAAGAATAGTGATGCTCATATCCCAAGTCGTCTCCCTCATAGCCTCCATCACCCTCATAGTCATACCCTCCATTGCTAGAGGCATAACTCTCAAAATCATCGTCACAAGACTCGGAAGCTATGGATGACATCCTTATCTCTCCTTCTCCTTATGTCTCCTCTTCGTGTACCTACAAAACGAGCAAACAATATTAGTAGCAAAGGTTTCTCACGCCACTCGTATTTGCACTCAAGCTTACCTCTCAACCTAAGCTTCTTCCAAGGTTGGTCAAGAACCCTTTTAATCCAAATCAATTCACAAGATTGCTAACCTTTATGGAGGAATAGATTCTTGTTAATCGAACGACAGACAACTCGATAAAGCAAAAGGACTTGAGCCAAGAAGATTCAACGTTATCAAAACGAGAAAAGCTTGAAAAGAATTGGCACGAATGAAAGACGGACTCAAGAACTAGCATACACAAGTAAAAGAATTACTAAATGCACACTAGTTGAAGAATACAAGAAACGAAATGCTAAAATCGGGAACGAAATAAAATTCCGGGCCCGGGTAGGTGATAACTTGAAAACACGACCGTGAAGCCTCAATTGATCCAAGGTATCAATTTGGAATAACGAAAAATTTTAAAATTCTATACTCGTTTTTTTTTTTTGCTCCCTACCAAAGGATTAGGGACACAAAACCAACAAGCAATCCCAAGAAATTTTCTGGAATTGAAATGAATTAACAACAAGATTTGAGACTTGAGAATGAGATGAAAGTGAAAGGAATCGAAGTTGAATCAAGATACAAATACCTTGAAATGTACAGTTGATACTTGGATTATACGGTTGGAACTTGATTTATACGGACCAATTGTACGGTGGCACTTGTATTTTCACGGTCCATAAAATTTCTTACGGATCGTAGAATGGTCCGTCAAACAGTAACAGTACGTAACAAATTTGGACTTCAATTATAGGGTTGGCCAAAAAAATTATACGGTCCGTTAATTTTTATACGCACCGTGAAATTGTAATAGTAGAATAGGAACAGTAAGTGGGCAACTTAGCGTCCAATTGACGGAGGGATTATACGAACCGTGAAATTTTATACGGTTCGTATATTGGCACCGTATTTTAGCAACAGTAGCTCAAATTCGTGGCTCCCAATTCACGATGGAAATATACGGTCCGTGGATTTTTATACGGTCCGTATGTTTGGACCGTATTCCACACAACAATGATGTCTTGTACTTGTTCAACTCGATCTTTGGTTGGATTTTCTGAATTTCCCTTGACTTGTTGGACCCACACAATCTAGTATTTTCTCCTTTGGAGTAGGAAAACACCTTTTGACAACTTTGGAAAAATTATTTTGGATCAAATGCAACCTTGGGTCATCTTCTTCCTCTTGAAGATATGAAGATCTTCAAGAACATTCAAATTTTCAACTACTTCAATTCCAACTCCAATAGACCCCAAATTTTGGATCTAGCCTCCCCTCCACCTAGAGAACAAAGCCCACTCCAAATTGAGACTAATTGAACACCTAAAATTGAAGACCCCCTTGCTTGTCCTTCAAGTTCTTCAAACCTTCAAAATCCAAAAATGGTAGATCCCTCAAATTAACTCCAAATTAACTCAAATTTCGGATCTAAGCTCCTTTTCTCCTAAACAACAAGCCCAATACCAATCACAGCTCAATTTTATCAAAGTCAACCAAACCCACTTGAGTTCTTCAAGCTTTGATGAAGCTTCAATGGTGAAAACTTCAAAACCCACCCAAACAAATTCAAACTTCAGATTTAGATGTATTTCACCTCAATAAGCTCAAATTCAACTTCAAAACACTCAAGCAAACAAAAATTTCAATTTTTGATTTTTTTTTTGAATTTTCAGATTTTTGATTTTTTTTTTTTGGATTTTCAAATTTTGAGCCTAGGATTAGAAATTGTAGGAACAATCTCTTAGCCTATGCTCTGATACCAAATGATACGAATCGATTTGGGAATGAAGCCAAATCAATTCAAACGTGGAAAAATAAAGGATATGAAGAAAAGGGGATGAGAAAAGAGGATAAAAGTAAGACCCAATTAGGGCGAATTTATGCACAAACCTAAGTATATTAAACTTAGACCCTTTCTAATCGAATCCGATCCTAAAAGAACCTCTACTATTTGACACTCAAGGCAAGAGATTCAATTTGAATCCACAAATGGAAATCTCTTCATGAATATCAATGGACATAAAAGGTTCACAAACCAACAATGGATTCCACCATCATATTGACTAAAATAGCCCTAGAATCTACCTAATAACCTATCACTCAATTTAGAGTATCAGAATTCATCATCCAAAATCTAAGTAATGAAATGAAAGACAAGCTATATATACAAGCTAAGTAAAGAAGACTAATAGGCAATTACAATGCTACCCTTAATGAAGTAAGGACCTTGTTTGACTAGTATTCTTAGTGTAGTCTTCAATTCAAGAATTGGCCTTCAATGGCCAAACACGGCCCTCCTTGCATAGATGGCCCTCTAATCAACCTTGCATGCATGGCTTTCTTGCAAGCATAACCGTCTTTGCACAAATAGCCAACTCCCGACCTTGTCCAAGTTTGTACGTGTAGCCAATTAGCAGAAATGCCCCTATTTGCACGTTTGGCAACTTTGCGCATTTGGCCCTCTTTCTAGTAGCTTCTTCTTCAAGCCTCGCCCAAGCCACCTCCCACACATCATAGGCCTCGTTGTGGGGCTTGTATGGGCCTCCAAAGGCCTTCAACTCCATCCTTATCATCCATGCCGCTTGTAGAGCTTGAAGTTCCATATCTTGGCCTTAGATGTAAGTCTTGAAATGAGGTGTGCCAAGTAGGATCGTATCAATAGGTTCATTTAGGTGTGGATCATTTAGGGGTGGATCATTTGAATGTGGGTCATTTGGAGTTTGATTTTGTGGGGGCGGGTTGTTCCGTTGTCCTATGGGAATGTTTTTTGGTAGGGCGAGACTTGTGTTTTGAGGGGTATTTTGGGGAGTGTTTCGGGGAGTGGGGTTATATAGATGATGGAAGGTGCCGGGTGACAATGTAAGTGAAGTGCTTCGAGTAGCTCCACTTGTGCCTCCTTGGAATTGCACTCGGGGCGAATACGAGACCTCCCTTACTCTCCTTTGAGCTCATACTATGCCGCCTACAGTCTTGGTAATGCAAAAATTTTCGGGGTGTAACATCCTTCCCCCTTAGAAACATTTGTCCTAGAATGTTGTAGTTTGTAAACCCACGACATCATCTTTGACTCCCCAGAATGGTTATCCTCCCCTTAGAGTCCGAATACCATGTGCTTAGACTATAAATTGGGTCAGTCTCTTCTCGTTCTGTTTCCATTATCGTAGTTTTGCCTTGCGATGCCATAACTACTCATCGTTTTGCGAGTACTCCCTTTTCTCACTCCTTGTTTCCTTTTTAGTGGGCTGCTCCCTCACTTAAATATGACGCCATTTTTTTTTTTTGCTTTTACTCCTTTAGTGCCATCTCGGGTTATCCCTTCTTGTACCCGTTGATCTTAGACTCACACTGTATTGACTCCGTGTAGTTCATCAGCCAGGCTTTCTAATCCTTTACATCCTCATCACAACCACTCTCGCACCGACACTCCGCAATTGTTTGTTCAGCAGTACACTGCTACTGACAAATCCTTACTCTTAACGGTTACGTTTCTTCAACCATCCTTCTTAATTCCTTTCCATGATCAGTTATAACCATATCCTCAAAACGATTTCTTAAATACGTACATTCCTAATGTTCTATCACCATCTCTATTACTCCTCGTAGCAGAATTATATATTGCGATGAACCAATAATCATAGTTCGAACTGGTCTATAGCTCACAATATCTTCGAGTTCTTGTCAAAACTCTCCCTTTAATTCCTTTGACTCAAATCTTGCGATATAACTTATAATTATAAAGTTAGGGCAATTCTCACTTTACCACAGCTTCTTTTCCAACATCGGTATGGTATACTTACCCTTTACTTCCTCCACAACTATTATCACTGAAATTCTTCTTACTCTGAATTTCTGATTTCACTTTATGTCTACAATATATCATTGAGAGTTACTATGCCACACTCTTCCACTTCCACTAACAATCGTTTTATTCACTTAGCTCACCTATCCGAGATTTTCCTTGACTACTTATTCGAATCCCACCTATGCGTTGTACTTCTTCTAGTATTCTGCCACTTCCTATTCGTGTCGTGAAATCCTTACAAATATACTCTCTTCTTTCTTCTCCTTCCTGCCGCCAACGCTAGTCCATATTCATGAATATTTCCCATACATCCCTCTATTTCCCTTATAATCGAATCTCGGTATTCCTTATCCTCATCCCATGTCATTGATATACTACATCCCGGTTAGCTTTGTTAGTTCATTTTCGTCTCATTTGTCCTTAAGGATTGCTCAATTTTTTTCCTTCCTCTTCTCTCCTCTCCTTTTGATCATCCCATTAGTATATCTTTCCTACTTTCATCCTCAAACCTTCCTTGAGTTCGTCCCTCCTCGAGCGCCTTTCTCCGCTTGTTATTTTATCGTATCGACCCTGAAGTTCATGAAATATTCCTTTAAATGTGAAAATCCGTTCTATTCTTAAATCATGTTTTGGGAAAGCTTCTCCGTGTCCGAGGCAACCGTGTTAGTATGACCACACATTTATCCCTTTATATACCTCTCGAGAGTTGGAAATATCTTAGTATCGTTGCAAGGCCTGATCATTCCTTCTCTTACTTCACATTTGTCACGACCCAACCGGAGGGCCGCGATGGGCACCCGGTGCTATCCCACCCTGGCACCCCTTATCGTACATTTACATCTAGGTGAGCCACATATTAAGTCATACTTTTTCCATTGGGAAACAATATATATATACATATCACCATTACTAGCAATGCCCATAGCAATGTACATAAGCCGATGAGGCTAACAAAACGATATCCAAAATATAGGCCGACAAGGCCAAACACATCAAACTATATAAACATGTCTACGAGCCTCTAAGGAGAGTATGTCATATCATATAGGCGGGACAGGATCCCGCTAGGCCCATAAATAATATACACAAAAGAATCAATATCCAAAAGCTATAGCTCCGAATGAAGTGGAGCTCCGCTACGTAGTCCCTGAGAAATATAGCTATGGATCAAGTCTGTCTCCCTAGCCACCTGCGGGCATGACGCAGCGTCAACAAACAAAAGGACGTCAGTATGAAGAATGTACTGAGTATGTACAGCATGATCACTATCATTATAGAAGTACAATAAGCAACATAGGAAATAGCATAAGATGGGAGATAGAAGTATCATCGTCAAAAGCACTTACTTGCTTTTCATAGGGACTTTCCATTGCTAATGCGAGATTGTGTACATACGTCCGTATTCGTATCCATGGTCGTATCCATATACACATTCTTATTCGTATCATATTCGTATTCATACTCATATCTATATCATATACATATCCATATCATATACATAGCATACCCGACCATGAAGGTTCGGTGTTTCACGTACCCGACCATGGATAGGCTCGGTTATCATACATACCTGGCCAACCAAGGCTCAGGGTTACACATACCTGGCCCTACCAAGGCTTCAGGGTTATCTGTACCCAACTGCAGAGGTGCGCGCGTTACACAAATATATATTTTACCCAGCCATATAAGCTCGGGTTCCATAATTGTCATACCTAGACACATATACATAATAGCTCATAAGCATCTTTAGCATCATTATTATTATCATCGTCATCATTATCATTATCACTATTATCGTCGTTCATTAAATCTATCCTTATAGGATTATTCGTCGTATGAGGAATATAGTACAATCGTAATATATAAAGAATCATGAGCTTAGTAGATTTTGAAGATGGCATCATTTGGTGGACGTCATAGGCTCATAGAAGAATAGATAATTGGCCAAAGAACCATGCCTTATGAAAGACGGGTTAGCCTTACATACCTTTCCGCTCAACTATTCTATCACTTGCATGTTCTCCTTCAATGCTCACGTTTCTACTTTCATTAGAGTTATACTATAATTAGAAATCGATAGCTAGGATACACGACTAAAACTAGAGCAAATTGGACAGCATCTCCTTTATTTATGTGACTTCCTCCATATCGTATATCAACTCCCAAACATCAATAATATCATTCACAACATCATAATAATAGTCTTTATTTTACTATATTATCCATATTCCTCAATTCACTCCAAGTCACCCATAGACATGGTCATAGCACATTATTACATTCACTCATATACAATGTCTATCCCATGTTCTTAATGTCATTTATAACATGATTATAATCATAACATATCACGAATCATTACTCAACCCAAACCATTTCTCAAAAATGACACTATTCCCACATTTATGACCCATTTTCTATCTCCTTCTACAATCCAAGTGTTTCAACTTCTCCATACCTTAAATAACATGGAAAGATCATAAAACGTACCATAGATGTTGTAGGAATAAGCTTTGGATGGAAATACTTCACTCGAGACAAAACCCTAGTTCATCTCCAATGAAATTTCTTGGCTTGGATGATCTTTAATGAGTTCCTTACACTTGGTTTTTTTAGTTTGATGAAGTTGATCATAGATTTCTCTTGTGTTCTTGTAGATGAAGAGTGGAGAGGGTTTCTAGAAAGTTCTTGAAGTGTTGGATGAAAAATGAAATGAAATAATGACTTGGTCCCTTTTTAATAACGTGAAATCTGATCTGTCAGGCAAATTATACGGACATTTATACGGTCCGTATAAGTGACCGTGAAATTGCCCCTTCTTCCACTCAATTCTGTGTCCATTTGACGACATTTTATACGGACCATATAATTTTATACTGTCCGTATAAGAGACCGTGAAATTACCTCTTCAACAACTTGCCTCTGCGACCATTATACGGCACATCCGTATAATTTTATATGGTCTGTATAAGTGACCGTATAATATCACCAGTGAGGGACTTCACTATGACAATCCTGCGGTCCATTATACCGACCGTATAACATTATACGGACCGTATAATTGACCGTATAACTCATCTTTTCACTGATCTTGTTCTTGTCACTTTGTTTGATCTCCAATCCGCATGGAACCTTCTTGACACTTTTTTATCACCTCATTAACAATCTAAGGGATGTTATAATTCTTCTCCAAGACGCTATTAAATCATCATTAACTTGTTACTCGTAAATCCTTTTCGATACACATCGCATGCCTTGCCCTCTCTTGGCAAACTTTCTCCTCTCACTACGAATGTCTTTGAAATCTTAATTAGGGTCATCAAATGTAATTCCTCACTCATTGAAATACCGTATATTCCATGCTCTTCGTTAGTCTATTCACTGTATACCAACGGAAAATTTTTTGAGGTGTAACATTCTTCCCCCTTTAAGAACATTCATCCTCGAATGTTAGGTTCTCGGGGATTTTATAAAAATTTCGCTAGAGTTTCCCCTATAATATGGCACTACCATCCTATCACAATAGCCCATAATAAAAATGCCTCACAGGGCCACAACATAATAGCAATAGAGTTTGGCTACACACGACCCTAAAGCATAAAAGGAAAACATACATACCTTATGATCTTGACGTCTCATCTTGGATCTCTTCTAGGGGCTGAAATAAATGTGGGTATTTGGACTTCATATTTTCTTCCGCTTCCCATGTCATCTCTTCTCGGTTATTGTTTCTCCACAAAACCTTAACTGAGGCCACTTCTTTGTTTCTAAGCCTCCGTACTTGCCTATCTAATATGGCAATGGGTGTCTCTTCATAAGTTAACTTTTCTGTCACTTGTACATCATTTACTGGCATGATCCAAGTAGGATATCCAACATATTTACGAAGCATCGAGACATGAAAAACTGGGTGAACTGACTCCAAATCAGGAGGTAGATCTAACTCATAGGCCACTTTGCCTACGTTGCGCACAATCTCATAAGGCCCAATATATCGGGGACTGAGCTTCCCCTTCTTGCCAAATCTCATTACACCCTTCATTGGTGACACTTTCAAGAATACCTAATCTTTCACTTAGAACTCTAAGTCCCTTCGACGATTATCCGCATAGGACTTTTGACGACTTTGGCCTATTAATAACCGATCTTGAATGAGCTTAACTTTTTCTATGGCTTGCTGGACCAAGTCTGGCCCTATCAATTTAGTCTCTCCTACCTCGAACCACCCAATTGGGGAGCTACACTTTCGCCCATATAAAGCCTCATACGGTGCCATTTGAATGCTAGAATGATAACTATTGTTATAAGCAAATTCAATAAGGGGTAAGTGATCATCCCAATTACCTACAAAATCTATCATGCATGCTCGTAACATATCCTCAAGAGTCTGAATGGTACGTTTAGCTTGTCCATCAGTTTGCGGGTGAAATGTCGTGCTAAGGCTCACTTGAGTCCCTAAACCCTCTTGAAAGGACTTCCAAAAATTAGCTGTAAATTGAGTTCCTCTATCTGAGATAATAGATGCTGGGACACCATGGAGTCGCACTATTTCTTTAACATCAAGCTTTGCATAATCTTCTGCCATATATGTCATTCTGACTAGTAAGAAATGAGCTAACTTCATGAGTCTATCCACAATCACCCATATAGAATCATACTTACGTCGAGAATGGGGTAAACCTGTAATGAAATCCATATTAATCACTTCCCACTTCCAACTTCCAAGTTGGAATTTCTATAGCCTGCAACAATCTGCTCGGCTTTTGGTGCTCGATTTTCACTTGTTGACAGTTGGGACATTAAGCTACGAATTCCGCTACATCTTTTTTCATCCCATTCCACTAATATATAGATTTAAGATCATGGTACATTTTCGTCGCTCCGGGGTGGACAGAATAACGGGAACAATGAGCTTCTCTCAATATTTGGTGGCGTAAACCTGCCACATCAGGAACACATAATCTGCCTCGGCATCGGAGAACTCCATCTCCTGCAGCCTCAAATGATGACTTCTCCTTCTGAGGGAGTGTAATTATGTACTGCATTAGCATAGGATCTTCGTATTGTCGCTCCTTCACTTCCACTACTAGCGACGCGACTGCTGAATTCTGAAGGGTAGTTCCCCTGCTACCTGAGTCCACTACTCGAACTCCTAGGCTAGCTAACTGCTGGAGCTCACGAGCCATTTCTCTTTTCTCTGGCACAACATCACATAAACTTCCCATAGATCTACGGCTAAGGGCATCAACCACAACATTTGCCATTCCAGGGTGATATAAGATATCAACATCATAATCTTTTAGCAATTCCAACCATCTTCGTTGCCGCAAATTCAACTCTTTCTGCTTGAAGATATACTGAAGGCTCTTATGATCTGTATAAATATCCACATGGACACCATATAAATAATGTCTCCATATCTTTAATGCGTGAATCACTGCAGCCAATTCAAGATCATGGGTTGGATAATGTTTCTCATGTTTCCGTAATTGCCTTGAAGCATACGCAATCACCTTACCATGTTGCATTAACACACAGCCTAGCCCAATGCCTGAAGCATCGCAATAAACAACATATCCTTCCAATCCCTCTGGAAGTGTCAAGACTGGGGCAGAAGTCTGTCGCGACCCAACCCCGTGGGCCATGCCTAGCGCCCGAGCTAGGCACCCATATGTACCTGTCAAACATTATCGGACTAATACTATAGGCCCTCAACCAATCACATCGTAATAACACATGCAAGCCGACGAGGCTGCCTCTACACATCAAAATATTACGCAAGCCGACAAGGCTGCCACTACGAAATGATAATATATGCAAGCCGACAAGGCTGCTACAACAAAACGATAATATACGCAAGTCAGCAAGGCTGCAACCGCGACAGAACATCCATAACGATCACATAGACACAACTGATCACATCTGAATACAACCCACATACATGTCTACAGACCTCTAAGAGTTTCAACAGTGAACTATGACGGGACAGGGCCCCGTCGTACCCCTAGACAACATATACATATATACATCAAAAGGGTTTGTACCAAAATCTATGCTCCGGAACAGCGGAGCCCTCCCAGATAGCAGAAGGGAATCCTAAGCTGGCGGATCACTAAATCGAGCGTCTGTACCTGCGGGCATGAAACGCAGCCCCCTAAACAAAAGGGGTCAGTACGGAATATGCACTGAGTATATAAAGCATAAGAACATCAAGTACAGATGAATCATGAAAAACAATCTTAATAATTGAAGGCATCTGTGGCCCACATGTGAATATATCTGCATAAATCTATACAACTGAATTTGACTTTACGGCGTTCGACAGGTATAGATTATAGTATAACTGTTAGTGCTGTGGAACGTACAACCCGATCCATGTATAATATATTAGTACCGACGAACGTACGGCCTGATCCATATACAATGTAATAGTGTTAGTGCCGAGGAATGTACGACCCGATCCATAGATATCATAGTATGTTAGTGCCGAGGAATGTACGGCCCAATCCATATATAATATAATGTAGTGCTGAGGAACGTACAACCCGATCCATAGATATCATAGTATGTTAGTGCCGAGGAACGTACGACTCGATCCATATATAATATAATGTAGTGTCGAGGAACGTACGACCCGATCCATAGATATCATAGTATGTTAGTGCCGAGGAACGTACGACCCGATCCATATATAATATAATGTAGTGCCGAGGAAAGTATGGCCCGATCCATATATAATATAGTGTTAGTGCCGAGGAACGTACGACCCGATCCATATATAATACATATACATGCATGTAAAACTCGGAAAAGGATACTCTGAACTCATCTAGTGACATAAGAAGCTAACATGACATAAACAATAAAAATATCTCCACAGTCTCTAAGGATAGAGTGTTATATATATCAACTACTATCCAACGTATAGAAAACTCGAGGGGAAAACTTAATCACTTAAGAGTTCTAACATCAAGAAGTGAATAAGAATCATGAATCACATTCGGAACTTATGAATAGAGTTACCCCAAAGTTCATATCATTCATCACTTAAGTCTAGGATATGCCAATAGAAAGAAGGGACAGCTTTACATACCTGTTAGCGACTATTCGTAAAACCGTTCGCCTCGTCGCTCTTTTAGCCTATTTAATATAAGAGTAATGTTATCGTTAGTAACTATACTTTCTAGTTCATAAATCCGTAGGCCGTCGCCTATAGAACTCATTCTTTAACTTATATTTCTCGTTTAGGTTTTTTTTTTCCTTATTTAAGGACTTAACGAAAATCGGGGAACATTTCCCCTATATATTCGCCTAACCCGAATTTCTACTCATCTTCCTGTCAACACAGCATTACCAACAAAAACGATATACACACAAAATTCCCTTAACTCAGCCTAATACAATTCTAAATCCATTTTAACCCACAATTTCACATAACAACAATTTCATGTATTTTCTTACTTCTGATTTCATCCAATTCAATTTTAATAATTTCATTGTAACAATATTAACACAACTACACCATAAAATAGTAGAATCTTACCACAATTTCCTCGGAGAAATTTGTATGCTCAATTGTTCCGATTTTACGATTTCTTCTCGTCCAACTTAAAATCTAATGCTGCTATCACCTCCTTGGATTTGTATTGCACTTGGATTTGATCTCTAATATTCAAAAAATCAAAAGTTTCCTTCACCACCATGGCTGGCCGAGAGCAGCCATGGTTCATTCCTTTTTTTTTTTTTTTTTTTTTTTTGAATTTTTGTGAACAAGTTGTGGAAATGATTTTTTTTTTTCACTAAAGTCATGTATATATATGTTTGACCCTAGGGGGACACGTGTCCCCCCCCCCCCTTGTGAGTCATTATTCCACCTTCTTGAACATATATATTTTTATTATTATTATTGTTTTAATTAATTTCGGGTGGGGCCCACTTTAATAATTAAGCTTAATTAATATAATTAATCACTAATTCTCACTTAGTAATATAATCACAATTAATTAATTCCTAATCTCCAATAATATTTTTACACTAAATAAAATTTATAAACAATTGTTCTAATTTAAAATTTAATATTAAAAGTTTCTATTTCATGTCCGAAAATGATCACGTCTTTAACTTGAGTCGATTTGCTTGCGAATAATTCGACGTATAAATATACGGGGTATAACATCCTTCCCCCCTTTGGAACATTCGTCCTCGAATGTTAAACTGATCCTGAATTCCCAATACTTTCTCAAGTGTTCTCTTATTTAATTATGCCCTTCACATACCCCTTTCATTGGTCGATTCGCTAGAATTCATTATAACGCATTTCAGGCCTCCACATAGTCATTCCTGTACCATCTCCTTCTTCCGTTGCTCCTTGAGGCAATTATTCCACGTCATTGTCTTTGCCCTTCCCTTTGTTTCACAATTGGTTATCAGCTGTATTTCGAGCTGTTCTGCTGAAGTGTTACTGTCTCTCTTATCTGCATACTGTTTAGTTATACTGTCATCGATTGATTCAGACTCATACTCATGGTGTATGTCGTCATAATTCGACTCCTTTTTTTTTTTTTTATAGTTATTCCCTTAACATGATGTATCGTTCACTTCACTTTACCTCCTTATCTTTAAACAAGATCTTGTAATGCGCAGACGTCCCTCGTCGGTTCATTAGACTTTAATATCCCTGAAGCATTGCATGCCTCTGGTAACCTGTAGGCCCTTCGCAGGTTCTACGAGTAAAATGAGACTTCCTAGAGGGTAACATCTTTCCACTCCAATATCCTTGCTTTATTCTGTTGTTATAGCCCGTATTCTGGAATCCTCAGCATCATGTGTCACTTTATGACTTTATTTTAAGGGTCTTTAACTCCTTGATCTCTATCTTTAGGGTTGGCTATCAAATAGCGCTAGGGTCTCCTCATATTATAGCTTTACTGTCATCTAGTAACTAGTAACTTGCTTGCTCTAATTGTCTCGGTTAAATCATTTTGCAATTTCCCTTAACGTAATTGACACTACTTTGGGCATATTATCTCGTGTCGTTTCTTTATTTTTGATTCAAACTCCTCTATTGCCTTTTTACTCAAATTAGCTCTTAGTTCTCCTACCACGCATCCTATTGCAATCTTTACACAAGTATGTGTAGGTGCTCAAATCAACCCCGAAAATACCTTATTGTCGCCTCGCCAAGCTTTATGTAGACCCTATATCCTTTTCTTATATCTTTTAATTGATATCAAGGCTCAACTATGGCTTTTGTCCTCAATACTAATTATATCTCTGTAGTTTTGCCTCAAACCGTCTTATACCTTTCTGTTATGCATCCAAAATATCGCAATCACATTTTTGTTACTGAATTCTTACCCTTCTTATCAAGTACTTACTTGGTCTCGTCCTTAGCATACAAACATTCGTAGGTTGCATAGCTATTCTTTTACAATTCGTACGAAGTGCATCCAGTCTTAGTCATAGCTTTTTCTTCTCGTGATTTAATCTGCTCTACATATCTTATTGTACCAAAACTCACTTGCTGTCTGTTTTATCATACTCGTTTCCCTTCCTTTACCTACCTTTCAATTTTCTCATAATCTACTATAGGGGATTCCCTATCCTTTCTTCTTCGCTACTTATAAATCACAATATCATTAGCCAATAACTCTGTTGTCGGCATCTTAACCTCTAGTCTCGTATAGCCTTGCTATTCTTTCTAATATCCTTTTAAGTTACTCCTTACCATTTTCTTGTCGTATTCCTCATTTTTTGTAAGCCTCCACCTTTTGATGTCATATTATCCAGGGTCTTTATCCATAATTCTTAGCACTGTCTCAAATGCCGTCTTGGCTTTTATCTGTTTATTGTTGGCCTTCAATTCTCACTAATTTGTTTCAGCAAGGGATCTCACTTATAGTTTAGGAATTCACAGTAAATGTGTTGCAGCATCAATTATTTCCATCTCGCACTTGCATTTCACTCACCCGCTTCCCCCCTTTGGGGTTGTATTTATACCATATCTGTGTCTCTCCTTCATCACTTATAACATAGATTACCTACGTATGAAACTCCAACACAATCATGAGGCCCTGAGAACTCTCGATATATAGTACAAAATCTTGTCTGATGGTTGGTACTCGAGTAATGTAATTAATGTAGCAATTTGTCCGAAGCCACACTCCATTCATCCCAATCAGTAATTAGGTAGTGCTTATCGTCGTTTCAAATTCTCCATTCAGTAGCACTTATACTCTAATGATAAATGTTCCAAGTTTTCTTATAACACCCTCTTTATCCCAACGGATATCATTTGTTTCTTCTAATAAATTCACAATACATCAGTTGTTTCGCAAATCCACAATCTCTGTCCTTTAAGGATTTCACTATTTCCGAGGTGGAGTTACATATACGCAGTACTCCTTTATGCCTCATGTGCTTTCACCCTTGTTGTATACCTAATGCTAACTTCTAACTTACTCAAAATCATATCAATTCGTCTTAATAGTGGTCTTGTCTTATCACCTTCTCGTCATGCTACAACTTAAATTCGTAGCTATACATGTCATAATGCATCGTTATACTGTAATCCCACTCGCTTTCTTCTTATCTTCCTCTTTCAATTAACTTATTCTCTTCCTGTGCTCGCTTTCACTTTCGTTACCATTTGACTTTTATTCTGAGCTTTCCCTATAGAACTTTGTAAGTCTTTCTTATTTGTTCTACATTTACTTTTTCGTTTCACACTAATCATATCGTATTCTTTAGTTACTTCCTCGCTATAACAGAGTCTCCTACCGGTGTAGGTACCTCAAATAGTTTTATCGATTCAGGTTTTATCCCAATTCTACTAGCAACAAGGGGTGAAATATACGATAAAGTAGAGTCTGGGTCTATCAATATGTATACGTCTCGGGAGAAAATCGATAGTATACCTGTAACCACATTTGGTGACGCCTCCGGATCCTGTCTACTAGCCAAGGCATATATGCGGTTCAAAGGACCGCTAGAACTGGAAGCTCCGCCACGACCTCTACCACGGTCTGCTGGTACCTGAACACCCTGCCCCATAGGGTGCATAGCCACAGAAGAAGATGAACCAGCAACCGATCCCGTAGGCTGAGCCATACCACTTGAACCGCCCTTATATGGACACTCTCTCATAAGATGGCCTTGACGGCCACAAGAAAAACAAGCACCTGCAGTGTGATAACATTTCCCGAAATGATACCTACCACACCGAGAACACCGAGGCAAAGGTGGCCTCGACTGACTAGAACCTCTGTCAACTTGCGAACCCGAAGCCTTGGCACTCTGACCGGCTCCTGAGTATCCTGTGCTATCGAATATCCTACTTGTGAACTGTGGAGGTGCACTCCGGGCTAGCTGAGAAGGATATCTATTATACTGCTGAGGCTGCCCGGCTCGAAACTCACCAGAATAACTAGCCGACCTGGCTCTCTTATGCTGGCCCCCGTCATGATCTCTGTCGGGCTGACGCCCTCTGTGTCGATCCTCTACCCCTTGTTCATATGCCTGTACCCGAGCAATATCCATCCCCGGCTGGGAAGCCATTACCATAAAACTATCAATCAAATAACGATCCAACCCCATTACATACCGATGCACTCTATCCGTCATATCAGGTACTATAGTGGGTGCATACCTAGCCAATGAGTCAAACTCTAGACTATACTCTCGAACACTCCTGCCCCCCTATCTCAACTGTAGGAATCTATCAACTCTAGCTCGCCGCATCTCTGGAGGTAGAAAGTGGCCAAGGAAGGCCTCCACAAACTCATCCCACACTGCTGGAGGAGCATCCTCGCCCCTAGACAATTCCCACGACTCATACCAATTGACGGCTACATCCCGCAACCGATACGAAGCTAGCTCAACAGACTCAGTCTCAGAAGACTTAATTATCCGCAATGTACGCTGCATCTACCGAACAAACTCCTGCGGATCATCCTCGGGCTTCGACCCAAAAAACTCTGGAGGATTACAGCTTAGGAAGTCATGGGCTCTCAAACTGTCATGTCTATCCATCTGGTCAACCCTTAGTCCATGCCTGCGAGCCTGTCCTGCCACTATTCTGATGAGTAACTGAACGACATCTCTCATGGCTCTATCCTCCGCTCCTGGCTGAGGAGCTGGAGGCTCAAATGCTGGAACCTCAGGAACTGGCGGTGGAGCCGCCCCCTGACCTGGAGTTGTCGCTGTCTTGGGTTCCTCTGGGAGTGGCGGTGTAGCAAAACTCGCAGACTGAAACCCAACCTCAGGAATAAACTGGGCACGAGCCCTGGTAACTCTCCGAGTCTTGCTAGTATCCCCTGCTATCGATTTGCCCTTCTGGGCAACTGTCGCTTTCTTTGGAGGCATAGCTGTAAACATAGTAGTCTGTTAGGAAGGGATTATCCTGATAATACAGCTCTATCGCACGATCTAGGATAAGAAGGGAACATGACGCCCTAAATGTCCTGTAGCTTCCTGTTTATAGATGTGGTGCACAACACACCGATAAACAAGACTCTACTGGACACGGTCTGATACCACTTTTGTCACGACCCAACCCCGTGGGCCATGACTAGCGCCCGAGCTGGGCACCTATATGTACCTGTCAAACATTATCGGACTGATAATATAGGCCCTCAATCAATCACATCGTCATAACACATGCAAGCCGACGAGGCTGCCAATACACATCAATAAATTACGCAAGCTGACAAGGCTGCCACTACGAAATGATAATATATGCAAGCCGACAAGGCTGCTACAACAAAACGATAATATACGCAAGCCGGAAAGGCTGCAACCGCGATAGAACATCCATATCGATGACATAGACACAACTGATCACATCTGAATACAACCCACATACATGTCTACAGACCTCTAAGAGTTTCAACAGTGAACTATGACGGGACAGGGCCCCGTCGTACCCCTAGACAACATATACATATATACATCAAAAGGGTCTGTACCAAAATCAAGGCTCCGGAACAGCTGAGCTCTGCCAGATAGCAGAAGGGAATCCTAAGCTGGCGGATCACTTAATCGAGCGTCTGTACCTGCGGGCATGAAACGCAGCCCCCCGAAGGAAGGGGTCAGTACGAAATATGCACTGAGTATATAAAGCATAAGAACATCAAGTACAGATGAATCATGAAAAACAGTCTTAATAATTTAAGGCATCTGTGGCCCACATGTGAATATATCTGCATAACTCTATACAACTGAATTTGACTTTACGGCGTTTGACAAGTATAGATTATAGTATAACTGTTAGTGCTGTGGAACGTACAACCCGATCCATATATAATATAATAGCGCCGAGGAACGTACGGCCCGATCCATATACAATGTAATAGTGTTAGTGCCGAGGAACGTACGACCCGATCCATATATAATATAATGTAGTGTCGAGGAACGTACGGCCCGATCCATAGATATCATAGTATGTTAGTGCCGACGAACGTATGACCCGATCCATATATAATATAATGTAGTGCCGAGGAACGTACGACCCGATCCATTGATATCATAGTATGTTAGTGCCGAGGAACGTACGCCCCGATCGATATATAATATAATGTAGTGCCGAGGAACGTACGACCCGATCCATATATAATATAGTGTTAGTGCCGAAGAACGTACGACCCGATCCATATATAATACATATACATGCATGTAAAACTCGGAAAAGGATACTCTGAACTCATCTGGTGACATAAGAAGCTAACATGAAAAGTTTGGGAATTATGAACATAAAACATAAGAGGCTAACGATACAAATATCTCCACAGTCTCTTAGGATAAAGTGTTATATATATCAACTACTATCCAACGCTTAGAAAACTCGAGGGGAAAACTTAATCACTTAAGAGTTCTAACATCAAAAAGTGAATAAAAATCATGAATCACATTCGGAACTTATGAATAGAGTTACCCCAAAGTTCATATCATTCATCACTTAAGTCTAGGACATGCCAAAAGAAAGAAGGGACAGCTTTACATACCTGTTAGCGACTATTCGTAAATCCGTTCGCCTCGTCGCTCTATTAGCCTATTTAATATAAGAGTAACGTTATCGTTAGTAACTATACTTTCTAGTTCGTGAATCCGTAGGCCGTCGCCTATAGAACTCATTCTTTAACTTATATTTCTCGTTTAGTTTTTTTTTTCCTTATTTAAGGACTTAACGATAATCGGGCAGCATTTCCCCTATATATTCGCCTAACCCGAATTTCTACTCATCCTCCTGTCAACACAGCAATACCAACAACAGCGATATACACACAAAATTCCCATAACTCAACCCAATAAAATTCTAAATCCATTTTAACCCACAATTTCACATAACAACAATTTCATGTATTTTCTTACTTCCGATTTCGTCCAATTCAATTTTAATAATTTCATTATAACATTATTAACACAACTACACCATAAAATAGGAGAATCATACCACAATTTCCTCGGAGAAATTTGTATGCTCAATTGTTCCGATTTTACGATTTCTTTTCCTCCAACTTAAAATCTAATGTTGCTATCACCTCCTTGGATTTGTATTGCACTTGGATTTGATCCAAATATTAAAAAATTCAAAAGTTTCCTTCACCACCATGGCTGGCCGAGAGCAGCCATGGTTCATTCCTCTTTTTTCTTTTTGACCCTAGGGGGACACGTGTCCCCCCCTTGTGATTCATTATTCCAACTTCTTGAACATATATTTTTTTTAATTAATTTGGGTGGGGCCCACTTTAATAATTAAGCTTAATTAATTTAATTAATCACTAATTCTCACTTAGTAATCTAATCACAATTAATTAATTCCTAATCTCCAATAATATTTTTACACTAAATAAAATTTATAAACAACTGTTCTAATTTAAAATTGAATATTAAAAGTTTATATTTCGTGTCCGAAAATGATCCCGTCTTTAACTTGAGTCGATTTGCTTGCGAATAATTCGATGTATAAATATACGGGGTATAACAAAGTCAATCTATCTTTTAACTCTTGGAAAATACGTTCACAAGCATCTGTCCATTGAAACTTTGCTGATTTCTGGGTCAGCTTTGTGAGTGGTGCAGAAATAGAAGAAAAACCTTCAACAAATCTTCTGTAATAACCTGCTAAGCCCAGAAAGCTACGAACCTCCGTAGGAGTTGTGGGCCTTGGCCAAGTCTTCACGGCCTCAATCTTTTGGCTATCTACCCGAATACCATCGGCTGCAACAATGTGCCCCCAAAATGTCACTGAGTTCAACCAAAACTCACACTTAGAAAATTTGGTAAACAACACTCGAGTCTGAAGAACTCTAAGGAGAGTGCATAAATGATCTGCGTGTTCTGCCTTGGATCTGGAATACACCAAGATATCATCGATGAATACAATCACAAATAGATCTAGGAAGGGCCTGAACACATTGTTCATCAAATCCATAAATACTGCCGGTGCATTAGTTAGTCCAAATGACATCACCCGAAACTCAAAATGGCCATATTTTGTTCTTAAGGCTGTGTTAGGGATATCTTTCTCCCTAACTCTCACTTGATGATACCCGAACCTCAAATCTATCTTGGAAAACCATTTGGCACATTGTAATTGATCAAACAAGTCATCAATCCTCGGAAGAGGATATTTGTTCTTAATCGTCACCTTATTCAATTGCCGATAATCAATGCACATTCTCAAGGAGCTATCTTTCTTTCGGACAAATAATACGGGTGCTGCCCACGGGGATGAACTAGGCCTAATAAAGCCTTTCTCGAGCAAGTCTTTTAGTTGCTCCTTCAACTCTTTCAATTATGCAGGAGCTATTCTATAAGGAGGAATAAATATAGGCTTGGTGTCTGGCAACACATCAATAGCAAAATCAATTTCCCGCTCAGGAGGGAGGCCTGGAAGCTCTTCCGGGAACACATCCGGAAACTCATTAACTACGGGAACTGACTGAAGAGTCGGCGGTTCAGCTTCTACATCTTGAACCCGAACTAGATGATAAATGCGTCCTTTCGTGATCATTTTTCTTGCCTTTAGATTGGAAATAAACCTACCTTTTGGTGATGCAGCATTCCCTTTCCATTCTAAAACTAGTTCTCCCGGAAATTGGAAGCGAACCATTTTCATTCAACATTGGCATAGCAAGAAGCCAACCAATCCATGCCCATAATAACATCAAAATCTACCATTTTTAACTCATGCAAGTCAACCATAGTATGACAATCACAAATCATAACTATACAATTTCTATACACTCAGCTAGCTATTACCGATTCACCAGCGGGTGTAGACACCTCAAAAGGTTGGATCCACTCCAATCCGACTCTAAACCGACCCGCAATATACGGAGTAACATAAAACAATGTGGAGCCCGGGTCTATAAAAGAATATACATCATGAGAAAATACCGATCATATACCTGTGACCACATCAGGAGAAGACTCAAAATCTTGGCGTCCAGCCAAAGCATAAATACGGTGTTGAGGACCGCTAGAACTGGGGACTCTCCCTCTGCCTCTACCATGGCCAACTGGCGCATGTGAACCTGGCCCCATAGGGCGTACTGATGATGACGATCTGGCTACCGACCCTGAAGACTGGTCCTAGCTCGACCACCAACTGAGGGATAATCACACATAATATGGTCTGGTCGACTACACGAATAGCAAACCTCTGAACCCAATCGGCACTGACCCCAATGTAACTTCCCACACTGGGAGCATCGTGGTATGGGTGGCCTCGCCATACCCGAATCACCTCTAAACTGAGATCCTGAAAAATTCTGACTCGGCCCGGAATGAGTAGATCTATCAAATCTCTGGCCTGAAAACTGTGGAGGCTTACTAGTCATAAAATGGCCTGAATGCCTAGAAAACTGTTATCTGTGCCCGCCTCTAAACTCACTCATCGGACCCGAAGATCTGGCCTTCTTGCTATGTCCTCTATCATGCTCACGTTCACTTCTTTGTTGTTGTATACTTTCTTTTAAATTTTGAGCATGGGCCTGAATGCGTGAAATATCTATATTGTCCTGTAGGGACGCAGGTAAGCACCTATCCATCAAATGTGGCCCTAGGCCTTTCACAAATCGGTGCACTCAGTCACCCATATCCGCTACCATGGCCGAAGCATACCCAGCCAAAGAATTGAAGCGGAGACTATACTCTAAAGCACTCATGCTTCCTTGCCCCAAATTCAAGAACTTTCCGGCTCTAGCTCGCCGAACCACTGGAGGCAAATACTGTCGGAGGAAAGCATCCACAAATTCTTGCCATACTGAGAGAGGTGCATCGGCTCCCCATGAAACCATCCAAACCGTGTACCAATGGACGCTAACTCCACCGATTCGGTGTCCGAAGCATGTATCAAGAGAAGCGTCCTCAACATTACATCAATAAAATTCTGAGGGTCCTCATCCGGCTTTGATCCAAACTAATAAAATCACGGGCCCTTGCACTAACAGCCCTATCACCTTGCCCTGTACTTTGCCGCTGAGTCTGGGCAGCAACCAATTGAGTAAGCAAATGAATGGCCTCTTTTACATCATGGCCTGAAGCATCCGGTGGAGGGGCCGGAGGTGTTGGAGCTGGGGCTGAGGCTCCCTCACGCTCCTCAGAAATAGGCAATGACTGGGAGGACTGAGATTGAGCCGCATTGTGGGACTCACTTTTCTCTACAACGGTTGGCGGTGCTCTTTCAGCCCGCTTTTCTGCCACTGTCTTGCCCTTTTGGGCTACCGTAGCCTTTCTCTTCACAGGCATCTCTGAAATACATAACACACCGTTAAGGAAAAAGAAGTTCTTATGTCATAGCTCTATCGCACGATCTTATGAAGAAAGAAGGTCATTAATTCCTATAATGCCCGCAGCCTTTTGTTTATAAGTGTGGCGTGCAACACACCTATAACCAAGACTCTACTGGACACGGCGCGTCGACACACCCTAGGACAAAACTGCTCTGATACCACTTTTGTCAACACCCAACCGGAGGGCCGCGACGGGCACCTGGTGCTATCCCACCCTGGCACCCCTTATAATACCTTTACATCTAGGTGAACCATATATTAAATCATACTTTTTCCATTGGGCAACAATATATATATATATACATATCACCATTACTAGCAATGACCATAGCAATGTACTTAAGCCGACGAGGCTAACAAAACGATATCCAAAATATAGGCCGACAATGCCAAACACATCTAACTATATACACATGTCTACGAGCCTCTAAGAAGAGTATGTCATATCATATAGGCGGGACAGGACCAAGCTATGCCCATAAATATATACACAAAAGAATCAATACCCAAAAGCTATAACTCTGAATGAAATGGAGCTTCGCTACGTACTCCCTGAGAAATATAGCTATGGATCAAGTCTGTCTCCCTGGCCACCTGCGGGCATGACGCAGCGTCCACAAGCAAAAGGACGTCAGTACAAAGAATGTACTGAGTATGTAAAGCATGATCAGTATCATTATAGAAGTACAATAAGCAACATAAGAAATAGCATAAGATGGGAGATAGAAGTATCATCGTCATAAGCACTTACTTGCTTTTCATAGGGACCTTCTATTTCTAATGCGAGATTGTGTACATATGTCCATATTCGTATCCATACTCATATCCGTACTCATTTACATTTTGTATCCATAGTCGTATTCATACACACATTCTTATTCATATTCGTATCATATTCGTATTCAAACTTATATCTATTTCATATACATATCCATATCATATACATAGAATTTACATAGCATACCCGACCACGAACGTTCGGTGTTTCACGTACTCGACCATGGCTAGGCTCGCTTATCATACATACCTGGCCAACCAAGGCTCAGGGTTACACATACCTGGCCCTACCAAGGCTTCAGGGTTATTCGTACCCAATTACAGAGGTGCGCGCGCGTTACATAAATATATATTCTACCCGGTCATATAAGCTCGGGGTTCCATAATAGTCATACATAGACACATATACATAATAGCGCATAAGCATCTTTAGCATCATTACTATTGTCACGACCCAGCTAGGGGCCGCGACAGGTACCCGGAGCAATTACCGAGCACCGCTTACTCTACTGCTTGTCTCGCTCATTTAATACTCTTTTATCAATTTTACATACCAATTGTAGAAAAATCATATTTAATCAAAATATAAATACTTTATATACATTTTCCCCTTGGCCATCATAATAACATACATACATATGAAAACCTCTTGTGAGACCATCTAACCCACACTGCGTATCTACGAGCCTCTACTAACATAATGAATACATAGACGGAACAAGACTCCGTCATGCCCAAAATATGCATATATGAATGTACATCAAAAGAATAGCCATAAGCACCTCCGAACGATGGAGTGCTATCTATCAGCTGACAGCTACTGAGGTCCTGAGCCAAGCTCTCCTCCCTGTCTACCTGTGGGCATGAACACAGCGTCCGAAGAAAGGATGTCAGTACGAATATTGTACCAAGTATGAGAGGCATACATAATGAAAGGAAACATCAATAATATGAGGATAACATCAACATGAGACATCTGGATATGACTGATAATCATAAATGAAGTAATGCATGCTATCTTACTCATACTCATCATCATGACATGTATGCATCATATGCAAGTTGCCCGTCCATGTCCGAACGGTGTGATAATCAATAATATTAGCCCGCGTCCAGGCCTCCCGCGTCCGGGGTACCATCTCATGCCGCCCACTAGTGGTGTCTGCCCACGCCCGTAGGTCGTGGTGTATCCGTATCGCCGCCCGCCGAAGCGGTGTCTGCCCGGCCAACTAGGCCCGGTGTGAATGCAATCATGACATGCTTAACGTAAATACTCATAGTAATATGCTTATCATAAAATACTTATCTTATCATAATGCGTATATAAGACTGATGATCAACTTTATTCTATCGGGGTGACGTAAGGTCGTGATCCCCCGATTACATTATGGAACCATCATGGACATTCTGCCTCACCTTGAAAGGACTAGTACATAAGGTGAGTGTAGGCAAGGAATAACATCATCATCATTCTAGTGTCATCATATCTTATAACTTATCTCATATAGACATCTATAAGTATAAGCTTTTAACTTCTTAGAATGTAAGAACTCATGAAAGGAATGGGGATTCAAGTTAAAATATTCATGCCATTAGAAAAAAGGCCTAGCCTCACATACCTTGGTCGTTTAGCTAAGATATCGCTCACTTGTTCTCCGTCGATATCACGTCGTTACCTTCATAAGAGAATTCGTATCAACATTAGTAACTGACTATGAGAACGCGTCGCTAATTCTAGGAGAAGTCGGACAACGCTTCCTTCGCTCATACCACTTTTCTCATGTTTTACATTAACTCCCAACATTCATAATATTACTCGCAATATCATAATCGAAAATCGTCATTTACGTACATTTGGAAAAATCCACCATTTTCCTCCAATTTTCCCTTATTTCTACTTCTAGTTCGTCCTTGCGTTTTCATGCGTTTAAATGCTTGTTTCATGATATAAACATCATTTATAACGTATTAGTACTCACAACACTTCAATATTCATAGTTCAATTCCACTATCATTCACTTATGTCACTATTCACTCAATAATGACCCATTTCTATGTTCTTCTATATTTCAAGTGTCTAAGCTTTCCAATACTTCAAACAAAATGGAATAATCATGAAACTTACCTTGGATGATGGTTGATCAATCCTTAAGTTGAAATACTTCAATTAGCCAAAACCCTAGTTCGACCTTCTTGGGAATTTCTTGACTTAGAAGATCCTTTGATGTGTTCTTACACTTATTTTCATAAATTTGGTGTTGATAATCTTAGGTTTCCTTGGATTTTCTTGCTATTCTTAGAGTTGAAGTGTTGAAGAACACTCTAGAGTTTTCTTGAAGTGTTGGATGAAAAATGACGTGAAATGGGCTTAAGTTCCCTTTTAATAATTCAAAATCTGGTCTTTAATGAAAATTTGTCGGGATGAATAGTGGTCGTAAACCACCATATACGGACCGTATTTTGATTTACGGTCCGTCCACTGTGGTCGTATTTAACCAATTCAAAGACAGAAAGTTCTGGCTGATGGACATGGTAGTTTACGACCTGGTTTACGGACCGTAAACCTTCTGGCTGATGGACATGGTAGTTTACGACCTGGTTTACGGTCCGTAAACCAGTTTACGGGCCGTAAACTAGGTCGTATTTAACCATATCATCACTGGACAGAACTTGAGATTTTTGGCCAGCTGAAGGATGATTGCACTATACGGTCCGTAAATCACTTTACGGGTCGTATAGTGCCATATACGACCACTGGACAGAAAATTTTCCGCGACTTTCTTATTTTCCAAAAATTCTTAATTTGCCATTCCCGACTTAATAAAATATCATTCACTCAACTTTTCATCATTCCACTCATCATACAATACGGAGAAATTTCCGAGGTGTAACATTCTTCCCCTCTTTAGGAACATTCATCCTCGAATGTTCGACACTCGGGGATTCTGGAAAAAATTTGCCAGAGTTTCCTTTGTAATTTGGATACTACCTTTCCATTACAATAACCCACAATATCTTCGCCTCACAGGGCTATATCACAATATCAACATATTTGTGGCCATACACGACCAAAAACATAAAACTAAAACATACATACCTTACACCATCGACGTCTCATCTTGAATCTCTTCTGGGGATTGGAACAAATGGCGGTACATAGATTTCATCTTCTCTTCCGCTTCCCAAGTCATTTCTTCCCGATTATTGTTCCGCCATAGAACTTTGACTGAAGCAACCTCTTTATTCCGGAGCCTTCGTACTTGTCTATCCAAAATGGCAATGGGCATTTCCTCGTAGGTTTGCTTCTCTGTTACTTGCACATCATCAACCGGAACTATTCTTGTTGGGTCTCCAATTCACTTGCGGAGCATCGAAACATAGAATACTGGATGCACCGATTCGAGCTCTGAAGGCAAGTCCAATTTATAGGCTACTCGACTCACCTTACGAATGATTTGGTAGGGTCCGGTATATCTGGGACTTAGCTTTCCCTTCTTGCCAAATCTCATCACTCCCTTCATCGGTGATACCTTCAGGAACACCCAATCGCCCACTTGAAATTCCAAGTCTCGTCGGTGATTATCTGCATAAGACTTTTGGCGACTTTGAGCTGTTAACAGTCGGTCTCGAATCACTTTATCCTTCTCAACTGCTTGTTGGATCAAGTCGGGGCCTATCAATTGTACTTCTCCAGTTTCAAACCATCCAATTGGAGATCTACATTTTCTTCCATATAAGGTCCTCGTATGGAGCCATTTGAATACTGGAATGATAGCTGTTATTATAGGAAAATTCAATAAGAGGCAAATGCTCATCCCAACTACCACCAAAGTCCAGCACACACGCTCGTAGCATATCTTCCAAGGTCTGAATAGTACGCTTGGCTTGTCCGTCGGTCTGCGGATGGAACGCCGTGCTGAGTTTCACTTGAGTACCTAGACCTTCTTGAAAGGACTTCCAGAACTTGGCTGTGAACTGTGCCCCTCCGTCTGTGATAATGGCCAAAGGAAAACCGTGAAGTCGTACAATCTCCTTGAGATACAATTTAGCATAATCTTCCGCTGAATGTGTGGTTCTAACGGGGAGAAAATGAGCTGCTTTCGTGAGTCTATCCACGATCACCCATATAGAATCATACTTCCCTCGCGTACGGGGTAATCCTACCACAAAATCCATATTAATTTCTTCCTATTTCCACGTAGGAATTTCCATTGCTTGCAATAAGCCCCCTGGCTTTTGATGCTCGGCCTTCACTTGCTGGCAATTTAGGCACTGTGCTACAAATTCTGCTATGTCTCGCTTCATGCCATCCCACTAATATATCAATTTGAGATCGTGGTACATCTTGGTTGCACCTGGATGAATAGAATACTGGGAATAATGTGCTTCCTCTAAAATCCGTTGGCGCAAGTTTGCTACATTCGGTACACATAACCTGTCTCGATATCGAAGAACCCCTTCTATGGAAACTTCGAATGGAGACTTTTAATTTCCATGGGATAGATCTCGGTAGTGGCTTAATTGAGGATTTTCATATTGCCGTTTCTTCACTTCTAGATTCAATGATGAAACTGTGGGGTCATGGATGCTAATACTTGCATCTCCTGAATCAATGGGCCGTACGCCGAGACTTGCTAACCGATGGACTTCACGAACCATTTCTCGCTTTTCCGAAGGAACTCCACATAAAATACCCATCGATCGGCGGCTAAGTGCATCTGCTACTACATTCGCCTTCCCTGGATGATATAGAATGTTCACATCATAATCCTTCAGTAATTCTAACCATCTCCTTTGCCGCAGGTTCAAATCCTTCTGTTTGAAAATATATTGAAGGCTTTTGTGATCCGTATAGATGTCCACATGCACACCATATAAATAGTGTCTCCACATTTTCAATGCATGAATGACCGCAGCTAGCTCAAGATCATGAATGGGATAATTCTGTTCATGTTTTCGCAACTGTCTCGAAGCATATGCAATAACTTTCCCATTCTGCATTAATACACATCCTAATCCCACACCGGAGGTGTCACAATATACTACATAGCCATCTGATCCTTCTGGAAGTGTTAGCACTGGCACTGAGGTAAACCTGTTTCTCAACTCTTGGAAGCTACGCTCACAGGCATCACTCTACTGGAATTTAGCTGACTTCTAGGTTAACTTTGTCAATGGGGCTGAAATAGATGAGGAGCCCTCTACGAATCTTCGATAATAACCTGCCAAACCCAGAAAACTATGAACTTCTGTAGGCGTCGTAGGTCTTGGCCAAGTCTTCACAGCTTCTATTTTCTGAGTGTCGACTCGGATACCATCATCTGAAATAACATGGCCTAGAAATGCCACTGAGTTTAGCCAAAATTCGCACTTCGAAAACTTTGCATACAATTCCCGATCTCGAAGAACGCCAAGAACAATTCTTAGATGATCTGCATGTTCTGACTCTGTGCGAGAGTACACCAAAATATCGTCGATGAACACTATCACAAAAAGGTACAAAAATGGCCTAAACACATTATTCATTAAATTCATGAACACTGCCGGGGCATTCGTCAACCCGAACGACATTACTCGAAACTCGTAGTGACCATGTCTTGTCCTGAAGGCAGTCTTGGGAATATCTGCTTCACTAATTCTTAACTGATGATAACCCGATCTCACATCTATCTTGCAGAACCATTTAGCGCCCTGCAATTGATCAAACAAATCGTCGATTCTGGGAAGAGGGTATTTATTCTTTATTGTCACCTTGTTCAACTGCCTGTAGTCGATACACATTCGTAACGAACCGTCTTTCTTCCTTACGAACAAGACTGGTGCTCCCCATGGTGAGGAACTAGGCCTTATAAACCCCTTCTCAAGTAAATCTTTTAGCTGTGCTTTTAGCTCTTTCAGTTCTGCTGGAGCCATTCGATATGGAGGAATAGAAATAGGGTCGTTGTTTGGTAGTACATCAATAGCAAAGTCGATCTCCCTTTCTGGAGGAAGGCCTGGTAACTCGTCGGGAAACACATCTGGGAATTCATTCACTACTGGGACAGACTGGAAAGTTGGCACTTCCGCTTCCGTGTCATGAACCCAAACTAGATGATAAATATAACCTTTGGCTATCATCTTTCTCGCCTTAAGGTAGGAAATAAACCTACCCTTTGGGGAAGTTGTATTACCCTTCCACTCGAGTATGGGCTCTCCCGGAAATTGGAATCGAACTACCTTTGTCCGGCAACAAATATTAGCATAGCATGATGCCAACAAGTCCATACCCATAATTATGTCAAAATCTATCATCTCGAGTTCAATTAGATCAGCCCTTGTCTGACGATCAGATATAATGACTACTCAGTTCTGATATACTTGCCTCGCTATTACAGGATCACCAACCGGAGTGAATATCTCGAAAGGTTTAATTGGCTCAGGTCTTACCCCAACACAATCAGCGATATACGGAGTAATTTTTGAGAAGGTAGAACCTGGATCAATCAGAGCATATACGTCACGGGAAAATATAGTCAAGGTACCTGTGACAACATCTGGGGAAGACTCAAGATCCTGTCGCCCAGCTAAAGCATACACACGGGGCTGAACAGCACCTGAAGTGGATGCTCCCCCTCTACCTCTGCCTTTGCCTGCTGTAGTCTGAGGAGTCTGTGCTGTCGGGCTCGCTGAAGAAGGCCCCGCTGCTGAACCTGTGGGCTGAGTCCCCGCTCTATCTCTCGCTGAAGGGAAATCTCTCATCATATGACCAACCTGCCCGCAAGCATAACAAGCATCCGAACCCTGACGACACTGTCCGAAATGTAATTTGCCACACTGGCTACACCGCGGTACTGGAGGTCTCCTCTGGCTAAAGTCTCCCCTAGACTGCGAATCTGAGGCCCTCGAACTCTGCCCCTGGCCTGACTGAGTAGAACGATCAACCCTCCTATCTGAGAATCTAGGAGGTGCACTAGTCACTGACTGACCTGAGTGCCTAGAATATGTCTGTCTCGGTCCCCCTCGGTACTCACTGTTCTCCCCCATAGATCTAGCCCTCTTACCTTGTCTTCTGTCACCATCACTATCACTTCTCTGCTGTCGTTGTAGTTCCTCGAGGTTCTGTGCATAGGCCTGTATCCGGGAAACATCCATCCCGTCTTGCAAAGAGGCTTTCAGGCAATCTCTGAACAAGTGTGGTCCTAAACCACTCACAAATCTATAGACTCGGTCTCCCATGTCAGCCGCCATAGTCGGAGCATACCGGGCCAATGAGTTGAATTGCATACTATACTCTCGGGTACTCATGCTTCCCTGTTTCAAATTCAAGAACCTGTCTGCTCTAGCTCGGCGGACTTCAGGTGGCAAGTAGTGACGAACAAAGGCATCTACAAACTCTTGCCACACGGGAGGTGGTGCATTCTCCCCTCTTGTTATCACCTAATTCTTATACCATAGTACCGCCACATCGCGAAGTCTATATGAGGCCAACTCCACGGATTCGGTCTCAGAAGCATGCATAAGTTTCAGCGTCCGCAACATCTCATCAATAAAACCTTGTGGGTCCTCATCCGACTTCGACCCGAAAAATTCTGGAGGATTTAGAGTAAGGAAATCACAGGCTCTTGTACTAGCTGAACGATCACTTGGGCCCGCATTCTGTCGTTATGCCTGAGCGGCAACCAACTGCGTCAATAAATGTATGGCCTCGGACACTTGTTGACCCGAAGCACCCGGTGGAGGAATCGGAGCTGAGGCTCCTCCCTGCTCTTCTACATTGGGCACGACCTCACTTTGCAATTCACTTTCCTCTAAATTTGTTGGAGGCACTCTGTCCGCCTGCCTCTTTGTCGAAGCTTTGCTTTTCTGGGCAGCTGTTGCTTTTCCTTTCGGCAGCTTTTTCTGAAACCATAACGCACTTTTAGGAATGATATAGTCCTAGACATGGCTATATCGCACGATCTGATGAGAAGAAAGATGGTCATTTTCCTAAATGCCCTGTAGCCTCTTGTTTATTAGCGTGGCGCGCAACACACCATAAACAAGACTCTACTAGACACGGCTCGTAGACACTTCCAACTGCTCTGATACCACTTCTGTCACGACCCAGCTAGGGGCCGCGACGGGTACTCAGAGCAATTACCGAGCACCGCTTACTCTACTGCTTGTCTCGCTCATTTAATACTCTTTTATCAATTTTACATACCAATTGTAGGAAATCATATTTAATCAAAATTTAAATACTTTATATACATTTGCCCCTTGGCCATCAAAATAACATACATACATATGAAAACATCTTGTGAGACCATCTAACCCACACTGCGTATCTACGAGCCTCTACTAACATAATGAATACATAGACGGAACAAGACTCCGTCATGCCCAAAATATGCATATATGAATGTACATCAAAAGAATAGCCATAAGCACCTCCGAACGATGGAGTGCTATCTATCAGCTGACAGCTACTGAGGACCTGGGCCAAGCTCTCCTCCCTGTCTACCTGTGGGCATGAACACAGTGTCCGAAGAAAGGACGTCAGTACGAATATTGTACCGAGTATGAGAGGCATACATAATGAAAGGAAACATCAATAATATGAGGATAACATCAACATGAGACATCTGGATCTGACTGATAATCATAAATGAAGTAATGCATGCTATCTTACTCATACTCATCATCATGACATGTATGCATCATATGCAAGCTGCCCGTCCATGTCGAAACGGTGTGATAATCAATAATATTAGCCCGCGTCCAGGCCTCCCGCGTCTGGGGTACCATCTCATGCCGCCCACTAATGATGTCTGCCCACGCCCGTAGGTCGTGGTGTACCCGTATCGCCGCACGCCGAAGCGGTGTCTGCCCAGCAAACTAGGCCCGGTGTGAATGCAATCATGACATGCTTAACGTAAATACTCATAGTAATATGCTTATCATAAAATACTTATCTTATCATAATGCGTATATAAGACTCATGATCAACTTTACTCTATCGGGGTGACGTAAGGTCGTGATCCCCCGATTACATTATGGAACCATCATGGACATTCTGCCTCACCTTGAAAGTACTAGTACATAAGGTTAGTGTAGGCAAGGAATAACATCATCATCATTCTAGTGTCATCATATCGTATAACTTATCTCATATAGACATTCATAAGTATAAGCTTTTAACTTCTTAGAATGTAAGAACTCATGAAAGGAATAGGGATTCAAGTTAAAAGATTCATGCCATTAGAAAGAAGGTCTAGCCTCACATACCTTGGTCGTTTAGCTAAGATATCGCTCACTTGTTCTCCGCAAATATCACGTCGTTACCTTCATAAGAGAATTCGTATCAACATTAGTAACTGACTATGAGAACGCGTCGCTAATTCTAGGAGAAGTCGGACAACGCTTCCTTCGCTCATACCACTTTTCTCATGTTTTACATTAACTCCCAACATTCATAATATTACTCGCAATATCATAATCGACAATCGTCATTTACGTACATTTGGCAAAATCCACCATTTTCCTCCAATTTTCCCTTATTTCTACTTCTAGTTTGTCCTTGCATTTTCATGCGTTTAAATGCTTGTTTGATGATATAAACATCATTTATAATGTATTAGTACTCACAACACTTCAATATTCATAGTTCAATTCCACTATCATTCACCTATGTCACTATTCACTCAATAATGACCCATTTCTATGTTCTTCTACATTTCAAGTGTCTAAGATTTCCAATACTTCAAACAACATGGAATAATCATGAAACTTACCTTGGATGATGGTTGAGCAATCCTTAAGTTGAAATACTTCAATTAGCCAAAACCCTAGTTCGACCTTCTTGGGAATTTCTTGACTTAGAAGATCCTTTGATGTGTTCTTACACTTATTTTCATGAATTTGGTGTTGATAATCTTAGGTTTCCTTGGATTTTCTTGCTATTCTTAGAGTTGAAGTGTTGAAGAACACTCTAGAGTTTTCTTGAAGTGTTGGATGAAAAATGACGTGAAATGGGCTTAAGTTCCCTTTTAATAATTCAAAATCTGGTCATTAATGAAAATTTGTCGGGATGAACAGTGGTCGTAAACCACCATATACGGACCGTATTTTGATTTACGGTCCGTCCACTGTGGTCGTATTTAACCATTTCAAAGATAGAAATTTCTGGCTGATGGACATGGTAGTTTACGACCTGGTTTACGGACCGTAAACCAGTTTACGGGCCGTAAACTGGGTCGTATTTAACCATATCATCACTGGGCAGAACTTGAGATTTTTGGCCAGCTGAAGGACGATTGGACTATACGGTCCGTAAATCACTTTACGGGCCGTAGAGTGCCATATACGACCACTGGACAAAAAAAAATTCGCAACTTTCTTATTTTCCAAAAATTCTTAATTGGCCATTCCCGACTTAATAAAACATCATTCACTCAACTTTTCATCATTCCACTCATCATACAAGTACGGAGAAATTTCCGAGGTGTAACAACTATTATCATCGTCATCATTATCATTATCACTATTATCGTCGTTCATTACATCTATCCTTATAGGATTATTCATCGTATGAGGAATATAGTACAATCGTAATATATCAAGAATCATGAGCTTAGTAGATTTTGAAGATGGCATCATTTGGAGGACGTCATAGGCTTATAGAAGAATATATAATTAGCCAAAGAACCATGCCTTATGAAAGACGGGTTAGCCTTACATACCTTTCCGCTCAACTATTCTATCACTTACACGTTCTCCTTCAATGCTCACGTTTCTACCTTCATTAGAGTTATACTATCATTAGAAATCGATAGCTAGGATACACGACTAAAACTAGAGAAAATTGGAAAGCATCTCCTTTATTCATGCGACTTCCTCCATATCGTATATCAACTCCCAAACATCAATAATATCATTCACAACATCATAATAATAGTCTTTATTTGACTACATTATCCATATTCCTCAATTCACTTCAAGTCACCCATATCCATGGTCATAGCACATTATTACATTCACTCATATAAAATGTCTATCCCATGTTCTTAATGTCATTTATAACATGATTATAATCATAACATATCAAGAATCATTACTCAACCCAAACCATTTCTAAAAAATGACACTATTCCCACATTCGTGACCCATTTTCTATCTCCTTCTACAATCCAAGTGTTTCAACTTCTCCATACCTTAAAAAACATGGAAAGATCATAAAACTTACCTTAGATGTTGTACGAATAAGCTTTGGATGGAAATACTTCACTTGAGCCAAAACCCTAGTTCATCTCCAATGAAATTTCTTGTCTTGGATGATCTTTAATGAGTTCCTTACACTTGGTTTTCTTAGTTTTATGAAGTTGATCATAGATTTCTCTTGTGTTCTTGTAGATGAAGAGTGGAGAGGGTTTCTAGAAAGTTCTTGAAGTGTTGGATGAAAAATGAAATGAAATAATGACTTGGTCCCTTTTTAATAACGTGAAATCTGATCTGTCGGGCAAATTATACGGACACTTATACGGTCCGTATAAGTGACAGTGAAATTGCCCCTTCTTCCACTCAATTCTGTGTCCATTTGACGGCACTTTATACGTGCCGTATAATTTTATACGGTCCGTATAAGTGACCGTGAAATTACCTCTTCAACAACTTGCCTCTGTGACCATTATACGACACATTATACGGGCCGTATAATTTTATACGGTCCGTATAAGTGACCGTATAATATCACCAGTGAGGGACTTCACTGTGATAATCCTGCCGTCCCTTATAGGGACCGTATAACATTATACGGACCGTATAATTGACCGTATAACTCATCTTTTCACTGATCTTGTTCTTGTCACTTGGTTTGATCTCGAATCCGCATGTAACCTTCTTGACACTTGTTTATCACCTCATTAACAATTTAAGGGACGTTATAGTTATTTTCCAAGCCGCTATTAAATCATCATTAACTTGTTACTCGTATGTCCTTTTCGATACACATCGCATGCCTTGCCCACTCTTGGCAAACTTTCTCCTCTCACTATGAATGTCTTTGAAATATTCATTAGGGTCATCAAATGTCATTCCTCACTCATTAAAATAACGTATATCGTGCTCTTTGCTAGTCTATTCACTGTATACCAACGGAAAATTTTCCGAGGTGTAATAACATTCCTAAATGTGGTTACTATCCTTTAGTCCCACTTATCGAAGTCTGTTCTTTGACCCCACACATTCGTCTTTTATTCCATACTACTATCATTTATCACCTTTGCTTGCCTACCTTCAAATTTTTATCCAAATAATCCCTTGCCTTGGCCGTCATCTCTCCTGGAAGCTTCACTCACCCTCGTTTCTTAGTCCCACCTTGTGGTTACTATCCTTTAGTCCCACTTATAGAAGTCTGTTCTCTGACCCTACGCATTCATCTTTTATTCCATACTACCATCATTTATCCCCTTTGCTTGCCTACCTCTGAATTTTTATCCAAATAATCCCTTGCCTTGCCCGTCGTCTCTTTTGGACACTCACCCTCGTTTCTTACACTTTTCCCTTTTCTCAAGACATTCTAATCCCTCTACTTTCTATTTACTCACTCCCTTCCTTTTCCCAACGTTATTTCATTAGGACTTTCCAATTCTAATCTGTAGTGAAAATAGCATCAACTTACCTTGTAACATTTGTACCACTTTTGTCACTTGAACTTCATTACCTTGTTCGATTAATGCCTTCAGTATATAGCAACGTGAGTTGCTGGGACACATATACCAGTGGGCACAGCCACATATGGGATATCATACACATACATACATATATTTACTAACGCCTTGCTTACGAAGTATTTCCAAATACTATTCGAACTCATCCTAATTCTAGAGCTGTGATGCACTTCCTTTCTCTTTGCCGGTCTAGTCCGCCTTATCCTTCGCACCCTTTTAGGGTTTCCAACCATTTCTCATGCTTCAAATTCCCCTTAATTTACTCAAGCTCCTTATACTTCTCCTATATTTATATTGGTGGGATTTCTTAGTACACTTCCCAGGGGGGTCATCCAACCTAGTATTACTCTCACCCCAGCACGCTTAACCTTGGAGTGCTAGTGGGATCCGGTGTGCTAGTGTTGGTACGATCGCATCCACCCTACTACGTGACCTTTATCGCATGGCCTAGAACAAGTTGAATTTCTAACAGATTCCAATAAATTCTCGTAATGCATCTCCCTCTGGATTAGAAAGGATCTCCTACTTTTACGACTAAACAAATACTTTTATGGCCTTTGAAATCCTCAATAATCACCTTCAATCTGCATGTATAACTACTTTTCATCCTAAATTTCATAGCTTTCCTCTGGTGAATCCTCCTCCCTAGAAGTCAAACCTCTGGTGGAATTGTCGTGGGGTCCTCAGAGGGATCAGTCTCAATGGAATAGCTAAGGCTCCTCCTGCTGGATCCCGGAGCCTGTGGTCCTGAATCTACTCTAGGAGTCTTCTTAACACCCCCACTGTCCTAGGCTGATCTTTTCATCTTTATCAATCTGTGCTTACCTACAGGAAAAAGTGGTCAGAAGCAATCTTTCCTAGACCCTGGCTCTATCGCACGATCTAGAGTAAGAAGGAGAGATGACATCGTAAATGTCCTGTAGCTTCCTGTTTATAGATGTGGTGCACAACACACCGATAAACAAGACTCTATGAGACACGGTCTGTAGACACTCCGAGGATGAACTACTCTGATGCCACTTTTGTCACGACCTAAACCGGTGGGCCATGACTAGTGCCCGAGTTGGACACTTGTATACGAATCTGCTAGATATAATCCGACTGATACTAGGACAATGAGGAAAATTTGCAAAAACATTATGTAAACTAATAATGCCATATATCAAAATGAACCGGTCTCTTGAGGAGTCACAGTTAACCAAACATAACCAAATATGCAAGCCGACAAGGGTGCCACTATACGTGGGACTATCTAAATGAACTACATCCGTATAGCTGACCAAACCGTATATACAACCCATATATGTCTACAGACCTCTAAGAGTATAACATTGTCTATGTCAAATGGATCTGTACCAAAATGACTCAAGCTCCGGAACAATGGAGCTCTCCAAGCAGCTGAGCAGAAGTCCTAGACTGGCGGATCACCAAACTGAGTTTCCGTATGTCACGACCCGACCAGGGGCCGCGACGGGTACCCGGGACTAACCACCGAGCACCCCTCAATCTACTGCTTATCGCTCTCATTTAAAGCTCTCTTATCAACATCAGACTCAGATTGTGAGAAAAACGTCTTTCATTCAGAAACATAAATACTTTTATATGCACAAGCCTTTTGGTCATTGAAATAATATATATATATATATATATATATACATACATATACATACACGTGATAGCAACCTCGTGAGACCATACCACCAACACAGCGTATCTACGAGCCTCTACTAGAGTACTAGACATATGGATGGGACAGGACCCCGTCGTGCCCAAAACATACATGTACATTAAAGGAAAATCTTAAGCACCTCCGGAACAATGGAGAGCTATCAACAGCTAAAAGCTCCTACGAGTCTGGAGCAAGATCACCTCCCTATCTACCTGTGGGCATCAACACAACGTCCAAAGGAAAAGGACGTCAGTACGAACATTGTACTGAGTATGAGAGGCATAAACAATAATATCACATCAATGAAATAAAGGAAGCATCAATGAGGAACATCTGTATCTGACTGTCACGTATAAAATGAGTGATGCATGCTGGCTTACTCATAGTCATCGTCATATCATATGTGCATAAATATATAAACTGCTCGTCCATATCGGATCGGTGTAATTATCATTAGCCTGCGTCCAGGCCTCCCTCATCCGGGGTATCATCTCCTGCCGCCCACTAGTGGTGTCTGCCCATGCCATTTGGCCATGGTGTATAGCTGCCCGCCTTAGCGATGACTTCCTGGCCAAGTAGGCGCGGTGTGATATCATCAGCATAATATACTCATCATAATGCATACATAAAGGCTCAAGGTTAACTATCCTTTGTCGGGGTGGCGTAAGGTCGTGTTCCCCGATTCCATTATGGAGCACTCATTAACATCCTGCCTCACCTTGAAGGGAATAGTATATGAGGTGAGTGTAAGCAATAATGACATCATATCATGAATATTTAGAACTCCTATACTCTAACTCATTACCTTGTGTAGCAAATTAGGGGTATCAGCTCGTATTTCTCTTTCGGAACTTAAGAGATTCATGGAGAAGAAAGTAAGTTATATTATAGGATTCATGCCATGGAAGGAAAGGACTAGCCTCACATACCTTTGTCATTTAACAATATTATCGCTTGATCGTCCTCCTTCGATGTTCGCGTTTCAACCTTCGAGAGGAATCGCATTAACATTAGTTACTCGGCTATAAGAACATTTCACTATTTCTAGGGAAAATTGGGCAGCACTGCCTTTGTTCATACTACTTTTCCCACATTCTATATCAACTCCCAACGTCAATAACAACATCCACAATATAGCAACAACAATCATCATTTATCTACAATTACCACAATTCACCATTTCCCTTAGATTTCTCCACAATTATGATTATAACTCATTATCGCGTTTTCTCATATATAATACTTATTTCATGGTCTAAAGGTCACTTATAACATATTCACAATCACAGCATACCAACATTCATAATTACCAATCACTATTCACACCTTCATGACACAGTTTCTATGTCTTTCCACAATTCAAGTGTTTCAACTTTCAACCACTCAAACCATATAAAAGGGTCAGAAAACTCACCTTAGATGATGGATGAACAACCTTTGAGTGGAACTTCTCTTCTTGTAGCAAAACCCTAACTCACTCTTTTTGAGTTTTCTTGGCTTAGATGAACTTTTAATGGGTTTCATAAACTTGATTTCATGGATTTGGTGTAGTTGACCATGGTTTTCCTTTGATTTCTTATGGATGGATGGTGGAGAAGGTTCTAGAGAGTTCATGGAGAGAAGAGAGTGGAAGATGAAATGAAATAAAAAAGGGAGTAGGCTTCTTATATTAATTCATTAAATCAGTCCCGTCCGAGATGTACGGTGCGATCGACGGAGCGTCGATCCAGGCGTCGAAGTCGTCAAATTTCCAGTGAGCAATCTGTCATTTCTTCTCATTCAATGGTGAGAAGGACGGCCCATCGAACTGATCGACGGAGGGTCAACCTGTTCGTCCAGTGGTCTTCGCTCCAGCTCAGTTTTACGGCGCCATCGACGGGGCGTCGACTTGTTCGACGGTACAAAGGACGACCGTCGAACCCCCTTTTCGCAGGACTGCGGTGAAGTTTCATTTAATGGACTTTTCTCCCTTGCCTTTAACTTCTCTTAAAATTTATGTTAGTCCCTTCATCGCTTAGCAAACCAAAGTTCCGAGGTGTAACATTATTCCCCCCTTTTGGAACATTCGTCCTCGAATGTTAAGTACTCGGGAATTCTACAAAAATTTCGCAAGAGTTTCCCCTGTAATATGGCGCTACTATCTTGTCACAACAACCCATAATAATTTGCCTCACAGGGATATAACACAATAAAATTCTAAGAAAGACTTACGAAAGCTGCTGAAAGTAGGGGGACATAATTTCTGAGTAATGATGGAAATAGGGGTATTCAGATACTCTAATTATTACACTTCATTTACTGCATACATACCTCATAGTGCCAGCGTTTCATCTTGGACCTCTCCTGGGGGTTGGAATAAGTGTGGATACCTGAAATTCATTTTCTCTTTTGCTTCCCAAGTCATCTCTTCTCGATTGTTATTTCGCCATAAGACCTTAACTGAAGCCACTTTTTTGTTCCGAAGCCTTCGTACTTGTCTATCTAAGATGGCAATGGGTACCTCTTCATATGCCAACTTTTCTGTCACTTGTAAATCATCTACTGGAACAATTCTTTTGGGATCTCCAACACATTTGCGGAACATTGAGACATGAAAGACTGGATGAACTGATTCAAGCCCTGAAGGCAAATCCAATTCATAGGCTACTTGGCTGACCTAACTTCCCTTTCCTGCCAAATCTCATCACTCCTTTCATTGGCGACACCTTCAGAAATAACCAATCCTCAACCTGAAATTCCAAGTCTCGCTGGCGGTTGTCCACGTAAGATTTTTGGCGACTTTGAGCTGTCAACAATCGATCCCGGATCACCTTGACTTTTTCTACCGCTTGCTGAACCAATTCAGGGCCTATTAGTTGTACCTCTCCTATTTCAAACCACCCAATTGGGGACCTACACTTTCTTCCATATAGAGCTACATACGGAGCCATCTAGATACTGGAATGGTAGCTATTGTTATAAGCGAACTCAATAAGGGGTAGATGATCATCCCAACTACCATCGAAATCCAGCACACACGCTCGGAGCATATCCTCCAAGGTCTGAATAGTACGTTCGGCTTGTCCATCGGTCTGTGGATGAAATGTTGTGCTAAGCTTCACTTGGATACCTAGACCTTCTTGAAATAATTTCCAGAACTTGGTTGTAAACTGTGCCCCTCTATCTGTAATAATGGATAATGGGACACCATGGAGTCGTATAATTTCCTTGAGATACAACCTCGCATAATCTTCTGCGGAGTATGTGGTCCTGACTGGAAGAAAATGTGATGCCTTTGTTAACCTGTCCACAATTACCCATATAGAGTCATACTTACCTCGAGAACGGGGCAACTCCACAATGAAATCCATATTGATAATCTCCCACTTCCAAGTAGGGATTTTCGTTGCTTGCAATAGCCCTCTTGGCTTCTGGTGTTCGATCTTTACTTGTTGGCAATTTGGACATTGGGCTACAAATTCTTCTATGTCTCTGTTAATACCCGTATTTCGTACGTTCGGATATCCCAAAGTAGTCGTGACGAAGTAAAGGGAATGACCATTTTCAAAAATTTATTATAATGTATAAGTTGTTGTGAATATTATTTACGAACATTGGTAGTATGGAAATAGTGAGGAAGACTAAGGGTAAAAAAGAAAATTCGCGAAAAGGGTTCATGGAAAATATTGCGAAGGACTAAGGGCAAAATGGGAATTTCACAAAAAATATCAAGAATGTTCTTGAAGGGCCCTTGGCCATGTGGCATGCCCCTATATGTCCACATTTTTATTAATTAATAAGGGCTAATGGTAAATTATAACAACATAAGGGGCAAAGCTTGCCAAAGAAGACATTAGTCTTCTTTGTTAAAATTTCAAGAAAACTCTAGAAAAAAAAATGACAAATAAGTCATCTTTGCCACCAAATTAAGAAGAATCTAGAGATGGATAGGAGCCCACATAAGATTGGAGGAGACTATATATATATATAAAAGGAGAGGGCTAATTCATCATTTTGGAGAGTTGAAGAAACAAAGAAAAAAGAAGACACTTTGGAAGAAAAACAAAGGGCCAATTTCGGCCAAGCTTGGAGGAAACAAGAACCTTGGAAAAATTTCTCAAAAATTACTCTCTACTAATTGGAAGGTCCCTAGCAAGGAGAAGAGGTCATTGGAACAAGTAGAACATTTATTGTTGCAAGATCAACATTCTAGCCAAGTGGGAAATTGAAGAAAAAGGGTAAGAACTTAATCTTCTTTTATATTTTATGTATGGTTGTATATGTTGTGGTGTGTGGGAGTGAATGGAACTCATGAAGATTATGAAAATATGGATGTTGAATAGTTGTCCGTGTATATGTAGTTGTGGCCGTGTGGTCATAGTGTGATTTGGAAGAGAATGGATTAATTCTATGTAGTATGTTAATTGTTGTTGCAATGTATGGAAAAGGATGGAAATTCATGAAAATAGGGGTGTAGTTGTTGTGGCCGAGAATGTTATTGTGTGGTAAGCTATGATGAATTGATTTCATGTAATATTCTAGTCGATGTCGTTGCGGATTCTATGATATTATATGAAGGTTTAAAGGGTTGGAACGAAATGGAAATTGGTTGTAGATTGGTGGAGAAGTTAATGTAATATTAGTATGCTTCTTTATGTTTGTATGAATATGATGTTAGCAATGCATGGTTTTAATGTGGGTTATGAATCTAGAATAAAAATGTGTGGTTACACTTTTGTTGAAGTTTTCGGGTAGCATTAAATCATTGTGAATATTGTGAATGTTGTCGGACTATGTAGGAAGAGCGCTTAATGTTAGAATGTATTCTTGAATTGATTATTGACGTTATAGCTAGGTTGTTGGTTGGGTTGCTGTTGAATTGGGCCGAGCCATATTCTCGGGGGTGGCATATTACAGGGGAAATGCTGCCGAAATTTAGGCAGACAAAGTGTTACTTTAAAGAATCAACTTCTAAAGGCTCTAATCAAGTTTTGGTAAACATGACCAATTTGTAGATTTTGGCGGATTTGGAACGTGAATTTGGAGTCGCATAAGAAGCAGAAAAGGTATGTAAGGCTTCACCCTTCTTTCTATGGCATGTCTTAGACGGAATATGTTGGATATGAGCCTCGGGAATAACTCTACCCTCCGGAATCCGCGCCTAAAGTTTTCTCTTTTTCAATCAGTAGAATTGAACTAAAAAGTGTGAAAAATGTTGGAAGAATTTCCTAAACCTCCAGAACTCGCATAAATAGGACCCGACTACCCTAAAAACCTCACAAGTAATGCCATGACATGTAACATATGTAAATTTGGTACGCCGCCTCATTTGACCCGAGGTGGGCCCATGGTCCCCGGATTTTCCTTATTGTTCCGTTTGATCTATTTTGAAGCAGAATCCAAAGAAATTTTTTGATCCTTATCCCGTTCACCGAGTGACAAGTACTGTAACTATGCTAATGAGGATACTTCTATGATGACAATGATAATGATGATGTTAAGAAAGGGAATATGCCTATGATAAGTATGACAAAGATGATTCCATGACTAAGATGATGAATATGATCTTATAATGATAACGATGTAGTCCAAGATGAGAAAATGCCTACGGTAGTTGTGTTGGCAAAATGTTCTGCTATGAAAAGGAAAATATGGAAACGTTAAACTAATTCTTGATATCTCAACTCTATTACAGGTAATGACTACTCTAAAAGGTCCTATGTATATGAAACTGTACCCTATGACCCTATTTGATGTTTTCCTTATAATGACACTTTTCATTGGTAGTCTCACCTCATAATACTCGTTCCTTCAAGGTGAGACAAAGCGACTATGGTTGTTCCATAATGTAATTGGAGGCTACCGACCTTCCGTCACTCCGATGGACACATGACTTTCTTTGAGCTCTCATGCATGCCAATGGTATGACATATGTATATGAATGTGAATATGTATATGTATACGGGGAAAAGGGAAAGGGCCACTGTTATATCACCACCTGATTCAGCTGGATTTCGTCTCGGACGCGGGATATGGGAGAGCCGGATATGACGTCTGTATATGTGATATATATATTTATATATAATATGTTGGGACACTGTTGGGGAGGGGGGTGGGAGAGCCGATGTACTCGGCGTCTGTAAATGTGAATAAAGGATACCGTTTTCTGAAATGTTCTGTTTTATGTACATGTAAGTAAGAAGTACTGTTTTTCTGGAAAAGGGACTAAGCATGCATGGCATCTGCCTGAAAGGCATTCATATGTACAGGTTACTTATGTCCAAGATAATCTCCATATGTCTATTCCGTTATTAATCATACTGTATATTCCTTTATTATGTCACTATTCATGCCTTACATACTCAGTACATTACTCGTACTGACCCCTCTTCTTCGGGGGCTGCGTTCATGCCGCGCAGGTACACCAGATGAGCCACAGCTATCATAGAAGATGTTCCAGCGGAGTTGGCAGGCTCCACTTGTTCTGGAGTGCTGCCGAGTCAGAGTGTCTGAGCCATGATGTTTGTTTGATGTTAGAGACTTTGCAGACAGAGTCGTGGGTATAGAGTGTCGATAATATGTTGTATCATAAAGTCCATGTGATTGCAGATTCTGTTTGACTTGAGTACGATTGAAAAAATAAATCTCTTGAAAGTTTTACTATGTTTTCCATTTTTATTGATATAAGAGTCTAAGAAAGTTAAGTATGTAACAAGAGTCAGCGAGTTCGCTCGGCTCCGGATATGGGGTCGGGTGCCCATCACACCCTAGTAAGGTCGGGGTGTGACAATCTTTTCATGCCATCCCACCAATATATCAATTTGAGGTCATGGTACATCTTTGTTTCTCCTGGGTGGATAGAATACCGAGGGTAATGGGCTACTTCCAGAATTCGTCGGCGCTATTCTGCAACATTCGGAACACACAGCCTGTCATGGTATCTAAGGACCTCATCCATTGAAGTTTTAAATGGAGATCTCTGTTCTTCTTGAAATGTGTCTCTGTAGTGGCTCAACCGCGAATCTTCATATTGACGCTCTTTCACTTCTGCATTCAGAGATGAAACCATGGGATCATTAATACCAATCCCTGCACTGCCTGTATCAATTACCCGCACTCCGAGATTAGCTAGCTGGTAAAGCTCATGAACTATCTCTTTCTTTTCCGGAGAGACTTCACATAACCCATGGATCGGCGGCTAAGCGCATCGGCCACCATATTTGCTTTTCCGGGGTGGTATAAAATATTCGCATCATAATCTTTTAGCAATTCTAACCACCGCCTCTGTCGTACGTTCAACTCCTTCTGTTTGAAAATGTATTGGAGACTTTGGTGATGTGTAAAAATATCAACATGTACGCCATACAAGTAAGGCCTCCATATCTTCAACGCATGAATAACTGTAGCCAATTCAAGATCATGAGTTGGGTAGTTCTTCTCATGCTTCCGCAGCTATCTCGAGGCATAAGCAATAACTCTACCGTGCTGCATCAACACACATCCTAACCCAACACCGGAAGCATAACAGTATACTACATAACCATCGGACCCTTCTGGAAGTGTTAAGACTGGGGCTGAGGTTAATCTGTCCTTCAACGTTTGAAAACTACATTCACAAGCATCATTCCATTGAAATTTTGCTGACTTCTGGGTTAGCTTCGTCAATGGGGCTGAAATAGATGAGAAGCCCCCCACGAACCTTCTATAATAACCTGCCAATCCCAGAAAACTACGAACCTCGGTAGGCGTCGTAGGCCTCAGCCAATTCTTTACCGCTTCAATTTTCTGAGTATCAACTCGAATACCATCATTTGAAATAACATGGCCTAGAAATGTGATGGAATTTAGCCAAAACTCACACTTTGAGAATTTTGCATATAATTTTCGTGTTCGAAGAATTCCAAGTACGATACGCAAATGATCAGCATGTTCTGATTCTGTGCGAGAATACACCAGAATATCATCAATGAATACTATCACAAATAAGTCCAAGAGTGGCCTGAACACGTTATTCATCAAATTCATAAACACGGCCGGAGCATTAGTCAACCCAAACGACATCACCCGAAACTCATAATGGCCATATCTCGTTCTGAAGGCTGTCTTAGGAATATATTCTTCTCTAACCCTCACTTGATGATAACCCAACCTCAAGTCTATTTTAGAAAACCACTTGGCACCCTGCAGCTGATCAAATAGATCGTCAATCCTTGGGAGAGGATATTTGTTCTTTATCGTCACCTTGTTCAACTGCCTATAATCGATGCACATTCGTAGGGAACCGTCTTTCTTTCTCACAAATAGGACTGGTGCTCCCCACGACGATGAACTGGGTCTGATAAACCCCTTTTCAAGCAAATCTTTTAATTGCGCCTTTAGCTCTTTCAATTCTGTCGGAGCCATGCAATAAGGAGGAATAGAAATATGCTTGGTGTCCGACAACACATCAATGGCGAAGTCAACTTCTCTTTCTGGAGGAAGACCTGGAATTTCATCTAGAAATACATCCGGAAATTTATTTACTACCGGGACACATTGGAAAGTTAGCGACTTAGCTTCGGTATCATGAACTCGGACTAGATGATAAATGTAGCCATTGGCTATCATCTTTCTGCCCTTGAGATAGGAAATAAACCTACCTCTTGGAGACGCTGTATTACCCATCCATTCCAGCACGGGTTTGTTATATCCCGCAATTTTGCACATTCAAAAATTTTGAAATAATTTTGACAAGTTAAAGACAAGGCCATATTTTGATCATATTCAATAGATAAGTTGTTCTTGGAAAAGTATTGATGCGGAAATATGGAGGGAGGATAAGGACAAAAATTGGAATTTCGGAAATTTGTTTCATGAACTACAAATACTAGCCAATTAATTGGGCTCTAATAAATGAACACAAAAAGAAAATGAAAGGCCCAACCATGAAGAGGTGGCCGGCCAAGGGTATATGGCCCAAGGCCCATGGCCCAAGGCCCATGTGGAATTAAAATCCATGTGATAAATAAGATGGCCACCATATTAGTCTTCATATGTTCAAGAACTTTCAAGACAAAAAAAATTGAGAGCAAAGGGAGCCAAGGTTTCGGCCAAGGCAAGGAAAGAAAAAAAAAATCCAAGCCAACAATCCTTGTTCCAAAAATTATATTCTTCTAGTATTCTTACTATGTCAAGAGCCCTCTTCAACGTGGCATAATTATTTTAGCAAGGAAACCGCTTTTGTGGCAAGTGGAAAGTTGAAGGAAAGGTAAGAATTTTTATTCCTTTACATGTTATAAATGGTTTATATATGTTGTAGAATGTAGAATGGAATGAAAACTATGGGAATATTGTGTATTGGATGTGGCTGTGTGGTGTGTGCATGTGTGTATGGCCGTGGGTATTAAGTGGGCGTAGGAACATGAATTAAATTTTTGTAGTATGTTAATTGTGTTGTTGAGACCTTTGTGATGTAAATGGAAGGTTTGGGGTTCTAGTTGGTATGGAAATTGGTAGTAGGGTTATTGTAAGAAAGCAATATGATTTTAATATGATTTTATATAATTGCGGGAATGAGGCTGATAATGTGCAAATTGTTGCTGTTGTTGATAAAATTGGAAGGTGAAAACGTGTTGTGAATGTTTGTGTCGAAGGTTGGAAGTTTCGGACGGAATATGGAAAATTGCGGGAATAATTGAATTCGCGTATATTGCTTGGAATGTTACTGAAATACGTTTGACTAACCTTGAATTAGTAGATGAACATGATAATGTTGATATTAGTTTGATATTGCAAAGTTTGAATGGGAGCTGTCGCCTTATGTAGAAAGGAAGAGCGTTGATGTTAGAACCTATTTCGTTGTGAACCTTGATGTCGTTTGGTATTGTTGGGTTGTTGCTGGTGATATTATGAGCCGAGCTAAGCCTCGGGGGTGTCATATATATAGGGGAAGTGCTGCCGAAATTTCGGTAGACAAATATAAAGTTAAATGAATTCTTAAAGTCTTGCAATTCCTAATTGGTAACTTTGACCATTTGTAGATTCTGAGCGAAACGGGATTTGATTTTTGCACGAGCATAAGCTGCGAGAAAGGTATGTAAGGCTACCCTATTCCTTCGTTTGGCATGTCCTAGGTATACTAAGTCGATACTTGAGCCTCGGGGACAATCCTGTTCATAGAAACCCGAAATGTAATTTGAGCACTATTCATTCAATCTAATTGAACTATAAATCTCATGTTTTGATTGGAAAGTAATCAAACGTCCGCAACTTTTGTAAATGTAATCAAATCGATTCGAAATTTCCTTGGATGATTTTATAGACCCTAGTGTCCGTGATTTATGTCCGCCACCTCGACTTGATCCGAGGTGGACCCACTATTCCCGAATCCTCCCCTGTTGTTCTACTTGGCTTAATTCCGTACAATAGTTAAAGGAAACTCTTGGTTGTCGTTCCGATTACTAAACGATGGTTGTTTTACTATTTCGTTGAGTCCTTAATCTATATTTTGATGTGTACACGCGATCTTATAAATTATATTTGGTCTGATCCGTGAGATATCCGGAAGTACTTCGCTTCTAAAGCGCTAGCTAATATGTTCCAAGTCATCCTATGATTCTGAATTATATTGATAGAAGTATGCCTGACATGACCCACCTTACGATATGATTGAGTAACGAAATAAGTATACAGAATTTGTGTCAGAAAGAATATTATGAGTCATATTGTCCCCAATTTTCGTGAGGCATGTTTTAAAGAAAATTTTGGTAAGTATGACAACACGAACGATGGTTTCACCAAACTTGATATATTATGATACGTACATATGATTCCGAAAGTTTATTTGATTTAAATTATATGAAGTTGGCACGAGATCTAAAGACCCATTGATATGTTCCTTAGTTGTTAATATAAAGAAGAAAATAAAATATAATAAGTGATACAATTAATACCTTGACATGTAATGGTATGTGCGTATGAATCTACGTTGTACTTAATTTAATCTATACATCATTCGCAAGATATCTGATATGACTAGCACTTTGGTTTTGCAAAAATTGATTTACGAAACATTTACGGAGCGTTCCGTACTTCGAACGCTCGTAACTTTCGTATACTAGTTCTGATCGACCCGAAGCTTGTTTCTGGACCCCCAGATGCCGATAATGTGTTTGCATATAAGTATGTTTGTATCTCGGGTCTTGATTGTGTGCATGTGGTTTCGCACTACTCTGTTCGTGCAAGCTTTGATTTGGACTTCACTGAGCCCGGGCCAGGATATGTTCTCGTGCGTACTTCTCTGCATTATTCACCGCGTCCCTCTCACTTGCGGACCGGGGTACGTATATGTACATGATATGATTACGGGGAGGTGGCCAGGATGGCATATGATGACTCCATTCACCGCGTTCCGCAAAAGAGGGCCGGGGTACGTTACTTGCATATATGATACATGACATTGACATACATGAAATATGATTCACCGCGCCCCTCCCTAAGGGCCGGGGTACGTTACTTGCATATATGATACATGACATTGGCATATTTGATATATGATTCACCGCGTCCCTTACCAAGGGCCGGGGCACGATACATGAACATTTGATATATGATGTTAATATAGATGATTTCATTTACCGCGCCCCTCACAAAGGGCCGGGGCATGTTATTTGATATATACATATAAGAGATACGAACCCTGTCATGCACACCCTGAGTTTGGTAGGTAAGCTTTAGTACACAGGATGATTCACATATTTATTGTATCTCTTCTGGCCTCCGACAACGTCGTATAAATATATAGATGACTTGTGTGTGGAAGGTAAGCACTCTGGTATTTTTGGATAGCATACTTTCTTTGGTACCGTTGTTCCGGTTATGTTTCTATTTTCTGTATTCCATGCTTTACATACTCAGTACATATTCCGTACTGACCCTCTTTCTTCGGGGGCTGCGCTTTATGCCACGCAGGTACAGACGCTTACTGTGAAGGTCCGCCAGCCTAGGTACATAGTCTGCTTTTGGGAGTGCTCCTTTGTTCCGGAGCCCACCTTTTTGGTACAGATCCTTCAGTTGTACATATTGTTGTGTTATGACTATTCTGGGGTACGGCGGGGCCCTGTCTCGCCATATGATTTTGTTGTCTGTATTAGAGGCCTGTAGACATGTTTGTGGGTTGGGGTCTTTCTGTACGGATGTGTGTATATGTTGTGTTTGGGCGATCCCATTCGCCGCGGCGGCCGGTCCGCATATGTTTACATGTTGCCTTGTTGGCCGGTGTGACCTTTGTTGGTATTTTCTGTGTGCAGGGTTATTTTGGATAGTCTGTAAAACAAAGGAAACTCTGCCGAAATTTTTCTGGAAACTACCTAAATTTGGAATATAGCCTTGTCGGCTTCTGCTATATACTTGAATGCGTTTGAATTTTTTTTTTTTAGATATAACATTTGATAAATGTGTTTGGGTGCCCAGATCGGGCACTAGTCACGGCCTACGGGGTTGGGTCGTGACAGGGTTCTCCCGGAAATTGGAACCGAACTACTTTCGTTCGACAATCAACATTAGCATAGCATGAGGCCAACCAGTCCATAACCATAATTACATCAAAATCTAACATCTCCAGCTCAATCAAATCAGCTTTTGTTTGGTGATCACATATCACAACTACACAATATCTATACACTTGTCTTGCTATCACGGGATCACCAACCGGAGTAGATACCTCAAAAGGTTTGATTGGCTCAGGTTTCACCCCAATGCGACCAACAACATACGGAGTAATATAGGAAAAAGTGGAACTCAAGTCTATCAAGGCATATACATCATAGGAAAAAACGCATAATGTACCTGTAACCACATCGGGGGAGGACTCAAGATTTTGTCGTCCGGCTAAAGCATATATACGGGGCTGAGTGGCGCCTGAAGTAGATGCTGCCCCTCTGCCTCTACCTCGGCCTGTTGACATCTGAGGAGCCTGCCCTACCGGGCGCACTGAGGAAGAACCAGCTGCTGAACCTGTGGGCTGAACCCCAACTCTGCCACTTGCTGACGGGAAATCTCTCGTTATGTGCCCCACCTGACCATAAGTATAACAAGCATCCGTGCCTTGGCGACATTGTCCGGAATGTAGTTTACTGCATTGGCTGCATCGCGGTACTGGGGGTGTCCTCTGACTATAGTCTTCCCTGAACTGAGAATCTGAGGCCCTCGAACTTTGACCCTGTCCTGAACGAAAGGAGCGATCAAATCTCCTACCCGTAAACCTAGGAGGTGCGCTACTCACCGACTGGCCTGAATGTCTAGAAGATGTCTGCATTGGTCCCCCTCTATAATCACTACCTGCCCCCATAGACCAATCCCTCTTGCTTTGCCGTCTATCAATATCACGATCACTTCTTTGTGGTTTTTTTCGCCCCTCTAAATTCTGGGCATAGGCTTGTATCCGAGAAATATCCATCCCATCTTGTAGCGAAGCTGTCAAGCAATCCTTGAATATATGTGGCCCTAAGCCACTCACGAATCTATGTACCCGATCTCCCATGTCGGCCACCATAGCCAGGGTATATCTAGCCAAAGAATTTAATTGCGTGCTATACTCCCGGGCACTCATATTCCCTTGCCTCAAATTTAGAAATCTATCCGCCCTAGCTTGGCAGACCGAGGTGGAAAATAATGGCGGATGAAGGCGTCGACGAATTCTTGCCAAACCGGAGACGTCGACGAATTCTCTCCTCTTGACAATACCTAGTTATTATACCATAAGACTGCCACATCCTGGAGCCTATAAGATGCCAAATCTACGGATTCAATTTCGGAGGCGTGGACAATCCTCAACGTTCTCAACATCTCGTCAATGAAACCTTGCGGGTATTCATTCGGCTTTGACCCGAAAAACACCGGAGGATTTAAACTCATAAAATCACGGGCTCTGGTACTGGCTGATTGATCACTTGGGCCCGTATTCTGCCGCTGTACCTGAACGGCAACCAGCTGCGTCAGTAGATATATAGCCTTGATCATTGCTTGATCCGAAGCAACTGGTGGAGGGATTGGAGCTGGAGCTCCTCTTTGCTCTTCCACATTAGGCGGGGTGGAGAAATTATTAGATAAGGTCTCGTTATGTGATTCGCATCCTTCTATATCCGTTGGCGGTGCTCTTACTACTCGCCTGTTCATCGTAGTCTTGCCCTTTTAGGCAGCTGTAGCTTTTCCCTTTGGCGGCATTCTGAAATCACAACACACTATGAGGGAGGGTAAAATCCTATACACAGCTCTATCACACGATTTCATAAAGAGAAAGATGGTCATTTTTCCTAAATGCCCGGTAGCCTCTTGTTTATTAGAATGGCGCGCAACATACCATAAACAAGACTCTACTAGACACGGCTCGTAGACACTTCCTAGGACTGAACTGCTCTGATACCACTTTTGTCACGACCCGACCAGGGGCCGCGACGGGTACCCCTGGCTAACCACCGAGCACCCCTCAATCTACTGCTTATCGCTCTCATTTAAAGCTCTCTTATCAACATCAGACTCAGATTGTGAGAAAAATGTCTTTCATTCAGAAACATAAATACTTTTATATGCACAAGCCTTTTGGTAATTGAAATAATATATATATATACACACACACATATACATGCACGTGATAGCAACCTCGTGAGACCATACCACCCACACTGCGTATCTACGAGCCTCTACTAGAGTACCAGACATATGGCCGGGACAGGACCCCGTCGTGCCCAAAACATACATGTACATAAAAGGAAAATCATAAGCACCTCCGGAACAATGAAGAGTTCTCAACAACTAACAGCTCCTACGAGTCTGGAGCAAGATCACCTCCTTGTCTACCTGTGGGCATGAACACAACGTCCAAAGGAAAAGGACGTCAGTACGAACAATTTACTGAGTATGAGAGGCATAAACAATAATATCACATCAATGAAATAAAGGAAGCATCAATGAGGAACATCTGTATCTGACTGTCACATAGAAAAAGAGTGATGCATGCTGGCTTACTCATAGTCATCATCATATCATATGTGCATAAATATATAAACTGCCCGTCCATATCGGACCGGTGTAATAATCATTAGCCTGCGTCCAGGCCTCCCGCGTCTGGGGTATGATCTCCTGCCGCCCACTAGTGGTGCCTGCCCATGCCATTTGGCCATGGTGTATAGCTGCCCACCTTAGCGGTGACTGCCCGACCAAGTAGGCGCGGTGTGATATCATTAGCATAATATACTCATCATAATGCATACATAATGGCTCAAGGTTAACTATGCTTTGTCGGGGTGACGTAAGGTCGTGATCCCCGATTCCATTATGGAGCACTCATTAACATCCTGCCTCACATTGAAGGGAATAGTATATGAGGTGAGTGCAAGCAATAATGACATCATATCATGAATATTTAGAACTCCTATACTCTAACTCATTACCTTGTGTAGAAAATTAGGGGTATCAGCTCGTATTTCTCTTCGGAACTTAAGATATTCATGGAGAAGAAAGAAGTTATATGTTATATCCCGTATTTTGTACGTTCGAATATTTCAAGGTAGTCGTGGTAAGTTAAGGGAATGACCATCTTCCAAAATTTTTTTAATGTACAAGTTGGTTATGAATATTGTTTATGAACATTAGTAGTATGGAAATATTGAGAAAGGCTAAGGGCAGAAAGGCAAATTCGCAAAATGGTTCATGGCAATATTATGGAAGGCTAGGGGCAAAATGGGAATTTCACAAAAAGTTCAAGAGAGTTCTTGGAGACCCCTTTGGCCGTGTATATACATGTATATGTATATAAAAGGTGATGACAAAAGTAAAATAATTAGTCATCTTATTTTTAATATTAAAGAAGCTTCAAGAAAGAGGGCATGTGCCCCTCACATGCTTGTAGGAACTATATATATATACAAGTAAGTGGGAACAATCTAGACATTTTTCATCTTCTTCATAACTTAGAAAAATAGAAGAAAAAAAAAAGAACCATACTCGGCCATGGCTGGCCGAATTGGAGACCCTTTGGATTGATCAAAAATAATAATTTTCTTCTAGTATTTCAACCAATTGGAAGGTCCTTATTAACATGGAGGAGTTGTTGGAACAATCAAACCATTCATTTGTGCAAGTTTCAAGCCTAGCCGAATGAAGGAGATAAGTGAAGAAGGTATGAATTCAATCTCCTTTCCCATGTTTTATGGATGATTTGTGAGTGTTGTAGCATGTAGAAACGGATGAAGTTCATGAACTAGATGTATGTGGGTGGTGGCCGAATGGGATGGTATGATGGTAGGATGTGATGAATTGATTTTACTTAGAATTTTAATTGTTGTTGTAATAGATTCTATGATGAGAAATGAGGATTTAATGTTTAGAAATGAAGTTGTGATTGTTTGTGGATTATGGAAGAAGTTAGTGTGACATTAGTATGATTTCTTATATTTGTAGGAATAATATTGCTAATGTGTAGGTTGTAAATATAATTCATGAACTTGGAAGTGAGACATTTGTTTGGAAGATTGTAAGTTGGGTTGTGGTGATTGAATTTGAAAGAAGGAAATAAGTTGTTCTTGTTCTTGTTGAATTTGGAAGGTGTCGGGCGGAGTAGTATGTTGGTTGAGTCGTTTTGAATGTTATGTGAATTGAATTGAATATAAATGAAATGTCATTAAATTGTATGACAAAGGTTGTTAATGTTAGAATGCGTCTTGAATTGGTTGTTGATGTTGTTGGTATGATTGATGGTATTGTTGTTGATAGTTTGGCCGAGTTGAATTCTCGGATTGTTGATTGATGATTTGGGCCGAGTTAGATTCTCGGGGATGGTGTATTTACAGGGGAGATGCTGCCGAAATTTCGACAGATCATAAGTGAATTTATTTGAAAGACTAAAACAAGTGTGTATGGTAATGAATCTAATGATTGCGTCAATCTTCTTGAATGTAGAATAGCGGTAGTGAGCTTGGGAAATTAAGCGTAGCTAATAGGACGCGAAACAGGTATGTTAAGGCTCGTCCCTTTCTTTCAAGGCATGATCCCGATGTTACGATTCCATAATTTTTTCCATATCTTACTTGTTTTTCAAAAGTTAGATGGTTATGATTTCAAGGCATGATTCTTTTCCAATAACCCGTTAATGTTTTCCAAAAATGTTCGTATTTTTCCAAAAACAAAGGTCTATGGTATTGTAAGCTTTTATGACAAAAACGATGGATATGCTTTACAATGATTTTGATGATGTCGAGGGTGAGAATATTTCTATGATAACTATGATAAGGATGATTTCATGTTCGGAAGGTATTTGATATGATTATTGTTTTGATTTTCCAAAAATGACTTCTGAAATGTTCGTAAAAGGTTCTGTACTTCAAACGCTCATAACTTTCTTATACTAAATTGGATTGACCTGAAACTTGTTTTGAGCCTTCAGGTGTCGATTTATGTATGTTGTTATTCGTTGCTCGTCTCATCTTATAATAATTGTTCCTTCAAGGTGAGACAAAGCGACCATGGTTATTGCATAATGTAATCGGAGGTTACCGACCTTACGTCACTCCGATGGATACATGACTTTCTTTGGGCTCTCATGCATGCTGTTATATGATATATGTATATGACACATGGACATGACATATGTATATGTATATGGCGAATATGGGGAAAAAGGACATATGTATATGTATATGTATATGGGGAATATGGGGAAAAGGGACATATGTTGCGCTATAGACGCATTGCCACCTGGTCAGTTGGCGTAATATCATCCCGGACACGGGATGCCCAGACGCGAGATATATGTGGGGGAGCCGACGTATTCGGCGCTATGTGGGGGAGCCGACGTTGTTCGACGCTATGACATGTTCTATTTTCTATATATATGAAAAAGAAATGGTTTCAAAGAGAAGACAAGCATGCATGGCATCCGCCCTAAGAGGCACTCATATGTACAGGTTACTCTTTTACCTCACGATATGTTCTATATTTCCATTCTATTATTATTCATATTTATGTCCCTTACTATGCTACTATTCATGCCTTACATACTCAGTACATTTCTCGTACTGACCCCTTTTCTTCGGGGGCTGTGTTTCATGCCGCGCAGGTACACCCATATGAGTTGAAGCTAGTATAGAAGAGGTTCCAGCGGAATTGGTAGACTCCACTTGTTCCTGGAGTGCTGCCGAGTCAGAGTATATGTGCTATGATGTTTTGTTCAAGTTAGAGACTTTGCAGACAGAGTTGTGGGTATTGGTTGTCAGTTCAGTAAGCGGCTCCGTCAGCCGATGTGTCATTCGTGTTATGATATAAGTTTCATATGATTATAGAATTTTGTTTCATTTGAAAGTAACGAAAAAGAATATTTCTGAAAATTTTACTATGCATTTCATCTTTATTTGATTTAGAAAGTCCAAAGGATTATGTACGTATTAAAAGTCAGTGGGTTCACTCGGCTCTAAGTAAGGGTCAGGTGCCCATCACACCCTAGTAAGGTCGGGGTGTGACATTATATTATAGGATTCATGCCATGGAAGGAAAGGACTAGCCTCAACCTTCGAGAGGAATCGCATTAACATTAGTTACTCGGCTATAAGAACATTTCACTATTTCACATACCTTTCCCACATTCTATATCAACTCCCCACGTTAATAACAACATCCACAATATAGCAACAACAATCATCATTTATCTACAATTACCACAATTCACCATTTCCCTTAGATTTCTCCACAATTATGATTATAACTCATTATCGCGTTTTCTCATATATAATACTTATTTCATGGTCTAAAGGTCACTTATAACATATTCACAATCACAGCATACCAACATTCATAATTACCAATCACTATTCACACCTTCATGACCCAGTTTCTATGTCTTTCCACAATTCAAGTGTTTCAACTTTCAACCACTCAAACCATATAAAAGGGTCATAATACTCACCTTAGATGATGGATGAACAACCTTTGAGTGGAACTTCTCTTCTTGCACCAAAACCCTAACTCACTCTTCTTGAGTTTTCTTGGCTTAGATGAACTTTTAATGGGTTTCATAAACTTGATTTCATGGATTTGGTGTAGTTGACCATGGTTTTCCTTTGATTTCTTATGGATGGATGGTGGAGAAGGTTCTAGAGAGATCTTGGAGAGAAGAGAGTGGAAGATGAAATGAAATAAGAAATGGAGGAGGGGTCTTATATTAATTCATGAAATCAGTCCCGTCCGAGCTGTACGTCGTCAAACTTCCAGTGAGCAATCTGTCATTTCTTCTCATTCGACGGTGAGAAGGATGGCCCGTCGAACTGATCGACGGAGCGTCGACCTTTCGTCGAGCGGTCTTCGCTCCAGCTCAGTTTTACGGCGCCATCGACGGGGCGTCGACATGTTCGACGGTACAAAGGACGACCGTCGAACCCCCTTTTCGCAGGACTGCGGTGAAGTTTCATTTAACGAACTTTTCTCCCTTGCCTTTAACTTCTCTGAGAATTTACATTAGTCCCTTCATCGCTTAGCAACCCAAAGTTCCGACGTGTAACACTGTACCTGCGGGCATGAAACGCAGCTCCCGACGAAAGGGGGTCAGTACGAATAATATACTGAGTATATAAGGCATAAATAACAACGTATAAAGATGTGAAAGGTAACATGGAATAGGAGGGATAACTTGTACATCTTAAAATCATATCTTCACTTGCACCTATATACATATATACACATATAACATAAGTATTAGTGTTGCGGAACGTGCAACCCTATCTATAAATGTTAACGCTGTGGAACGTACGACCCGATCCATAATCATTATATGTTAGTGCCGAGGAACGTACGACCCGATCCATATATGTTAGTGTTGAGGAACGTACGGCCCGATCCATATAAGTTAGTGCTGAGGAACGTACGGCCCGATCCATATAAGCTAGTGCGGAGGAACGTACGGCCCGGTCCATATAAGTTAGTGCCGAGGAACGCACGGCCCGATCCATATATATCATATTCACATACATAATGTAAATAACATGCATGAAAGCTCATATGAAGGCTACAACTTTATCGGTGCGACGTAAGGTCGGTAACCTCCGATTCACATTATGGAACAACCATTATCACTATATGTCACCTCGAAGGAACAATTCGCTGAGATCAACAACAATGAATAGAATCGAGTAAATTATGACATAGCCCAACATTTTCATATCATCGTTGAAATCATAACTTGAGACTTTTAAACACAAAAGCATCATCATCGTAATCCTCGTAGACAAATTCTCATCTTTAACATCATAAGAAGATTTAGGAATTATAACTTCTAGCTTTTGAAATCAAGGAGGTTATGGAAACATTTATGGAATCATGTCTTTGAAAGAAAGGGACGAGCCTTAACATACCTCTTCAGCCTCCAACTACCTAAGCTTATCCGTCTGAACCCACAAGTCTACATATAAGACCATTCATACTATGATTAGGTCCATTGTTATATACTTATCCTAAGCCTTCAAGTAAGTCTTTCTAGAATATGCCGAAACTTCGGCAGTATCTCCTCTGTTTATATGCCTAGCCCAAAATTACAATTCAGCAACCAATTAACAACAACAACAATACCAACATCAACAACACTATTATCCATACTAATATATTCCATAAACATCCCACACGATGTTTTTCAACATACAACAACAATATACACTTCCTTTCTTCCAAATCAAGGAGCATAATCTCATCAACACACCAACAACATTAGATACCATCTTTATACATGTAAATCAGCCCAACCACACCACAACATGCTGAAAAAAGTCCATAAACACAACAACTACAACACAACACTTTATGACCTTTCCTCCATAACTATTTTCACTTTTAAGACTTGCTAAACCTTCAAATCAACTCAACATAAGAGATAGGATGAAGAACATAACTTATACTTGAAGAAACTCAGCCACACCAACTTTATTCAACCCCAAACTTACCACTACATCAAGTAGGAGCAAGAACAATCACCTTTCATGGACTAGTTTGGTGTAATCTTGTCAAATTCTTGATTTAATGGGCTATAAATGTTTGGTGGTTGTGTTGAGAAATTTGTAGGACTATTGAGAATATAAGATGCTAAAAAAATGGAGTTAATGGGGGTATTTATACCCCTCATAAGTTGGTTCCACCGACCTTCTCAAGTGGGGCCTGCGGAAGCCATTTGGCAGCTTGGAGTCTTGATCTGAAAATGGCCATAACGTTTAATGCCGATATTGTGTGAGGGCCCACGACCTATGGTTAGAAATATCTTTGAATTATCTACAACTCTCATTTATGGTGTGTTTCCAAATTCCAAAATTATAATAGCGTTTTGGCACCTCCAAGTCAAATCATCCGAAATCGTATCCTTAAATCATCCTTTTGGAGGGCTTATGCACATATTTGGCTTAAGGGTCCTTCTTAAGACTTTCTCAACTACCCATGTACTACGCATATTAATTTTCATATGTCCTTTATAAAACCCCTACATGTGGGCCCCACCTTAACTTACGGTTACGAGAGTTATTCATCAGGTAACGTGTTAACTGATTTACTCCATACGTTCCCCAATGTCATATATATATATATATATATTCTTATACTCATATAACATAATCTTCATCCCTAATCCTTGTATAACTTTACTTTCCCTTGAGCTCATACTAAGCCGCATACAGTATTAGTAATGCAAAAAATTTCGGGGTGTAACATCCTTCCCCCCTTAGAAACATTCGTCCTCGAATGTTGCAGTTTGTAAGCCCACGACATCATCTTTGATTCCCCAGAATGGTTATCCTCCCCTTAGAGTCCGATTACCATGTGCTTAGACTTTAAATTGGGTCAGTCTCTTCTTGTTCTATTTCCATTATCGTAGTTTTGCCTTGCCATGCCATAACTACTCGTCATTTTGCGAGTATTACCTTTTCTCACTCCTTGTTTCCCTGTTAGTGGGCTGCTCCCTCACTTAAATACGACGCCCTTTTTTGCATTTACTCCTTCAGTGCCATCTCGGGTTATCCCTTCTTGTACCCGTTGATCTTAGACTCACACTGTATTGACTCCGTGTAGTTAATCATCCAGGCTTTCTAATCCTTTACATCCTCATCACTGCCACTCTCGCACCGACACTCCGCAATTTTTTGTTTAGCGGTACTCTGCTACTGACAACTCCTTACTCTTAACGGTTATGTTTCTTCAACCATACGTCTGAATTCCTTTCCATGAACAGTTATAACCATATCCTCAATACGATTTCTTAAATATGTACATTCCTAATGTTCCATCACCATCTCTATTATTCCTTGTAGCAGAATTATATATTGCGATGAACCAATAATCATAGTTCAAACTGGTCTATAGCTCACAATATCTTCGAGTTCTTGTCAAAACTCTCCCTTTAATTCCTTTGACTCAAATCTTGCGATAACTTATAATTATAAATTTAGGGCAATTCTCACTTTACTACAACTTCTTTTCCAACATCGGTATGGTATACTTACCCTTGACTTCTTCCACAACTATTATCACTGAAATTCTTCTTACTCTGAATTTACGATTTCACTTTATGTCTACAATATATCATTGAGAGTTACTATGCCACACTCTTCCATTTCCACCAACAATCTTTTTATTCACTTAGCTCACTTATCCAAGATTTTCCTTGACTACTTATTCTAATACCATCTATGCGTTGTAGTTCTTCTAGTATTCTGCCACTTCCTGTTCGTGTCGTGAAATCCTTACAAATGTACTCTCTTCTTTCTTCTCCTTCCTGCCACCAAATCTAGTCCATATTCATGAATATTTCCCACACATCCTTCTATTTCCCTTATAATCGAATCTCGGTATTCCTTATCCTCATCCCATGTAATTGATGTACTACCTCCCGGTTAGCTTTGTTATTTCATTATCCTTTCATTTATCCTTGATGATTGCTCAATTTTTTTGCCTTCCTCTTCTCTCCTCCCCATTTGAGCATCCCATTAGTATACCTTTCCTACTTTCATCCTCAAGCGTTCCTTGAGTTCCTCCCTCCTCGACCGCCTTTCTCCGCTTGTTATTTTATCGTATTGCCCCTGAAGTTCATGAAATATTCTTTTAAACATGAAAATTCGTTCTATTCTTAAATCATATTTTGGGAAAGCTTCTCCGTGTCCGAGGCATCCGTGTCAGTATGACCACACATTTATCCCTTTATATACCTCTCGAGAGTTGGAAATCTCTTAGTATCTTTGCAAGGCCTGATCATTCCTTCTATTACTTCACATTCCTAGATGTGGTTACTATCCTTTAGTCCCACTTATCGAAGTCTGTTCTCTGACCCCACGCATTCGTCTTTTATTCCATACTACCATCCTTTACCCCCTTTGCTTGCCTACCTTCGAATTTTTATCCAAATAATCCCTTTCCTTGGCCGTCGTCTCTCTTGGAAGCTTTTCTCACCCTCGTTTCTTAGTCCCACCTTGTGGTTACTATCCTTTAGTCCCACTTATTGAAGTCTGTTCTTTGACCCCGCGCATTCGTCTTTTATTCCATACTACCATCCTTTATCTCCTTTGCTTGCCTACCTCCGAATTTTTATCCAAATAATCCCTTGCCTTGCCCTTCGTCTCTCTTGGACACTGACCCTCATTTCTTACACTCTTTCCTTTTCTCAAGACATTCTAATCCCTCTAATATCTATATACTCACTCCCTTTCTTTTCCCGACGTTATTTCGTTAGGACTTTCCAATTCTAAACTGTAGTGAATATAGCATCAACTTACCTTGTAACATTTGTACCACTTTTGTCACTTGAACTTCATTACCTTGTTCGATTAATGCCTTCAGTATATAGCAACGTCAGTTGCTGGGACACACATACCAGTGGGCACAGCAACATATGGGATATCATACACATACATATATATATTTACTAACGCCTTGCTTACGAAGTATTTCCAAATACTATTCGAACTCATCCTAATTCTAGAGCTGTGATGCACCCCCTTTCACTTTCCCGGTCTAGTCTGCCTTATCCTTCGCAACCTTTTAGGGATTCCTACCAATTCTCACGCTTCAAATTCCCCTTAATTTACTCAAGCTCCTTATACTTCTCCTAAATTTTTATTGACGGTATTTCTTAGTACACTTCCCATGGGGATCACCCATCCTAGTATTACTCTCACCCCAGCACGCTTAACCTTGGAGTGCTAGTGCTGGTACGATCGCATCCACCCTACTACGTGACCTTTACCGCATGACCTAGAACAAGTTGAAGTTCTAACAGATTCCAATAAATAATCGTAATGCATCTCCTTTAGAAAGGATTTCTTACTTTTCCGACTAAACAAATACTATTATGGCCTTTGAAATCCTCAATAATCACCTTTAATCTGCATGTATAACTACTTTTCATCCTAAATTTCATAGCTTCCCTCCGGTGAATCCTCCTCCTTAGAAGTCAAAACTCAAGCAGAATCATCGTGGGGTCCTCCGAAGGATCAGTCTCAATGGAATAGCTAAGGCTCCTCCTGCTGGATCCCGTATCCTGTGGTCCTGAATCTACTCTAGGGGTCTTCTTAACACCCCCACTGTCCGAGGTTGCTCTCTTCATCTTATATCAATCTGTGCTTACCTACAGGAAAAAGGGGTTAGAAGCAATCTTTCCTATACTCTAGCTCTATTGCACGATCTAGTGTAAGAAGGAGAGATGACATCCTAAATTTCCTGTAGCTTCCTGTTTATAGATGTGGTGCACAATGCACCGATAAACAAGACTCTACGAGACACGGTCTGTAGACACTCCGAGGATGAACTACTCTGATACCACTTTTGTCACGACCCAAACCGATGGGCCATGACTAGTGCCCGAGTTGGACACTCGTATACAAACCTGCTAGCTATAATTCGACTAATACTAGGACAATGTGGAAAATTTGCAAACACATGTTGTAAACTCATAATGGCATAAATCAAAATAAACCAGTCTCCTAAGGAGTCACAGTTAACCAAATATAACCAAATATGCAAGCCAATAAGGCTACTACTATACGTGGGACTATCTAAATGAACTACATCTGTATAGCTGACCAAACCATATATACAACCCACACATGTCTACAGACCTCTAAGAGTATAACAATGTCTATGTCAAATGGATCTGTACCAAAATGACTCAAGCTCCGGAACAATGGAGCTCTCCAAGCAGCTGAGCAGAAGTCCTAGACTGGCGGATCGCCAAACTGAGTTTCTGTACCTGTGGGCATGAAACGCAGCTCCCGAAAAAAGGGGGTAAGTACGAATAATGTACTGAGTGTATAAGGCATAAATAACAACATATAAAGATATGAAAGATAACATGGAATAGGAGGGATAACTTGTACATCTTAAAATCTTATTCACACATGCACCTATATACATATATACACATATAACATAAGTATTAGTGTTACGGAATGTGCAACCCCATCCATAAATGTTAGTGCTGTGGAACGTATAGCCCGATCCATAATCTTAAATTGAATTCAAATAGTATAGGTTCGTTAGTAGGAATCGATTAGGAGGGTTTGAGTTTAATATACCTAGATTTGCCTATAATTCTTTCACTAATGGGGTCTTGCTTCTATCCCTCTTCTTCTCATCCCATATTCTTCACTTCTCGTTCTTTGATTTCTTCATTATCTTTATTTCTGCGTATTTGTTGTTTTAATCCGTGTCTTCCACAAGCCGGATCGTATCATTTGGTATCAGAGCTTAGGCTAGAGTGTTGTTTCTACAATCCTCCATCCTAGGTTCTTCATATTTGAAAAAAAAAAGGTGAAAAAAAATCAAACTTCACTTTTGGAAGTTTGAAAATTGATATTTTTCTTGTATTGTTTTGGTGGATTTGAGGTTGGATTTGAGTTCCTTGATATTGAAAACCTCTAAATCCGAAGTTTGAGAGTATTTGGACAAGTTTGGAGTAATCCACCATTGGAGGACCTTCAAGCTTTGAAGAACACAAAGTGGGTATGTTGATTGGACGTTTGACTGAGATTAATTTGTATTGGGTTTTGTTCTAATAGTCAAAAGGAGCCTAGATCTCGAAATTGAATGTATTTGGACAAGATTTGAATCAATCACCATTGAAGACCTTTAAGCTTGTGAAGAACACAAAATGGGTCTTGGTAATTGAGGATGAAGTTGGCTTCAATTGATAGTGGGCTTTGTTCTCCTAGTTGAAAGGAACTTAGATCCGAAATTTGGGAGGAAACGGAGTTGATTTGGGCATACATTGGATTTCGAATTGTTCTTAATGTTCTTGATGTTCTTGAGAACATTCAAATCTTCAAGAGGAAGAAGACATTAAAAAGGGGCCTTTGATCCAAAATTCTTCAAGTAAAGAGGATAAAAAGTGTTCGTGGGCCAAGTAAGTATCAAACAAAAAATCAGAAATATTTGAATAAATATTTTTGATTTTTTCCAAAACTAAATAAATTGAAATTCCAAGCTAGCGCCACGTCAGCAGACACGCCAGCAGCCACGCCAGTAGCCATCTCAGCCTGACGCTCCAGCAAGCCCAGTCACACCAGATAGGCGCGTGGGGGCCACTTTCAGAGAGTTAAAGTCTTCAAGACTTAGAAAAAATTTCTAAGTGTTGGCAAATTTTGGCCCAACTTTGAGGGGGCATAAGGTATGTATAAGCAGTTATGAGACCCATAACTATCTAAATTCAAGTTCGTCGAGTCTACTTTCCAAATCAACAACCCGTTCATCAATCGGAGCTCTGTAAAAAAAAATTGCATTTTAAAAACACGCTGCAAGCAGTGCGAATTTTCTAAGTGTTGGCCAAAAACTTCCCAAATTTGTCTAAGTGTTTGGCCAAGGTTTGTTTACTTCTTCTTCTAATTTCTTTGATTCTGATAGCTAATTAACAACTAGTAATTGATCCTTACTTGGTTATTAACTAGTTCTTGAGTCTGAATTTCATTTCGTGCCAATTTCTTCCAAGCTTTTCTCTTTTATTTCGTTGAAATTTTATTGGCTCTTGTCCGTTCGCTTTGAGTCGTCCTTCTTTCATCTAAACAAGAATATATTCTTCCACAAAGATTACCAACCTTGTGAATTGATTTGGGATTAGCGGTTCTTTACCAACTTTGGAACAAGCACTAGGTTGAGAGGTAAGGTGAGTGCAAATATGAGTGACGTGAAGAATTTTGCCACTAACGTGTTTGCTAGTTTTGCAGGTACAATTTAAGTTAGGAAATTTTGCATTGCCTCCTTGTAGTATCGAGGTGTACGTGGCTCAACTTGGGCAAGAAAGAGAGAACCTATTTGTTGAAAATGTGCAAAATTCCAACGCGGAGTGGCCAACCTTGTGTCCAAAATCTAATGAAGAAGGTTACTTCGAATGGGAACATAAGTTGGATGATATTTTTGGATGTTACCATTACTTGGAAAAAGAGAAAGTGGAGCTAGCTTCTAGCACCGTCAAAGGGATTCTTATAAAGCGTTGGGAGCATGAGAAAGAATGGGGGAACCCAATTGAGACTTGGGGTGCCTTAAAGGAATTTTGGAGGTGTCGCTTTATCAATCCATATGGAAAAAAAAAAGACACCAAGCACATTCCTAACCGTTTGAAGGGCATTTTGGGAGCTCATTCCCTATCCGAAGAACATGAGAGATACAAAATTGAGAGGAGTAAGGGAGAGCTATGTGACAACTCTAGAGCAGAAAAAGGAGTGATGTGAGGGAGTTGTCACAACATCATTCTAACCTTTTTACTTCTTCATCTTGTTATGAAGACTTTTTTGTAGGTACTCAAGGGGATAAATTACTAAAGAAGTCTTCATGTGAAGAACTCCCATGCTTAAAAGAAAGAATGGAGGCCAAGACCATCTCTCCAATTAGTTAAGTGAGCTTACCATTAGTAGCTCAAGGTAAAGAAGATCCTTTGAATGCACATCGAGGTAAAGAAGCTTATCCTAATACGCCTACTTCTTTGAGTGATCTTGATGCCGAATTGATTATGAAAGATATTTTACCATGCATTAAGTTTAATGACTCTTTACCATGTGTTGAGTTTAATTGGTCTTTGATGAATATTGACAATGTGGTTGATAGGGGTGCTCTAACACTAGTTGATCCTATTGATGACTGAATTGAATCTTCATGTGAGGTCAATTTGTGTCCACCTAGTGTTGACACTTGTGATTTGCATTTTAGTACATTGTCACGTGATATGATAGCTCACCCACTAGCTGATCTTAGAGATGACCGAATTGACTCTTCTAGTAATATCGATTTGTGTCCAACTAGTGTAGGTATTTGTCTAGATCAATTTGCTTGTGATGATAGTCCACTAATTGAGGATTTGTGTATTGTGGTTAATGAACCTCAATTTAGTGATGATGTTGATATAGGTGATCACTTATCTAATCATATGCATAAAAGTGATTGGAAAAATGACATTTGTCCTTATGAGAGTAGGATTGCATGTTTTGAACCTTCATCGTTTAATGATTGTCCTCTCATTAGAGATAATGTCTTATTTGAAGTTGTCATGAATTGTGGAAATGATGTACCTAGTGGTGTGTATGGTAATGTTTAGCATGTAGTTTCCTTTGGAGACTATAATGTGTTTTGTAACGCACTATGGGATGATGATGAGCTTAGTCTTGATGACAAGAATGGGGTGGGTGAAGTTCTTGACACCATCCCCGAAGACGAGGGATCCTTCGTGAGGGTTTGTGACCCACTTGATGGACCAATGTCGAATTTGAGAATGGCTTCCGAAAGTGAAGAGTGCTCTTTAAAGAAGGGGAGTGAGTTACATGAACAAGAGCACACTTCTTGGAAGGACTATGCTAGATCTCCTCACCTAAGGGATGGGGAGATGCTACTTCTAGCTAGGCATAGGTTAGATAACCCTTTCCCTTGTGATGGAAATCTTCCCTTGAAGGGAAATGACATGATCGTTGGGGAAGGATGTTTTGAAAATAAAGGTGAAAATTCTTTGCAAATTGTCATTTCTTCCATGAGTGTTCCAAATAGTAATGGCTTGCTTGAACTTGTGCTTGAACTTGTGCTTGAGTCTATACTTGAGGTCACTTTAGCTGAAGAAGTTGTTTTGTGTGACACCTTTCTTTATTACCTATTTGCCTATGATGATCTTTGGAGGGGTCAACTTCTTGGTGCCCCATATGTGGAGTCTTTCTTCACATTGATTATTGATGAGCGGTTATACCACAAGTTTGTGCATCCTTGGCATGCTGGTCAATATGTTTGTGCTAACACTAACCCTCATGCTTTGAGGATCTTGCTTGTTGTTGTCTTCCCTTGGTTTTTGCTAGGTTCGGATTCGAGGGCGAATCCTTTTAAAGAAGGGGAGGATGGTATGATTCTCATTGGCTCGAGTGCATTTATAGAGCCTATGATTCGTGGTGGAGCTCAACTTAGAGTCTATGATCTTCATTGGAGCTTATTCACCACATTTGGAGCATTTCAAAGGGCCTCAAGTGTGTATTTTCACACTACACACTTGATAATAATCATTGACGAGAGCCAAGTCTCTACGAGCTTCATAGAGGTGGAATCCTACAAGGTTTGCGAGATTGCTTGGTTGGGAGATTTAGAGCTCAAGGTGGCTATTTTCGCAAAAGGCTATTTGTGCAAGTTGCTACTTTGCGCAAGGAGGGTTATGCTTGCAAGAAGGCCATGCATGCAAGGTTGATTAGGGGGCCATCTATGCAAGGAGGGACTTGTAGGCCATTAAAGGCCAATCCTTGAATTGAAGGCTACACTAAGAAGATTAGTCAAACAAGGCCCTTACTTCATTAAGGGTAGCATTGTAATTTCCTAGTATCCCTCTTTACTTAGCTTGTATATATAGCTTGTCTTTCATTTTATTACATAGATTATGTTGAATTGAGATGAATACTCTAAAATGAGTGATAGTTTGTTTGGTAGAATTAGTGTAGTGCTAATCTAGTGATTAGTGTTCAGTGATAGTTGATTATGGTGGATTCCATTGTTGGCTATTGAACCCTTTTTCCATTGATTTCATATGAGAGTTGTTCATTTGTGGATTCATTTGATTAACTCTTAAATTGAATTTAAATAGTACAGGTTCGTTAGTGTTACACCTCGAATTTGTTTTTGCGTCATGTGCGTTATGAGTAAATTAACGCAATCTCGAAGAGGTTATCGAACCCTTATAAGGTTAATGAATACTCTTACCAAGTGTTAAGAGAGCGTCTAAAGGTTTTGGGATCAAGAAAATCGAAGAAAATAATTTTGTCAAAAATTTGAAAAAAAGTTGACAGAATTTTGGGTCAGATTTGGAGGGGTATATCCCCTATTATATTGGGAGTTTTAAGGTGTTTTAAAAGCATAAAGTGAAGTATTTCGAGTCTAGTTTCCTACACAATAAACTGCTCGTCGATACGACATCAGAGTAGAGAATTATGGACGTTACAAGTCAGGCCGACGGAGCAGAAACGCGTGCTACAGTAATTGATACAGTACCAACGTGCTATAGTATAGGGCAGTAACTGATACAGTACCAACGACAGATTCAAGAAAGAGTTAGGTTAAGGGCTTAAGACAGGCCTATGAAGATGAGTATAACAATAGTATAAACTTTCTTGAATATAGATTTACGAGCCTCGGAGGCCAAGCGTTTAGTAGTTAAAGTTAAGGCGGCCAAAAAGGTATGTTAGGCTTTCCCTTTCTTTATTTTTGGCATGATCATATGATACAACGAACAATGAGTAATCGAGTCTCCATATTACTCTACTCTTAGAAGTATTAGGAGTATCTCAGTTATTAATGATCCTATACCCTTGGTTAGGAATGTTCTTTCTGTTCATGGGTCCTATATGTTGTATCATGATAATGTTAGTTTATGTTTATGCATTGCATTCACTTGCATACATGCATATTGACCCGTGACCAGAAGTCATTATATACACATATATTATGTATATATATATATATATATATATATATATATATGGGGTATGGGGAAATGGGCGAGGCGTTATATACGCATTACCACCTGATCAGCTGGTGCACAGTGATGATGATTATGCCCGAAGGGGCCATTATGCTATTATGCCCCAAGGGGCCTATCTGGGATATCGATCGGGCCGTACGTTCCTCAGCATTATGACCTATGCATATCATACGCCTGCAGAGGCAATTTCAGTAAGCAGACATATAGATGCATTCATACAGATATGTTCGGATAGTCAGACATGCAGATGCATTCATACAAATGTATTTAGTCAGTCAATTTAGTTCATGATTTTTAGATTTTCTTCAGGACTCCTATGTGTATGTTACCTTTCTGCCTTACATACTCAGTACATTATTCGTACTGACTCCCCTACTGTTTGGAGGGGCTGCGTTTCATGCCCGCAAGTTCAGATAGCCAGGAAGACAGATTGCATCCTTAGGCTCCTTCTTCAGCTTGACAGTGGAGCACTCCTCTCTTGCCGGAGTTACCGTCTAGACCTGTTTTGATGTTTATTGGTAGGGCAGGGGCCTTGTCCTAATCATAGCATGTCCAGTATGTCAGGTGGCCCAGAATGAGCATGAGCAGATATGTTATGTATGTTCAGTGGCATCTAGGAGGTCAGCCTCTAGGTATCCGTCATAGTCCTCCGGTTGGACTGTGACAAAATTGGTATCAGAGCAGTTCGTCTTAGGGTTGTCCGTGAGCCGTATCCAACAGAGTCTTGTCTATGGGTGTGTTGTGCACCACACTTATAGGCAGGAGGCTGTAGGATATTTAGGATGGTTATCTTTCTTTCTGATCATAGATCGTGCGGTAGAGCCAATGATAGGAAAGCTCGTTCTTGGTACGATTTTTGTTAAATTCCAGGATTGTATTAATGAAGAGGACAAGTTCACTTAATCGGAGTGTAAGTAAGGCTCCGAAGGTGGACATGAGACCCGTACCACCCGTCAACTCAGGATCAGAATGTCAAGTGGTATAATAAAGAGCATCAGTTATTCCATTGAGATGGACCCATCGGAGGATGTGGCTCCAGTAGGAGGAGACTCGACTGAGAAATCATATGACAAAGACCCGTTTAAGGGTTCACGAGACTCTTGTGGATGAAGACACCATTGAGAAAGTGCGGAACTGGGCACATCCAGATTTTTCCTATGTTTCAGTATTATGTTAGGCCATCTTCTGATGTTAGTATCACAAAGGTACCTAGTTCTCTATCTTGGGATTTAGTTAACCAGGAGTTACCCACCGATCGTGGGGAGTACGAGATGGAGGAAGAAGAGAGTGTCACGACCCAGCCCCGTGGGCCATGACTAGTGCCCGAGCTGGACACTCATATACGTACCTGTTAGATATAGTCAAATTGAAACTCTGAACAATATGGAAACTTGCCACAGAACTCCAAAGGTTCATAACGTCATCATATATATGTCCAGATAAATTGTCTCCTGAGGAGTCACAACGAATCAAATCATAAAATGATACGCAAGCCGACAAGGCTGCCACTACGTATCAATATCATATGCAAGCCGACAAGGCTGCCACTACATATCAATATCATAGCACATCGTATAGACACAGCTGAACAAAACTTATACACAACCCACACATATGTCTGCAGACCTCTAAGAGTATCGATAGCGAAATATGACGGGACAGGGCCCCGCCGTACCACTGGATAAACATATACATACATCATAAGATCAGTACCAAAAATCTAGGCTCCGGAAGAACAGAGCTCGCCAAGACAGCTGAGTGGAAGTCCTATACTGAAGGGTCACCAAACCGACTATCTGTACATGCGGGCATGAAACTCAGCCCCCCGAAGAAAGGGGTTCAGTACGAGATATGTACTGAGTATATAAAGCATGAAATACATTAAGGAAGATCATAACTAAAGTAGAGATTCCAGGAGACAAGTATGATAATCAGGAAATCACAGTACCTGTGCCTTACGAAACAAAATAATGCATATCATTATCATATACCATACCCGGCCCATTATGGGACTCGGTGACATAATCATATCATCATATATATAAATAAATATATATATATATATATATATATACTGTACCCGGCCCTCTAGTGAGGGACTCGGTGAATAAAGTCGTGTACACGTATACCGTACCCGGCCCATCATGGGACTCGGTGCCATAATCATGTCATCATATCATCATATCATCATATACATATACCGTACCCGGCCCTCTAGTGAGGAACTCGGTGAACAATGCAGTGAACTGTGCACGAGAACATACCCGGCCCAGGACTCGGTGAAAGATATATTGAGGCATGCACGAGAAGAGTAGTGAGTGACCATATACAAACCAAGTCATCATCTGAGGCTCGATAGAATAGGTAAAATAAACTAACAGTTGAGTGTCAAAGGAGTCTGTCATGTCAAGTATCACTTAAATATCATTATTGATTATGTCAAACGGAACTTCGGGAATCATAGACACATATCAAGCTAACATGAAATAGCTTATGGAATTCAAGGACTCAATAGAATATTCAAAACGAATCATCTTGGAAAATCAAGTCAATAGCCATATCCAGTACCTTTCGAATATCAATACGGATTATATCAAAATAGAACTTCTGGAACCATATACACGTATCAAGACATAATGAATAGTTTCTGGAAATAAAGAACATTAGCCATCCTAGTGGCTCTAAGAATAGGATCTTCTTTAGAGTCATATATACATCATCTGTTTGTTTCATAAAGATCATGCCAAAAAGAAAGAAGGGTTAGCTTTACATACTTGTTCAAGGTTAATCGTAATCTCGTTCGCTTCGTCGCCCCTTTCGCCTATTTAATATAAAAGTAACGCTATCGTTAGTAGACCATACTTCCTAGCTCATAAATCTGTAACCAATCTCCTATAGGACTCATTCTTTAACTTATACTTTCTTGATTAGGGTTTTCATTAGTTAAGGACCTAACGGAAATCGGGCAGCATTTCCCCTATATATTCGCCTAACCCGAATTCCTAATTATCCTCCTGTTATCACAGAAATACCAACAACAACATATGAACATAATCATACCTTCAATCCTTTAAATTCAACAAGGATAACAACATGTCCACAAAATAACACAACTTTAACTTTAACCATTTAATTCCTTCATTTTTACCATATCACCCATGATAACAACGACCATAATGCAACTTAAAATTAATTCACCATTCATAATCAAAAAAGGCCCCTACTCGGCTCAATCTACACTTCAATATCCACATACATAACCCTTTACATTCAACACACATCTGCCAAAATTATACAAGTTTAAACTACCTCCAAAACATGTAGAAAAAGATTGAATCTTACCTTAACGATCTTGGTTCCTTAAGGTTGCCACCTTCAATGATTCAATTCACGTTGCAATTCCTTTGAACACTTATAACTCCTTAGAATTCAAGCTTCCCAAGCCCTCTTTCACTTGAGCTTCACTTCAGCTCATTCTCGGCCAAAAATGGCCATGGTCGAGAGCTTCATTCTCCTCCCCCTTTCAATTTCTCTCTTTCAATCTAATTGTAATGTTGAAATGGTGATCCATGAGTCATCTTGGTGGCTTATATATGAGCCCCCCTAGGCCCTACACGTGCCCACCGAATGTGTCATCTATTATCTCTTTTTTTTAATGAAAAAGGGTGGGGCCCACACATAGTAATTAAGTTAATTAATTTTAATTAATCACTAATTTTTTCTTAATAATTTAATCAGAATTAATTAGTCCCTAATCTCTAATAATATTTCTACACTAAGTAAAATTTTATAAATAATTTGTGTTCTAATTAAAATTGAAAATTAAAAGTTATTATTTCGTATCCGAAAATGATCCCGTCCTTAACTTAAGTCGATTATCTTGCGAATAACTCGACGTATAAAAATTCGGGATATAACATCCTTCCCCCCTTTAGAACATTCGTCCTCGAATGTTGAATTGGTCTTGTAAGGTCTTATAAAAATTTCGGGGAAGTCTCTCTTATCGTTATAACATGTAGTTTCATCTATTAATCAATATAATCAAGTGAGTAGTTTAAGTTACCTGTAGGAATAGGGAACAAGTAAGGGTACTTACTCCTCATGTCCTCCTCGGCTTCCCAGGTCACCTCTTCTGTATTGTTGTTTCGCCATAATACTTTGACGGAAGCCACATTCTTGGTAAGCAATCTCCTAACCTGCCGATCAAGTATGGCTATAGGTTGCTCCTCGTAGGACAACTCCTTCGTCACCTAGACATCGTCCACGGGAAATACTTTGGAAGGATCGACTATACATTTGCGAAGCATTGACACGTGAAAGACTGGATGTACTGCCTCCAAATCAGACGGTAGGTCCAACTCGTAGGAAACCCGGCCTATCTTACGAATAATCTGATAAGGTCCAATGTACCTCGGGCTTAACTTCCCTTTCTTGCCGAATCATATGCCACCCTTCATGGGTGACACCATTAAGAACACCCAACCCCAAACCTGAAATTCTAAGTGTTGACGTCGATTATCTGCATATGATTTCTGTCGACTCTGGGCTGCCAGTAACCTCTCCTGAATAAACTTCACTTTATCAACAGCCTGCTAAACCATGGCTGGGCCTATTAATTTAGTCTCACCAACATCAGACCATCCAATAGGTGACCTGTACTTCCTCCCATACAAGGCCTCATACGGTGCCATCTGAATACTCGAACGGTAGATATTATTATAGGCAAACACGATAAGTGGCAAATGATCATCCCAGCTACCTCTTAAATCAATAATACAGGCCTGTAACATATCTTGTAGTGTATGAATAGTACGCTCGGCCTGTCCGTTAGTCTGAGGGTGGAATGCTGTGTTAAGACTAAGTTGTGTCCCCATTCCTTCCTGGAATGATCTCCAGAAGTTAGCCGTAACTGAGCTCCTCTATTGGAGATAACAGCTGTGGGGACCCCGTGAAGTCTCACTATCCCCTTGAGGTATAACCCAGCATAGTCCTCAGTACTAATTCTGTCCTGGTAATTTGGTTCAAACCATGTTTCACCATTCCTTGTCACACCCATATTGTTGTTACCGAATTCTTACTCGTCTTATCAAGTACATGCTTGGTCTCATTCTTAAGATACAAATATGCGTAGATTGCATAACTATTCTTGTACAACTTGTATAGAGTATATCCAATCTTAGTCATAGTCCCTTTCTCCTCCTAGTTCATCCTGTTTTGCATATCTTATTTATACTAAAACTAAGTTGCGGTCTATCTTATCATACTCCCTTCCCTTCCTTCATTCTCCATTTTATTTTCTCACATCCTACTATAGGATATTTCCTATCCTTCCTCCTTTGCTACTTATAAGTTACAGTATTATTAGCAAGTAACCCCATTGACAACGTCTTATCCTCTAATCCAGTATTGCATTGCTATCCCTTGTAATATCTCTTAAGTTATTCGTGACCATTCTCTTGTCGTATTCTGCCTTTTTATAAGCACCCCCTATGTAATGCCATATTATTCGAGATCTTTACAGATGCTTTTTCACACCATCTCAAATACCATCTTGACTTCCATCCATTCATTGCTAGCTTTCAGGTCTTACTAACCTGTCCCAACGAGGGATCTCGTTTAAGGTTTAAGCATTCACATTAAATGTGTTGTAGTGTCAATTGTTTCCATTTATACTTACTTTACTTTCACCCGCTTCCCCCATTTGGGGTTGTACTTATACCATATCCATGTCTTTTCTTTATTATCTATAACTTGATTATCCTCGTACGAAACCTTAACAAAATCACGAAGTGACGAGAAACTTTCTATATATAGTGTAAAATCTCATCTGATGATCTGTACTTGAGTAATGTAACCCATGTAGCAACTTATCCACGGTCACTTTCCACTTACCCCGATCGGTAATTAGTTAGTACTTGTAGTCGTTCCAAATTCTTAACTGGGTAGCACATATATTCTGACGATAAGTGTTCCAAGATCTGCTGTATCATTATCTTTATCCCAACCTGTATCATATGTTTCCTTTAATAGATTTACAATACATTATTTGTCCTTCAGGCCTACATTCCTTGTCCGTTAAGGATTCCACTATTCCCGAGGTGAAGTCATGTACACGCAGTACTCCTTTATGCCTTATGCTCTTCTACCCTTGTTGTGTACCCAACACTGACTTCTGACTTACCCAGAATCACATCAAGTTCACCTTAGTAATGGTTTATCTTATCACCTTGTCGTCGTACTACACCTTTAAGTTCGTAGCTATATATTTCCCTTTTATTTTATACTCGTACTCGATTAATTACGTCTATCATGGGTGCTTCCTTTAGTATTCCATTACCATTTCTCTAGTCTATGTCCATCTTTTATTCTGTGCACGAGGAATCTCATGCTACCTCTGTATCCTTCGGAAAACACTACTTCTACATAACCCCTTTTCTCATTCAAAACGTATTCAGTTCAGCCCTCTTTGTTCTTATCATACCAATCACTTTCTGGCACTCATTCTGCTTCGTTGCTCATCTTTCTATAGTTTGGTCTCTTCACAACTCCGTCACTTATATTACTCGTATTCTCGGCTGCACTGTTATCTCGCTCGCTTCCTTCTTATTTCCTTCTTTCGATTAACTCTTCCTTTTCTTGTGCTTGCTTTCGTTTTCGTTATCACATAATCTCCATTCTGAACCTTCCCTATAGGACTTTATAAATCTTTCTTATTCGTTCTATAGCTCACCTTTATACTTTAGTCACATAGATCACGCCATCTCTTTTAGTCACTTCCTCACCAGACTTTACTCATTTTCATAACAATCGTTATTGTATTCACATTATATTCTGGTCGTAATCAATCCTATAGTGTAACACTTCTTAACCTTTTATCCTTTCTGGTTAAGCTTATCCTTAATACCTCACAAGTTGTCTTATCAATACATTCATATTCGTGACAATTCTTCTTTCTTTGTACTCTTGTCTTAATCATATTATTACTTCTTCTAACTATAAACTCGTCGTAATTTACCCTTGCTTGTCAATTCTATTGATACCATAGTATAACACCCTATCAAGATTTTCCAGCCTTTTCTAAATCATCTTTTAGCATCTCAAGCCCTTCCAAATTACCCTAGCATTCCCCTTTTACCATATTGATACCGATCTCATAATCACTATTACCATCAATTCAATGGTTAACTTATCTCTCGATGTTGGTCTTACTCGCAACTTGGTCAAATCCTATTATTTCTGTCGACACGACCTTTCAAGACATGTTACGAACTTGTATCTTATTCCCTTTTTATTCCTTAGCAAATTTTGGCAGAGTTTCCTCTGTATTTCTTACTATCCCAAAACCGGCACGCAGGAAGTAGCAACATTGTCTCACAGGGCCAACATATATAAATATGTATCATATCATAGCCACACAGGGCTCCCAATTTCAAGTAGAAGTATAAAGATGTCGAAACGTACCTGATCCTTTAACGATCTGTCCTGTTATACCTTCCTATCTACCTTCCCGTTCACTCTTCAACTTTATATTTCAATCATACTTCAATATTCTTACCTTATCCAACTTACATCTTTCGCGTCGTTGCTTACCTGTGTACTTTGTAAATTCTAGTATTATCAGTCACTTTGTTCTGTCGATGCCGTTCTTTAGCTGAAATCAAGGGTTAGTATAAGGAATTTCATTTCCTATGGCTGAGCTCTATCGCACGATCTTAGATATAAAATAAAGGTAACATCCTAAATGTCTTGTAGCTTCCTGTTTATAGATGTGGTGCACAACACACCGATAAAAAAGACTCTACTAGACACGGTCTGTAGACACTCCGAGGATGAACTGCTCTGATACCACTTTTGTCACGACCCAGCCCCGTGGGCCATGACTAGTGCCCGAGCTGGACACTCACATACGTACCTGTTAGATATAGTCAAATTGAAACTATGAACAATATGGAAACTTGCCACAGAACTCCAAAGGTTCAAAACGTCATCATATATATGTCCAGATAAAGTGTCTCCTGAGGAGTCACAACTAATCAAATCATAAAATGATACGCAAGCCGACAAGGCTGCCACTACATATCAATATCATAGCACATCGTATAGACACAGCTGAACAAAACTTATACACAACCCACACATATGTCTACAGACCGCTAAGAGTATCGATAGCGAAATATCACGGGACAGGGCCCCGCCGTACCCCTGGATAAACATATACATACATCAGAAGATCTGTACCAAAATTCTAGGCTCCGGAAGAACAGAGCTCGCCAAGACAGCTGAGTGGAAGTCCTATGCTGAAGGGTCACCAAACCGACTATCTGTACCTGCGGGCATGAAAATCAGCCCCCCGAAGAAAGGGGTTCAGTACGAGATATGTACTGAGTATATAAAGCATGAAATACATTAAGGAAGATCATAACTGAAGTAGAGATTCCAGGAGACAAGTATGATAATCAGGAAATCACTGTACCTGTGCCTTACGAAACAAAATCATGCATATCATTATCATATACCATACTCGGCCCATTATGGGACTCGGTGACATAATCACATCATCATCATATATATATATATACCGTACCTGGCCCTCTAGTGAGGGACTCGGTGAATAAAGTCGTGTACACATATACCGTACCCGGCCCATCATGGGACTCGGTGCCATAATCATGTCATCATATCATCATATCATCATATACATATACCGTACCTGGCCCTCTAGTGAGGAACTCGGTGAACAATGCAGTGAACTGTGCACGAGAACATACCCGGCCCGGGACTCGGTGAAAGATATATTGAGGCATGCACGAGAAGAGTAGTGAGTCACCATATACAAACTGAGTCATCATCTGAGGCTCGATAGAATAGGTAAAATAAACTAACAGTTGAGTGTCAAAGGAGTTTGTCATGTCAAGTATCACTTAAATATCATTATTGATTATGTCAAACGGAACTTCGGGAATCATAGACACATATCAAGCTAACATGAAATAGCTTATGGAATTCAAGGACTCAATAGAATATTCAAAACGAATCATCTTGGAAAATCAAGTCAATAGCCATATCCAGTACCTTTCGAATATCAATACGGATTATATAAAAATAGAACTTCTGGAACCATATACACGTATCAAGACATAATGAATAGTTTCTGGAAATCAAGAACATTAGCCATCCTAGTGGCTCTAAGAATAGGAGCTTCTTTAGAGTCATATATACGTTATCTATTTGTTTCATAAAGATCATGCCAAAAAGAAAGAAGGGTTAGCTTTATATACCTGTTCAAGGTTAATCGTAATCTCGTTCGCTTCGTCGCCCCTTTCACCCATTTAATATAAAAGTAACGCTATCGTTAGTAGACTATACTTCCTCCTGTTATCACAGAAATACCAACAACAACATATGAACATAATCATACCTTCAATCCTTTCAATTCAACAAGGATAACAACATGTCCATAAAGTAACACAACTTTAACTTTAACCATTTAATTCCTTCATTTTTACTATATCACCCATGATAACAACAACCATAATGCTACTTAAAATCAATTCATCATTCGTAATCAAAACAGCCCCCTACTCGGTTCAATCTACACTTCAATATCCACATACATAACCCTTTACATTCAACACACATCTACCAAATTATACAAGTTTAAACTACCTCCAAAACATGTAGAAAAAGATTGAATCTTACCTTAACAATCTTGGTTCCTTAACGTTGCCACCTTCAATGATTCAATTCACGTAGCAATTCCTTTGAACACTTATAACTCCTTAGAATTCAATCTTCCCAAGCCCTCTTTCACTTGAGCTTCACTTCAGCTCATTCTCGGCCAAAAATGGCCATGGCCGAGAGCTTCATTCTCCCCCCCCCCCCCTTTCAATTTCTCTCTTTCAATATAATTGTAATGTTGAAATGGTGATCCATGAGTCATCTTGGTGGCTTATATATGAGCCCCCTAGGCCCTACACGTGCCCACCTAATGTGTCATCTATTATCTCTTTTTTTAAATGAAAACGGGTGGGGCCCACACATAGTAATTAAGTTAATTAATTTTAATTAATCACTAATTTTTCTTAATAATTTAATCACAATTAATTAGTCCCTAATCTCTAATAATATTTCTACACTAAGTAAAATTTTATAAACAATTTGTGTTCTAATTAAAATTGAAAATTAAAAGTTCCTATTTCGTATCCGGAAATGATCCCGTCGTTAACTTAAGTCGATTATCTTGCGAATAAGTCGACGTATAAAAATACGGGATATAACATCCTTCCCACCTTTAGAACATTCGTCCTCGAATGTTGAATTGGTCCTGTAAGGTCTTATAAAAATTTCGGGAAAGTCTCCCTTATCGTTATAACATGTAGTTTCATCTATTAATCAATATAATCATGTGAGGAGTTTAAGTTACCTGTAGGCGTAGGGAACAAGTAAGTGTACTTACTCCTCATCTTCTCCCCGGCTTCCCAGGTCACCTCTTCTGTATTGTTGTTTCTCCATAATACTTTGACGGAAGCCACATCCTTGGTACGCAATCTCCTAACCTGCCGATCAAGTATGGCTATATGTTGCTCCTCGTAGGACAACGCCTTCGTCACCTAGACATCATCCACGAAAAATAATCTGGAAGGATCGCCTATACATTTGCGAAGCATTGACACGTGAAAGAATGGATGTACTGCTTCCAAATCAGACGGTAGGTCCAACTCATAGGCGACCCGGCCTATCTTACTAATAATCTGATGTCACGACCCAGCTCCGTGGGCCGCGACTGGTGCCCTATTTGGACACCCCAAACAGACTTACATACTAACTCGTCATATTCTAATTTAACTCAGATTTCATATTAATCATTTTAAACAGATCTGAAATTAAATATTATCTTAAGCGGTCGCGCGTGCAATGATATCATATCAAAGCCAAAAAGGGGCGGCGGAATACACATCGCCGAATGTATACACATATACAAATATATGGGCCACCATGGCCGCCATAACAGACCGAACCGCATTAAGACGCAAATCACAAACAAAGCAAACACATATAGGACCCACAACCCACATATATGACTACAGGCCTCTACAAACCAAAACAGAACCATAGGACGGGACAGGGCCCCGCCGTACCCCAAATAGTCGAATATACAGAAACATATACATGACAGAAGATATATACCAAAAGATGGGCTCCGGATCAAAGGGAGCAATCCAAGATAGCAGAATATGTAGCCTACACTGGCGGGTCTCCTGCACGTATGTCTGTACCTGCGGGCATGAAACGCAGCCCCCGAAGAAAGGGGGTCAGTACGAAAGATGTACTGAGTATGTAAAGCATAGAGTACAGAAATCCAAACCATAACTGACATAAAAGGGTACAGGAAGTGAATACCGAACCAGTACATCAAAGTCCGTGCTAAAAATATATGTATATATAATGTAAAATAAAATCCATGTATAAGGCTCAGGAACGTGGTCACCACTCTGACGCTGGTGCCACAACACAGCATACTCCAGAAGGTTTCAAATCTCCGTACAAGTCCGAACATATCATATCATCAAAATATATCATATCATCAAAACATATCATAAGCCATATCACAGCATAACTCCATAAACGGTACCCAGCCCTATGGCGAGGTCTCGGGAACCGTAACACATCATACTGCCGAATATGTCATAATACGCACGATCACCAAATCGGCCCGGGAACCGGCGAACGATATCATAGCAGTAGGCACGAGCAAGAGTGGTGCGGAAACCATATGCATATACACAATTAAATTCCAAGGCTCGACAAATAAATACATTTATATATTGAAATCAGAAAGCTCAAAGTAGGTATCGAGTCTGTCATAATTAGTATACAAAAGATGTGAGCCTTTAAATTTACAAAACTTTCGAAAAATACCTCATAGGTCATTTTCAGAAAATTTAGTATCAATCATATTAGGGAGATTTCAAATAACTTATGGAGCAAATCAAACGGAGTCTTAAATTCATAGGCAAAAGTTCCCTTTTGGTGTCATACAGAAATAGGTTAAATAAGACGAACAAAGAAAGTCTCGGTCCTAGTGGGCCCACCTCAGGTAGAGTCGAGGGGGCGTACGAAATTTACAAATATTAGACTCTATGGAGTCATCCATGAAGTTTCGAGGCGATTCGGTTACGTATGTGAAAGTTACGAGCGCTTGAGCATTTCTTTCCAACAAACATAAGATTCTAATTCAATTTCATTGAATGAAATAGTACTAAAAGTAAACTCGGATTTCTATGAACAGAGTATTCCGCGAGGCTCAAATTCAAACCTAGTACATCTAAGACATGCCAAAAGAAGGAATGGTAGGGCTTTACATACCTTATCCGCGTCCTACGCTCGTCCGAACTCAACTCTCGTCTCCACCAAAATCTACAATTGGTCATAGTTATCAAATATGAGTTACTAGCTTTTAAAAATTCAAAATTAAATCCATATTTGTCTACCGAAATTTCAGCAGCATTTCCCCTATAAATTCAACATCCCCGAGAATTAACTCGGCCATAATATCAACAACAACACCCACAACATTAACAACAACATCAAGAATCACAACAAAATACATTTTTACATAAATGTTCTTCCTTTCTACATTATGCAACGCTTCCCATTCCAACTTCACACTTCCAACCCAATATCAACGTTTTCATATTCATTTACTAATTCAAGATTATTCAAACATAATTCGGAAACATTTCACTTTATTCTACAAAATATACAAAAGTTCCACCGAACCATAATCCATCCAAAACTTCTACAAATGCAATGAAACCACAAAATCGCATTGTCTTCTTCCAAGGTCATTAACAACACATTAATTCACACTTTAGACCTTTACTTTCATAATTACATAAAAACTATATTAAAACACATAATTTCCCATAACAACATACATGTAATTTCAACGCCGACTTAAGTCGTTAAGCCTTAATTTCGCGTCATAATTGCCACAACGACACAACCAACAAACTAAATGAACTTCAATTCATCTTCCGTGCCCTACCCCATAGCACACGGCCACCTACACTTTCACACACCCACACGGCCAAGTACACACACATCACAATTCCATAATTCTCATTCAATTCTAATCATTATAACATATACACTCCTTCCATAACATAAAAGAATAGAATTCTTACCTTTTTCTTCAAATTTCAACTTGCCGCAAACGTAGCTCTTTCGCTTAACTAATTATATCACGTCGAAGAGAGTCTTGAACTTATTGAGAATTCAAGAAGAAAGAGATTTTTGGATCAAGATTGATGAACTTGGAATTTATTTATTTTTCCTCTTCACCTTGCTCGGCCGAATGGCTTATGGAGAAGCTCTCAAGTTGTTTTATCTTTTTGGTCTTGAATGTTCTAATGAATTAAATATATAATGAGCCCTCTTAATTATTTGCCACATGGATGAATTTAATTGTGGGCTTGGGCTAGGCCTCATGGCCGGCCACCCTTTGTGATTTGGGCCTTAATTCTCTTTTTTGTTTTAGCCCAATTAATTAAGGATCATAATTTTTAATTCCCGAAACAAATTTCCGAAATTCCAATTTTGCCCTTGGCCTTCGTCCGTATTTCCACATCAATATTTTCCATGAATATCACACATGTATTAAATAAAATACAAACATGGCCTTATTTCCTACAAGTCATGATTATTCCAAATTTTCCAAATGCGCAAAAATGCGGGATATAACATTCTCCCCCCCTTTAAAACATTCGTCCTCGAATGTTAAATTAGCCTTATAAGGTCTTGTAAGCATAGCGGGGGAGTTTCTTTTTATGAGTAGCACATATCAATTATCTACCAATCAATGTAACAAATTTAGAAATTTAGATTACCTGTATATGTAGAGAATGTTAGGCCCCGTGTTTTCGTACAATTGGAAATCGAGAAATAATTATGACTAGGGTGTTAGAAGGATATAAATTAATTTGTGAGAATATGACTATGTGGGTTATGGAATCTTTTATGCTAAGACCTCGGGGAAGGCCGAGGGTAAATTTGGAATTTCGAAAATTAGTTTCGGGAATTACAAAACGGGACTTTTTAAGCATTGGGCCAAGAAACCAAAAAAAAATTAATTGGAAGCCCAAAGGAAAGAGAGGGGCCGGCCTTAGCTTGGCCCAACCCATTATGTTGGTGTCATGTGCATAGCACATGACACTTAAAGGATATATATCTATGTTACACTTGGAATTTATCATAAATCAACAAACATTTCAAGAGCACAAAGAGAGAGAGGGTTCGGCCGTGAGTAAGAGGGAGAGAAGGGAAAAAAATTCCAAGCTTGTGTGTGATCCAAAAATCTTGGTTTCTACATATTTGTGAAGTACTCAAGACGCTCTCCGACGTGGTATAATTTGTTTGGCACGGGGACGACGTTTTCGACAAGTCGGGGTTTCAACAAAAGGTGAGAATTCTTACCCTTTTATGTTATAGAATTGATGTGAATTTGTTAAGCATTAGAAGTAGATGGAGATCCCGTAATTTTAACGTAAATAGGAAGTCGTGGGTGTGTGTTTGTAGTGGGTTTGGCCGAGAGCCATAGAAGGAAAAATTGGTGTGAATTGATCTTGGTTAAGTTGGTCTAATGTGTTGTTGTGATCCTTATATCGTAAATGATTGATTGTTGAATTAAATTGGCGGTGGAAAACGAATTTGGATGTTATCGGAAAGTGTATATCCTTGGTATCTTTATGTATATCAATGTATATCTTGGGTGTTATAGACTTTAGATATGAATCTATATCGATGTTGATGAATTCGGAAGGGAACGACGTGAGTTAGAATGTTCGTAGTGCATTTTAGATGTTTTGAAGAATTTGGGAAATAATGGATTTTTTTTTTATGCAATTTCGTGTATGGCATGGTTTGTAATTAGAATGTGATTGTATAAGTTTTAATGTGGGAATACATACAATTATGTAGAATTGGAGTTGTGAAAGTTTGAATGAAAAGTCGCCAACTTAAGGAATCATGTCAAACTTTGAAACTAGAATGGTGTTATTGTTGTTTGTTTTGGTTGTTGATGTGTGGGCTGTTGTAGCTGGTTAATTGGAGCCGAGCTACGCCTCGGGGATGTTAGATTTATAGGGGAAATGCTGCCGAAATTTCGGTAGGCAATTATGAAGTTAAAGGCATTTCAAAGCCTAAGGATCTCATTTGGTAACTTTGACCATTTGCAGATTTTTGACGAAACGGGACGAGACATTTGGAAGAGCTTACGACGTTTGTGAGGTATGTAAAGCTTCCCAATTCTTTATTTGGCATATCTTAGTGTGTTAGTTGAATATGAGACCTTCCGGAGCATTTCTGCTCCTCGAAACCCGATCCACAGGAAAGTTACTATTCATTCAATTCGATTGAAGCCTAAAGGCTCCCTTTTGGCTAGAATGCCATTATTCGTCCGAAACCTATCGAAATGTGGTCGGGTAACCTGGGAATGATTATGTATGACCCTTGGCATATAACTGCTCATAAAAATATGTTCGCCACCTCATTTCGACTCGAGGTGGGTCCGCGACCCCAAAATGCCCGATTTGCCCTTCGGGCCATCTTTGATAATAAAGTTGTAAATACTACTTCGGATCCTTGGAACATCTTCCTACGGGGTAGGTTTGGACAATTCGATACGCTAACCTATGTTTTGAATTATATGGACCATTTTGGAAACGTTTTGTGAAATGAAATTTTATGTCGACTAAGTATTCGACTATTTTGTAATGCGATATGAATTATGAATTTACCTTGTTCTGAAACACTATTTTGAACGACGATTTGCATTTGTTTGCTCACGACTCCGCTCGTGCCATATTATGACTTCGTTCGCCGGTTCCCGGGCCGGTTTTGATTCGTGCGCTGTATGATAAATTCGGCTGTATGCTGTGTTACGGTTCCCGAGGCTTCGCCATAGGGCCCGGTTCCGTTTGGAGTTATGCTGTGATATGGCTCGGGATGCGATACGCTCACCGATGATTATGATTATGTTCGGGGATGTACGGAGATTTGAAACCTTCTGGTGTTATGCTGTGTGTGGCGTCAGCGTTGGAGTGGCGACCACGTTCCTAAGCGTTTGCATGATTTCATTTGCATAGTATATACGTATATGATTTCGATACAGATTTTGACATACCAGTTTGTACCCCACTTTGACATTTGATTTGCTTTCGGTTTTGATCTATAATTCTGTACTCCGTGCTTTACATACTCAGTACATATTTCGTACTGACCCCCTTTCTTCGGGGGCTGCGTTTTATGCCCGCAGGTGCAGATATCGGTGATCCTCCGCAGTAGGCTTCACTTCTTGCTATTCCGGAGTACTCTTATCCGATCCGGAGTCCACTTTTGGTACAGACTCTTTTGTTTTGTATATATTTGGTATGTCTGACTATTTGGGTACGGCGGGGCCCTGTCTCGCCACATGTCTTTGTTTTGAGTTCGTAGAGGCCTGTAGTCATATATGTGGGGCGAGGGTCCTATGTGTTTATTGTCTGATTTTGCTTTCGGGTCTTAAAGCGGTCTGTTTGATATGATGGCCCCAAATGGCCCTTTTGTATATATTTGTATTTTGACCGGCGATGTCTATTCCGCCGCTTTGTTTGAGTTTGATTTGATATGACCGCTTAAGACATATTTTCGATATAAATTATGTTTGATATAACTTCTTGAAAATTCTGAAATAAGTTTAGATTCGGAAATAAATATGCGATTTGGTCTGGGTACCCAGGTAGGGTGCCAGTCGCGGCCCACGGGGCTGGGTCGTGACAGAGAACAAGTGAGGATACTTCTTCTTCATTTCGTCCTCTGCTTCCCAGGTCATTTCTTCTCTATTATTGTTCCGCCATAAAACCTTAACAGAGGGTATATCCTTGGTACGCAGCCTCCTCACCTGACGATCTAGAATAGCTACAGGTTGCTCTTCGTAAGACAAGTCCTCCGTCACCCGAATATCATCTACTGGGAATATTCTGGAAGGATCACCAACACATTTACAGAGCATGGATACATGAAATACCGGGTGCACTGCGTCCAGATCGGAGGGTAAGTCTAACTCATAGGCGACCTCGCCTATCTTCCGAATGATCTGGTACGACCCGATATACCGCGGACTGAGCTTACCCTTTTTACCGAATCTCATCACACCCTTCATAGGTGACACCTTTAGAAATACCCAGTCGCAAATCTGGAACTCTAACGGTCGGCGCCGCTTATCTGCATATGATTTCTCTCGACTCTGGGCAGCCAATAACCGTTCCCGAATAAGTTTCACCTTATCAACCGCTTGCTGAATCACATATGGCCCAATTAATTTAGTTTCGCCCACGTCAAACTAGCCAATCAGAGATCTGCATTTTCTACCATATAGGGCGTCGTACGGTGCCATCTGAATACTGGAATGATAACTGTTATTATAAGAAAATTCAATAAGTGGTAGATGATCATCCCAGCTACCTCTGAAATCAATAACACAGGCTAATAACATATCTTCCAGCGTCTGAATAGTACGCTCAGCTTGTCCGTCAGATTGAGGATGAAATGCTGTACTAAGACTCACCGGAGTCCCAAATCCTTCCTGAAATGACCTCCAGAAGTTAGCTGTAAACTGTGCACCTCTGTCAGAAATAATGGATATAGGAACTCCATGAACCCTTACTATCTCTTTAATATACAGTCTGGCATAATCCTCAGCCGAATAAGTGGTCCTGACTAGAAGGAAATGGGCTAATTTGGTCAGCCTATCAACAATAACCAATATGGAATCGTACTTCCGGGAAGTGCGCGGCAAACCTGTGATAAAATCCATATTAATTATCTCCCATTTCCAAGCCAGAATTTCCATTTCCTGCAATAATCCACCGGGCTTCTGATGCTCGATCTTAACTTGCTGACAATTTGGGCACTGGCCAACGAACTCTGCAATGTCTCTTTTCATACCGTCCCACCAGTATAAACATTTGAGATCATGGTACATTTTGGTGGATCCAGGATGAATAGAATACCGAGCATTATGTGCTTCGCCCATGATTTGCCGTCGTAGCCCTGCAACGTCTGGTACACATAATCTGCCTCCATATAATAATACCCCTTCAGGCGAAATTTCGAATGGAGTCTTTTCTTTATCGAGGGCCACATTTCTGTACTGTGCCAACACAGGATCTTCGAACTGACGCTGCTTTACCTCTTCTACAATGGATGATTCAGCAACCTCTCGCACAGAAACCCCAGTATCCCCAGAATCTGCTAAACGAACTCCGAGGCTAGCCAACTGATGAATTTCACGTACTAATTCTTTCTTATCAGGCTGTACATCAGTCAAACTGCCCATGGACTTGCGGCTAAGTGCATCAGCTACCACATTGGCTTTCCCCGGATGATACAAAATATCAACATCATAATCTTTCAATAATTCGAGCCACCTTCTTTGCCGCAAATTCAACTCTTTTTGCATGAAAATATATTGGAGGCTTTTATGATCCGTATAAATATCAAAATGAACCCCATATAAATAATGCCGCCATATTTTCAAAGCATGAATTACCGCAGCTAATTCCAGGTCGTGAGTGGGATAATTCCTTTCATGCGGTCTGAGCTGCCGGGAAGCATAGGTTATGACTCGCCCGTGCTGCATTAACACACAACCTATCCCAATACCAGAGGCATCACAATAAACGACGTACCCATCTGACCCTTCTGGGAGAGCTAAGACTGGGGCTGTAATTAATTTTTCCTTCAGCATCTGGAAGCTACGTTCACAGGCATCAGTCCACTAAAATTTTGCTGCCTTCTGAGTTAACTTTGTTAATGGTGCCGCAATAGAAGCAAAATTCACCACGAACCTTCTGTAATAACCGGCCAACCCCAGAAAACTGCGTACCTCTGTCGGTGTAGTAGGCCTGGGCCAATTCTGTACAGCTTCAATCTTCTGTGTATCGACCCGAATACCATCTGCTCCGACAATATGCCCCAAGAATGCCACTGAGGTCAACCAGAATTCACATTTGGAAAATTTTGCATATATTTTCTGTTGCCGAAGTGTGCCAAGTACTGTTCTCAGATGATCTGAATGCTCCTCTACTGATCGTGAATAAACCAAAATATCATCAATAAATACAATCACGAACATATCAAGAAACGGCTGGAATACCCGATTCATCAAATCCATGAATACTGCTGGAGCATTAGTCAGCCCAAAATACATCACTCTGAATTCATAATGCCCGTACGGGTCCTGAAAGCAATCTTCGGAACATCTGCCTCTCGTACCCGTACCTGATGGTAGCCCGAACGCAAATCTATCTTCGAAAAATATTTAGCACCCTGCAACTGATCAAATAAATCATCAATCCGGGGGAGGGGATATTTATTCTTTATGGTCACCTTATTCAGGTGTCGATAATCAATACACATTCGCAGTGACCCGTCTTTCTTTCTTACAAATAATACCGGCGCTCCCCAGGGCGATGTACTGGGTCTGATGAAGCCTTTGTCTAATAGATCTTTCAACTGCTCCTTCAATTCCTTCAATTGTGCAGGTGCCATTCTATAAGGAGGAATAGATATAGGCTGCGTATCTGGCAACAAATCTATCGTGAAGTCTATCTCCCGTTCAGGGGGGAGACCTGGAAGCGCATCTGGGAATACATCTGGGAATTCATTAACAACTGGAACTGACTGAAGAGTAGGTGTCTCTGCTTTAGTATCGTGCACACGGACCAAATGATAGATATAGCCTTTCTGAATCATCTTCTTAGCCTTGAGGCATGAAATAAACTTACCCCTCGGCGATGCTATACTCCCTGACCACTCTATAACTGGTTCCCCTAGAAGCTGGAAACGAACTACCTTTTTCTGGCAGTCAACATTAACATAACAGGAAGCTAACAGTCCATACCCATAATGACATCAAATTCCAGCATATCTAATTCTACCAGATCAGCTTTTGTGCAACGATCACATATAATCACAGAACAATCTCTATATACCTGCCTCGCTATAATATAATCCCCAACCGGTGTAGCTACTTCGAATGGCTCTATAGGTTCGGGTGTTATTCCAATTTTTCCAGCAACGAGCGGGGAGATATATGATAAAGTAGAACCAGGATCAATCAATGCATATACAGATCGGGAGAAAACCAGTAATGTACCTGTAACAACATTTGGCGACGCCTCCTGGTCCTGGCGGCTAGCCAATGCATATATGCGGTTCGAATGACCGCTAGAATCTGAAACACCGCCACGACCTCGACCGCGGCCCGCCGGTGCCGGCATACCTCGCCCCGCAGGGCGCATAACTGAAGGAGTAGAGGATGAACCAGCGGTTGATCCCGTCGGCTGAACTGTACCACCAGAACCACTCGCCAACGGATAATCTCGCATGGCATGACCCTGACGGCCGCAAGAGAAACAGGTTCCTGTAGCTCGGTAGCACTCCCCTGGGTGCGATCTCCCACAATAAGAACAACGGGGCCTGGGTGGTCTGGACTGGCTGGAACCTCTGGGCATCTGCGAACCTAATGCTCTGGAACTCTGGCCGGCCCCAGACGGTCCTGCACTATCAAATCGTCTACCGGTGGACTGTGTACCCCGCCATGACGGAGGAGGATATCTGCTTGACTGCTGTGACTGAGGCTGCCTGCCTCGAAAATCTCTAGAATATCCCGCTGATCTGGCCCTCTTGGGTGGCCTCTTGTCTCGGTCTCTACTGGACTGCTCTCCCCTATGCCGGTCCTCCATCCCCTGGGCATAGGCCTGTAATCGGGCGATGTCCATGTCAGTCTGCGATGCCATCGCCATACAGCTGTCAACCAGGTAGCGGTCCAACCCTATCACGTACCGGTGCATCCGGTCGGCCATATCCGCTACTATAGCAGGTGCATATCGAGCCAAAGAATCAAACTCCAAATTATACTCACGAACACTCCGACCTCTCTACCGCAACTGCAAAAATCTATCAACTCTCGCCCTCCGCAACTCCGGGGGCAAAAAGTGGCGGAGAAAAGCGGCTGCAAACTCGTCCCACGTAACTGGGGGAGCACCCTCACCTCTGGACAGCTCCCAGGACTCATACCAATTAATAGCAACGTCTCGTAATCTCTGTGAAGCCAACTCGACAGACTCTGTCTCTGAAGCCCTAACCAATCTCAATGAACGCTGCATCTTCCGAATGAAGTCCTGGGGATCCTCCCCGGGTTTAGACCCGAAAAACTCTGGGGGGCTACATGTCAAAAAATCACGGACCCTCAGGCTATCACGCTTGTCATCATCGTCACCTCTCAGCCCGCGTCTGCGAGCCTGTCCTGTCACCAAAGTCGTCAGTAACTGTACGACCTCCCTCAACGTCCTATCCTCCGCCCCTGACTTAGGAGCTTGAGGCTCGGGCGCTGGAGCCTCTGGAGCTAATGATAGACCTGCTCCAGGCTACGCCGGTGGTGGTGTAGCGGACCCCTCTGACTGGGGCACAACGTCGGGCAAATCCTGAGCACGAGCCCGGGTAACTCTTTGCGCCTGACTAGTCTCTCCTACCACCGCCTTGCCCTTCTGGGCAGCCGTCGCCTTCTTCGGAGGCGTCACTGAAAAACACAACAATCAATCAGAAAATAATCGTCCTAATAGCACAGCTCTATCGCATGATCTAAGATTCAAAGAAATGTAACACCCTAAATGCCCTGTAGCCTCCTGTTTATAGATGTGGTGCACAACACACCGATAAACAAGACTCTACGAGACACGGCCTGTAGACATTCCGAGGACAAACCGTTCTGATACCACTTTTGTCACGACCCAGCTCCGTGGGCCGTGACTGGTGCCCTATTTGGACACCCCAAACAGACTTACATACTAACTCGTCATATTCTAATTTAACTCAGATTTCATATTAATCATTTTAAACAGATCTGAAATTAAATATTATCTTAAGGGGTCGCGCGTGCAAAGATATCATATCAAAGCCAAAAAGAGGCGGCGGAATACACATCGCCGAAAGTATACACATATACAAATATATGGGCCACCATGGCCGCCATAACAGACCGGACCGCATTAAGACGCAAATAATAAACAAAGCAAACACATATAGGACCCACGACCCACAAATTTGACTACAGCTCTCTACAAACCAAAACGGAAACATAGGACGGGACAGGGCCCCGCCGTACCCCAAATAGTCGAATATAAAGAAACATATACATGACAGAAGATATATACCAAAAGATGGGCTCCGGATCAAAGGGAGCAATCCAAGATAGCAGAATATGTAGCCTACACTGGCGGGTCTCCTGCACGTATGTCTGTACCTGCGGGAATGAAACGCAGCCCCCGAAGAAAGGGGGTCAGTACGAAAGATGTACTGAGTATGTAAAGCATAGAGTACAGAAATCCAAACCATAACTGACATAAAAGGGTACAGCAAGTGAATACCGAACCAGTACATCAAAGTCCGTGCTAAAAATATATGTATATATAATGTAAAATAAAATCCATGTATAAGGCTCAGGAACGTGGTCACCACTCCGACGCTGGTGCCACAACACAGCATACTCCAGAAGGTTTCAAATCTCCGTACAACTCCGAACATAGCATATCATCACAATATATCATATCATCAAAACATATCATAAGCCATATCACAACATAACTCCATAAACGGTACCCAGCCTTATGGCGAGTTCTCGAGAACCATAACACATCATACTGCCGAATATGTCATAATACGCACGATCACCAAACCGGCCCGGGAACTGGCGAACGATATCATAGCAGTAGGCACGAGCAGAGTGGTGCGGAAATCATATGCATATACACAATTAAATTCCAAGGCTCGACAAATAAATAAATTTATATATTGAAATCAAAAAGCTCAAAGTAGGTATCGAGTCTGTCATAATTAATATACAAAAGATGTGAGCCTTTAAATTTAGAAAACTTTCGAAAAATACCTCATAGGTCATTTCTGAAAATTTAGTATCAATCATATTAGGGAGCTTTCAAATAACTTATGGAGCAAATCAAACGGAGTCTTAAATTCATAGGCAAAAGTTCCCTTTTGGTGTCATACAGAAATAGGTTAAATAAGATGAACAAAGAAAGTCTCTGTACTAGTGGGCCTACCTCGGGTAGAGTCGAGGGGGCGTACGAAATTTACAAATATTAGACTCTATGGAGTCATCCATGAACTTTCGAGGCGATTCGGTTACGTATGTGAAAGTTACGAGCGCTTGAGCATTTCTTTCCAACAAACATAAGATTCTAATTCAATTTCATTGAATGAAATAGTACTAAAAGTAAACTCGGATTTCTTTGAACAGAGTATTCCCCGAGGCTCAAATTCAAACCTAGTACATCTAAGACATGCCAAAAGAAGGAATGGTAGGGATTTACATACCTTATCCGCGTCCTACGCTCGTCCGAGCTCAACTCCCGTCTCCACCAAAATCTACAATTGGTCATAGTTACCAAATATGAGTTACAAGCTTTTAAAAATTCAAACTTAAATCCATATTTGTCTACCGAAATTTCGGCAGCATTTCCCTTATAAATTCAACATCCCCGAGAATTAACTCGGCCATAATATCAACAACAACACCCACAACATTAACAACAACATCAAGAATCACAACAAAATACATTCTAACATAAATGTTCTTCCTTTCTACATTATGCAACGCTTCCCATTCCAACTTCACACTTCCAACCCAATATCAACGTTTTTATATTCATTTACTAATTCAAGATTATTCAAACATAATTCGGAAACATTTCACTTTATTCTACAAAATATACAAAAGTTCCACCGAACCATAATCCATCCAAAACTTCTACAAATGCAACGAAACCACAAAATCGCATTGTCTTCTTCCAAGGTCATTAACAACACATTAATTCACACTTTAGACCTTTACTTTCATAATTACATAAAAACTATATTAAAACACATAATTTCCCATAACAACATACATGCAATTTCAACGCCGACTTAAGTCGTTAAGCCTTAATTTCGCGTCATAATTGCCACAACGACACAACCAACAAACTAAATGAACTTCAATTCATCTTCCTTACCCTACCCCATAGCACACGACCACCTACACTTTCACACACCCACATGGCCAAGTACACACACATCACAATTCCATAATTCTCATTCAATTCTAATCATTATAACATATACACTCCTTCCATACATAAAAGAATAGAATTCTTACCTTTTTCTTCAAATTTCAACTTGCCGCAAACGTAGCTCTTTCGCTTAACTAATTATATCACGTCGAAGAGAGTCTTGAACTTATTGAGAATTCAAGAAGAAAGAGATTTTTGGATCAAGATTGATGAACTTGCAATTTATTTATTTTTCCTCTTCACCTTGCTCAGCCGAATGGCTTATGGAGAAGCTCTCAAGTTGTTTTATCTTTTTGGTCTTGAATGTTCTAATGAATTAAATATATAATGAGCCCTTTTAATTATTTGCCACATGGATGAATTTAATTGTGGGCTTGGGCTAGGCCTCATGGCCGGCCACCCTTTGTGATTTGGGCCTTAATTCTCTTTTTTTGAGCCCAATTAATTAAGGATCATAATTTGTAATTCCCGAAACAAATTTTCAAAATTCCAATTTTGCCCTTGGACTTCGTCCGTATTTCCACATCAATATTTTCCATGAATATCACACATGTATTAAATAATATAAAAACATGGCCTTATTTCCAACAAGTCAAGATTATTCTAAATTTTTCAAATGCGCAAAAATGCGGGATATAACATTCTCCTCCCCTTTAAAACATTCGTCCTCGAATGTTAAATTAGCCTTATAAGGTCTTGTAAGCATAGCGGGGGAGTTTCTTTTTATGAGTAGCACATATCAATTATATACCAATCAATGTAACAAATTTAGAAATTTAGATTACCAGTAGATGTAGAGAACAAGTGAGGATACTTCTTCTTCATTTCGTCCTCTGCTTCCCAGGTCATTTCTTCTCTATTATTGTTCCGCCATAAAACCTTAACAGAGGGTATATCCTTGGTACGCAGCCTCCTCACCTGACGATCTAGAATAGCTACAGGTTGCTCTTCGTAAGACAAGTCCTCTGTCACCTGAATATCATCTACTGGGAATATTCTGGAAGGATCACCAACACATTTACGGAGCATGGATACATGAAATACCGGGTGCACTGCCTCCATATCGGAGGGTAAGTATAACTCATAGGCGACCTCGCCTATCTTCCGAATGATCTGATACGGCCCGATATACCGCAGATTGAGCTTACCCTTTTTACCGAATCTCATCACACCCTTCATAGGTGACACCTTTAGAAATACCCAGTCGCCAATCTGGAACTCTAACGGTCGGCGCCGCTTATCTGCATATGATTTCTGTCGACTCTGGGCAGCCAATAACCGTTCCCGAATAAGTTTCACCTTATCAACCGCTTGCTGAATCACATCCGGCCCAATTAATTTAGTTTCGCCCACGTCAAACCAGCCAATCGGAGATCTGCATTTTCTACCATATAGGGCTTCGTACGGTGCCATCTGAATACTTGAATGATAACTATTATTATAAGCAAATTCAATAAGTGGCAGATGGTCATCCCAGCTACCTCTGAAATCAATATAACAGGCTCGTAACATATCTTCCAGCGTCTGAATAGTACACTCGGCCTGTCCGTCAGACTGAGGATGAAATGCTGTACTAAGACTCACCTGAGTCCCTAATCCTTCCTGAAATGACCTCCAGAAGTTAGCTGTAAACTGTGCACCTCTGTCAGAAATAATGGATATAGGAACTCCGTGAAGCCTTACTATCTCTTTAATATACAGTCTGGCATAATCCTCAGCCGAATAAGTGGTCCTGACTGGAAGGAAATGGGCTGATTTGGTCAGCCTATCAACAATAACAAATATGGAATCGTACTTCCGGGAAGTGCGCGACAAAACTGTGATAAAATCCATATTAATTATCTCCCATTTCCAAGCTGGAATTTCCATTTCCTGCAATAATCCACCGGGCTTCTGATGCTCGATCTTAACTTGCTGACAATTTGGGCACTGGCCAACGAACTCTGCAATGTCTCTTTTCATACCGTCCCACCAGTATAAGCATTTGAGATCATGGTACATTTTAGTGGATCCAGGATGAATAGAATACCGAGCATTATGTGCTTCGCCCATGATTTGCCGCCGTAGCCCTGTAACGTCCGGTACACATAATCTGCCTCCATATAATAATACCCCTTCAGGCGAAATTTCAAATGGAGTCTTTTCTTTATCGAGGGCCACATTTCTGTACTGTGCCAACACAGGATCTTCGAACTGACGCTGCTTTACCTCTTCTACAATGGATGATTCAGCAACCTCTCGCACAACAACCCCAGTATCTCCAGAATCTGCTAAACGAACTCCGAGGCTAGCCAACTGATGAATTTCACTTACTAATTCTTTCTTATCAGGCTGTACATCAGTGAACTGCCCATGGACTTGCGGCTAAGTGCATCAGCTACCACATTGGCTTTCCCAAGATGATACAAAATATCAACATCATAATCTTTCAATAATTCGAGCCACCTTCTTTGCCGCAAATTCAACTCTTTTTGCTTGAAAATATATTGGAGGCTTTTATGATCCGTATAAATATCAACATGAACCCCATATAAATAATGCCGCCATATTTTCAAAGCATGAATTACCGCGGCTAATTCCAGGTCGTGAGTGGGATAATTCCTTTCATGCGGTCTGAGCTGCCGGGAAGCATAGGCTATAACTCGCCCGTGCAGCATTAACACACAACCTATCCCAATACCAGAGGCTCAACTCCCGTCTCCACCAAAATCTACAATTGTTCATAGTTACCAAATATGAGTTACAAGCTTTTAAAAATTCAAACTTAAATCCATATTTGTCTACCGAAATTTCGGCAGCATTTCCCTTATAAATTCAACATCCCCGAGAATTAACTCGGCCATAATATCAACAACAACACCCACAACATTAACAACAACATCAAGAATCACAACAAAATACATTCTAACATAAATGTTCTTCCTTTCTACATTATGCAACGCTTCCCATTCCAACTTCACACTTCCAACCCAATATCAACGTTTTTATATTCATTTACTAATTCAAGATTATTCAAACATAATTCGGAAACATTTCACTTTATTCTACAAAATATACAAAAGTTCCACCGAACCATAATCCATCCAAAACTTCTACAAATGCAACGAAACCACAAAATCGCATTGTCTGCTTCCAAGGTCATTAACAACACATTAATTCACACTTTAGACCTTTACTTTCATAATTACATAAAAACTATATTAAAACACATAATTTCCCATAACAACATACATGCAATTTCAACGCCGACTTAAGTCGTTAAGCCTTAATTTCACGTCATAATTTCCACAACGACACAACCAACAAACTAAATGAACTTCAATTCATCTTCCTTACCCTACCCCATAGCACACGACCACCTACACTTTCACACACCCACACGGCCAAGTACACACACATCACAATTCCATAATTCTCATTCAATTCTAATCATTATAACATATACACTCCTTCTATAACATAAAAGAATAGAATTCTTACCTTTTTCTTCAAATTTCAACTTGCCACAAACGTAGCTCTTTCTCTTAACTAATTATATCACGTCGAAGAGCGTCTTGAACTTATTGAGAATTCAAGAAGAAAGAGATTTTTGGATCAAGATTGATGAACTTGGAATTTTGTTTTTCCTCTTCACCTTGCTCGGCCGAATGGCTTATGGAGAAGCTCTCAAGTTGTTTTATATTTTTGGTCTTGAATGTTCTAATGAATTAAATATATAATGAGCCCTTTTAATTATTTTCCACATGGATGAATTTAATTGTGGGCTTGGGCTAGGCCTCATGGCCGGCCACCCTTTGTGATTTGGGCCTTAATTCTCTTTTTTTTAGCCCAATTAATTAAGGATCATAATTTGTAATTCCCGAAACAAATTTCTGAAATTCCAATTTTGCCCTTGGCCTTCGTCCGTATTTCCACATCAATATTTTCCATGAATATCACACATGTATTAAATAAAATACAAACATGGCCTTATTTCCTACAAGTCAAGATTATTCCAAATTTTCCAAATGCGCAAAAATGTGGGATATAACATCTGATAAGGTCCAATGTACCTCGGGCTTAGCTTCCATTTCTTGCCGAATCTCATGCCACCCTTCATGGGTGACACCTTTAAGAACATCCAATCACCAACCTGAAATTCTAAGTGTCGACGTCGACTATCTGCATATGATTTCTGTCGACTCTGGGCTGCCAGTAACCTCTCCTGAATAAAATTCACTTTATCAACAGCCTGCTAAACCATGTCTGGGCCTATTAATTTAGTCTCACCAACATCAAACTAGCGAATAGGTGACCTGTACTTCCTCCCATACAAGGCCTCATACGGTGCCATCTGAATACTCAAATGGTAGCTATTATTATAGGAAAACTCGATAAGTGGCAAATGATCATCCCAGCTACCTCTGAAATCAATAATACAGGCCCGTAACATATCTTGTAGTGTCTGAATAGTACGGTCGGCCTGTCCGTCAGTCTGAGGGTGGAATGTTGTGTTAAGACTCAGTTGTGTCCCCATTCCTTCCTGGAATGATCTCCAGAAGTTAGCCGTAACTGAGCTCCTTTGTCGAAGATAACAACTGTGGGGACCCCGTGAAGTCTCACTATCCCCTTGAGGTATAACCCAGCATAGTCCCCAGTACTAATTCTGTCTGGGTAATTTGGTTCAAACCATGTTTCACCTTTCCTTGTCACACCCACATTGTTGTTACTGAATTCTTACTCGTCTTATCAAGTACATGCTTGGTCTCATTCTTAAGATACAAATATTCGTAGATTGCATAACTATTTTTGTACAACTTGTATAGAGTATATCCAATCTTAGTCATAGTCCCTTTATCCTCCTAGTTCATCCTGTTTTGCATATCTTATTTGTACTAAAACTCAGTTGCGGTCTATCTTATCATACTCCCTTCCCTTCCTTCATTCTCCATTTGATTTTCTCACATCCTACTATAGGAGATTTCCTATCCTTCCTCCTTTGCTACTTATGAGTTACAGTATTATTAGCAAGTAACCCCATTGACAACGTCTTAACCTCTAATCCAGTATTGCATTGCTATCCCTTGTAATATCTTTTAATTTATTCGTTACCATTCTCTTGTCGTATTCTGCCTTTTTATAAGCACCCCCTTTGTAATGCCATATTATTCGAGATCTTTACAGATGCTTTTCTGCACCATCTCAAATACTATCTTGACTTCCATCCATTCAGTGCTAGCTTTCAGGTCTTACTGACTTGTCCAAGCGAGGGATCTCGTTTAAGGTTTAAGTATTCACATTAAATGTGTTGTAGTGTCAATTTTTTCCATTTATACTTACTTTACTTCACTCGCTTCCCCCCTTTGGGGTTGTACTTATACCATATCCATGTCTTTTCTTTATAATCTATAACTTGATTATCCTCGTACGAGACCTTAACAAAATCACGAAGTGACGAGAACCTTTCTATATATAGTGTAAAATCTCATCTGATGATCGGTACTTGAGTAATGTAACCCATGTAGCAACTTATCCACGGTCACTTTCCACTTACCCCGATCGGTAATTAGTTAGTACTTGTAGTCGTTCCAAATTCTTAACTGGGTAGCACTTATATTCCGATGATAAGTGTTCCAAGATCTGCTGTATCATTATCTTTATCCCAACCTGTATCATATGTTTCCTTTAATAGATTTACAATACATTATTTGTCCTTCAGGCCTACAGTCCTTGTCCGTTAAGGATTCCACTATTCCCGAGGTGAAGTCATGTACACGCAGTACTCCTTTATGCCTTATGCACTTTTACCCTTGTTTTGTACCCAACACTGACTTCTGACTTACCCAGAATCACATCAAGTTCACCTTAGTAAGGGTTTATCTTATCACCTTGTCGTCGTACTAAACCTTTAAGTTCGTAGCTATATATTACCCATTTATTTTATACTCGTACTCGATTAATTACGTCTATCTTGGGTGCTTCCTTTAGTATTCCCTTACCATTTCTCCAGTCTGTGTCCATCTTTTATTCTGTGCACGAGGAATCTCATGCTACCTCTGTAACCTTCGGAAAACACTACTTCTACATAACTCCTTTTCTCATTCAAAATGTATTCTGTTCATCCCTCTTTATTCTGATCATACCAGTCACTTTCTAGCACTCATTCTGCTTCGTTGCTCATCTTTCTATAGTTTGGTCTCTTCACAACCCCGTCACTTATATTACTCGTATTCTCGGCTGCGCTGTTATCTCGCTCGCTTCCTTCTTATTTCCTTCATTCGATTAACTTCTCCTTTTCTTGTGCTCGCTTTCGTTTTCGTTATCACATAGTCTCCATTCTGAACCTTCCCTATAGGACTTTATAAATCTTTCTTATTCGTTCTATAGCTCACCTTTATACTTTAGTCACATAGATCACGTCATCTCTTTTAGTCACTTCCTCACCAGACTTTACTCATTTTCATAACAATCCTTATTGTATTCACATTATATTCTGGCCGTAATCAATCCTATAGTGTAACACTTCTTAACCTTTTATCCTTTCTGGTTAAGCATATCCTTAATACCTCACAAGCTGTCTTATCAATACATTCATATTCGTGACAATTCTTTTTTCTTTGTACACTTATCTCAATCATATTATTACTTCTTCTAACTATAAACTCGTCGTAATTTACCCTTGCTTGTCAATTCTGTTGATACCATAATATAACACCCTATCAAGATTTTCCAGCCTTTTCTAAATCATCTTTTAGCATCTCAAGCCCTTCCAAATTACCCTAGCATTCCCCTTTTACCATATTGATACCGATCTCATAATCACTATTACCATCAATTCAACGGTTAACTTATCTCTCAAAGTTGGTCTTACTCGCAACTTGGTCAAATCCTATTATTACTGTCGACACGACCTTTCAAGACATGGTATGAACTTATAACTCATTCCCTTTTTTTTCTAAGAAAATTTTGGCAGAGTTTCCTCTGTATTTCTGAATATCCCAAAACCTGCACTGTTATAGCCCGTATCTTGTACGCTTGGAAATTCCAAAGTCGTCGTGGAAAATTTAGGGCAAGACCATTTTAAAAAATTATTTTAATATACGAGTTGTCACAAATATTATTTATGACTACTATTAGTATGGAAATATTGAGAGAGGTTAAGGGCAAAAAAAGAAATTCACAAAATGACCAATGGAAATAATGTGGAATGTTAGGGGAAAATGGTAATATCGAGGAAAATCGAGGGGCGAAACGGGAATTTCACCTAGGGTTCAAGAAAGTTCCAAAAGGGGACCATATTGGTCGTGTGACAAAAAAAAAAAAAAAAAAAGGTGAAAAGAAGTGATGACAAAATAAGTCATCTTTTATTTTTGAGAAAATTCAAGAAAATGGAAGAAAACTCTAGAAAAATGTATTATGGGAAGTTAGACGTTTCATGAAGAATTTGGGGGCCAAAAGTGAAGTTTTGGAAGTCTTATTTCATGAAAAAAAAAATGGTCATGTGGCCTTGCATGTGACATGTGGGCCATAGGCCACATGTATTAATTTTAAATGTATACATAAGATGACAACTTAGTCATCTTCATCAATTGATCTCCTAGAAACTTCAAGAAACTAGAAGAAAAAAAAATGAAGAAGGAGAAAAACGGCCAAGAGGGCTGGCCAAACCAGCCCTATTATATTGATCATGAAAAAATTGTTTCTTCAAGCTTTCATATCAATTGGAATGTCCTCGTCAACGTGGAGTAGTTGTTAGAGCAAGAAAACCGCTCGTTGTTGCGTTTCATCAAGCTAGCCGAGAGGAAAAATTGAAGAAGAAGGTGAGGTTTAACCTTCTCTTTTATGTGTTATGAATGGTTTATGTATGTTATTGAATGTAGAAATGATGGGAATTCATGAAATATTGCATGCTCAAGTTGAGTCGTGTGAAGTGTTGTTTGCAGTGTGTTGTGTGTAATGTGTAGGAATGATGAACTAAGTGTATTTAGCATGATTATGTGGTGTTGTAATGTGCAGAAAATGAATGAAAATCACGGGATGTGTGTGTTGTGGTGTTGGCCGAGAATGGGCTGATTTGGTGTAGGCATGTGGGACTAATGTGATGTAGTATTTTGGTTGTCGTCGTTGTGAGTTCTATGATGTAAAATGAAGTTTTAATAATCCAAGTTAAGGTTATAATTTTGTGGGCTGAACTGGAAGGTAATGTAATCTCGATGTGGTTTCTTGAATTTATGAAAATGAAGTTGTAAACGTATGTATTGTTGACATAATGTATGAATGTGGAAGAAAGAATTGTGTTAGCAACGTTCTTGTCGAATTGGAGCAATTTCGAGTAAGTGTGTGTGTGTGTAATTTGGCTTGTTTGATCATTGAGCAGATTGTTAGGAACGTTCTTGAATCTTAATGGAATGATCTTGGATTGGTATTTGAACTTGTGAGCATTGATATGAACTTGATCGCATGTAGTTTATTTGGATAATAAATGAAATGTTGTCGAATGGTGTAGAAAGGCATTATTAATGTTAGAATACGTTTTGAATCACTTATGGATATTGATAGTATTGTTGTTGGTTTGGCCGAGTTGAATTCTCGGGTTTGTTATTGTTGATTTGGGGCCGAGCCATATTCTCGGGGTCGGTATATTTACAGGGGAGATGCTGCCGAAATTCTGGCAGAATATAAGTGAATGTGTTTGAAAGGTTAAGGCAAGTATATGATAATGAAACTAATGAATGGATGAATTCTTTTGAATGTAGACTAGCAAGTTTGGACGGATAAGCGTTGCTAGTAGGGCGCGGCACAGGTATTGAAAGCTCACCCTTTCCTTCTTTTGGCATGTCCTAGGTATACTAGGTCAAGACTTGAGCCTTGGGAACAATTCTGTTCATCGAAACCTGAGTTTTATTTTGAATACTATTCGTTCAATGTAATTGAACTATAATTCTTATGTTTTGTTGGAAAAGTGTCTAAACATCCATAACTTCCACAAGCGTATTCGGATTGCTTTGAAACTTTCTTGGATTACTCCATAGAGTCTAATGTTCATAATTTACGTCTGCCGCCTCGACTTGACCCGAGGTGGGCCCACAATCCCCGAGACCTACTTGTGTTGTTCTATTTGGTTCATTCCGTATAATAATTAAGGAATAACGTTTGACCATTGTTCCGAGTTCGTTGTGATTATGTATTTATCTGTTGAAGTCTGAAACGACGATTCGTATACTTATGATTTCTGAAGTTCGGTTTAATATGTTCCCGAGTGATACTTGGAAGAAAGTCTGAGTTGACTGTTGTTCCGGTTTTGAACTAACACTTCGTTCTGATTATCCTATTGGGTTGTGGTAAGAGATTTGTATGCATATGGTTATTTACGATTCCGCTCGTGCATTCTGTTATTACTTCTTTCGCCCAGTCCCGGGCCGGTTTTATTATTGTGCGCACTGTGTGGTGTTGACCGCTGGATTCTTGACCGCGGTGTGTGCGACATTGACCGCTGGATTCTTGACCGCGGTATGCCGCATTTGTGATGTTGACCGCTGGATTCTTGACCGCGGTGTGTGCGACATTGACCGCTGGATTCTTGACCGCGGTATGCCGCATTTGTGACGTCAACCGCTGGATACTTGGCCGCGGTATGTGTGATAGTGACCGTTGGACTTTTGGCCGCGGTAATTGTGTGTTTGATTTTCTGTATGTATGGGACGGAAATGTTTTTCAAAAGAAAGCAAAGTATTTTGGCATTTTGATTGCCGTAATTGTCTTCCGGAACCTCTTATGTATGATTTGTACGTCAGATGCAACACTTTGGTATTCTGGCTATTGTGCTCACCTTCTGTACATTTTACTTCGGTTATGACTTCATTTTCTGTACTTCATGCTTTGCATACTCAGTACATCTTTCGTACTGACCCCCTCTTCTTCGGGGGCTGCGTTTCATGCCGCGCAGGTACTCCCAGGTGAGTTGAAGGCAGTATAGAAGATGTTCCAGTGCAGATGGCAAGCTCCATTTGTTCCCGGAGTGCTGCCGAGTCAGGGTTTGTATGTTATGCTTTCTGGACTATGTTAGAGACTTTGCAGACAGCGTCGTGGGTATTGGTTGTCAATTTGTAAGCGGCTTCGTCAGCCGATGTGTCGGTTTGTGTCATGTACTGAATTTTGTATGATCATAGATTTGTTCGGCTTGGAAGCTACGAGAAAGAATATTTCAAAAAAAAATTACTATGTATTTTACCTTGTTTGATTTAAAAAGTTGGATGTGATTTTATGTGCAGCAAAAGTCAGAGGGTTCGCTCGACCCTAGGCAAGGGTCGGGTGCCCATCACACCCTAGGGATATTGGGGTGTGACATGCATGCAGGAAATACCAACAATGCCTCACAGGGCCAACATATATACGTATGTATCATATCATATCATAGCCACACAGGGCTCCCATTTTCAAGTAGAAGTATAAAGATGTCGAAACGTACCTGATCCTTTAACGATCTGTCCTGTTATACCTTCCTATCTACCTTCCCGTTCACTCTTCAACTTTGTATTTCAATCATACTTTAATATTCTTACTTTATCCGACATACATCTTTCGCGCCGTTGCATACCTGTGTACTTTTTAACTTCTAGTATTATCAGTCACATTGTTTTGTCGATGCCGTTCTTCAGCTGAAATCATGGGTTAGTATAAGGAATTTCATTTCCTATGGCTGGGCTCTATCGCACGATCTTAGATATGAAAGAAAGGTAACATCCTAAAAGTCTTGTAGCTTCCTGTTTATAGATGTGGTGCACAACACACCGATAAAAAAGACTCTACTAGACACGGTCTGTAGACACTCCGAGGATGAACTGCTCTGATACCACTTTTGTCACGACCCAGCCCCGTGGGCCATGACTAGTGCCCGAGCTGGACACTCACATACGTACCTGTTAGATATAGTCAAATTGAAACTATGAACAATATGGAAACTTGCCACAGAACTCCAAAGGTTCATAACGTCATCATATATATGTCCAGATAAACGGTCTCCTGAGGAGTCACAACAAATCAAATCATAAAATGATACGCAAGCCGACAAGGCTGCCACTACATATCAATATCATAGCACATCGTATAGACACAGCTGAACAAAACTTATACACAACCCACACATATGTCTACAGACCTCTCAGAGTATCGATAGCGAAATATCACGGGACAGGGCCCCGCCGTACCCCTGGATAAACATATACATACATCATAAGATCTGTACCAAAAGTCTAGGCTCCGGAACAACAGAGCTCGCCAAGACAGCTGAGTGGGAGTCCTATGCTGAAGGGTCACCAAACCGACTATCTGTACCTGCGAGCATGAAACGCAGCCCCCTGAAGAAAGGGGGTCAGTACGAGATATGTACTGAGTATATAAAGCATGAAATACATTAAGGAAAATCATAACTGAAGTAGAGATTCCAGGAGAGAAGTATGATAATCAGGAAATCACTGTACCTGTGCCTTACGAAACAAAATCATGCATATCATTATCATATACCATACCCGGCCCATTATGGGACTCGGTGACATAATCATATCATATATATATATATATATATATATATATATATATATATATATATATATATATATATATATATATATATATATATATATATATATATATATATATTCCGTACCCGGCCCTCTAGTGAGGGACTCGGTGAATAAAGTCGTGTACATGTATACCGTACCTGACCCATCATGGGACTCGTTGCCATAATCATGTCATTATATCATCATATCATCATATTATCATATATATATACCATACCCGGCCCTCTAGTGAGGGACTCGGTGAACAATGCAGTGAACTGTGCACGAGAACATACCCAGCTCGGGAATCGGTGAAAGATATATTGAGGCATGCACGAGAAGAGTAGTGAGTGACCATATACAAACCAAGTCATCATCTGAGGCTCGATAGAATAAGTAAAATAAAATAACACTTGAGTGTCAAAGGAGTCTGTCATGTCAAGTATCACTCAAATAGGATTATGGATTATGTCAAATGGAACTTCGGGAATCATAGACACATCTCAAGCTAACATGAAATAGCTTATGGAATTCAAGGACTCAATAGAATATTCAAAATGAATCATCTTGGAAAATCAAGACAATAGCCATATCTAGTACCTTTCGAATATCAATACGGATTATATCAAAATACAACTTCTGGAATCATATACACGTATCAAGACATAATGAATAGTTTCTGGAAATCAAAAACATTAGCCATCCTAGTGGCTCTAAGAATAGGATCTTTTTTAGAGTCATATATACGTCGTCTGTTTGTTTCATAAAGATCATGCCAAAAAAAAAAGAAGGGTTAGCTTTACATACATGTTCAAGGTTAATCGTAATCTCGTTCACTTCGTCGCCCCTTACGCCTATTTAATATAAAAGTAACGCTATCGTTAGTAGACTATACTTCCTAGCTCATAAATCTGTAACCAATCGCCTATAGGACTCATTCTTTAACTTATACTTTCTTGATTAGGGTTTCATTAGTTAAGGACCTAACGGAAATCGGGCAGCATTTCCCCTATATATTCGCCTAACCCGAATTCCCAATTATCCTCCTGTTGTCACAGAAATACCAGCAACAACATATGAACATAATCATACCTTCAATCCTTTCCATTCAACAAGGATAACAACATGTCTATAAAATAACACAACTTTAACTTTAACCATTTAATTCCTTCATTTTTACCATATCACCCATGATAACAACAACCATAATTCTACTTAAAATCAATTCACCATTGGTAATCAAAACAGCCCCCTACTCGGCTCAATCTCCACTTCAATATCCACATACATAACCCTTTACATTCAACACACATCTACCAAATTATACAAGTTTAAACTACCTCCAAAACATGTAGAAAAAGATTGAATCTTACCTTAACGATCTTGGTTCCTTAACGTTGCCACCTTCAATGATTCCTTTGAACACTTATAACTCTTTAGAATTCAAGCTTCCCAAACCCTCTTTCACTTGAGCTTCACTTGAGCTCATTCTCAGCCAAAAATGGCTATGGCCGAGAGCTTCATTCTCCTCCCCCTTTCAATTTCTCTCTTTCACTCTAATTGTAATGTTGAAATGGTGATCCATGAGTCATCTTGGTGGGTTATATATGAGCCCCCCTAGGCCCTACACGTGCCCACGTAATGTGTCATCTATTATCTTTTTTTTTAATGAAAACGGGTGGGGCCCACACATAGTAATTAAGTTAATTAATTTTAATTAATCACTAATTTTTGCTTAATAATTTAATCACAATTAATTAGTCCCTAATCTCTAATAATATTTCTACACTAAGTAAAATTGTATAAAAAAATTGTGTTCTAATTAAAATTGAAAATTAAAAGTTCCTATTTCGTATCCGAAAATGATCCCGTCCTTAACTTAAGTCGATTATCTTGCGAATAACTCGACGTATAAAAATACGGGATATAACAGAGAGTCAGTTAAGGAGCAGTGATTTTAATAAGGATAAAGGGGATATATTTCCAGATATATCCGACCTAAGTTCTCCAGTATCTTATTTACAGGTATGTGGATCTTTCCATCAGAACCAATTGTGTTTTATATGTATATGACCTAATATCAGGACATCATCAATCATTCGTTACTCTGGGGCTTTATAAAGATTGATAGTAGATTGTTCTTACAAATAATTATAATCAGGACATCCTTATTATGAACATGGAATTTGAAGTCAGAATTGAGATTTTAAGTCATATAAGTTTATGTGCTCTCAGAGGGATTTCTTGGGGATGGATACAGAAGTTGTAGTAGAACTAAGCAGATGAGGTGATATTTCATCCCCTACACTTATTAGCAGTATTAGATTAAAGCACCCTGGGCTTATAGTATATTGCCCTTTAAGAGGAAGGAAACAGAAAAGAAGCCGATTAAAGGAATAAGGCACCAATGATAGAAGGTGTAGTAGATACGAGTAGATGAGATTTGCAGATACCCATGGAAGAGGAGTGCAGTGTGTGATCAAAGAAAATGATACTGGATGATTTGTATTAATAGTCTAGGTAAATCAAGGCTTCATAGACCGGAATGTAAGGAGTAGGATCAGAAAGTGAGTTAATAAGTGAATTTGAGGTCCTTGGCAAGGACTAGTTTATAGGATATACATAATTTTGACTAAGGATTACAAGATGGTTATAAGGTATCTTGTGGGAGTAATTGTTAAGTCAACGTATTGAAGGATTGCGAGTTTTGTGATATGTAAAGAACCAAGCCATTGAAAGTCAAGGAGCGAATTATGTGTTCTGCCAAAGGATATGTTCTAATAAAGGGACAGTGAATAAGATATGAAGTGAGACATTATATGAATGTCTGTGAGTAGCCTATAAAGTATTTAGTATGCTTCCCAAGGTATATGGGCTGGAACGATATAATTTACGAAAGAAATTAGGTGCAGACCTTCAAAGGCACTCAAGTCATGCAAATTTGTATAAGTAGCAAGGAATAAGTTTATCTCTTTTCCTAAGATCGGGAAGGTGAATCAGAAACAAGTATGCATACCGTATGATTGGAGTTCATATTATGAAAGCCAAGTTATCGATCTTCCAGTTCACCTTTATGGTGAATAAGTTTTAGGGATGTCCGATGGAGACCCCAAGACTTCCCCTAAGTAAAGGATTAGTCATGCTAAACAATAGTATTGGTAAGTGCACAACCAATATTTACTTTCCCTTATGCAAATGATCCCTACGGAGTTGAAAATAAAGATTACTCGAAGGATCAGTTGAATCAGTTCTGTTTATAAGGAAGTGGGATAGCTCCTTGCATATGTACAAGTGATTGTAAGCAGCTAAATAAGAGGATAGCTAAGGATGAGCAAGTACGATTAAGGGTGGACGATTTGTTTTGCTACCACAGAATGCTCCCTTAAAGATAGACATGAGCTCCAGTTATTCCCAGATAAAGGTCAGAGGAAAGGCGTCCCAAAGACAACTTTTAAGATCAAGTAAGTTACCTCGAGTTTTGAGCAACATCATTTAGACTGACTAAGGTCCCAGCAGCATTATGGGCTTGATGGGTAAGTGTGTTTAGACTCCTTCAAAACCTATTCGTAATAGTGTTCCTAGGCGATCTTGGGGTTACTCTTGCTCAAAGTCAGTGCATGTTGTTCGTTCTGTGCAAACCTATAATTGTTAGGATCGGGAATTGTCGGCTCAGAAGATTTTCCAAATCAAACGGTATAGTACTTCTAAGGTTAGAATTAAGGAGAGTTGAAGCTATACAAAGTTGCCCAAGGGCCAGCAAATTCATAGAAGTCAGTGATTTCTTGGACATAGCAAGTTATTATTGGAAATTTTGTGAAGGAGTTTTCCCACGCTTTGTGCCACTGATAAACTGGCCAAGGAAATAGCTAGACTCTATAGGACTGATAATTGTAAGCCTAAGTTTCCAGAAGATGAGTAACAAGTGAAGTTTCAACATCAAGTGTAGCATTCCTAAAGAGGCTAGATAGCGATATCACGCGTTATGATGATTCAAGCATTGAGTTAAGATATGGATTGATAAAGCGTGGTGAGATTATAGCTCATGCCTCAGGATAGCTGTAAAGGTACAAGAAGAATCATTCGACCCATGCTCTTAAGTTAGTTATAGTTATGTGTACAGGAAAGGATATAGTAGGATAGCGTCGATATTAATTAAATAAGTACTCTATGAGATTTTAGCGCACCCTTACTAAAGATCGTTGAGTTTACGACAAGGTCAATAAATATAATGATGGAAAGATTCCGATGATCGTGAAAGTCAATGGAAGCAAAGAAAGTCGCTAATGTTCGAGTCACAGGTCTAGATTAATTCAGTGTAAGTTAAGATAAAGAGCAAATATTGAGGACTTGTTAGTCAGTATCAGAATTAATTAGTAAACATAAATCGTGGCATCTATCTGGGGCATAGCTTTATTAAGTCAAGAACAAATAGTTCGTTGGATTCGATGTCAGCTCATTATAGGATTACGGATCCTCAAGGGAGGAGCTATCTTTATACATCATACGAACTGGAATTATACTGAAGCAACTTATCCAAAGTGATCAGATTGACGATTGATAAAAGGAAAAGCTTATTGCCTCGTTATGCTAGGCAGTTGAGAGCAACAAGGACATACATTAATACTACTAAGAAGGGAATGAGGAAAGACATACAAAACTTCATAGTGCAACGAAAGATAAATATCAGAAGTTCAGTAAGTTACAGTAAGTCATTGAGACTCCAAATCATCAATATAGATGGCCATGTTTACCGCGGAAGTTTACCTCAGTTATGGAAAATTACCAGTAGGCCTATGGAATTAACCTATTCCCTGTTCATCAAGACTACTTGTGCAGCAGGGAACTACGTAAATCCTATGTCAGGAAAGGATAGCATGATGAGTCCATTTCTTATGTCTGTCATTCAGATAAGGGAAGCACAAATTATAGCTCACTCTAGAGGGATTTATAGTACTCTAGATAAGTCTTGCTTAAGTTGAGCATACCATGAGATACTTAAGGATACGCCACAAGTTTGCGTGACAGATTTCAAAAGTAACCGAGATGACCCCTAACATATATTGAGATCATTATTTCGGTAGATTAATCTATACAAGGTTAGGACCAGATTTATTTATCAACGGCAAATAGTAGAAGGATCTAGGATTCCCAAAATCGATAAGAGTTACCCCGCCAATATCTGACTAAGTACTCTGGGAAGTACCATCTCAGAAGAATGCAATGAAATTTAGAAAGAAGAGCAAGCTTAGCCTTTGATATATTGAGCCTTACAGATTATACGCAAGCCAAAGATTTGAAGCCCTAGAGTCAGTGCCCATGATTTATAAGTTAAACTAGAAATTCTTTCAGAATTATGCCACTTAATGATAGTCAAATTACAGAGCAGCTATGTGCAGTTACTGCATGAGAAAACTCCAACGCTATACTTGATAACCAACTCCAAAGATTTAGATTATGCACTAGAAAGTAAAGTTGAATTCCTATAAATAAGTCGAAGAGTAATGCATAAGGTTGAAGATTCCAGAATATGGACTGGAACAGTTGGATTATGTAAGGTTATCGAAGAGAAAGTTTCGTGTTATTCGTAGAGTCTGGGAATGGTATACAGGTTACCGAGAGGCATGAAACACTCCAAGGGTTGTAAGATCTTTAATAAATTGACGAGGGACATAGGTGAGTTATAAGTATTGTGTAAAGGTTAAGAGGTAAGACGAAGAGAACGATACATCTTGAAGGAAAAGCTTATAAAAGAAGGAGTTGAGTTATGACTAAGTGTTCTAATATGCAAGATATAAGAGAAAGAGGATAACCAAAAGGAATTGAAGCAGGTGAGTTCATTAAAAGTTCACATTAACATCCCCTATAAGGTTTCTGATAAGGACATGAGTTAAGTTGACATTCGAGGACGAATGTTCCTAAAGGGGGGAGGATGTTGCACCTCGAAAAACATTTCTGTGTCATATGCGTTGTGAGTAAACTAACGCAAGCTCGAAGAGGTTATCAAACCCTTATAAGGTTAATGAATACTCTTACCAAGTGTTAAGAAAGCGGCTAAAAGTTTCGGGATCAAGCAAATCGAAGAAAATAAGTTTGTCGAAAATTTGAAAAAAAGTTGACAGAATTTGGGGTCAGCTTTGGAGGGGTATATCCCGTAGTATATTGGGAGTTTTAAGGTGTTTCAAAAGCCTATAGTGCAGTTCGTTGAGTCTAGTTTCCAATGCAATAAACCAATCGTCAATACGACATCGGAGTAGAGAATTATGGACGTTACAATTCAGGGTGACAGAGCAGAGACATGAATAGTAAACATCAGAAAATCGAAAAACGAAAATCTATTTTTTCTCTCATTTTCTACCACCGTCTCTACCTAAATTCTCTCTACACTTCTCCAAAACTCTTTCTACCAAATTCATGGAGGTCTAAGATGAAATTCAAGTGATTATATCCAAATTCAACCTCAAAAGATAACCTTGGTAAGGAAGAACACCTCTATAGCGTTGTGTTGCATTTAAGGGTGATTGAAAGTTGAATTAGCGGCGGATTTCAAATGGTATTTATTTTTTAAGGTAATTTTAACATCCCCTTGGTTGTGCTTAAGCTTAATTCGATGTTGGTAAGATTGTTTATAACAAAATACTACAATTAGCATTGAAATAGCCTAAGATATGGCTACTGTTTCATTGGGCAATTTTGAGGTGATAACTATGATATGTGATGGCTGAAAATTATGGAATACAACATGATTGTGATATGGTCTCTCTCATTATTTGTATTTATATGTTTATCAAGTGAATTGGTGAAAGAAACATATGAAATTTGAGATTGAAAGTGGAGATTGAAATGGTAGGCGTGTAGGCTGTTTTATGGCACATACTGGTGTTATAAATGATGTTATTGTCATTGTTGTTGTTGTTGTTGTTGTTGGTTGCTGAATTATAATTCGGGATAGGCATATAAACAGGGAAGATGCTGCCGAAATTTCGGCAGATTCAAGAAAGAGTTAGTTTGAGGGCTTAAGACAGGCCTATGAAGATGAGTCTAACAATAGTATAAATTTTCTTGAATATATATTTATGAGCCTGGGAGGCCAAGCGTTGAGTAGTTAAAGTTAAGGCGACCAAAAAGGTATGTTAGGCTTTCCCTTTCTTTATTTTTGGCATGATCCAATGATACAACGAACAATGAGTAATTGAGTCTCCATATTACTCTACTCTTAGAAGTATTAGGAGTATCTCAGTTATTGATGATCCTATACCCTTGGTTATGATTGTTCCTTCTGTTCATGGCTCCTAAATGTTGTAGCATGATAATGTTGGTTTATGTTTATGCATTGCATTACCTTGCATACATACATATTGACCCGTGACCACAAGGCGTTAGATACGCATATATTATGTGTGTGTGTGTATATATATGTATATATATGGGGTATGGGGAAATGGGTGAGGCGTTATATATGCATTACCACCTGATCAGCTGGTGCACAATGATGATGATTATGCTCGAAGGGGCCATTATGCTATTATGCCCGAAGGGGCCATTATGGGATATGGATCGGGCTGTACGTTCCTCGGCACTATGACCTATGCATATCATACGGTCGCAGAGGCAATTTCAGTAAGCAGACGTATAGATGCATTCATACAGATATGTTCAGATAGTCAGACATACAGATGCATCCATACAGATCTATTCAGTCTGTCAGTTTAGTTTATGATTTTTAGATTTTCTTCAGGACTCATATGTGTATGTTACTCTTCTACCTTACATACTCAGTACATTGTCCATACTGACTCCCCTATTGTTCGGGGAGGGGGGGGGGGCTGCGTTTCATGCCCGCAGGTTCAGATAGCCAGGAAGATAGATTACATCCTTAGGCTGCTTCTTCAGCTTGACAGTGGAGGACTCCTCTCATGCCGGAGTGGTCGTCTAGACATGGTATATGTTTTGGTGTTTATGGGTAGGGAAGGGGCCCTGTCCCGTCCACATCATGTCCAGTATGTCAATAGAGGTTCATAGACGCTTATATCCAGTCAGACAGTGTGGCCCGCTCTGCACATGTTTGGTTACATAGTTTTATCGGGTAGCCTTGTCGGCTTGTACCCCGGTTCAATTTAGTGATGCATGTATGTATATATATATATATACATACATATATATATGTATGTATATGTATGTATATACATATACATACATATATACCCTGCACGCAGAAAATACAAAGAGTTTCCTTTGTTTTACGGACTATCCCATATACCCTGCACGCAGAAAATACCAACAAAGGCCACACAGGGCCAACAAAGCAACATTTAAATATATGCGGACCGGCCGCCGCGGCGAATGGGATCGCCCAAACACAACATAAGCACCCAACTGTACAGAAAGATCCCAACCCACAAACATGTCCACAGACCTCTAACAGACCGACAGAATCATATGACGGGACAGGGCCCCGCCGTACCCATGAACGAGAATATACATATATAGAAGTGACAGACTATACCAAAAGATGGCTCTGAATAAAAGAGCGCTCCAAAAATAGCAGAATGAGATCCTAAGCAGACGGATCAGCAAACCTGTCGTCGGTACCTGCGCGGCATGAAAACGCAGCCCCCGAAGAAAGGGGGTCAGTACGAAATATGTACTGAATATGTAAAGCCTGAGTTGCAGAAACAAAATCATAACTGGTGCAGAACATACAGAAAGTAAATGGAAAATCCAAAGTATCAGATACATATTTCCAAGACATGCAGAGTGTGTACAGAACATATGTCATATCAAATCCGGCCCCTGCCAAGGGACTCGGCAGACAGAACGTGGCCACCCTCCCGACGCTGGTGCCACAACACAGAAGAATCAGAATAGGGGCATAACCCCGTAACATAACATATCATATCAGATGGCCATAGTAAATCATATCAGAACAAGCGTACATGGCACAGCATACTCCACAAACCCATGTACGCGTATACCTACCCCCTCACATCGAGGCACGGCGAACAATGCAGAGGATCACGCTTGACAACATATCTTGGCCCGGGCTCAGTGTGGGAAACATTGGGGCATCCACGAATGGAGTAGTGAGAGACTAATGCAATTAAGATATCATGAATGTTTCCATAGACTCGATGAGGCATATCAAAGACAAACCGATCCAATGAAGTCAGAAGGAATCATAGTAAATGAGTTTCGAGTATCAAAACAACTTATCAGACTTAATGGAATATTTAAAACAACGTTTGTTAGGTAATTAGAATGGTAGTCAAAACGTTTCTTTTAAGAACTATTCGAAAAGAAGACTTAAGTACATTAAGGGCAAAACCGGGAATAGTGGGCCCACCTCGGGACAAGCAAGGCGATGGGTCCAAATTACGCCCTTTAAACTTATGGGATCACCTATAAAGGTTCTACGGACATTCTGTAGCTTTCCAAGGAGTTTAGAGAAGGTTTGCATAATTTCCAAGAAAACATACCAAAAGAGTTCAATCTTACTGAAGGAAAAAGTGATATTTTCACTTGCGGATTCCGAGGGGCAGAAAGTCTTTCGAGGCCCGAATTCGATCCTAATATATTTGGGCATGCCAAAAGAAGGATCGGGGTAGCTTTACATACCTTTTGAGCTTTTTAAGCCTATCCTAGCTCACTCTCCGTTTCGTCGAAAATCTGCAAATGGTCACATTTACCAATTGTAAGCTATAGATGCTACGAATTCAATTCAACTCATATTTGTCTACCGAAATTTCGGTAGCACTTCCCCTATACATATAGCACCCCCGAGAATTCAACTCGGCTCACAATCATCAACAACAACCCAAACAACAACATCAACATCAACAACAAACACTAGAAACACAATATGGCACAACTAGTTCTACTTGCCGACATAATGCCATAACCTTTACTTTAACCTTAACTTTCAAACTAATCTCAACGATTTCACATTCATTATCAATATAGATCACCACAACATAGTTTAGAAGCATTTCATATCGTTTTCCTCAAATTATACACACGATATACATAATATACAAACTTTCCACCAAAGTCATAATTTATCCAAAACTCCTAATCTTTGGCATATGTATTCATAACATGTTTCCTTCTTCCAAGTTCATCAATACTTATCATAATTAGCAACCTAATAACTTCATTTTCATAATGTCGTAAAATCGTACTAATACGACATAAGCTTCAATATTCCATTTCGATACAAACTTATATCATTTTATCTCCATATACATTGCAAGTATCATAATAACACATTAAACAAACTTAATCCATTTCCATTCCACACACTCCAAACCACACGGCCAAACACCCCACTAACCACTTCTATCAATTTCATTTCTAATATGCATTTCACCACAACCACAACTAGAATATAACACAAATTCAACACATCATGGCTATACAACATATACATACACACGGCCATACACTAATAACACACACCCACTTTGCAAACATCTATTTCTCCATACAATCAACACATTTCTACATACTACAACACAAACAAGACTCCATAACACAATAATAAGGGATAAATTCTTACCTTTTTCTATAGTCTTCTTTACTTGAATAAGAGATCAAATTGATGAACCAAGGCCTCTTTCTTCCAAAAAAAAACTACACCAAGTTGAGAAGGGACCTTGAATTAGTAGGATTCCAACAACAAAATAATTTTGGAGGCAAGATTTGGAGGGGGTAATTTTTCTATGCCAAACCCGAAATGGTCTCTTAGTGTTGCTCTTGTTCTTGTTTTTCTTTCCTTGTCTTATTTTTCTCTTGAAACTTCTTAAGAGATAAAGACTAATATTCACTAATTAGCACATGGGAAATATCTTAAAGGCATGGGTTTTGGCCATGTTGGCCGGCCACCCTTGTCAAGAAATGGGCCTCATTGTGCTTCTTATTTTTGCAAGCCCAATTGGCTACAAAATTTGTTTTTGCAATTTCCGAAACTAATTTCCGAAATTCCACGTTTTGCCCTTAGCCTTATCCCACACTTCCACTACAATATTCTTTCATACACAACTCCTATGTCAAGTAAAAATTAGTTATGACCTTATTTCTTACAAGTCAAGATTGTTTCTAAATTTTTCCAACGTTTGAAAACACGGGATATAACATTCTCATCCCAAATTCTTCACTTCTCGTCCCTTGATTTCTTCGTTATCTTTATTACCGCGTATTTGTTGTTTGAATCCATGTCTTCCACAAGCCGGATCGTATCAAGTTTGGGCTATGACATTGGCCAACCATGTTGGGTACGAAGTTACTTCTGCAACTCCGAACTTAATCTATTTTTCCACCTCAACCTTGATTCGGATACTCAAGTTTGGTTTAAATTGCCTGGTTTTCTGTTTAACCGGTGCAAAACGTTCATTGATGGGCAATCTGTGGGCCACTATGTCGGTGCTTAACCCAGTTATGTCAGCGCATGAGCAGGCAAAAATATCCACATACTCTCTCAGTAGATTAATTAATTCTTCCTTTTAGGGCACTTCTAAGTGCACGCTTATCCTGGTTTAGTTGACCGTTTCCTCATCTCCCAGATTAAATACTTATGCTTAATCTAGGTTAGGTTTCGGCTTATTCTCAAACTATTCTACCTCTTCCACGAGACCCTCAAGTAACATTGTTTCCTCATCGTACTCTTCGTATTCCTCTTCATTCGTGTCACTTGACTCACTCATTTTCTGACATGTTATGACATTTAAGGTTGTTTTATCATTATTATTACTTAAAAAGCAAGGCAAAGCAGGGTTAGAATAAAACACATACATAAGTAAAAAGGAGTTATTTTTCTTATAAATGGTGAGTAATCGGGCCTTGACCGATTCTCGCCGATTTCGTAAAGCATTTAAATTCATAATCTCTATAAAAGAGCCAAGAGCGGGGTAGAGGTCCAATTGGATAGGTTCTCGCCCGAATCAGTATCGCCGATGGTGGGCGCTTCATTGCTATTACACCTTGGAAAATTCCCCGTTAACGTATAGTGAATAGGCTAGCAAAGAGCACGACGTATGCGATGTTTCGCTAAGTAAGAAATAACATTTGATGATCCTAGTCGAGATTTGACTAAAATTGAAAAGTTTGTCAAAGAAAGTAAAGGATATGTTATGTGTCGGGTAGGAAATTATGAGCGACGAGTCAATGATGGCGTAATGACGTCTTGGAGATGAGTGATAACGTCCCTTAGATTGCTAATGAGATGATAAACAAATGCTAAGAAGGTTCCCTATGGATTGGAGATCAAATGAAGTGACAAGAGAAAGATCAGTGAAAATATAGGTTATACGGTCGATTATACGGACCGTATAATGTTATACGGCCCGTATAATTGACCGTAGAAGTGTCACAGAATGAAGTTGCTGAAGGGTTAATTTCACGGTCCCTTATACGGACCGTATAATATTCTTCGGCCCATATAATGTGCCGTCAAATTGACACAGAGTGGGATGGTCACTGGAGCAGTTTTACGGTCAATTCTACTGTCACGACCCAACTAGGGGGCCGCGACGAGCACCCGGTGCTATCCCACTCGGGCACCCACTTAGCTTGCTCTTATGCTTACATCTAGGTGAGCCACATAATTATACATGCATTTCCATTAATTCGTCAACTAGTCCCATTTGGACAACAGCACATTTATATCATCATAGGCATCTGTGCCATAACAATGTACATGGGCCGACGAGGCCAACAAAATGACATACAAAATATAGGCTGACAAGGCCGGACATATCTAACCATATACACGTGACTACGAGCCTCTAAGAAGAGTATAACATATCACATGAGCGGGACAGGACCCCGCTATGCCCATAATTATATACACAAAAGAATAAGTACCCAAAAGCTACGGCTCCAAAAGAAATGGAGCTCTGCTATGCAATCTCTGAATAAGCAGCTATGGATCAAGTCTGTCTCCCTGTGCACCTGCAGGCATGACGCAGCGTCCACAAACAAAAGGACGTCAGTACGAAGAATGTACTGAGTATGTAAAGCATGATCAACATCAATATAGAAGCATCATAGACAATATATGAAGTGGCATAGGGGGGAAGACAATAATATCATCATCATGGCACTTACCTGCCTTTCATAGGAACTTTCCATTTCTCATGCGTATTTCATAATAGTGCTCGTATTTGTATACATGCCCCTATTCGCATTCATATACATAGTCTTTTCACATTCATATTCATATTATATACATAGCCATACACTTATATACATACATAGCATTTACATAGCGTACCCGACGTCATAGGATCGGTGTTCCATACATACTTGGCCAACCAAGGTTCAAGGTTACTCATACCTGGCCCTACCAAGGCTTCAGGGTTATCCGTACCATCTGCAGATGTGTGCGCGCGTTTCGTAATCGTATACATACTCATATACATATATCCTACCCAGCGTTATAAGCTCGGGGTGTCATTATAGCCCTTCATAGGCACATGTAAGTATAATATCCCGTAGGCACCTTTAGCATCATTATTATTATCATCGTCATCACTATCACCATCATTTTCGCTACATCTATATCTTATGCTTACTCGTCAAATGGGGTGCGTAGTACAATCGTAGCACATTTCGAGGATCGTGAGCTTGTGAGCTCGGAGTGTCAATCATTTGAATACAACATGCTCATATAGAGGATTTAAGAGTTTGGCCAAGGAACCATGCCTTATGAAAGAAGGGTTAGCCTTACATACCTTTTCATCGGACTATTCTACACTTGCACGCTTCCTTCCAATGCTAGCGTCTATATCTTCATTAATATCATAACAATGGCCATTAGTCATTCGCATTATCTAGATTCCTTAATTTGCCTCTAATTCACCCATATTTATGGTCATAACATCCAACTTCGTCCATTCGTCTAAAGTGTCTAGTTCATGATCTTAGTACCATTTATAATACATTCATATCACAACAGAACAACATTCATGATTCAATTCAAACTATTCCTCAAAATGTCACTATTCATCATTCATGACCTACTTGACCATATTTTCTACAATCCATGTATTTTAACTCTTCAATACCTTAAACATCATGTAAAAATCATGAATCTTACCTTAGAAGTTGTAGGAACAAGCTTTGGTTAATAATACTCCACTTTGAGCAAAACCCTAGTTTTTCTCCATTTGGATTTCTTAACCTAGATGATCTTTGATGATGTTCTTACTCTTGATTCACCTTGTTTTATGTTGTTGATCCTCAAATATCCTTGAAAACTTGTATAATAAATGTAGAGAGAGGTTTTAGAGAGTAGTGGGGTAATATTGTAATGAATTAAAACAAGTGTTGGTCCCTTTATTTAATGACTTGCAAAAATCTGTGCTGGGTGAACAGTGGTTGTCCATGGAGGTTTACGGTCCGTATTCCACTTTACGGACCGTCCCTCGTGGTCGTCTTTAACCATTTCCAGAACCAGAGACTTTGGCTGCATGCATGGTTATTTACGACCATGGTTTACGGGCCGTAAATCACTTTACGGTCCGTCCTCCTGGTCGTATTTTACCACTTCTCAACTGGGCAGAAAGTTGAAACCTTGCATGGAAATTTAAGACTGCCAGTTTACGGACCGTATACCAATGTACGGTCCGTATTTTGCACTTTACGACCACTGGGCAGATTTCAAATCTGCAACTTTTCATATTTCTTAGACTTCTCATTTTAATCATCCACATCCATGCACATGCATTGCTCATCTCACCTTGCCTTATCTTAGCCAACTTTCTCGTCTTACGTCAGATTCCTTTGAAATCTCGCCTAAGGTCATCAAATGTCGTTTCTTGCTCATGGACATCATGCACCCATACCTATCACTAGTTCATTCACTTGCATACCAACGGAAAATTTTTCGAGGTGTAACATTCTTCCCCCCTTAAGAACATTCGTCCCCAAATGTTAAAGTGCTCGGGAATTCTACAAATATTTTGCCAGAGTTTCCCTTATAATATGGCGCTACCATCCTGCCACAACAACCCATAATATCGATGCCACACAGGGCCACAACATAACAACATAAAATTTTGGCCACACATGACCCAAAAGCATAGAAGGAAAATGTACATACCTTATGATCTTGACGTCTCATCTTGGGTTTCTTCTAAGGGCTGAAATAAATGTGGGTATTTGGATCGCATACTTTCTTCCACTTCCCACGTTATTTCCTCTCGATGGTTATTTCTCCACAAAACTTTAACTGAGGCCACTTCTTTATTTCTAAGCCTCCGTACTTGCCTATGTAATATGGCAATGTGTACTTCATCATAAGTCAATTTCTCTGTCACTTGCACATCATTTACTCGGACGATCCTAGTGGGATCTCCAACACATTTTCAAAGCATCGAGACATGAAATACTGGATGGACTGACTCCAATTCCGGAGGTAGATCTAACTCATAGGCCACTTTGCCTATTTTGAGCACAATCTCATATGGTCCAATATGCCGGGGACTAAGCTTCCCCTTTTTGCCAAATCTCATCACGCCTTTCATTGGCGACACTTTCAAGAATACCCAATCCTTCACTTTGAACTCCAAGTCTCTTCGATGATTATCCGCATAGGACTTCTGACGACTTTGGGCTGCTAACAGCCGATCTTGTATAAGCTTGACTTTCTCTATAGCTTGCTGGACCAAGTCTGGCCCTATCAATTTAGTTTCTCCGGTTTCACACCACCCAATTGGGGATCTACACTTTCGCCCATATAAAGCTTCATATGGTGCCATTTGAATGTTGGAATGATAACTATTATTGTAAGCAAATTCAATGAGTGGCAAATGATCATCCCAATTTCCTCCAAAATCTATCATACATGCTCGTAACATATCCTCAAGAGTCTGAATAGTACGTTCAGCTTGTCCATCGGTCTGGGGATGAAATGTCGTGCTAAGGCTAACTCGGGTCCCTAAACCCTCTTGGAAAGACCTCCAAAACTTAGTTGTAAACTGAGTCCCTCTGTCGGAGATAATAGATACCGGGACGCCATGGACTTTGACTATCTCTTTAAGATAAAGCTTCGCATAATCTTCTGCCTCATAGGTCGTCCTGACCGGTAAGAAATGAGCTGACTTGGTGAGTCTATCCACAATCACCCATATGGAATCATACTTACGTCGAGAACGGGGTAAGCCTGAAATGAAGTCCATGTTAATCACTTCCCACTTCCAAGTTGGGATTTCTATAGCTTGCAACAATCCACCCGGCTTTTGGTGTTCAATCTTCACTTGTTGGCAGTTAGGACACTGAGCTACGAATTCCACTATATCTTTCTTCATCCCATTCCACCAATAAATAGACTTAAGATCATGATACATCTTCGTCGCTCCGGGTGAACAGAATAACGGGAACTATGAGCTTCTCTCAAAATCTGGTGGCGTAAACTTGCCACATCGGGAACACATAATCTTCCTCTACATCGGAGAACTCCGTCTCCTGAAATGTCAAATGATGACTCCTTATTCTGAGGGAGTGTATTTCTGTACTGCATTAGCATGGGATCCTCATATTGTTGCTCTTTCACTTCTGCTACTAGCGACGAGACTGCTGTATTCTGGATAGTAGCTCCGCTGCTATCTGAGTCCACTACTCGGACTCCTAGGCTAGCTAACTTTTGAAGCTTACGGGCCATCTCTTTCTTTTCTGGTCGTACATCACTTAGACTTCCCATCGACCTACGGCTAAGAGCATCAGCCACAACATTTTCCTTTCCGGGGTGGTACAGGATCTCAACATCATAGTCTTTTAGCAACTCTAGCCATCGTCGTTGCCGCAAATTCAACTCTTTCTGCTTGAAGATGTATTGAAGACTTTTATGATCTGTGTAAATATCCACGTGGACACCATATAAGTACTGTCTCCATATCTTTAATGCATGGACCACCACGGCCAATTCTAAGTCATGGGTAGGATAATTCTACTCATGTTTCCGCAATTGCCTTGAAGTATACGCAATCACTTTGCCATGTTGCATCAACATACAGCCTAGCCCAACACCTGAAGCGTCGCAATACACAACGTATCCTTCCAATCCCTCTGGAAGTGTCAGAACTGGGGCAGAAGTCAATCGACCCTTTAACTCTTGGAAACTACGTTCGCAAGCATCTGTCCATTGAAACTTGGCTGATTTCTGTGTCAACTTTTGTGAGTGGTGCAGAAATAGAGGAAAAACCTTCAACGAATCTCCTGTAATAACCTGCTAAGCCCAGAAAGCTACGGACCTCTGTAGGAGTTGTGGGTCTTGGCCAAGTCTTCACGGCCTCAATCTTTTGACTATCCACTCGAATACCATCGGTTGCCACAATTTGCCCTAAAAATGCCACTGAGTTCAACCAGAACTCACATTTGGAAAATTTTGCAAACAATTCTCGAGTTCGAAGAACTCCAAGGACAATACGCAAATGATCCGCATGTTCTGCTTCAGATCTAGAATACGCAAAATTTCATCAATGACTACGATTACAAATAAGTCCAGAAAGGACCTGAACACATTATTCATCAAATCCATAAATACCGTTGGCGCATTAGTTAGCCCAAATGACATCACCTGGAATTCAAAATGACGATATCTTGTTCTGAAGGCTTTCTTAGGGATATCTTTCTCCCTAACTCTCACTTGATGATACCCGGACCTCAAATCAATCTTTGAAAACCATTTGGCGCCTTGCAATTGATCAAACAAGTTATCAATCCTTGGGAGAGGATATTTATTCTTAATCCTCACTTTATTCAATTGCCTATAATCAATGTACATTCTCAGGGAGCCATCTTTATTTCGGACGAACAATACGGGCGCTCCCCACGGGGATGAACTAGGCCTAATGAAGCCTTTATCAAACAAGTCCTTCAATTGCTCCTTCAACTCTTTCAATTCTGCGGGTGCCATTCTATATGGAGGAATAGATATAGGTGTGGTGCCTGGCAACACATCAATGGTAAAATCAATCTCCCGTTCGGGAGGAAGGCCTGGAAGCTCTTCCGGGAACACATCCAGAAATTCGTTCACTGCGGGAACTGACTGAAGAGTCGGCGATTCAGCTTCTACATCTTGAACTCGCACTAGATGATAAATACATCCTTTCGTGATCATCTTCCTTGCCTTTAGATAGGAAATAAATCTACCTTTTGGTTATGCCGCATTCCCTTTCCATTCTAGGACTGGTTCTCCCGGAAACTGGAAACGAACCACCTTCATCCGACAATCAACGTTGGCATAACAAGAAGCCAACCAATCCATGCCCATAATGACATCAAAATCTACCATTTCTAGCTCATGCAGATCAATCATAGTACGACGATCACAAATCCCAATCACACAATTTCTATATACTCGGCTAGCTATTACCGATTCACCCACGGGTGTAGACACCTCAAAAGGTTTGATAGACTCCTGCTCAATTATAAATCGACCCGCAATATACGGAGTAACATATGATAATGTGGAGCTCGAATCAACCAAAGCATATACATCATGAGAGAATACCGATAATATACCTGTGACCACGTCAGGAGAAGACTCAAGATCTTGGCGTCCCGCCAATGCGTAAATACGGTGCTTAGGACCGCTAGAAGTGGGAGCTCTCCCTCTACCTCTACCATGGCTGACTGGCGCATGTGAACCTGGCCCCGTAGGGTGTACAGATGCTGATGATCCGGCTGCCGACCCAGATGGCTGGGTCCTACCTCTACCTTGTACTGAGGGGCAATCACGCATGATATGGCCTAGTTGACCACATGAATAGCAACCATCCGAGCCCAATCAGCATCGACCCCAATGCAACTTCCCACACTGGGAACATCGTGGTACAGGTGGCCTTGACTTGCCTGAATCATCTCTGAACTGAGGTCCTGAATAACTGGGACTCGACCCTGAACGAGCAGATCTATCAAGGCTCTGTCCTGGAAATCGAGGAGATGCACTGGTCATAGAATATCCTGAATGTCTAGGGAACTGCTTCCTGTGTCCGCCTCTAAACTCGCTTGTCGGACCCGAAGATCTAGGTCTTTGGCTATGTCCCCGATCTTGCTCACGCTCACTTCTCCGCTGTTGTAGGCTTTCTTCTAAGTTCTGAGCATGTGCCTGAATGCGGGCAATATCCATACCGTCCTGAAGGGACGAAGTCAAGCATTTATCCATCAAGTGTGGCCCTAGGCCCTTTACAAATCGGTGTACCCGGTCGCCCATATCCGCTACCATGGCCGAAACATACCTAGCCAGGGAGTTAAAGCGAAGGCTATACTCTAGGGCACTCATACTACCTTGCCTCAAGTTCAAGAATTTATCGGCCCTAGCTCGCCGAACTTCTGGGGGCATATAATGACGGAGAAAGGCATCAACAAACTCTTGCCATACCGGGGGAGGTGCATTGGCCCCCCGTGAAGCCATCCACACCGTATACCACTGGATCGAGACATCTCTCAATCTATATGATGCTAACTCCACCAACTCAGTGTCTGAAGCATGCATCAATCGGAGCGTCCTTAGCATACCATCAATAAAGTCCTGGGGATCCTCCTCCGGTTTTGACCCAAAGAATTCCGAAGGGTTCAAAGTAATGAAATCACGGGCTCTTGCACTAATAGCCCTATTACCATGCCCTGAACTTTGCCTCTGAGCCTGGGCCGCAACCAACTGAGTCAACAAATTAATGGCCTCTTTCACATCTTGGCCAGAAGAATTCGGTGGAGGAGCTGGAGCTGGGGCTGAGGCTCTCTCATGCTCCTCAGTAATAGGCACTGTCTGGGAGGATTGAGGTCGAGCCGCACTCTGGGACTCACTTTCCTCTACTACCGGTGGCGGTGCTCTTTCAGCTCGCTTTTCTGCCACTGTCTTGCCCTTTTTGGCTGCCGTAGCCTTTTTCTTTTTAGGCATCTCTGAAATACACAACACACGATTAAGGAACAAGAATTTCTTACATCATAGCTCTATCGCACGATTCTTATGAAGAAAGAAGGTCATTTATTCCTAAAATGTCCGCAGCTTCTTGTTTATAAGTGTGTCGTGCAACACACCCATAACTAAGACTCTACTAGACACGGCTCGTAGACACACCCTAGGACTGAACTGCTTTGATACCACTTTTGTCACGACCCAACTAGGGAGCCTTGACGAGCACCAGGTGCTAGCCCACTCGGGCACCCTCTTAGCTTGCTCTTATGCTTACATCTAGGTGAGCCACATAATTATACATGTATTTCCATTCATTCTTCAACTAGTCCCAATTGGACAACAGCACATTTATATCATCATAGGCATCTGTGCCACACCAATTTACATGGGCCGACGAGGCCAACAAAATGACATACAAAATATAGGCCGACAAGGCCGGACATATCTAACCATATACACGTGACTACGAACCTCTAAGAAGAGTAAAACATATCACCTGAGCGGGGCAGGACCCCGCTATGCCCATAGTTATATACACAAAATAATAAGTACCCAAAAGCTACGTCTCCGAAAGAAATGGAGCTCTACTATGCAATCTTTGAATAAGCAGCTATGGATCAAGTCTGTCTCCCTGTGCACCTGCGGGCATGACGCAGCGTCCACAAACAAAAGGACGTCAGTACGAAGAATATACTGAGTATGTAAAGCATGATCAACATCAATATAGAAGCATCATAGACAATATATGAAGTGGCATAGGAGGGAAGACAATAATATCATCACCATGGCACTTACCTGCCTTTCATAGGAACTTTCCATTTCTCATGCGTATTTCATAATAGTGCTCGTATTCGTATACATGCCCCTATTCGCATTCATATACATAGTCTTTTCACATTCATATTCATATTATATACATAGCCATACACTTATATACATACATAGCATTTACATAGTTTACCCGACCTCATATGATCGTTGTTTCATACAAACTTGGCCAACCAAGGCTCAAGGTTACTCATATCTGGTCCTACCAAGGCTTCAGGGTTATCCGTACCCTCTGCAGATGTGTGTGCGCGTTTCGTAATCATATACATACTATATACATACTCATATACATATATCCTACCCGGCGTTATAAGCCCGGGGTGTCATTATAGGCCTTCATAGGCACATGTAAGTATAATAGCCCGTAGGCACCTTTAGCATCATTATTATTATCATCGTCATCACTATCACCATCATTTTCACTACATCTATATCTTATGCTTACTCGTCAAATAGGGTGTGTAGTACAATCGTAGCATATTTCGAGGATCGTGAGCTTGTGAGCTCGGAGTGTCAATCATTTGAATACAAAATGCTCATATAGAGGATTAAAGAGTTTGGCCAAGGAACCTTTCCTTATGAAAGATGGGTTAGCCTTACATACCTTTTCGTCGGACTATTCTACACTTGCACGCTTCCTTCCAATGCTAGCGTCTATACCTTCATTAATATCATAACAATGGCCATTAGTCATTCACATTATCTAGATTCCTTAATTTGCCTCTAATTCACCCATATTTATGGTCATAACATCCAACTTCGTTTTTTGTCTAAAGTGCCTAGTTCATGATCTTAGTACCATTTATAATACATTCATATCACAACACAACAACATTCATTATTTAATTCAAACTATTCCTCAAAAGGTCACTATTGATCATTCATGACCTACTTGACCATATTTTCTACAATCCATGTATTTCAACTCTTCAATACCTTAAACATCATGTAAAAATCATGAATCTTACCTTAGAAGTTGTAGGAACATGTTTTGGTTAATAAGACTCCACTTTGAGCAAAACCCTAGTTTTTCTCCATTTGGATTTCTTGACCTAGATGATCTTTGATGATGTTCTTACTCTTGATTCACCTTGTTTTATGTTGTTGATCCTCAAATATCCTTGAAAACTTGTATAATAAATGTAGAGATAGGTTTTAGAGAGAAGTGGGGTAATATTGTAATGAATTAAAACAAGTGTTGGTCCCTTTATTTAATGACTTGCAAAAATCTGTGCTGGGTGAACAGTAGTCGTCCATGGAGGTTTACGGTCCGTATTCCACTTTACGGACCATCCCTCGTGGTGGTCTTTAACCATTTCCAGAACTAGAAACTTTGGCTGCATGCATGGTGATTTACGACCATGGTTTACGGGCCGTAAATCACTTTACGGTCCGTCCTCCTGGTCGTATTTTACCACTTCTCAACTGGGCAGAAAGTTGAAACCTTGCATGGAAATTTACGACTGCCAGTTTACGGACCGTAAACCAATTTACGGTCCGTATTTTGCACTCTACGACCACTGGGCAGATTTCAAATCTGCAACTTTTCATATTTCTTAGACTTCTCATTTTAATCATCCACATCCATGCACATGCATTGCTCACCTCACCTTGCATTATCTTAGCCAACTTTCTCGTCTTACGTCGGATTCCTTTTGAAATCTCGCCTAAGGTCATCAAACGTCGTTTCTTGCTCATGGACATCATGCACCCGTACCTATCACTAGTTCATTCACTTGCGTACCAACAGAGAATTTTCCGAGGTGTAATATATACGGACCGTATAAGTTTATTCGGACCGTATAATTGTCCGTATAATGATATCAGGACAGATTTCAAGTTTTAAATAAGAGACCCAATCACATTTATTTCATTTCATTTTTCTCCTCCACAACTCAAGAACTCTCTAGAATATTCTCCATTCTTCATCCACAAGGAACCAAAGGAAATTGATGATCAACTTCATCAAACCAACAAATATCAAGAGTGTGAAGCACATTAAAGACATATAAGCCAAGAAATTTCAAGGGAAGTGAACTAGGGTTTTTGTGTAAGAAGGGAAATACCACTCAAGGCTTGTTCCCACAATATCTAAGGTAAGTTTTATGATATTTTCATGATGTTTGAGATATTGTTGAAGAATATAGAAAATGGGTCATAAATGTGGGAATAGTGCTATTGTTGAGTAGTAATTTGGGATGGATCATGAATATGGATATGTTGTGATTGTAAATAGATTATGAATGACATTTAGAACATGAAATGAGCATTAAACGTAAAAGAACATAATAGTGAGTTATGACCATGATTATGGGGGAATTGAAGTGAAATTGTGAAATGTGGATAATGTAGATAAATGATGATGGTTATTTATGATATCATAAATGATGTTACGGATGTTTGGGAGTTGATATAGAATATGGGAAAAGTTGTATAAACAAAGGAAATGCTGCCCAATTTTCTCTAGCTTTAGTAAGCACATTCTTATAATCGCTTAGCTAATGTAGTGCAAATTATTTCGAAGGTAAAGACGTGAGCAATAAACGAGAACGAGCAAGCAATAGAGTAGTAAATGACAAAGGTATGTGCGGCTAGTCCTTTCCTTCTAAGGCATGAATCTTATGGCATGAATTTCCTTCTTCTTCATGAGTTTCCTATCTTCAATAAAACTAAGAGCCCTTGTTCATGAATTTCATACATTCCGGAAAAACTATAAACCCGTGCTCATAAATAACTATATGAGATGAGAGATATGTTATGAGCATGATAATGATGATGATGAGTTAAGGTATAGAGATTCTAGAGTTCGCGATATGATGGTCCTATAACGTTAATGATGTCATTGATTGTTACACTCACCTCATATATTATTTCCTTCAAAGTGAGGCAATGTCAATGAATGCTCCATAATGAAATCGGGGGATCACGACCTTGCGTCACCCCGATAAAGTATAGCTATCCTTGAGCTATTATGCATGCATTATGATAATAGTGTGATATGCACATGATGATGATATTACACCGTGCCTATATGGCCGGGCAGACACCGCTAGGGCGGGCAGACATACACACCACTATAGTGGGCAGCTTATGCCCCGGACGTGGGAGGCCTGGACGCAGGATTATACATTATCACACCGTTCCTATATGGACGGGCAGCTTATACATTATCACACCGTACCTATATGGACGGGCAGCTTATACATTATCACATCATGTCTATATGGACGGGTAGCTTATACCATATTGAATATATGATATGATGGTGATTATGAGTAAGTCAACATGTCTCATTTCTTCTATAAGCGACAGTCGTACATAGTTGCTTCTTATTGATGCTTCCTTTATCTCAGTGATGTATTATTGTTTCTTATGCCTCTCATACTCAGTACAATGTTCGTACTGACGTCTTTTTTCTTTGGACGCTGTGTTCATGCCCACAGGTAGACAGGGAGGTGATCCTTATCCAGACTTATAGGAGCTAGCAGCTGATTTGAGAGCACTCCATTGTTCGGAGGTGCTTATGATTATTCTTTTGTGTACATATATATATTTTGGCATGACGAGGTCTTGTCCCGTCCTTGTGTCTAGCACTCCAGTAGAGGCTCGTAGATACGCTGTTTGGGTTATATGGTCTCACAAGGTCACTACTGTACATATGTATATGTGTGTATATTATCATTTTGATAGCTGAGAGGCGTATGTATATAAAAGTATTCATGTTTTCAAATGAAAGATGATTCCCTTATAATTTGAGTATGAATCTGATAAAGGAACGTTTAATGAGCATGATAAGTAGTAGAATGAGCGGTGCTCGGTGGTTAGCCCTCGGGTACCTGTCACGGCCCCTAGTCGGGTCGTGACAAAACTGGTATCAGAGCAGTTCAGTCCTAGAAAGGTCTATGTGCCGTGTCTAGTAGAGTCTTGTTTATGGTGTGTTGCGCTCCACACTAATAAACAAGAGACTACTAGGCATTTAGGAAAAGTGAACATCTTTCATCTTCAGAGACCGTGCGATAGAGCTGTATTATAAGATTATCCCCTCCCTAATGGTGCGTTATAATTTCAGCAAAGTTGATGAAAGGAAAAGCTACGGAAGCCTAAAAGGGCAAGATAGTGGTTGAAGAAGGGCTTGAACGGGGGCCGTCTATAGATATGGGGGAGGGCAAACCCCAGAAAAAGGCCCCACCTCGATTTTCCCATATTTCGCCCACTTTAGAGGTTCACAGGGGAGCCTTAATTTTAGCTCCAGCTCCCCCAGTTCCTCCACCAGACGCCTCGGGCCAAGAGATGAGACAGGCCATTCTTCTACTGACTCAATTGGTATCCGCTCAAGCTCAGCGGAAGGATGTGGGTCACGATAACAGGGGTTGGAGAAAAGGAACTAATTCTTCAGGGTTTGATCATGAGTTTAGGGGTGCTCCGAGGCAACAATTCTTTAGGCACTCAGTTTGTTCAACAAGTGGTGCTCCTCCGCAGTTTCCTAGACCCAGATTTGATGGACCTACTTATTCAAGGTCACCCAAAGTCTCAGAGTTTCCAATTCTCGAATTCGGAGTGGTTGTAGTCAGATGAGATCCTCAGTACCGCGATTTACTCAGTGTCATAAGTTACATTCTGGACCGTGCCGCTTGGGCTAGGATGTTTGTTATACATGTGCTCGGCCAGGCCATATTATGCGCGACTGCCCATGGAGGCGTGGTAAAGGTAAGGTTTGGGCTACGGGAGTGATAGCTGGCTCTTCGTCGTCGGTACGCCCTCCAAGGCCAAGGCCACAGATGTTAGTAGGTGGTGATAGAGACCAAAGAGGAACGCTCAATCCAAGTGGATCCCGGCATCATATCCATGCGTTAGCTGAGCGATAAGATCCTGAGTCTACCCCCGATATTGTTCCAGGTATATTGTTAGTATCCTCTTATGATATGTGTGCATCGATTAATTCAAATCCAATGCTGTCGTGTATCACCCCGTTGTGATGATTGTGTTGAGGTGAAAATCTGAGCCAACCCGACAATTTGAGATGGGTATATTTGTTAGTAACCTAGTGATGGCTAGGACTGTAGGATACGAGTAAGCTGATTGACAGGGAGTGAATATAAATAATATGTGTATAAATATAAATAATATGTGTATGTATATAGATATTGGAATCCTAGACTGAGTGTGTAGGCAAAACTTATGAGACAAGCACAACTATTTATATCCTTTAATGGTAAGTGATCTTGTGTTGTTCGTTTACGTATTATGTGTGTTCCGATATATGTCCCATTGAGACATCGGACGTGTTTTCTAGGCTATGTGCAGGTTTGGGATTGTTATGTTTACAAGAGAAACTCTGCCGAAATTTTTCCGAGAATCTAAAGGAGATAAGATATAAGCCTGTAATATATCCTGGCAGGAAAAGATGTTGTGCAAAAAGTAATGGTAGGACGAGATTAAGTTGGGAGTATCGTTAACAACTACAAGAGGTGAGTTAATACTATTGAATTGATAGTAACAATAGTTATAAGATCGGCATTGATACAGTAAAGAGAAATGCTAGAGTAAATTTAGGAGATTGGTAGCACTAAAACCCCGAGAACTATATGCAAAATTCTCAAAGTGCGAGTTTTGGCTAAATTCTGTAACATTTCTGGGCCATGTTATTTCAGATAATGGCATTCGAGTCGATACTCAGAAAATTGAAGCTGTGAATACTTGGCCAAGGCCTACGACGCCTATAGAAGTCCGTAGTTTTCTGGGATTGGCAGGTTACTATAGAAGGTTCGTAGAGGGATTTTCCTCCGTTTCCTCCCCATTGACGAAGCTAACCCAGAAGTCAGTTAAATTTCAGTGGAATGATGCTTGTGAACGCAATTTCCAAGAGTTAAAGGACAGATTTGTTATATCCCACATTTTACGTAATCGGATAATTCAAGATAATTGCTGGAAGTTAAGAACAAAGTTATATTTTTGATCTTGTTTAATACATAAGATGTTCACGAGAATATTGACGCGGAAATATTGAGAAAGGCTAAGGGAAAAATTGGAAATTTGGAAAATAGTCTCATGAACTACAAAAAATTGTCATAAGTAAGTTGGGCTTGGAAAAATCAAAAAAAAAAAAAAAAAGGCCCAACAAAAGTGGCCAGCCATAGGGGGGCATGGGCCAACAAAAGTTTAAACTACCTCCAAAACATGTAGAAAAAGATTGAATCTTACCTTAACGATCTTGGTTCCTTAACGTTGCCACCTTCAATGATTCCTTTGAACACTTATAACTCCTTAGAATTCAAGCTTCCCAAACCCTCTTTCACTTGAGCTTCACTTGAGCTCATTCTCAGCCAAAAATGGCCATGGCCGAGAGCTTCATTCTCCTCCCCCTTTCAATTTCTCTCTTTCACTCTAATTGTAATGTTGAAATGGTGATCCATGAGTCATCTTGGTGGGTTATATATGATCCCCCCTAGGCCATACACGTGCCCACCTAATGTGTCATCTATTATCTCTTTTTTTTTAATGAAAACGGGTGGGGCCCACACATAGTAATTAAGTTAATTAATTTTAATTAATCACTAATTTTTTCTTAATAATTTAATCACAATTAATTAGTCCCTAATCTCTAATCATATTTGTACACTAAGTAAAATTTTATAAAAAAATTGTGTTCTAATTAAAATTGAAAATTAAAAGTTCCTATTTCGTATCCGAAAATGATCCCGTCCTTAACTTAAGTCGATTATCTTGCGAATAACTCGACGTATAAAAATACGGGATATAACAGAGAGTCAGTTAAGGAGCAGTGCTTTTAATAAGGATAAAGGGGCTATATTTCCAGATATATACGACCTAAGTTCTCCAGTATCTTATTTACGGGTATGTGGATCTTTCCATCAGAACCAATTGTGTTTTATATGTTTATGACCTAATCTCAGGACATCATCAATCATTCGTTACTCTGGGGCTTTATAAATTTTGATAGTAGATTGTTCTTACGAATAATTATAATCAGGACATCCTTATTATGAACATGGAATTTGAAGTCAGAATTGAGATTTTAAGTCATATAAGTTTATGTGCTCTCAGAGGGATTTCTTGGGGATGGATACAGAAGTTGTAGTAGAACTAAGCCGATGAGGTGATATTTCATCCCCTACACTTATTAGCAGTATTAGAGTAAAGCACCCTGGGCTTATAGTATATTGCCCTTTAAGAGGAAAGAAATAGAAAAGAAGCCGATTAAGGAATAAGGCACCAATGATAGAAGGTGTAGTAGATACGAGTAGATGAGATTTGCAGATACCCATGGAAGAGGAGTGTGGTGTGTGATCAAAGAAAAGGATACTGGATGATTTGTATTAATAGTCTAGGTAAATCAAGGCTTCATAGACCGGAATGTAAGGAGTAGGATCAGAAAGTGAGTTAATAAGTGAATTTGAGGTCCTTGGCAAGGACTAGTTTATAGGATATATATAATTTTGACTAAGGATTAAAAGATGGTTATCAGGTAGCTTGTGGGAGTAATTGTTAAGTCAACGTATTGAAGGATTGCGAGTTTTGTGATATGTAAAGAACCAAGCCATTGAAAGTCAAGGAGCGAATTATGTGTTCTGCCAAAGGATATATTCTAATAAAGGGACAGTGAATAAGATATGAAGTGAGACATTATATGAATGTCTGTGAGTAGCCTATAAAGTATTTAGTATGCTTCCCAAGGTATATGGGCTGGAACGATATAATCTACGAAAGAAATTAGGTGCAGACCTTCAAAGGCACTCAAGTCATGCAAAGTTGTATAAGTAGCAAGGAATAAGTTTATCTCTTTTCCTAAGATCGGGAAGGTGAATCAGAAACAAGTATGCATACCGTATGATTGGAGTTCATATTATGAAAGCCAAGTTATCGATCTTCCAGTTCACCTTTATGGTGAATAAGTTTTAGGGATGTCCGATGGAGACCCCAAGACTTCCCCTAAGTAAAGGATTAGTCTTGCTAAACAATAGTATTGGTAAGTGCACAACCAATATTTACTTTCCCTTATGCAAATGATCCCTACGGAGTTGAAAATAAAGATTACTCGAAGGATCAGTTGAATCAGTTCTGCTTATAAGGAAGTGGGATAGCTCCTTGCATATGTACAAGTGATTGTAAGCAGCTAAATAAGAGGATAGCTAAGGATGAGCAAGTACGATTAAGGGTGGACGATTTGTTTTGCTACCACAGAATGCTCCCTTAAAGATAGACATGAGCTCCAGTTATTCCCAGATAAAGGTCAGAGGAAAGGCGTCCCAAAGACAACTTTTAAGATCAAGTAAGTTACCTCGAGTTTTGAGCAACGTCATTTAGACTGACTAAGGTCCCAGCAGCATTTTGGGCTTGATGAGTAAGTGTGTTTAGACTCCTTCGAAACCTATTCGTAATAGTGTTCCTAGGCGATCTTGGGGTTACTCTTGCTCAAAGTCAGTGCATGTTGTTCGTTATGTGCAAACCTATAATTGTTAGGATCGGGAATTGTCGGCTCAGAAGCTTTTCCAAATCAAACGGTATAGTAATTCTAAGGTTAGAATTAAGGAGAGTTGAAGCTATACAAAATTGCCCAAGGGCCAGCAAATTCATAGAAGTCAGTGATTTCTTGGACATAGCAAGTTATTATTGGAAATTTTGTGAAGAAGTTTTCCCACGCTTTGTGCCACTGATAAACTGGCCAAGGAAATAGCTAGACTCTACAGGACTGATAATTGTAAGCCTAACTTTCCAGAAGATGAGTAACAAGTGAAGTTTCAGCATCAAGTGTAACATTCCTAAAGAGGCTAGATAGCCATATCACGCGTTATGATGATTCAAGCATTGAGTTAAGATATGGATTGATAAAGCGTGGTGAGATTATAGCTCATGCCTCAGGATAGCTGTAAAGGTACAAGAAGAATCATTCGACCCATGCTCTTAAGTTAGTTATAGTTATGTGTACAGGAAAGGATATATTAGGATAGCGTCGATATTAATTATATAAGTACTATATGAGATTTTAGCGCACCCTTACTAAAGATCGTTGAGTTTACGACACGGTCAATAAATATAATGATGGAAAGATTCCGATGATCGTGAAAGTCAATGGAAGCAAAGAAAGTCGCTAATGTTCGAGTCAGAGGTCTAGATTAATTCAGTGTAAGTTAAGATAAAGAGGAAATATTGAGGACTTGTTAGTCAGTATCAGAATTAATTAGTAAACATAGATCGTGGCATCTATCTGGGGCATATCTTTATTATGTCAAGAACAAATAGTTCGTTGGATTCGATGTCAGCTCATTATAGGATTACGGATCCTCAAGGGAGGAGCTATCTTTATACATCATACGAACTGGAATTATACTGAAGCAACTTATCCAACGTGATCAGATTGACGATTGATAAAAGGAAAAGCTTATTGCCTCGTTATGCTAGGCAGTTGAGAGCAACAAGGACATACATTAATACTACTAAGAAGGGAATGAGGAAAGACATACAAAACTTCATAGTGCAACGAAAGTTAAATATCAGAAGTTCAGTAAGTTACAATAAGTCATTGAGACTCCAAATCATCAATATAGATGGCCATGTTTACCGCGGAAGTTTACCTCAGTTATGGAAAATTACCAGTAGGCCTATGGAATTAACCTATTCCATGTTCATCAAGACTACTTGTGCAGCAGGGAACTACGTAAATCCTATGTCAGGAAAGGATAGCATGATGAGTCCATTTCTTATGTCTATCATTCAGATAAGGGAATCGCAAATTATAGCTCACTCTAGAGGGATTTATAGTACTCTAGATAAGTCTTGCTTAAGTTGAGCATACCATGAGATACTTAAGGATACGCCACAAGTTTGCGTGACAGATTTCAAAAGTAACCGAGATGACCCCTAACATATATTGAGATCATTATTTCGGTAGATTAATCTATACATGGTTAGGACAAGATTTATTTATTAACGGCAAATAGTAGAAGGATCTAGGATTCCCAAAATCGATAAGAGTTACCCCGCCAATATCTGACTAAGTACTCTGGGAAGTACCATCTCAGAAGAATGCAATGAAATTTAGAAAGAAGAGCAAGCTTAGCCTTTGATATATTGAGACTTACAGATTATACGCAAGCCAAAGATTTGAAGCCCTAGAGTCAGTGCCCAAGATTTATAAGTTAAACTAGAAATTCTTTCAGAATTATGCCAGTTAATGATAGTCAAATTACAGAGCAGCTATGTGCAGTTACTGCATGAGAAAACTCCAGCGCTATACTTGATAGCCAACTCCAAAGATTTAGATTATGCACTAGAAAGTAAAGTTGAATTCCTATAAATAAGTTGAAGAGTAATGCATAAGGTTGAAGATTCCAGAATATGGACTGGAACAGTTGGATTATGTAAGGTTATCGAAGAGAAAGTTTCGTGTTATTCGTAGAGTCTGGGAATGGTATACAGGTTACCGAGAGGCATGAAACACTCCAAGGGTTGTAAGATCTCTAATAAATTGACGAGGGACATAGGTGAGTTATAAGTATTGTGTAAAGGTTAAGAGGTAAGACGAAGTGAACGATACATCTTGAAGGAAAAGCTTATAAAATAACAAGGAGTTGAGTTATGACTAAGTGTTCTAATATGCAAGATATAAGAGAAAGAGGATAACCAAAAGGAATTGAAGCAGGTGAGTTCATTGAAAGTTCACATTAACATCCCCTATAAGGTTTCTGATAAGGACTTGAGTTAAGTTGACATTCGAGGACGAATGTTCCTAAAGGGGGGAGGATGTTGCACCTCGAAAAAACATTCTGTGTCATATGCGTTGTGAGTAAACTAACGCAAGCTCGAAGAGGTTATCAAACCCTTATAAGGTTAATGAATACTCTTACCAAGTGTTAATAAAGCGGCTAAAAGTTTCGGGATAAAGCAAATCGAAGAAAATAAGTTTGTCGAAAATTTGAAAAAACGTTGACAGAATTTGGGGTCAGCTTTGAAGGGGTATATCCCCTAGTATATTGGGAGTTTTAAGGTGTTTCAAAAGCCTATAGTGCAGTTCGTTGAGTCTAGTTTCCAATGCAATAAACCAATCGTCAATACGACATCGGAGTAGAGAATTATGGACGTTACAATTCAGGATGATAGAGCAGAGACATGAACAGTAAACATCAGAAAATCGAAAAACGAATATCTATTTTTTCTCTCATTTTCTACCACCTTCTCTACCTAAATTCTCTCTACACTTCTCCAAAACTCTTTCTACCAAATTCATGGAGGTCTAAGATGAAATTCAAGTGATTATATCCAAATTCAACCTCAAAAGATAACCTTGGTAAGGAAGAACACCTCTATAGCGTTGTGTTGCATTTAAGGGTGATTGAAAGTTGAATTAGCGGCAGATTTCAAATGGTATTTATTGTTTAAGGTAATTTTAACATCCCCTTGGTTGTGCTTAAGCTTAATTCGATGTTGGTAAGATTGTTTATAACAAAATACTACAAGATAGCATTGAAATAGCCTAAGATATGGCTACTGTTTCGTTGGGCAATTTTGAGGTGATAACTATGATTTGTGATGGCTGCAAATTATGGAATACAACATGATTGTGATATGGTCTCTCTCGTTATTTGTATTTATATGTTTATCAAGTGAATTGGTGAAAGAAACATATGAAATTTGAGATTGAAAGTGGAGATTGAAATGGTAGGCGTGTAGGCTGTTTTATGGCATATACTGGTGTTATAAATGATGTTATTGTCCTTGTTGTTGTTGTTGTTGTTGTTGGTTGCTGAATTATAATTCGGGATAGGCATATAAATAGGGAAGATGCCGCCGAAATTTTGGCAGATTCAAGAAAGAGTTAGTTTGAGGGCTTAAGACAGGCCTATGAAGATGAGTCTAACAATAGTATAAATTTTCTTGAATATATATTTACGAGCCTGGGAGGCCAAGCGTTGAGTAGTTAAAGTTAAGGCGACCAAAAAGGTATGTTAGGCTTTCCCTTTCTTTATTTTTGGCATGATCCAATGATACAACGAACAATGAGTAATTGAGTCTCCATATTACTCTACTCTTAGAAGTATTAGGAGTATCTCAGTTATTGATGATCCTATACCCTTGGTTATGATTGTTCCTTCTGTTCATGGCTCTTAAATGTTGTAGCATGATAATGTTAGTTTATGTTTATGCATTGCATTACCTTGCATACATACATATTGACCCGTGACCAGAAGGCATTAGATACGCATATATTATGTGTGTGTGTGTATATATATGTATATATATGGGGTATGGGGAAATGGGTGAGGCATTATATATGCATTACCACCTGATCAGTTGGTGCACAATGATGATGATTATGCTCGAAGGGGTCATTATGCTATTATGCCCGAAGGGGCCATTATGCTATTATGCCCGAAGGGGCCATTATGGGATATGTATAGGGCTGTAGGTTCCTCGGCACTATGACCTATGCATATCATACGGTCGCAGAGGCAATTTCAGTAAGCAGACGTATAGATGCATTCATACAGATATGTTCAGATAGTCAGACATACAGATGCATCCATACAGATCTATTCAGTCTGTCAGTTTAGTTTATGATTTTTAGATTTTCTTCAGGACTCCTATGTGTATGTTACTCTTCTACTTTACATACTCAGTACATTGTCCATACTGACTCCCCTATTGTTCGGGGAGGGGGGGGGGGCTGCGTTTCATGCCCGTAGGTTCAGATAGCCAGGAAGATAGATTACATCCTTAGGCTGCTTCTTCAGCTTGACAGTGGAGGACTCCTCTCATGCCGGAGTTGTCGTCTAGACCTGGTATATGTTTTGGTGTTTATGGGTAGGGCAGGGGCCCTGTCCCGTCCACATCATGTCCAGTATGTCAATAGAGGTTCATAGACGCTTATATCCAGTCAGACAGTGTGGCCCGCTCTGCACATGTTTGGTTACATAGTTTTATCGGGTAGCCTTGTCGGCTTGTACCCCGGTTCAATTTAGTGATGCATGTATGTATGTATATATATATATATGTATATATATATATATATATATATATATATATATATATATACCTCCAGTTTATGACATCTATCAGTCAGTAGATCATGTTGTGAGTGCCCTCAGGTGGCCCAGAATGAGCATGAGCATATATGTCATTTACGTTCAATGGCATCTAGGAGGTCAGCCTCTGGGTGTCCGTCATAGGCCTCCGGTTGGGTTGTGATATTTAGTAGGAATCGATTAGGAATGTTTGCGTTTAATATACCTATATTTGCCTATAATTCCTTTACTAATTGGGTCTTGCTTCTATCCATCTTCTTCTCATCCCAAATTCTTCACTTCTCGTCCCTTGATTTCTTCGTTATCTTTATTACCGCGTATTTGTTGTTTGAATCCATGTCTTCCACAAGCCGGATCGTATCAAGTTTGGGCTATGACATTGGCCAACCATGTTGGGTACGAAGTTACTTTTGCAACTCCGAACTTAATCTATTTTTCCACCTCAACCTTGATTCGGATGCTCAAGTTTGGTTTAAATTGCCTGGTTTTCTGTTTAACCGGTGCAAAACCTTCATTGATGGGCAATCTGTGGGCCACTATGTCGGTGCTTAACCCAGTTATGTCAGCGCATGAGCAGGCAAAAATATCCACATACTCTCTCAGTAGATTAATTAATTCTTCCTTTTAGGGCACTTCTAAGTGCACACTTATCCTGGTTTCGTTGACCATTTCCTTGTCTCCCAGATTAAATACTTATGCTTAATCTAGGTTAGGTTTCGGCTTATTCTCAAACTATTCTACCTCTTCCACGAGACCCTCAAGTAACATTGTTTCCTCATCGTACTCTTCGTATTCCTCTTCATTCATGTCGCTTGACTCACTCATTTTATGACATGTTATGACATTTAAGGTTGTTTTATTATTATTATTACTTAAAAAGCAAGGCAAAGCAGGGTTAGAATAAAACACATAAGTAAAAAGGAGTTATTTTTCTCATAAATGGTGAGTAATCGGGCCTTGACCGATTCTCGCCGATTTCGTAAAGCATTTAAATTCATAATCTCTACAAAAGAGCCAAGAGTGGGGTAGAGGTCCAATTGGATAGTTGCTGGCCCGAATCAGTATCGCCGATGGTGGGCGCTTCATTGCTGTTACACCTTGGAAAATTCCCCGTTAACGTACAGTGAATAGGCTAGCAAAGAGCACGACGTATGCGATGTTTCGATAAGTAAGAAATCACATTTGATGATCCTAGTCGAGATTTGACTAAAAGGGAAAAGTTTGTCAAAGAAAGTAAAGGATATGTTATGTGTCGGGTAGGAAATTATGAGCGACGAGTCAATGATGGCGTAATGACATCTTGGAGATGAGTGATAACGTCCCTTAGATTGCTAATGAGATGATAAACAAATGCTAAGAAGGTTCCTAATGGATTGGAGATCAAATGAAGTGACAAGAGAAAGATCAATGAAAATATGGGTTAATTTCACGGTCCCTTATACGGACCGTATAATATTCTTCGGCCCGTATAATGTGCCGTCAAATTGACACAGAGTGGGATGGTCACTGGAGCAGTTTTACGGTCAATTCTACTGTCACGACCCAACTAGGGGGCCGCGACGAGCACTCGGTGCTATCCCACTCGGGCACCCACTTAGCTTGCTCTTATGCTTACATCTAGGTGAGCCACATAATTATACATGCATTTCCATTCATTCGTCAACTAGACCCATTTGGAAAACAGCACATTTATATCATCATAGGCATCTGTGCCACAACAATGTACATGGGCCGACGAGGCCAACAAAATGACATAAAAAATATAGGCTGAAAAGGCCGGACATATCTAACCATATACACGTGACTACGAGCCTCTAAGAAGAGTATAACATATCACATGAGCAGGACAGGACCCCACTATGCCCATAATTATATACACAAAAGAATAATTACCCAAAAGCTACGGCTCCAAAAGAAATGGAGCTCTGCTATGCAATCTCTGAATAAGCAGCTATGGATCAAGTCTGTCTCCCTGTGCACCTACGGGCATGACGCAGCGTCCACAAACAAAAGGACGTCAGTACGAAGAATTTACTGAGTATGTAAAGCATGATCAACATCAACATAGAAGCATCATAGACAATATATGAAGTGGCATAGGAGGGAAGACAATAATATCATCATCATGGCACTTACCTGCCTTTCATAGGAACTTTCCATTTCTCATGCGTATTTCATAATAGTGCTCGTATTTGTATACATGCCCCTATTCGCATTCATATACATAGTCTTTTCACATTCATATTCATATTATATACATAGCCATACACTTATATACATACATAACATTTACATAGCGTACCCGACCTCATAGGATCGGTGTTTCATACATACATTGCCAACCAAGGTTCAAGGTTACTCATACCTGGCCCTACCAAGGCTTCAGGGCTATCCGTACCATCTGCAGATGTGTGCGCGCGTTTCGTAATCGTATACATACTTTATACATACTCATATACATATATCCTACCCGGCGTTATAAGCTCGGGGTGTCATTATAGCCCTTCATAGGCACATGTAAGTATAATAGCCCGTAGGCCCCTTGAGCATCATTACTATTGTCATCGTCATCAGTATCATCATCATTTTCGCTACATCTATATCTTATGCTTACTCGTCAAATGGGGTGCGTAGTACAATCGTAGCACATTTCGAGGATCGTGAGCTTGTGAGCTCGGAGTGTCAATCATTTGAATACAACATGCTCATATAGAGGATTTATGAGTTTGGCCAAGGAACCATGCCTTATGAAAGAAGGGTTAGCCTTACATACCTTTTCGTCGGACTATTCTACACTTGCACGCTTCCTTCCAATGCTAGCGTCTATATCTTCATTAATATCATAACAATGGCCATTAGTCATTCGCATTATCTAGATTCCTTAATTTGCCTCTAATTCACCCATATTTATGGTCATAACATCCAACTTCGTCCATTCGTCTAAAGTGTCTAGTTCATGATCTTAGTACCATTTATAATACATTCATATCACAACACAACAACATTCATGATTCAATTCAAACTATTCCTCAAAATGTCACTATTCATCATTCATGACCTGCTTAACCATATTTTCTACAATCCGTGTATTTCAACTCTTCAATACCTTAAACATCATGTAATATTTGGTTAATAATACTCCACTTTGAGCAAAACCCTAGTTTTTCTCCATTTGGATTTCTTAACCTAGATGATCTTTGATGATGTTCTTACTCTTGATTCACCTTGTTTTATGTTGTTGATCCTCAAATATCCTTGCAAACTTGTATAATAAATGTAGAGAGAGGTTTTAGAGAGAAGTGGGGTAATATTGTAATGAATTAAAACAAGTGTTGGTCCCTTTATTTAATGACTTGCAAAAATCTGTGCTGGGTGAACAGTGGTTGTCCATGGAGGTTTACGGTCCGTATTCCACTTTACGGACCGTCCCTCGTGGTCGTCTTTAACCATTTCCAGAACCAGAGACTTTGGCTGCATGCACGGTTATTTACGACCATGGTTTACGGGCCTTAAATCACTTTACGGTCCGTCCTCCTGGTCGTATTTTACCACTTCTCAACTGGGCAGAAAGTTGAAACTTTGCATGGCAATTTAAGACTGCCAGTTTACGGACAGTATACCAATTTACGGTCCATATTTTGCACGTTACGACCACTGGGCAGATTTCAAATCTGCAACTTTTCATATTTCTTAGACTTCTCATTTTAATCATCCACATCCATGCACATGCATTGCTCATCTCACCTTGCCTTATCTTAGCCAACTTTCTCGTCTTACGTCGGATTCCTTTGAAATCTCTCCTAAGGTCATCAAACGTCGTTTCTTGCTCATGGACATCATGCACCCATACCTATCACTAGTTCATTCACTTGCATACCAACGCAGAATTTTTCGAGGTGTAACATTCTTCCCCCCTTAAGAACATTCGTCCCCAAATGTTAAAGTGCTCGGGAATTCTACAAAAATTTTGCCAAAGTTTCCCTTATAATATGGCGCTACCATCCTGCCACAACAACCCATAATATCGATGCCACACAGGGCCACAACATAACAACATAAAATTTTGGCCACACATGACCCAAAAGCATAGAAGGAAAATGTACATACCTTATGATCTTGACGTCTCATCTTGGGCTTCTTCTAAGGGCTGAAATAAATGTGGGTATTTGGATCGCATACTTTCTTCCGCTTCCCACGTCATTTCCTCTCGATGGTTATTTCTCCACAAAACTTTAACAGAGGCCACTTCTTTATTTCTAAGCCTCCGTACTTGCCTATCTAATATGGCAATGGGTACTTCATCATAAGTCAATTTCTCTGTCACTTGCACATCATTTACTGGGACGATCCTAGTGGGATCTCCAACACATTTTCGAAGCATCGAGACATGAAATACTGGATGGACTGACTCCAATTCCGGAGGTAGATCTAACTCATAGGCCACTTTGCCTATTTTGTGCACAATCTCATATGGTCCAATATACCGGGGACTAAGCTTCCCCTTTTTGCCAAATCTCATCACGCCTTTCATTGGCGACACTTTCAAGAATACCCAATCCTTCACTTTGAACTCCAAGTCTCTTCGATGATTATCCGCATAGGACTTCTGACGACTTTGGGCTGCTAACAACCGATCTTGTATAAGCTTGACTTTCTCTATAGCTTGTTGGACCAAGTCTGGCCCTATCAATTTAGTTTCTCCGGTTTCACACCACCCAATTGGGGATCTACACTTTCACCCATATAAAGCTTCATATGGTGCCATTTGAATGCTGGAATGATAACTATTATTGTAAGCAAATTCAATGAGTGGCAAATGATCATCCCAATTTCCTCCAAAATCTATCATACATGCTCGTAACATATCCTCAAGAGTCTGAATAGTACGTTCAGCTTGTCCATCGGTCTGGGGATGAAATGCCGTGCTAAGGCTAACTCGGGTCCCTAAACCATCTTGGAAAGACCTCCAAAACTTAGCTGTAAACTGAGTCCCTCTGTCGGAGATAATAGATACCGGGACGCCATGAACTTTTACTATCTCTTAAAGATAAAGCTTCTCATAATCTTCTGCCTCACAGGTCGTCCTGACCGGTAAGAAATGAGCTGACTTGGTAAGTCTATCCACAATCACCCATATGGAATCATACTTACGTCGAGAACGGGGTAAGCCTGAAATGAAGTCCATGTTAATCACTTCCCACTTCCAAGTTGGGATTTCTATAGCTTGCAACAATCCACCTGGCTTTTGGTGTTCAATCTTCACTTGTTGGCAGTTAGGACACTGAGCTACGAATTCCACTATATCTTTCTTCATCCCATTCCACCAATAAATAGACTTAAGATCATGATACATCTTCGTCGCTCCGGGTGAACAGAATAACGGGAACTATGAGCTTCTCTCAAAATCTGGTGGCGTAAACTTGCCATATCGGGAACACATAATCTTCCTCTACATCGGAGAACTCCGTCTCCTGAAATGTCAAATGATGACTCCTTATGCTGAGGGAGGGTATTTCTGTACTGCATTAGCATGGGATCCTCATATTGTTGCTCTTTCACTTCTGCTACTAGCGACGAGACTGCTGTATTCTGGATAGTAGCTCCGCTGCTATCTGAGTCCACTACTCGGACTCGTAGGCTATCTAACTGTTGAAGCTCACGGGCCATCTCTTTCTTTTCTGGTCGTACATCACTTAGACTTCCCATCGACCTACGGCTAAGAGCATCAGCCACAACATTTTCCTTTCCGGGGTGGTACAGGATCTCAACATCATAGTCTTTTAGCAACTCTAGCCATCGTCGTTGCCGCAAATTCAACTCTTTCTGCTTGAAGATGTATTGAAGACTTTTATGATCTGTGTAAATATCCACGTGGACACCATATAAGTATTGTCTCCATATCATTAATGCATGGACCACCGCGGCCAATTCTATGTCATGGGTAGGATAATTCTACTCATGTTTCCGCAATTGCCTTGAAGCATACGCAATCACTTTGCCATGTTGCATCAACACACAGCCTAGCCCAACACCTGAAGCGTCGCAATACACAACGTATCCTTCCAATCCCTCTGGAAGTGTCAGAACTGGGGCAGAAGTCAATCGACCCTTTAACTATTGGAAACTACGCTCGCAAGCATCTGTCCATTGAAACTTGGCTGATTTCTGTGTCAACTTTTGTGAGTGGTGGAGAAATAGAGGAAAAACCTTCAACGAATCTCCTGTAATAACCTGCTAAGCCCAGAAAGCTACGGACCTCTGTAGGAGTTGTGGGTCTTGGCCAAGTCTTCACGGCCTCAATCTTTTGACTATCCACTCGAATACCATCGGTTGCCACAATATGCCCTAAAAATGCCACTGAGTTCAACCAGAACTCACATTTGGAAAATTTTGCAAACAATTCTCGAGTTCAAAGAACTCCAAGGACAATACGCAAATGATCCACATGTTCTGCTTCAGATCTAGAATACACCAAAATATCATCAATGAATACGATTACAAATAAGTCCAGAAAGGACCTGAACACATTATTCATCAAATCCATAAATACCGTTGGCGCATTAGTTAGCCCAAATGACATCACCCGGAATTCAAAATGACCATATCTCGTTCTGAAGGCTGTCTTAGGGATATCTTTCTCCCTAACTCTCACTTGATGATACCCGGACCTCAAATCAATCTTTGAAAACCATTTGGCGCCTTGCAATTGATCAAACAAGTTATCAATCCTTGGGAGAGGATATTTATTCTTAATCCTCACTTTATTCAATTGCCTATAATCAATGCACATTCTCAGGGAGCCATCTTTATTTCGGACGAACAATACGGGCGCTCCCCACGGGGATGAACTAGGCCTAATGAAGTCTTTATCAAGCAAGTCCTTCAATTGCTCCTTCAACTCTTTCAATTCTGCGGGTGCCATTCTATATGGAGGAATAGCTTTAGGTGTGGTGCCTGGCAACACATCAATGGTAAAATCAATCTCCCGTTCGGGAGGAAGGCCTGGAAGCTCTTCCGGGAACACATCCAGAAATTCGTTCACTGCGGGAACTGACTGAAGAGTCGGCGATTCAGCTTCTGCATCTTGAACTCGCACTAGATGATAAATACATCCTTTCGTGATCATCTTCCTTGCCTTTAGATAGGAAATAAATCTACCTTTTGGTTATGCCGCATTCCCTTTCCATTCTAGGACTGGTTCTCCCGGAAACTGGAAACGAACCACCTTCATCCGGCAATCAACGTTGGCATATCAAGAAGCCAACCAATCCATGCCCATAATGACATCAAAATCTACCATTTCTAGCTCATGCAGATCAATCATAGTATGACGATCACAAATCACAATCACACAATTTCTATATACTCGACTAGCTATTACCGATTCACCCACGGGTGTAGACACCTCAAAAGGTTTGATAGACTCCGGCTCAATTATAAATCGACCCGCAATATACGGAGTAACATATGATAATGTGGAGCTCGAATCAATCAAAGCATATACATCATGAGAGAATACTGATAATATACCTGTGACCACGTCAGGAGAAGACTCAAGATCTTGGCGTCCCGCCAATGCGTAAATACGGTGCTGAGGACCGCTAGAAGTGGGAGCTCTCCCTCTACCTCTACCATGGCTGACTGGCGCATGTGAACCTGGCCCCGTAGGGTGTACAGATGCTGATGATCCGGCTGCCGACCCTGATAGCTGGGTCCTACCTCTACCTTGTATTGAGGGGCAATCACGCATGATATGGCCTGGTTGACCACATGAATAGCAACCATCCGAGCCCAATCGGCATCGACCCCAATGCAACTTCCCACACTGGGAACATCGTGGTACAGGTGGCCTTGACTGGCCTGAATCATCTCTGAACTGAGGTCCTGAATAACTGGGACTCGGCCCTGAACCAGCAGATCTATCAAGGCTCTGGCCTGGAAATCGAGGAGATGCACTGGTCATAGAATAGCCTGAATGTCTAGGGAACTGCTTCCTGTGTCCGCCTCTAAACTCGTTTGTCGGACCCGAAGATCTAGCTCTCTTGCTATGTCCCCGATCTTCCTCACGCTCACTTCTCCGTTGTTGTAGGCTTTCTTCTAAGTTCTGAGCATGTGACTGAATGCGGGCAATATCCATACCATCCTGAAGGGACGAAGTCAAGCATTTATCCATCAAGTGTGGCCCTAGGCCCTTTACAAATCGGTGTACCCGGTCTCCCATATCCGCTACCATGGCCGAAACATACCTAGCCAGGGAGTTAAAGCGAAGGCTATACTCTAGGGCACTCATACTACCTTGCCTCAAGTTCAAGAATTTATCGGCCCTAGCTCGCCGAACTTCTGGGGGCATATAATGACGGAGAAAGGCATCAACAAACTCTTGCCATACCGGGGGAGGTGCATTGGCCCCCCGTGAAGCCATCCACACCGTATACCACTGGATCGAGACATCTCTCAATCTATATGATGCTAACTCCACCAACTCGGTGTCTGAAGCATGCATCAATTGGAGCGTCCTTAGCATACCATCAATAAAGTCCTGGGGATCCTCCTCCGGTTTTGACCCAAAGAATTCCGAAGGGTTCAAAGTAATGAAATCACGGGCTCTTGCACTAATAGCCCTATCACCATGCCCTGAACTTTGCCTCTGAGCCTGGGCCGCAACCAACTGAGTCAACAAATTAATGGCCTCTTTCACATCTTGGCCAGAAGCATTCGGTGGAGGAGCTGGAGCTGGGGCTGAGGCTCTCTCATGCTCCTCAGTAATAGGCACTGTCTGGGAGGATTGAGGTCGAGCCGCACTCTGGGACTCACTTTCCTCTACTACCGGTGGCGGTGCTCTTTCAGCTCGCTTTTCTGCCACTGTCTTGCCCTTTTTGGCTGCCGTAGCCTTTTTCTTTTTAGGCATCTCTGAAATACACAACACACGATTAAGGAACAATAATTTCTTACATCATAGCTCTATCGCACGATTCTTATGAAGAAAGAAGGTCATTCATTCCTAAAATGTCTGCAGCTTCTTGTTTATAAGTGTGGCGTGCAACACACCCATAACTAAGACTCTACTAGACACGGCTCGTAGACACACCCTAGGACTGAACTGCTTTGATACCACTTTTGTCATGACCCAACTAGGGAGCCGTGACGAGCACCCGGTGCTAGCCCACTCGGGCACCCTCTTAGCTTGCTCTTATGCTTACATCTAGGTGAGCCACATAATTATACATGTATTTCCATTCATTCGTCAACTAGTCCCATTTGGACAACAACACATTTATATCATCATAGGCATCTGTGCCACAACAATTTACATGGGCCGACGATGCCAACAAAATGACATACAAAATATAGGCCGACAAGGCCGGACATATCTAACCATATACACGTGACTACGAACCTCTAAGAAGAGTATAACATATCACATGAGCGGGACAGGACCCCGCTATGCCCATAATTATATACACAAAAGAATAAGTACCCAAAAGCTACGGCTCCGAAAGAAATGGAGCTCTACTATGCAATCTCTGAATAAGCAGCTATGGATCAAGTCTGTCTCCCTGTGCACCTGCGGGCATGACGCAACGTCCACAAACAAAAGGACGTCAGTATGAAGAATATACTGAGTATGTAAAGCATGATCAACATCAACATAGAAGCATCATAGACAATATATGAAGTGGCATAGGAGGGAAGACAATAATATCATCACCATGGCACTTACCTGCCTTTCATAGGAACTTTCCATTTCTCATGCGTATTTCATAATAGTGCTCGTATTCGTATACATGCCCCTATTCGCATTCATATACATAGTCTTTTCACATTCATATTCATATTATATACATAGCGATACACTTATATACATACATAGCATTTACATAGCGTACCCGACCTCATAGGATCGGTGTTTCATACATACTTGGCCAACCAAGGCTCAAGGTTACTCATATCTGGTCCTACCAAGGCTTCAGGGTTATCTGTACCATCTGCAGATGTGTGTGCGCGTTTCGTAATCGTATACGTACTTTATACATACTCATATACATATATCCTACCCGGCGTTATAAACTCAGGGTGTCATTATAGGCCTTCATAGGCACATGTAAGTATAATAGCCCGTAGGCACCTTTAGCATCATTATTATTATCATCGTCATCACTATCATCATCATTTTCGCTACATCTATATCTTATGCTTACTCGTCAAACGGGGTGCGTAGTACAATCGTAGCACATTTCGAGGATCGTGAGCTTGTGAGCTCGGAGTGTCAATCATTTGAATACAACATGCTCATATAGAGGATTTAAGAGTTTGGCCAAGGAACCTTGCCTTATGAAAGATGGGTTAGCCTTACATACCTTTTCGTCGGACTATTCTACACTTGCACGCTTCCTTCCAATGCTAGCGTCTATACCTTCATTAATATCATAACAATGGCCATTAGTCATTCACATTATCTAGATTTCTTAATTTACCTGTAATTCACCCATATTTATGGTCATAACATCCAACTTCGTTTTTTGTCTAAAGTGTCTAGTTCATGATCTTAGTACCATTTATAATACATTCATATCACAACACAACAACATTCATGATTTAATTCAAACTATTCCTCAAAATGTCACTATTGATCATTCATGACCTACTTGACCATATTTTCTACAATCCATGTATTTCAACTCTTCAATACCTTAAACATCATGTAAAAATCATGAATCTTACCTTAGACGTTGTAGGAACATGTTTTGGTTAATAAGACTCCACTTTGAGCAAAACCCTAGTTTTTCGCCATTTGGATTTCTTGACCTAGATGATCTTTGATGATGTTCTTACTCTTGATTCACCCTGTTTTATGTTGTTGATCCTCAAATATCCTTGAAAACTTGTATAATAAATGTAGAGATAGGTTTTAGAGAGAAGTGGGGTAATATTGTAATGAATTAAAACAAGTGTTGCTCCCTTTATTTAATGACTTGCAAAAATCTGTGCTGGGTGAACAGTAGTCGTCCATGAAGGTTTACGGTCCGTATTCCACTTTACGGACCGTCCCTCGTGGTCGTCTTTAACCATTTCCAGAACCAGAAACTTTGGCTGCATGCATGGTGATTTACGACCATGGTTTACGGGCCGTAAATCACTTTACGGTCCGTCCTCCTGGTCGTATTTTACCACTTCTCAACTGGGCAGAAAGTTGAAACCCTGCATGGCAATTTACGACTGCCAGTTTACGGAGCGTAAACCAATTTACGGTCCGTATTTTGCACTTTACGACCACTGGGCAGATTTCAAATCTGTAACTTTTCATATTTCTTAGACTTCTCATTTTAATCATCCACATCCATGCACATGCATTGCTCACCTCACCTTGCCTTATCTTAGCCAACTTTCTCGTCTTACGTCGGATTCCTTTGAAATCTCGCCTAAGGTCATCAAACGTCGTTTCTTGCTCATGGACATCATGCACCCGTACCTATCACTAGTTCATTCACTTGCGTACCAACGGAGAATTTTCCGAGGTGTAACATATCCGTATAAGTTTATTCGGACCGTATAATTGTCCGTATAATGATATCAGGACAGATTTCAAGTTTTAAATAAGAGACCCAATCACATTTATTTCATTTCATTTTTCTCCTCCACAACTCAAGAACTCTCTAGAATATTCTCCACTCTTCATCCACAAGGAACTAAAGGAAATTGATGATCAACTTCATCAAACCAACAATAATCAAGAGTGTGAAGCACATTAAAGACATATAAGCCAAGAAATTTCAAGGGAAGTGAACTAGGGTTTTGGTGTAAGAAGGGAAATACCACTCAAGGCTTGTTCTCACAATATCTAAGGTAAGTTTTATGATATTTTCATGATGTTTGAGATATTGTTGAAGAATATAGAAAATGGGTCATAAATGTGGGAATAGTGCTATTGTTGAGTAGTAATTTGGGATGGATCATGAATATGGATATGTTGTGATTGTAAATAGATTATGAATGACATTTAGAACATGAAATGAGCATTAAACGTAAAAGAACGTAATAGTGAGTTATGACCATGATTATGGGAGAATTGAAGTGAAATTGTGAAATGTGGATAATGTAGATAAATGATGATGGTTATTTATGATATCATAAATGATGTTACGGATGTTTGGGAGTTGATATAGAATATGGGAAAAGTTGTATAAACAAAGGAAATGCTGCCCAATTTTCTCTAGCTTTAGTAAGCAGGTTCTTATAATCGCTTAGCTAATGTAGTGCGAATTATTTCAAAGGTAAAGACGTGAGCAATAAAGGAGAACGAGCAAGCAATGGAGTAGTAAATGAAAAAGGTATGTGCGGCTAGTCCTTTCCTTCTAAGGCATGAATCTTATGGCATGAATTTCCTTCTTCTTCATGAGTTTCCTATCTTCAAGAAAACTAAGAGCCCTTTTTCATGAATTTCATACATTCCGGAAAAACTATAAACCCGTGCTCATAAATAACGTATATGTATGATTTCAAGAAATTCTTGCTCTTAAAGCCACTAGGATGGCTAACGTTCTTGCATTCCATAAGGCACTTCATATGATTTTGATGCGTACTTATGAAGTCCAAATATCTATTTAATAATGTTTTCGAATGGTATTCGAAGATAATCGATATGATTAAAGTCTTGATTTTTCAAATGCTAACACGTTCGACTATTCCATTGAGTCTTTGATATATTATGATATGTACACATGATTCCAAAAGTTATACTTGATTTGATCTATGCGATATTCGAAAAACACTTGATATGATCATTGCTTCGATTTTCCATAAATGGTTTCTGAAATGCTCTTAGAAGGTTCTGTACTTCAAAAGCTCCTAACTTTTGTATACTAATTCCGATTGACCCAAAACTTGTTTCTGAGCCTTCTGGAGTCGGTAAGTATACTTGTCTATCGAGTCTTGATTTATGTGCATATGGTTTCACATTATTCTATTCGTGCAAGCCTCAGTTTGGATTTCACTGAGCCCGGGCCAGGACATGTTCTCGTGCGTACTCTACTGCATTATTCACCGAGTCCCCTTACTTGCGGGCCGGGACACGTTATATGTATATGTATATGATGATATGATGATACGGGGATGGTGTCCAGGATGGCGTATGATGACTTTATCCACCGAGACCTGCAACAAAGGGCCGGGACACGTTATGTATATATGGTATATGATTCTGCCATGCATGATTCTATCCACCGAGTCCCTTAATAAAGGGTCGGGACACGTTATATGTATACATGATACATGATGTTGACATACATGATTCCATCCACCGAGTCCCTCATAAAAGGGCCGGGACACGTTATACATACATATGGTATATGATGTTGATATGTATGATCTTATTCACCGAGTCCCTCACTAAAGGACCGGGACACGTTATATATATGTATATGTATGTATATGTGCATGATTCATGATTGGAAATATATACTATTTCATTACATAAAGGAAACGTATTGATGATTTTACACAGTCATACTGGTTCTGGAAAGTTTCTATTTTTGACTATGATCCCCCTGTACTGTACTTCATGCCTTACATACTCGGTACATTTCCCGTACTGACCCCTTCTTCTTCGGGGGCTGATTTTCATGCCCGCAGGTACAGACGTTCACGGGAGTGACCCGACAGCTTAGGCTATCTGTTCTGCTGCCTTGGAGTGCTCCCTTGTTCTGGAGCCCATATTTTGGTACAGACACTTCCGTTATGTATATATATGTGTATATCCAGGGGTACGGCGGGGCCCTGTCCCGTCATATGATTTTGTTGTGTTTGTTAGAGGCCTGTAGACATATATGTGGGTCATGGGTCGTTATGGTTCAGTTATGTCTAAGCGGTCCTATTTGTTATGACAGCCTTAACGACTTGTATGTATATATGCTTATGTATATGCTTTGGGTAATATGTTCCACGACAGCCTTAGCGGCTTCTGTATGATAAGTATGTTGTATGGGACCGCTTCAGGTTAATATCTGTATAAATTAATATATGTTGGATATGAATAAGATATGGATAAGTCGTTGATATACTGATTTGGTAAGTAAGTGTGTATGGGTGTCCAGCTCAGGCACCAGTCGCGGCCCACGGGGCTGGGTCATGACAAAAGTGGTATCAGAGCGGTTCGTCCTCGGAATGTCTACAGGCCGTGTCTAGTAGAGTCTTGTTTATCGGTGTGTTGTGCACCACATCTATAAACAGGAAGCTACAGGACATTTAGGATGTTACCCTTTTTTTGATCCTAGATCGTGCGATAGAGCTGTATTATTAGGATGATTCCTTGCTGACGAACTGTTATGTTTTCAGCGATGCCTCCAAAAAAGCGACAGCTGCCCAGAAGGGAAAGTCAGCAGCAATTGGGGAGACCAGTCAGGCTCAGAGAGTTACCAGGGCCGGTGCCCAGGCAATGCCCGATATTGCACCCCAGTCAGCGGGTTCTGCTACACCCCCATCATTAGAGGAGCCTGGAGCGGCAGCCGCTGCCACCATGGATCAGGAGGCGGCTCCACTAGTAGTTCCAGAGGCTCCAGCGCCCGAGCCTCCCGCTCCTCAGCCAGTGGCGGAGGACAGGGCGATGAGAGATGCGGTACAGTTATTGATGAGATTAGTAGCAGGACAGGCTCGCAGATGCGGGCTAGGGGGTGACGAAGTGGGTAGACGTGATAGTTTGAGGGTTCGTGATTTCTTGACCTGTAATCCTCCAGAGTTCTACGGGTCTAAGCCCGAGGAGGATCCCCAAGATTTTATTCGACAGATGCAGCATACGCTAAGACTAGTCAGGGCTTCTGAGACTAGGTCTGTCGAGCTGGCTTCACATAGACTGCGGGATGTAGCGATTAATTGGTATGAGTCCTGGGAGCTATCTAGAGGTGAGGATGCTCCTCCAGCTGTGTGGGACGCGTTTACAGCCGCCTTCCTCGGCCATTTTCTGCCTCTCGAGATGCGGTTAGCGAGGGTTGATAGATTTTTACAGCTAAGACAACGAGGCAGAAGTGTTTGAGAGTACAGTCTATAGTTTGACTCCCTAGCCAGATATACGCCCACCATCGTGGCTGATATGACTAACAGGATGCACCGATATGTGATAGGATTAGATGACTACCTAATTGACAGTTGTATGGCAGTGGCATCTCAGTCCGGTCTGGATATTGCACGGTTGCAGGCATATGCACAAGGAATGGAGGATCGACATAGAGGGCGTCAGCCCGATAGGGATCGTGATATGAGGCAGCCCAAGAGGGCTAGATCAGCTGGATATTTTGGGGAGTCTCGAGGCAGCCAGCCTCAGCAGCAGTATAGCAGACATTCTTCTCAGCCAGCACGGAGTGTACCCCTACAGTCTACTGGTAAGAGATTTGATAATACAATATATTCAGGAGCGGGCCAAAGCTCCAGGAACTCGAATATGCAGCAGAGCAGCGGGTTCAGTTAGACGAGGCTATCTATGCCTCAGTGTCCTCGATGCGACAGGCGCCACCCGGGGGAATGTCGTCTCGCCATCGGTGCCTGTTTTTCTTGTGGCCGCCAGGGCCATGTTATGAGGGCGTGTCCGTTTAGGGGTGGTCCAGGTGGTTCAGCCCAGCCCACCGGATCAGTTGCTGGTTCATCTTCCCCTTCTGTAGCTATGCGGCCGACACCAGCAGGTCGCGGTAGAGGTCGAGGCAGAGCTCCCGGTTCTAGCGGTCCTCCGAACCGCTTATATGCTTTGGCCAGCCGACAGGACCAGGAGGCGTCACCAGACGTGGTTATAGGTATACCGTTGATCTTCTACTGAAATGTATATCTATTGATAGATTCAGACTCTATTTTATTATATATTTCCCCCTGGTTGCTAGAATAACCGAAATTGCTAGGACCGTTTGAAGTAGCTATTCATACAGATAAAAGGTGAATGTTGAGAATTTAAAAAAGCTAACTCGGTAACTACATAGTCAGAAAAATAAAAGACCCTCTCTAGATCGGGGTGGGACCAGCTACGAGAACTTTCCGGAAACTGTTAAGACCCCGACTTGTCCTAAATTATGTGCAAAAGGTCGTGCGGGGAAATGGGTGCAATTATACCAGCATTAACGTATCGAAATGCATGGAAATTTTGAGGTTAATCGTGCTAGGGCCAGAGCAATTTTAGGATGGGTGACACCCTGGGAAGTGTTTCAAAATTTCCACAAATTTAGTTATAAGAGGCAAATGGTAATTTGGGGTAACTTAAAGGAAATTAGAGTATGTGAAGTGGTTAGAAACTTTATGGAGGTTGCGTAGGCTGAGACGGACTAGATCGGTGATGAATAAGAAAACGCAACGCAGCTTTAGAATGAGACTAAGTTTAAATATGCGTTTGGGAAATGTTTTGTAAGCGAAATGGTAGTAAATGTATGTGTATGCATAGGACATCCTATTTATGACCATATCGATCGACAGGTGAAATCATAGCAATCAGTATTGCGATGTATAGGAGACACTAACTGAACGAAATTCGAGAGACAAAGTGAAGGGTATGGTATAGATGTTATGAAATAAACTGATACTGATCTCACTACAAGTAAGATTAGAAGATTCTAATACAACGATATTTGGAAAGAAAAGAGAGTAAGTAAATGGAAGACAAGGAGATTAAAATGTCAGAAAAAGGTGAAAAAGTAAGAAATATAATTAAGCAAAGTCTCTAAAAGAGCCGACGGGCAAAGCAGGAAATTATTTGCGTAGAAATTTGAAGGACAGGTCTAAAACAGAATTAGAATGTAATAGTGTAGGACCAAAAGAGGGATAAACCTGAAAAAGGTTAACGGTGGAAATGGGACAAGCATATGGGAGTACGAAGGATATTTTAATAAGTTGGTGATAGCGAATCGACTACTTGCCAAGGAAAGGATAATTTGGCCGAATCTTCCATCGTGGAAGGATATAACTACTAAAGGATAAATGCATAGCCATATCAATATGGTTTCTTTGAACATAGAGAAGCTTTCCTGAAGGATGACTTAAGAATGGAACCGATTCGCACGAATGAAAGTAATATCTTACGAACATCAGAATCGATGCTACAAACAATAAGAAAAGAAAGTAACTGGAGACGGATATGCACCAGAAAGGTTAGTGACATTGTTAGACATAAAGGACAGAAGTATGTCAGAATGGAAAGGAAAGTAAGTGTTGGGAATGGAAGCCCTTATGAGTAATCCGATTAAATACGAGAACGTAGTTAACAAGGAGATAGACAGGATAGGCTCCATAATGAAAGGACTGCAATTATAAGAGGATCGCGGAAAGCGATGGTTACTTAAAGGGCATAGACGTATTTGGACCCTCTTAATAAAGGGGGGGGGGGGGGGAGAACATACTAGATCCGAAACGAATTATGAGGACCTGAGTTCCAGAAGAAAGCAATAAAGAGAGTAAGAAAGGTATACATGCTAAATCCACAAGGTCAATGAAGAGGGTAAAAGATCCAAAAGACGCCTCAGGTGACAACAGTTATAATGAAGTGACAATAGTTGGTTGTTGATAACTTCCTGAAGGAAGGAAGCATATTGCTTATATGAATAAAAGATAAAAGAATCCATCGGGTATTAGAGATAGTTCATGGACCATCAACCACACTGAACCTGGGGGTAAATGCTAGGGAACTGAAAGAACAATTAACGTGAAGCTATGCTCAATTATGATTATAAGAAGTCCACGCCGGAAAGCCAACAAGGAATAACGATCGATGGAGCGACTACTAATCCAAAGAAGTTATAGACAAGTATACTAGCATTGAGGAATGTGAGGAAAGGAAATAAGGAAAAGTTGCGGCAAGAACCCAAAAATGTTGCGAGTTAAGAAATTAACTCAACAAGAATCATAAGTTGTCTTGCGTATAGTTGGACTGCGAAGGATGAGGAATGGCAAAGCAATATCACGTATACGTTTTGGATACTGATATAACTAACCTTGGGAAGGAACATAACCATTGTGCTCATTAGCGACAAAGTCGTGCTGAGATAAGCACAAGAATATGTCATACATGAGCAGGGTAATTGTCCATTAGCAAGGTAACAATGAACGAGAAAAGAAGAAATGAGGAGGAAGTATCCCTAATGGTTTTCTCCGCCACAGGCGGGCTATGCTTCCAAATAGATATGTTAAATGATCGTATGTGACAATTATGGAGGAGACCTCCCCAAAGTATTATAACACACTATGAGGCCAGTTCAACATTCGAGGACGAATGTTCTAAAGGGGGGGAGGATGTTATATCCCGCATTTTACGTAATCGGATAATTCAAGATAATTGCGGGAAGTTAAGAATAGAGTTATATTTTTGATCTTGTTTAATACATAAGATGTTCATGAGAATATTGACGCGGAAATATTGAGAAAGGCTAAGGGCAAAATTGGAAATTTTGAAAAAGTCTCATGAATTACAATAATTTGTCATAAGTAAGTTGGGCTTGGAAAAATCAAAAAAAAAAAAAGGCCCAACAAAAGTGGCCGGCCATAGGGGGGCATGGGCCAAGGCCCATGTGGAATTTTAATTCAAGTATATAAAAAGAGAGGGCCATATCATTATCATCTTAGTTTCAAGAACATTCAAGACGAAAAAATTAAAAGAAAAAAAAGGGGGGTTTCGGCCAAGGAGAGAAAGGAAAGAAAAAAATTTGGAGCCTTCAACCTTGATTCAAAAAATTGATTCTTCTAGTGTTCCTACTAATTCAAAAGTCCTCTTCAACGTGGTATAATTATTTAAGCAAGAAAATCACTCTTGGTGGCAAGTGGGAAATTGAAGAAAAAGGTAAGAATTTCTCTTCTTTTATATATTATAGAAGGTTTATGTATGTTATGGTATGTAGAAATGAATGAAAAGCATGAAAATAGTGTGTTGTGGGTGTGGCCGTGTGGGTGTGTGTGAGTGTGTGTGGCCGTGTGATGTTGTATGGTGAAGGGAAGATGAATTAATTTTATTTATCATGTTAGTTGTGTTGTTGTGGACTTTATGATGTAAATAAAGGTTAAATGGTTCAAGTCGGCATTGAAATTTGTTGTGGGTTCTTGTAGGAAAATTAATGTGATTTTAATATGGTTTTATGTAATTGTGGAAATGGAGTTGCTAAAGTGTGCATTGTTGTTGTTAAGTTGGCCGAGTTAAATTCTCGGATTTGTTGTTGTATGTTTAGCCGAGTTGAATTCTCGGGGATGTGGCATTTACAGGGGAAATGCTGTCGAAATTTCTGTAGATTAAGTGTTGGTTTAGAATTGGATTCTAAGTGTTTATGGCTAATGAATTGCATATATGAATATTGTTGTAGATCTTGCGAAGCGAAAGACTTAAGTTCGGATTAGCGTAGAAAGAGGGCAAGGTATGTAAGGCTTACCTTTCTTTCTTGACATGATCTTTATGTAATGAGCAAAGGAACGTATATGTATGATTTCAAGAAATTCTTGCTCTTAGAGCCACTAGGATGGCTAACGTTCTTGCATTCCATAAGCCACTTCATATGATTTTGATGCGTACTTATGAAGTTCGAATATCTATCTAATAATGTTTTCGAATGGTATTCGAAAGATAATCGATATGACTAAAGTATTGATTTTTCAAATGCTAACACGTTCGACTATTCCATTGAGTCTTTGATGTATTATGATATGTACACATGATTCCAAAAGTTATACTTGATTTGATCTATGCGATATTCGAAAAACACTTGATATGATCATTGCTTCGATTTTCCATAAATGGCTTCTGAAAAGTTCTTAGAAGGTTCTGTACTTCAAAAGCTCCTAACTTTTGTATACTAATTCCGATTGACCCAAAACTTGTTTCTGAGACTTCTGGAGTCGGTAAGTATACTTGTCTATCGAGTCTTGATTTATGTGCATATGGTTTCACATTATTCTATTCGTGCAAGCCTCAGTTTGGATTTCACTGAGCCCGGGCCAGGACATGTTCTCGTGCGTACTCTACTGCATTATTCACCGAGTCCCCTTACTTGCGGGCCGGGACACGTTATATGTATATGTATATGATGATATGATGATACGGGGATGGTGTCCAGTATGGCGTATGATGACTTTATCCACCGAGACCCGCAACAGAGGGCCGGGACACGTTATGTATATATGGTAAATGATTCTGCCATGCATGATTCTATCCACCGTGTCCCTTAATAAAGGGCCGGGACACGTTATATGTATACATGATACATGATGTTGACATACATGATTCCATCCACCGAGTCCCTCATAAAAGGGCCGGGACACGTTATACGTACATATGGTATATGATGTTGATATGTATGACCTTATTCACCGAGTCCCTCACTAAAGGGCCGACACACGTTATATATATGTATATGTATGTATATGTGCATGATTCATTATTTGAAATATATATTATTTCATTACATAAAGGAAACGTATTGATGATTTTACACAGTCATACTGGTTCTGGAAAGTTTCTATTTTTGACTATGATCCCCCTGTACTGTACTTCATGCCTTACATACTCGGTACATTTTCCGTACTGACCCCCTCTTCTTCGGGGGCTGCTTTTCATGCCCGCAGGTACAGACGTTCACGGGAGTGACCTGACAGCTTAGGCTATCTGTTCTGCTGCCTTGGAGTGCTCCCTTGTTCTGGAGCCCATATTTTGGTACAGACACTTCCATTATGTATATATATGTGTAAATCGAGGGGTACGGCGGGGCCCTGTCCCGTCATATGATTGTGTTGTGTTTGTTAGAGGCCTGTAGGCATATATGTGGGTCATCGGTCGTTATGGTTCAGTTATGTCTGTGCGGTTTGCGTCTAAGCGGTCCTATTTGTTATGACAGGCTTAACGGCTTGTATGTATATATGCTTATGTATATGCTTTGGGTAATATGTTCCACGACAGCCTTAGCGGGTTCTGTATGATAAGTATGTTGTATGCGACCGCTTCAGGGTAATATCTGTATAAATTAATATATGTTGGATATGAATAAGATATGGATAAGTCGTTGATATACTGATTTGGTAAGTAAGTGTGTATGGGTGTCCAGCTCGGGCACCAGTCGCGGCCCACGGGGCTGGGTCGTGACAAGATTAAACTCAGCTCCAGTCTTAACACTTTCCGAAGGGCCAGATGGTTATGTGGTGTACTGTGATGCCTCCGGCATTGGGTTAGGATGTGTGTTAATGCAGCACGGTAGAGTCATTGCTTATGCTTCGAGACTGCTGCGAAAACATGAAAAGAACTACCCAACTCATGATCTCGAATTAGCTGCAGTTATTTTAAACCACCCCGAAAAAGCAAATGTAGTAGTCGATGCGCTTAGCTGCCGATCAATGGGCAGTTTATGCGAAGTTCCTCCGGAAAAGAAAGAGGTGGTTCATGAGCTCCATCAACTAGCTAATCTTGGAGTACGTCTAATCGATTAAGGTAGTGCAGGAGTTTGTGTTAATAATCCCACCATTTCGTCCCTGGATATGGAAGTGAAAGAGCGGCAATATGAAGATTCTCAGTTGAGCCATTATAGAGACACAGTTCATGAAAAAGAGAAGTCTCCATTTGAAATTTCAACGGATGGAATTCTTAGATACCGAGGCAGGCTATGTGTGCCGGATGTGGCATAATTACGCCGATGAATTCTAGAAGAAGCTCATTATTCTCGATATGCTATTCATCCAGGAACGACAAAGATGTATCATGATCTCAAGATGATGTATTGGTGGGATGGCATGAAGAGAGACATAGCAGGATTTGTAGCCCAATGTCCAAATTGCCAACAAGTAAAGATCGAACATCAAAACCCAGGAGGATTATTGCAAGCAATGGAAATCCTTACGTGGAAATGGGAAGTGATTAACATGGATTTTATTGTGGGATTACCTCGTTCCCGAGGAAAGTATGATTCTATATGGGTGATTGTGGATAGATTAACAAAAGCAGCTCATTTTCTTTCAGTCAGGACCACATACTCGGCTGAAGATTATGCAAGGCTGTATGTCAAGGAGATTGTGCGACTCCATGGTATTCCACTATTGATAATCACAGATAGGAGGAGCACAATTTACAGCCAAGTTCTGGAAGTCTTTTAAGGAAGGTCTAGGTACCCAAGTGAAGCTTAGCACGGCATTTCATCCGCAAACCGATGGACAAGCCGAACGTACTATTCAGACCTTGGAAGACATGCTACGGGCATGTGTACTACAATTTGGTGGTAGTTGGGATGATCATTTACCTTTGATTGAGTTTGCATATAACAATAGCTACCATTCCAGTATCCGAATGGCTCCCTATGAAGCTTTATATGGAAGAAAGTGTAGGTTCCCAATTGGATGGTTTGAAATAGGAGAAGTACAACTAATAGGCCCTGAATTGATTCATAAAGCGGTAGAAAAAGTCAAGGTGATCCGAGATCGACTGTTGACAGCCCAAAGTTGCCAAAAATCTTATGCGGACAATCGCCAGTGAGACTTGGAATTTCAAGTTAATGATTGGGTATTTTTGAAGGTGTCGCTAAAGAAAGAAGTGAGAAGATTTGGCAAGAAAGGAAAATTGAGTCCCCGCTACATTGGGCCATATAAGATTATCCGCAGGGTGGGTCAAGTAGCTTATGAATTAGATTTACCTCCAGAACTTGAATCAGTCTACCTAGTATTTCATGTCTCGATGCTCCGCAAGTGTGTTGGAGATCCTACAAGGGTTTTTCCGATTGATGATGTTCAGGTTACAGAAAAGCTAACATACGAAGAAGTGCCTATTGCCATTTTAGACAGGCAAGTGCGAAGACTTCGAAACAAGGAAGTGGCCTCAATTAAGGTCCTATGGTGAATTAACAACTGGGAAGAGATAACTTGGGAGGCAGAAGAGAAGATGAATTCCACATATCCAGACTTATTTCAGTCCCTGGAAGAGATCCATGATGAGACGTCGAGATTATGAGGTATGCATGCTTCCTTTTCATGCTTTTGGTTGTGTGTGGCCGATTTATAATGCTATTGTGTTGTGGCCCTGTAAGGCAAAATTATTATGGGTTGTTGTGACAGGATGGTAGTGCCATATTACAGGGGAGACTCTGGCGAAATTTTTGTAGAATTCCCGAGCGTTTAACATTCGAGGACGAATTTTCAAAAAAGGGGGGAAGAATGTTACACCTTAGAAAATTCCCCGTTAACGTACAGTGAATAGGCTAGCAAAGAGCACGACATATGCGATGTTTCGATAAGTAAGAAATAGCATTTGATGATCCTAGTCGAGATTCAAAGAGATTTGACTAAAAGGGAGAAGATTGTCAAAGAAAGTAAAGGATATGTTATGTGTCGGGAAGGAAATTATGATCGACGAGTCAATGATGGCGTAATGACATCTTGGAGACGAGTGATAACGTCCCTTAGATTGTTAATGAGATGATAAACAAGTGCTAAGAAGGTTCCATATGGATTGGAGATCTAATGAAGTGACAAGAGAAAGATCAGTGAAAATATGGGTTATACGGTCGATTATACAGACCGTATAATGTTATACGGCCCGTATAATGGATCGCAGAAGTATCACAGAATGAAGTTGCTGAAGGGTTAATTTCACGGTCACTTATACGGACCCTATAAAATTCTTCGGCCCGTATAATGTGCCGTCAAATTTACACAAAGTGGGACGGTCACTGGAGCAGTTTTACGGTCAATTATACGGACCGTATAATTGTCCGTATAGTGATGTCGGGACAAATTTCAAGTTTTAAATAAGAGACCCAATCACATTTATTTCATTTCATTTTCTCCTCCACAACTCAAGAACTCTCTAGAATATTCTCCACTCTTCATCCACAAGGAACCAAAGGAAATTGATGATCAACTTCATCAAACCAACAAAAATCAAGAGTGTGCAGCACATTAAAGACATCTAAGCCAAGAGATTTCAAGGGAAGTGAACTAGGGTTTTGGTGTAAGAAGGGAAATACCACTCAAGGCTTGTTCCCACAATATCTAAGGTAAGTTTTATGATATTTTCATGATGTTTGAGATATTGTGAAGTTGAAACACTTGGATTGTTGAAGAATATAGAAAATGGGTCATAAATGTGGGAATAGTGCTATTGTTGAGTAGTAGTTTGGGATGGATCATGAATATGGATATGTTGTGATTGTAAATAGATTATGAATGACATTTAGAACATGAAATAAGCATTAAACGTAAAAGAACGTAATAGTGAGTTATGACCATGATTATGGGGGAATTGAAGTGAAATTGTGAAATGTGGATAATGTAGATAAATGATGATGGTTATTTATGATATCATGAATGATGTTACGGATGTTTGGGAGTTGATATAGAATATGGGAAAAGTTGTATAAACAAAGGAAATGCTGCCCGATTTTCTCTAGCTTTAGTAAGCACGTTCTTATAATCGCTTAGCTAATGTAGTGCGAATTCTTTCGAAGGTAAAGACGTGAGCATTAAAGGAGAACGAGCAAGCAATAGAGTAGTAAACGACAAAGGTATGTGAGGCTAGTCCTTTCCTTCTAAGGCATGAATCTTATGGCATGAATTTCCTTCTTCTTCATGAGTTTCCTATCTTCAAGAAAACTAAGATCCCTTGTTCATGAATTTCTTACATTCCGGAAAAACTATGAGCCTATGCTCATAAATAGCTATATGAGCTGAGAGATATGTTATGAGCCTGATAATGACGATGATGAGTTAAGGTATAGAGATTCTAGAGTTCGCGATATGATGATCCTATAACGTTAATGATGTCATTGATTGTTACACTCACCTCATATATTATTTCCTTCAAAGTGAGGCAGAATGTCAATGAATGCTCCATAATGAAATCGGGATCACGAACTTACGTCACCCCGATAAAGTATAGCTATCCTTGAGCAATTATGCATGCATTATGATAATAGTGTGATATGCACATAATGATGATATTACACCATGCCTATATGGCCGGGCAGACATCGCTAAGGAGGGCAGACACCGCTAAGGCGGGCAGACATACACACCACTATAGTGGGCAGCTTATGCCCCGGATGCGGGAGGGCTGGACGCAAGCTTATACATTATCACACGGTACCTATATGGTGGGGAAGCTTATACATTATCACACCGTACCTATATGGACGGGCAGCGTATACATTATCACACCGTACCTATATAGATGGGCAACTTATACATTATCACAACGTACCTATATGGACGGGAAACTTATAAATTATCACACCGTGTCTATATGGACGGCCAACTTATACCTTATTGCATATATGATATGATGGTGATTATGAGTAAGTTAGCATGTGTCATTTCTTCTATAAGCGACAGTCGTACACAGTTGCTTCTTACTGATGCTTCCTTTACCTCAGTGATGTATTATTGTTTCTTATGCCTCTCATACACAATACAATGTTCGTACTGATGTTCGTTTTCTTTGGACGTTGTGTTCATGCCCACAGGTAGACAGGGAGGTGATCCTAATCCAGACTCATAGGAGCTAGCAGCTAATTTGAGAGCACTCCATTGTTCGGAGGTGCTTATGATTATTCTTTTGTGTACATATATATATTTTGGCATGACGGGGTCTTGTCCCATCCTTGTGTCTAGCACTCCGGTAGAGGCTCGTAGATACGCTGTGTGGGTTATATGGTCTCACAAGGTCACTACTGTACATATGTATGTGTGTGTATATTATCATTTTGATAGCCGAGAGGCGTATGTATATAAAAGTATTCATATTTTCAAATGAAAGACGATTTTCTTATAATTTGAGTATGAATCTGATAAAGGAACGTTTAATGAGCATGATAAGTAGTAGAATGAGCGGTGATTGGTGGTTAGCCCCCGGGTACCCTCGCGGACCCTAGTGGGGTCGTGACAATTGCACTATTCCAGTATCACAATGCAATCTTCCTGTTGGAACAGCATCGCTAACTGTTACACCCTGTGGTTTTGTACTTGAAGATTCGCCATGCATTAGTGGTTCTAGTCTTGGATATGGGGGATATCAAGGTTAAATGAGATTATACAAGCTTATTCCATGGGAGTAAAAGATCAAGTTTGTGTTTAGTAGGTGTTGGAAGAAGTAGAGGTTCAATGAGCTAATGAGAGAATGTTTAGCAAAAAGTTGAGATTTACGGGAAAATATACGGTCCGTATATTTTATACGGATCGTAAAATCCATGAACCCCCACTGTATAATTTAGTCCAGAGGTTGGTGCCCTCTGTTGAAGATCTACTGTCCAATGTATGGAACGTAAATTATATACGGTCCGTATATTGAATCGGATAACTGAGGCGGTGACAACTTTATTTTTTTGTTATATACCCGACCCTCCTTCATTTTAATCTATTTCCAACATTTCCCAAGTCTGTGAGAGCTCTAGAAACTTCCTCTAAACATATCTACCAAATCCAAGTGAAATCAAGGATCGAAGGGCAAGGGTCAAGAGATTAAGTGTTGAAAGACTCGGAAGGGTTTATAGAACCCAAGAATTTCTTCGGTGTTGAAGTTGGAATTTCACTAAAGTGGGATAGTTGATTCAAAGCTTGTTCTTGTGTGATTAAGGTAAGTTTTCACATCTATTTTCTTGTTATTAAGAATGTCTAGTTGTTGTGAGGGAATAAAGCAAAACAGGAAGTTCAAATGTGGGTTTGATGATGTTATGAGTAATAAATTGACTTGAGCAGTAATTGTTGGGATGTTTGAGTAAAATCTTTGTATGAATGGTTGTAGGATGAGGGGGAAACATGGTATACGAGCATATATAGAGTTATGTTGAAATTTTTGTTGGGTGTTGATTATGAAAAGGGGTTTGGGGCATTACATGAAGTCTTTTGATTATGAGTTGATGATAATGTTATTGTTGATTGGGAGCTACTTTATGATATTGTGGAAGTCGATAAAATAGGGGAAATGCTGCCCAAATCTCGTTAATTTATTAATTTCGCTAGTTGGAACTTAAGTAGTATTTTCTAGACTTAACCTTAGTGTGATTCCTCTTGAATGTAGACCATGTGAAACTTGGAAGGAGATCGTTAAGTGATTGAGGAGACGTCAAGGTATGTTAAGGCTACCCTTTCTTTCATTTTGGCATGATCTTATGATATAAACGAACCAACGAGTAAACAAACTTCCATATTACTGTACTCTTAGTAGCAATGGGAGTACCTCAGTCTTTTATGAGCCTGTATCCCTTTTATGATTGATCCTTTTGTTCATGGGTCTTGAAAGTTCTTATATTGATGATATTAGCTCAAAGATGTATATCAGAAATAGTACGACCTTATGTCACTGCGAGAGTCCTAGGTATTCATCTTATTTATGCATTGCATTCACTTATACATATGCACATTGACCTATGACCATAAGACATTACATACGCATATATGATATGTATACGGGGTATGGGGAAAGGGATAGGCGTTATATACGAATTACTACATGATCAGTTGGTGTATAGTGATGATGATGATGATGATATATGGATTGGGTCGTACGTTCCCCGGCACTATTATATGATATATAGATCGGGCCGTACGTTTCTCGGAACTAACATAAGGGATATGGATCGGGCTATACGTTCCACAGCACTAACAGTTATACAATCACCAATGCATATCATACGCCCTCAGAGGCACTTTCATGTTATCCACAGTTATACAAATGTAACAAGATGTTCAGTCACAGATGTATTCAGATATTGAGATTTACTTTCATGTTTAAAATATCTCTCATGATTCTTATGTATTTGTTGTTCTTGTGCCTTACATACTCAGTATATTATCCGTACTGACTCCCTATTGTGCGGGGGGCTGCATTCATGTCTGCAGGTTCAGGTAGATAGAGAGGAGATCTAGCTCAGTAGGATATCCCTTCAGTTGTAGTCAGTGCGCTCCACTTTATCAGGAGCTGCAGTCTATTTTGGTATGCCATTCTTTTGAGATGTATATGTATATAGGTATGACGGGGCCCTGTCCCATCCTTTCTACAGCTTTTCTTCCAGTAGAAGTCTGTAGACAGTTGTCTGTAGATGACGTGTGATGTAGCCTTGTTGGCTTCTATTTTTTATGTACAACATATGTAACGGCCTGGTCGGCTTGCATTGTTCTTTCAGCATATATATATTGTATAGAGTTCCTGAAATTATTCTTTTATGAGTCAGTATAGTTCGTATTGAGTTACTTATGGGCCACCTTGTTGTCTCGTGTTATTCAGATACGAGTATATGGGTGTTTGGTCACTAGAGATCACGCACTCATCACGATTCATCGGTTTGGGTCGTCACAGAAGTGGTATCAAAGCAGTTCCGTCCTAGTGTTGTTTACAGACCGTGTCTAGTAGAGTCTTGTTGATGGATGTGTCCTACACCACATTTATAAATAGGACGCTACAGGACATTTAGGAAATTGTCATTCTTTCTCTCTTAGATCGTGTGATAGAGCCGTGGGGTAAGAGTTCGCCTTCTAACAATTTGTTCTCATTTCAGCGATACCTCGCAAGAAAACTACAGCGGCCCAGAAGGGTAAGGGAGTGACTGGTGAGGCCACTAGCCATACTCAGCAGGCTACCAAGGCTTTAGGCGAGTCTCAGAGTGAGAGTCCATCTCAGACTTCGCATACCCTGCCTCCAGCACCTGCCCTAGTGCCTCCAGTTCCTCAGCCAGATACACCGGGCCAGGATATGCGGGATGCTATACAGCTATTGTCTAGATTGGTAGCCGCTCAGGTCCAGCGGTAGGGAGTTGGTGTTGATCAGGTAGATCTAGCTGGTGGTGGGAGGGTTAAGACTTTTCTTGGGTTAGATCCTCCACAGTTTTTTTTGTTGAAGCAAAATATGGATCCTCAGGACTTTATTGATAGTATGCAGAGGACTTTGAGGGTTATGCACACCAATAAGGTCGAGTCAGTGGAGCTGGCTTCTTATAGGCTCAGTGATGTTGCAGTACAGTGGTATCAGACATGGGAGCTATCTAGGGGAGAATACCCCTCCAACCATTTGGCGAGAGTTTATGGTGGCTGAGATGGATGATCAAGTTGATTGTTTTGTGGTTGGTCTAGGACCACATTTGATTGATGAGTGTACGACAGCTGCGTTACAGCCGGGTATTGATATTTCCCGTATATAGGCATATGCACAGAAGCTAGAAGACCGTAAACGTTAGCGGAGGACAGAGTGTGAGCGTGACCGTGGCCATGGTAAGAGGGCTAGATCTCTAGATATAGTTGGTCAGTTTAGAGGAGAATAGAGAAAGCATCATTCTCGGTATTCATTTCATTCCGTAGGGAGTGCACCTCCACTATTTTCAGGCCATAGGTTTGATCGGTCTTCTTATTCCGGAGCGGGCTAGAGTTCCAGAGCATCAGGTTCTCAGTACAGGCCAGAGTTAGGCCAAGTGAGACCACCTTTCCCACGATGTACCCAGTGTGGTAAGTTACACACTGGACAGTGTCGACTGGGATCAGACGCTTATTATGCGTGTGCTCAGCCAGGCCATAAGATGAAAGAGTGTTCAATGAGGGGTGGTGCAGGTATCATTCAGCCTACGGGGTTCATAGCTGGTTCTTTTTCTGCAGTACGCTCTTCAGGGCAAGGTTCTTAGACACCAGCGGGATATGTTAGAGGGTGGAGTGGAGTGTCTAGGGCAAGGACCTTAACAGACTTGATTGATTTCCATGTTATTATGGGCATGGATTGGTTGGCTTCCTGTTATGCTAACGTTGATTGCAGAACAAATATAGTTCGACTCCAGTTTCCTAACGAGCCAGTCCTAGAGTGGAAGGGTAATACTGCTTCGCCGAGGGGTAGGTTTATTTCCTGCCTTATAGCAAGGAAGATGATTAGAAAAGGGTACATTCCTAGATCTGTCTGTGACTGTGTTTATCGATGATATTCTGTTTTATTCGCCGTTAGAGGCAGAACATGCAGAACATCTATGAGCAATGCTTAGAGTTCTTTGAGATAGAGAGCTGTACGCCATGTTCTTCAAGTGCGAGTTCTGGTTGAACTCTGTGGCTTTTCTGGGTCACATTATTTCAGATAAAGGCATTATAGTAGATGCTCAAAAGATTGAAGCTGTGAAAAATTGACCAAAGCCCACGACACCAATGGAGATACGTAGTTTCTTAGGTTTGGCTGGTTATTATAGAAGGTTCGTAGAAGGATTGTTTTTCTCTTTCAGCTCCATTGACTAAGCTGACTCAGAGAGCGGCTAAGTTCCAGTGGACGGATGCATGTGAGCGGAGTTTTCAGATATTGAAGGATAAGTTGACTTCAACACCCGTTTTGACTTTTCTCGAAGGAACAAATGGCTATGTGATTTATTGTGACGCTTCAGGTGTTGAGTTAGGCTGTGTATTGATGCAACATGGTAAGGTTGTTGCTTATGCTTCTAGACAGCTGAAGAAGCACGAGAAGAATTATCCAACCCATGATCTTGAGTTAGCTGCAGTAATTCATGCCTTGAAGATGTGGAGACATCATTTATACGGTGTTCATGTTGATATTTATACCGATCAAAAGAGCCTCCAGTATATCTTTAAGCAGAAGGACTTGAATTTACGCAAGAGGTGATGGCTAGAGTTGTTGAAAGACTATGATGTTGATATTCTGTACCATCCTGGAAAAGCTAATGTAGTAGCTGATGCTCTTAGTGATAAATCTATGGGTAGCTTGTCATATTTGCAGCCAGAGAAGAGGGAGCTTGCCCGTGATGTTTATCAGCTAGCCAGCTTGGGAGTCCGATTGATACACTCAAGTGATACAGGAGTTACCTTTCAGGATACAGCGGTGTCATCTTTGGTAGCCGAGATAGGATCCTATTTTGGCTCATTATCGGGACACGGCTCCTCAGAAAGAAAAGACACCCTTTGTGATTACAGGAGATGGAGTAATCATGTATCGAGGTAGATTATACGTTCCTAATGTTGCAGGGCTTTGCCAACAAGTTATGAAGAAAGCCCATTATTCTCACTAGTCACTACATCCAGGCACAACAAAAATGTATCATGATCTCAAGGAAATATATTGGTGGGATGGTATGAAGAAAGATATAGTAGAGTTTTTCACTCAGTATCCAAATTGTCAGCAAGTCAAGCTAGAGCACCTGAAGCCCGGGGGTTTATTACAGGCTATGGAGATTCCGACATGGAAATGTGTCACGACCCAACCCCGTAGGCCGTGACTCGTGCCCGAATTGGACACTCATATTATATGTTAGCTATAGTCATTTACAATTAGCATGTCATGATCTCATTTGTATATAAAAGATAGGGAGTTATTTAAGTTTGTCAAGTTTTGTATGTCTTAGTCACCTATCTCCCGAGGAGTTGCACTTATCAAACAGCAACATTTATATATATTCCTAAGCAGGCCGACAAGGCTGCCACGATATACAAAATACCAAGTATACGCACATATGCAAGCCGACAAGGCTGCCATTACGAATGGGTACGCCCCAAACTTAAGTCAAAAACATAAAACGCATTAGCAACTGTAAACAGACCCACACCGATGTCCGCAGACCTCTAAGAGTAATAACAGTCTCATATGGCGGGACAGGGCCCCGCCGTACCCTATTTAAACACATATGAATACAACATAAGGGAGTTATACAACAACTAGGCTCCAGAACAAAGGAGCAGTCCAAAATAGCTGAACAAGTATCCTAAGCTGGCGGATCTCCGAAACGAGCGTCTGTACCTGCGGGCATGAACGCAGCCCCCCGAAGAAAGGGGGTCAGTACGGAATATGTACTGAGCATGTAAAGCTTGAAACACATTAATATACTTATATTGAGACACGGTATATAGGACACAATGCAACAACAGAATTTCATAAAACTTGCCTTTGAACATATTTCATCTGTATCATTCTCATATCATTGTAATTATAGAGTTTTGTAGTCAAAGCTGCATAATCATTCTGTATAAAACATATATAACGTGTCCCGGCCCTTTAATGAGGGACTCGGAAATTTAAAATCATAGCATCATAACATAAACATAGACGTGTCCCGGCCCTTTCCTGAGGGACTCGGTAATAAGGAATATGCCCTCCTGGCCACCATCATCTCCATATCATCATATCATCATATCATCACATCATCATATCATCATATCATCATATCATCATCATCATATATATATATATATATATATATATATATATATATATATAACGTGTCCCGGCCCTCTAGTGAGGGACTCGGTGATTAATATAATAAATGTGCGCACGAAAACGTACCCTGGCCCGGGACTCAGTGAAGGATATAGCGGTAAGCACGAGCAGAATAATAAGCAACCACATATATGCAAATCATCTTTTTATACTCAAGGGATAAGAAACTAACCCGCTCTAAGTGTCAAAATAATGTTCACCTTCAGTTCATTTGAAGTCTCATAACAAACTATTACAAGAAACGTTCTAGACTTCATGTACATATGTCACTTTAATATGGTATAGCTTTTGGAAGTCAAGTATGTCTTTAGTTGTGCAATTCTTTAAGTATAGGAACTTTCATGCATCGTTCATTAGTCAGTAATACTGTAGGTACATGACAATAACATTAGTGAAATATAGATTCATAAGCCATACATGAAACTAGAGAATAGAATTTACCCCAAGGTTCATATCGTTTCATTCTTACGTCTAGGACATGCCAAAAGAAAGAAAGAATAGGCTTTACATACCTTTTGCGTTTTGTTGTATTCTAACTTGTACTTGCTGCCCAACAACACTTATCCTATATCAAGATGTGAAGAACTACAATTAGTCTACAAGGGCATTCAATACGTATCGCGACATTCACAACTCCTTTCTAACAATTAAACGACGTTTCGTTCGCATTTAAACCAACTAGCGTTACAAGCTAACATTGCTAATCGTTCTTTCATATATTGATCAAAACCTGTTTAGGCATGACTTAGGGAACTTGGGCAGTCCCTACACCACCCAAAACAGTCTCATATACACGGCAAATTAACACAGACATCGTTTCCATTCATACTTAGCAAATTTCCAGTTTTTAACTTGCAACAACACAACACTTTCAATGACTTTACTTTCATGAATCTTGGAACTGTTTTAGCATCATCTTCACTCTTACAACAGCCCACAATCAGTTCAGTTTTTAACTTGAATCATGGCATTTTACATTCACTACACGTTTGCAACAAAAGCCAACATTCAACACACACAATTTCACTTCTAATCCTTAAAACTGTCCACGGTTTTGGACTGCCCTTACCCCTCAACATAATTCATTTCTTGAACACCTTAATTCACATATTCAACATGCATACAATACACTACAATTTCCATAACAACAACAATGAAATTATAGCCCAAAACAGTCCATGAATTCGTCCAAAACAGTCCCCTACCCGGTTTCATCACAACTACTCCAACTTCATGATTTTCATTCGTTTATCCAACTACAATGCATTCAATTCATTTCCAATACATGTTCAACAATATTAAGCATGACTTCATTAGAATCTTCAACACATGATTCATTTTAATTTCGAGCAAAAACAGTCCAATATCCAACATGCAACATCACAACCAAACTCCTACAATCTTTGTTCATTTACATATGTTGATACATATTCAATTCACTAACAATACATGCACAATAAAATCAGTCATGAACTCACCTCACACATGGCTCACTCTCTACTTCAACTATAACCACAATCCAACAACAACATGCATGAACTATACATTCAAATCATCATGCAACACAAGAAACAACAAACATTCTTACCTTTCAATCTTGTGCTTCACTTGGCCGAATCTTCAACCCTTTTGAAATGCTACACCTTCTTGTTTCTTTTCAACAACTACTACATGTTCTTATACACATGATGAGGAGTTGATTTGAGGGAGAAATTTATTTTTTGGTCGAAATCTTGGAGCTCATTCTCGGCCAGCCATGGCCGAGAGCTTCTCTCTTTAGTTCTTGGTTTCTCTCAACTTTGTGAAGGTGAAATGATGTAGTGTAATGAGGTATGAATCAGATTTCTTGCTCACATATTCCGTACAAGACTTTGACATGTGTCCACTTAAATTTTGGGTCAAGATTCTCTGAACACTCCAACAAGATGCACGGCTAAACATGGTATTTAAAATGGACTGATTTTTGTCTTTCCAATCCCACTTATTAATCCAATTGTGGTTAGTTTAATCCCAATTTTCCATTACTAGTTTAATGCCACACTTGACATGTTTCTCTTCCACCTTTCACGTGCAACATTGCATTCCAAGGAATATGATTCATTATAATATGAACACATAATACTACTAATTTAATTTATTCATCCATGAGGTACTATCATAGTTGCCTCCACTCAGCCCAACTTGTATCGTCCATATCTCCTTATCCCGATATTATTTTGACGAGAGGTTTGTTGTGTTACAAACTAGACTCCATGAAATTCATTTTAGGCTTTTGAAATACCTTAAAACTCCTCATATACTGGGAGATACGCCTCCTACAATATAGGCTAAAACCGGGTCCGAGATTTTACTGAAGTTGTTCCGATTCTTTTCGTTTAACTTCTAATCCTCTTCCAACCTCATGTAACTTCTTATAAATACATATACACACTCATATATATTCATAACAATCTATATACGCTTCTCGAAGGGTCCGGAGAATCACAATAACCTTAACATGACTAGAGAGCTCACAAAGTTTCGACGAAACTCCAATCGCAAAAGTATATTCCTATCTTTTGTCTATCTTCTATATCATTACTAATAATCTCAAATACTTTAAAAGGCCACTCACATTACCTCGTATACATACTCATAACGCGATTTCAAATCCTTTAGGTTACCATGTCACCTCGGGATACTTAAGGCAACCATATATATAGCGGTATTCTTACTAACTCGATTAGCATTCCTTGAACCTTCTTAACTTATTCTTTCTTGTTTTAATTCAAGTAGCACGGATTATTATGGAGTGTAACATTCTTCCCCCCTTTAGAACATTCGTCCTCGAATGTTAAACTAGCCTCATAAGGTCTTACGAAGATCCCGGGGAAAGCCTCTTTTATCACGACAATATAGTCTCATCTATCAATCAAAATAATTAAGTGAGGAATTTTGATCACCTGTAGGCATAGGGAACAAGTAAGGATACATATTATTCATCTCCTCCTCGGCTTTCCGGTTCATCTTTACCCTGTTATTATTTCGCCACAGCACTCTAACGGAAGCCAGATCTTTAGTACGCGACTTCCTTATCTGACGATCCTATATAGCTACAGGGTTCTCTTCATAGGACAACTCCTCCGTTACCTGGACATCATCCACGGGAATTACTCAGGAAGGATCGGCTATACATTTGCGAAGCATTGACACGTGGAAGACTGGATGCACTGCTTCCAATTCAGCTGGTAGGTCTAACTCTTAGGCAACCTAGCTTACTCTACGGACAACCTAATACGGTCCAATATATCTCGGGCTTAGCTTCCCTTTCCTGCCAAATCTCATAACACCCTTCATGGGCGACATCTTCAAGAATACCCAGTCACCAACCTGAAATTCTAAGTGTCGATGTCAATTTTCTGCATATGATTTCTGCCGACTTTGGACTGCCAGTAATCTCTCCTGAATAAGCTTTACTTTATCAACCGCCTGCTGAATCATATCTGGGCCTATCAACTTGGTCTCACCCACATCAAAACCAGCCAATAGGTGACTTGCACTTCTTGCCGTATTAGGCCTCATATGGTGCCATCTGAATACTAAAATGATAGCTACTATATTAGGCAAACTCGATAAGTGGAAAATGATCGTTCCAGCTACCTCTGAAGTCAATAACACAGGCCCAAAACATATCTCCTAGTGTCTAAGTAGTATGCTCAGCCAGTCCGCCAGTCTGAGGGTGAGATGCTATACTAAGACTCGCCTGTGTCTCCAATCCCTTCTGGAATGATCTCCAGAAGTTAGCTGTAAACTGAGCTCCTGTGTTTGAGTTAATAGATGTGGGAACCTCATGTAATCTTACTTAAATCATTTCACAATTTCCCTTAACCCGACTTGTAACACTTTAGACATATTCTATTGCCTCTTTACTCGGATTTTCGTCTTTAGTTTTCCTATTACTCGTTATGCTGCAATCTTTACAAGAATACGTGAAGGCGCTCAAATCAGGCCGAGGAATACCTTGGCGTCGTCTCATCAGTCTTGATGCAGACCTTACATTCTTCTCTTATATCTTTCAATTGATATCGGGCTCAACTATTGCTTTTGCCCTCAGTACTAATTCTATCTCGATACTTTGGTTCAAACCATCTTACACCTTTTCTTAATGTGTCAAGAATATCGCAACCGCATTGTTATCACTGAATCCTTACTTTTCTTATCAAGTATATATATATATATATATATATTTTTTTTTTTTGCATACAAATATTCTTAGGTTGCATAACCTTCTTGTACAACTCGTATAAAGTACATCCAATCTTAATCATAGTCTTTTCTTGTCCTGGTTCATTCTGTTTTGCATGTCTTATTTGTACAAAAATTCACTTGCTGTCTACCTTGTCATACTTCTTTCCCTCTCTTTATTCACCCCTTTGATTTTTTTTTTGTATCCTGCTATAGGAGATTTTCTACCCTTTCTCCTTTTGCTACTTATAAGTCACCATATTATTAACGAACAACTCCATTGCCCACACCTTAGCCTCTAATCTGGCATAACATTGTTATCCTTTATAATATCTCTTGTCATACTCTTTCTTTTCATAAGCATCTACTTTCTAATGTCATATTATCCAAGGTCTTTACAAATAATTCTCAGCACTGTCTCAGATACCATCCTGACTTCTACCCATTTATTGTTGGCTTCCAGGTCTTACTAACTTGTCCCAACGAGGGATCTCACTTAAAGTTTTAAGCACTCATATTAAATATATTGTAGTGTCCATTGTTTCCATCCCACACTTGCATTTCTCTTATCCGCTTCCCCCCTTAAGGATGTACTTATACCATTATCTATTTATATCCTGCTCTATGTCCTCTCTCCAATCTCAAATTCATCTGATCCCTTTTTTTCAATTCGCTTGGTATACTGTACTATATCTATGTCTTTCTTTCTAATCTATAGCTTTGATTATCCCTGTTCGAAACCTTAGCAAAAATCATGAAGCGGCGAGAGCCTTTCTATATATAGAGTATAAAATCTCATCTGATAGTCTGTACTCGAATAATGCGACCAATGTAGCAACTCATCCAAGGCCACATTCCACTCACTCCAATCAATAATTAATTAGTACTTGTAGTCGTTCCAAATTCTCAATTAGGTAGAACCTATATTCTGAGTATAAGTGTCCAAATCCTCTTGTAACATTATCTTTATCCCAACCTATATCATCTGTTTCCTTTAATAAATTTACAATACACCACTTGCTCCTCAAGCCTACCATATTTGTCCTTTAAGGATTCCACTATTTTCGAGGTGAGGTAGTGTACACGCAGTACTCTTTTATGCCTTATGCCCTTTCTCCCTTGTCGTGTGCCCAGTATCGACTTCTACTCACTCAAGATCGTATCAGATTCATTTTAATGATAGCCTTATCTTATCACTTTCGTCATCGTACTACACCTTTAAGTTCATAAATATATATTCCCCTTTCGTTCCATACTCGTATTCAATTAATTATGTGTATCTTAGGTGCTTCCTTTGGAATTCCCTTATCATTTCTCCCGCCTATGTCTATCTTTTATTCTGTGCACGAAGAATCTTATGCTACCTCTGTACCCTTCGGAAAACATGACTTGTGCATAACCCCTTTCTTATTTTCCAAGCGTATTCTGTCCATCCCTGTTTATTCTTGTCATACCAGTCATTTCTTAGCACTCATTCTACGTCGTTGCTCATTTTTTTTCTATAACTTGGTTTTTCACAGTTCCGTTATTTGTAGCACTCGTCTCCTTGGCTACACATGTCGTGACCTATTACCACATCGTTATCTCACTTTCATTTCCGTTATCGCATAATCTATATACTGAACTTTCCCTATAAAACTTAATAGATCTTCGTTATTCGTTCTATAACTCGCTTTTCCATTTCACACTTACCTTTATATTCTAGCCACGTAGATCCTGTCATATCTTTTAATCGCTTCCTCACTAAGCTTAATTCATCTTCATAATAGTTCTTATTTTATTAACTTTATATCTTGTTCGTATTCGACCCCATAGTGAATCTTATCCTTTAATCCCTCACAAGGTGTCTTATCTCGCAAGTTGTTTTATCAATATATTCACCTCCGTCACAATTCTTTTTATTCTGTACTCTTGTCTTAATCATACTATTACTCCTTTTAACCATAAACTCGTCATAATTTATCCCTGCTTATCAATTCAGTCGGTACCTCATATTTACTATTATTACCAATTCAACCATTAACTTATTTCTCGCAGTCAACTGCACTCACCACTTACTCAACTCTTATCATTAGCGTTGACACGACCTTTCAATACATATTACGAACTAATATCTCATTCCTTTTTATACTTGGGGAAAATTTTAGCAGAGTTCCCTTTGTATATTCTTACTATCCCAGAACCTGCACGCAGAAAATACCAACAATGCCTCACAGGGCCAACATATATATATATATATATATACACATCATATCATATCATAGCCACACAGGGCTCCCAATATTATTAATAGTATGAAAATGATGGACTTACCTCGTGTGTCTAATCCAAACTGCACCTGTGACACTTTCCTATTTACCTTCCCTTTCAATCTTTAACTTTACATTTCAATCGGGCTTCAAATATCTTACCCGACATACATTCTTCGTACCGTTGCTTACCTGCGTGCTTTTAAACTTCCATTATCATCAGTCACCTTCTTCGGTCGATGCCGTTCTACTGCGGAAATCAAGGGTTAGTATAAGGAATTTCATATCCTATGGCTGGGCTCTATCGCACGATCTTAGATTTGAAAGAAAAGTAACATCCTAAATGTCCTGTAGCTTCCTGTTTATAAATGTGGTGCACAACACATCGATAAACAAGACTCTACTCGACACGGTCTGTAGACACTCCGAGGATTGAACCGCTTTGATACCACTTTTGTCACGACGCAACCCCGTAGGCCGTGACTCGTGCCCGAATTGGACACTCATATTATATGTTAGCTATAGTCATTTCCAATTAGCATGTCATGATCTCATTTGTATATAAAAGATAGGGAGTTATTTAAGTTTGTCAAGTTTTGTATGTCTTAGTCACCTATCTCCCGAGGAGTTGCACTTATCAAACAGCAACATTTATATATATTCCTAAGCAGGCCGACAAGGCTGCCACGATATACAAAATACCAAGTATACGCACATATGCAAGCCGACAAGCCTGCCATTACGAATGGGTACGCCCCAAACTTAAGTCAAAAACATAAAACGCATTAACAACTATAAACAGACCCACACCGATGTCCGCAGACCTCTAAGAGTAATAACAGTCTCATATGGCGGGACAGGGCCCCGCCGTACCCCATTTAAACACATATGAATACAACATAAGGGAGTTATACCACAACTAGGCTCTAGAACAAAGGAGCAGTCCAAAATAGCTGAACAAGTATCCTAAGCTGGCGGATCTCCGAAACGAGCGTCTGTACCTGCGGGCATGAACGCAGCCCCCCGAAGAAAGGGGGTCAGTACGGAATATGTACTGAGCATGTAAAGCTTGAAACACATTAATATACTTATATTGAGACACGGTATATAGGACACAATGCAACAACAGAATTTCATAAAACTTGCCTTTGAACATATTTCATCTGTATCATTCTCATATCATGGTAATTATAGAGTTTTGTAGTCAAAGCTGCATAATCATTCTGTATAAAACATATATAACGTGTCCCGGCCCTTTAATGAGGGACTCGGAAATTTAAAATCATAGCATCATAACATAAACATAGACGTGTCCCGGCCCTTTCCTGAGGGACTCGGTAATAAGGAATATGCCCTCCTGGCCACCATCATCTCCATATCATCATATCATCATATCATCACATCATCATATCATCATCATATATATATATATATAACGTGTCCCGACCCTCTAGTGAGGGACTCGGTGATTAATATAATAAATGTGCGCACGAAAACGTACCCTGGCCCGGGACTCAGTGAAGGATATAGCGGTAAGCACGAGCAGAATAATAAGCAACCACATATATGCAAATCATCTTTTTAGACTCAAGGGATAAGCAACTAACCCGCTCTAAGTGTCAAAATAATGTTCACCTTCAGTTCATTTCAAGTCTCATAACAAACTATTACAAGAAACGTTATAGACTTCATGTACATATGTCACTTTAATATGGTATAGCTTTTGGAAGTCAAGTATGTCTTTAGTTGTGCAATTCTTTAAGTATAGGAACTTCCATGCATCGTTCATTAGTCACTCATACTGTAGGTACATGACAATAACATTAGTGAAATATAGATTCATAAGCCATACATGAAACTAGAGAATAGAATTTACCCCAAGGTTCATATCGTTTCATTCTTACGTCTAGGACATGCCAAAAGAAAGAAAGAATAGGCTTTACATACCTTTTGCGTTTAGTTGTATTCTAACTTGTACTTGCTGCCCAACAACACTTATCCTATATCAAGATGTGAAGAACTACAATTAGTCTACAAGGGCATTCAATACGTATCGCGACATTCACAACTCCTTTCTAACAATTAAACGACGTTTCGTTCACATTTAAACCAACTAGCGTTACAAGCTAACATTGCTAATCGTTCTTTCATATATTGATCAAAACTTGTTTAAGCATGACTTAGGGAACTTGGGCAGTCCCTACACCACCCAAAACAGTCTCATATACACGGCAAACCAACACACACATCGTTTCCATTCATACTTAGCAAATTTCCAGTTTTTAACTTGCAACAACACAACACTTTCAATGACTTTACATTCATGAATCTTGGAACTGTTTTAGCATCATCTTCACTCTTACAACAGCCCACAATCAGTTCAGTTTTTAACTTGAATCATGGCATTTTACATTCACTACACGTTTGCAACAAAAGCCAACATTCAACACACACAATTTCACTTCTAATCCTTAAAACTGTCCACGGTTTTGGACTGCCCTTACCCCTCAACATAATTCATTTCTTGAACACCTTAATTCACATATTCAACATGCATACAATACAATACAATGTCCATAACAACAACAATCAAATTATAGCCCAAAACAGTCCATGAATTCGTCCAAAACAGTCCCCTACCCGGTTTCATCACAACAACTCCAACTTCATGATTTTCATTCGTTTATCCAACTACAATGCATTCAATTCATTTCCAATACATGTTCAACAAGATTAAGCATGACTTCATTAGAATCTTCAACACATGATTCATTTTAATTTCGAGCAAAAACAGTCCAATATCCAACATGCAACATCACAACCAAACTCCTACAATCTTTGTTCATTTACATATGTTGATACATATTCAATTCACTAACAATACATGCACAATAAAATCAGTCATGAACTCACCTCACACATGGCTCACTCTCTACTTCAACTACAACCACAATCCAACAACAACATGCATGAACTATACATTCAAATCATCATGCAACACAAGAAACAACAAACATTCTTACCTTTCAATCTTGTGCTTCACTTGGCCGAATCTTCAACCCTTTTGAAATGCTACACCTTCTTGTTTCTTTTCAACAACTACTACATGTTCTTATACACATGATGAGGAGTTGATTTGAGGGAGAAATTTATTTTTTTGGTCGAAATCTTGGAGCTCATTCTCGGCCAGCCATGGCCGAGAGCTTCTCTCTCTAGTTCTTGGTTTCTCTCAACTTTGTGAAGGTGAAATGATGTAGTGTAATGAGGTATGAATCCGATTTATTGCTCACATATTCCCTACAAGACTTTGACATGTGTCCACTTAAATTTTGGGTCAAGATTCTCTGAACACTCCACCAAGATGCACGGCTAAACATGGTATTTAAAATGGACTGATTTTTGTCTTTCCAATCCCACTTATTAATCCAATTGTGGTTAGTTTAATCCCAATTTTCCATTACTAGTTTAATGCCACACTTGACATGTTTCTCTTCCACCTTTCACGTGCAACATTGCATTCCAAGGAATATGATTCATTATAATATGAACACATAATACTACTAATTTAATTTATTCATCCATGAGGTACTATCATAGTTGCCTCCACTCAGCCCAACTTGTATCGTCCATATCTCCTTATCCCGATATTATTTTGATGAGAGGTTTGTTGTGTTACAAACTAGACTCCATGAAATTCATTTTAGGCTTTTGAAATACCTTAAAACTCCTCATATACTGGGAGATACGCCTCCTACAATATAGGCTAAAAGTGGGTCCGAGATTTTACTGAAGTTGTTCCGATTCTTTTCGTTTAACTTCTAATCCTCTTCCAACCTCATGTAACTTCTTATAAATACATATACACACTCATATATATTCATAACAATCTATATACGCTTCTCGAAGGGTCCGGAGAATCACAATAACCTTAACATGACTAGAGAGCTCACAAAGTTTCGACGAAACTCCAATCGCAAAAGTATATTCCTATCTTTTGTCTATCTTCTATATCATTACTAATAATCTCAAATAATTTAAAAGGCCACTCACATTACCTCGTATACATACTCATAACGCGATTTCAAATCCTTTAGGTTACCATGTCACCTCGGGATACTTAAGGCAACCATATATATAGCGGTATTCTTACTAACTCGATTAGCTTTCCTTGAACCTTCTTAACTTATTCTTTCTTGTTTTAATTCAAGTAGCACGGATTATTATGGAGTGTAACAAAATGGGAGGTAATGAATATGGATTTCATGACAGGGTTGCCCCGTACTCAGTTGAAGTATGATTCAATATGGGTTATAGTAGATAGGCTTACAAAGTCCACTCATTTCCTGCCTGTCAAAACTGCTTATTCAGCTGAAGACTATGCGAAACTATACCTTAGAGAGATTATGTGACTTCATGGTGTTCCTACAGCCATTATTTCAAATCGGGGGGGGGGGGGGGGGGAAATTCACAGCTAATTTCTGGAAATCTTTTTAGAATGGATTGGGGACTTAAGTGAGTCTTAGTACTGCATTTCACTTGCAGACAGATGGACAAGCTGAGCGTACTATACAAACACTTGAGGATATGTTGAGAGCTTGTGTACTTGACTTTAACAGTAGTTGGGATGATCATTTACCTCTTATTGAGTTTGCCTATAATAATAGTTATCATTCCAGTATCCAGATGGCTCCTTATGAGGCTTTCTATGGGCGGAGATGTAGATCTCCTATAGGATGGTTTGACATTGGAGAGAATCAACTCGTTGGCCCAGATTTGATACAACAAGCAGTTGACAAGGTGAAAGTAATTCAAGAAAGATTACTGGCAGCACAGAGTTGACAAAAATCCTATACAGATAATCGACGGTGTAAGCTAGAGTTCGAGGTAGGCGATTGGGTCTTTCTAAAATTTTCACCTATGAAAGGAGTGATGAGATTTGGCAAGAAGGGTAAGTTGAGACCTCGATACATTAGACCATACAGCATTATTCGTACAGTGGGTAAGGTGGCATATGAATTAGAGCTACCTTCTTAGTTGGAGTCTGTGCATCCAGTATTTCATGTGTCAATGCTCCGTAAGTGTATAGGAGATCCTTCGAGAGTTGTACCGGTAGACGACATCGAGATGACCAAGCAGTTATCATACAAGGAGATCCCTGTAGCTATATTGGATAGACAAGTTCGCCAATTGCGGACTAAGAATGTGGCTTTTGTTAAAGTGCTTCGGAGAAATAATAATGTTGAAGAAATGACATGGGAGGCTGAAGAGGAGATGAAGGCTAAGTACCCGTATTTATTTTAGTCATCCCAGGAGGCTCAATCTGAAGCATCATCTTTCCCAGGTATTGATTTATTCATAGTATTTGTGATAGGTCGCATAAGGCCATGGTATTGTGCATTTTAGTATATGGCCCTATGTGGCATTATTTTGGGTTGCTGTGTACAGGTTGTTTTAATATATTTACAGGGGAATCTCTGGTGAAATTTTTGTAGAATCCCTAAGAGTTTAACATTCGAGGATGAATGTTCCTGGGAGGGGGGGGGGGGGGGGGGAGAGTGTTACACCCCGTAGTTTTGTACTTGGAGATTCGCCGTGCATTAGTGGTTCTAGTCTTGGATACGGGGGCTATCAAGGTTAAATGAGATTAGACAAGCTTATTCCATGGGTGTAAAAGATCAAGTTTATGTTTAGTATGTGTTGAAGAAGTAGAGGTTCAATGAGTTGATGAGAATGTTTAGCAAAAAGTTGAGATTTATGGCCAAATATACGGTCCATATATTTTATATGGACCATAAAATCCATGAACCCCCACCATATAATTTAGTCCAGAGGTTGGTGCCCTCTGTTGAGGATCTACGGTCCAATGTACGGACCGTAAATTATATTCGGTCCGTATATTGAACCATATATATGTGAAGCGGTGATAGATTTATATTTTTGTTATATACCCGACCCTCTTTCATTTTAATCCATTTCTAATATTTCCCATGTCCATGAGAGCTATAGAAACTTCCTCTAAACATATCTAACAAATCCAAGTGAAATCAAAGCTCAAAGGGCAAGGGTCAAGAGATGTAAGTGTTGAATGACTTCCTAGGGTTTGCAGAACGCAAGAATTTATTTGGTGTTGAAGTTGGGGTTTCACTCAAGCGGGATAGTTGATTCAAAGCTTGTTCTTGTGTGATTAAGGTAAGTTTTCACAACTATTTTCTTGTTATTAAGAATGTCTAGTTGTTGAATAACTTGATTGACGGAAGAAACCAAAAGAGGAAGTTCAAATGTGAGTTTGATGATGTTATGAGTAATAAATTGACTTGCGTTGTTGTAATTGTTGGGATGTTTGAGTATAATCTTGTTATGAATGGTTGTATGATGTGGGGGAAACGTGGTATACGAGCGTATATAGAGTTTCTTTGGAATTGTTGTTGTGTGTTGAATATGAAAAGGGGTTTTGGGCATTACATGAAGTCTCTTGATTATGAATTGATGATAATGTTATTGTTGATTGGGAGCAATTTTATGATATAGTGGAAGTTGATAAAATAGGGAAAATCTTGTCCAAATTTCGTTAATTCGTTAATTTCGCTAGTTGGAACTTAAATAGTATTTTCTAGACCTATCCTTAGTGTGATTCCTCTTGAATGTAGACCTTGCAAAACTTGGAAAGAGATCGTTAAGTGATTAAGAAGACGTTAAGGTATGTTAAGGCTATCCTTTCTTTCATTTTGCATAATCTTATGATATGAACGAACTAACGAGTAAATGAGCTTCCATATTATTGTGCTCTTAGTAGCACTAGGAGTACCTCAGTCTTTGATGAGCCTATATCCCTTTTATGATTGATCTATCTGTTCATGGGTCTTGAAAGTTCTTATATATATGATATTAACTCAAAGATGTATACCGGAGTGTTACATCTCAGGAATTTCGAGTTGTTGCGCTGTCAATAGACTAAGGCAAGGTTAAGGTAAACATGAAGTCCTTATGAAGTTAATGAGAGTATTTGATATCTTTGAAGTGCGTACTAAAAATTTTTGAAGTCACATGAATCGGTGTAACTAAATTCGTCGTAGGAAGTGAAATGTAAGTTGTGTTTGGGAATGTTTAGCATGGATCGAGCTAATGTTTATTTCGAAATATCTTGAGAAGGATCGATAGAGCTCTTTATATGGGTAATGAGGTGTTATACAAGTGCCAAGGAGCTTCCATAAGGATTGGGAGTCAAACGAATCAACCAGAGCAAGTTTAAGAAAAAGGGGGATTTCACGACTACTTATATGGACCGTATAATTTTATACGGCCCTTATAATGGTCCGTATAGCCATTCCAGAGAAGGGGTAATCCCTGGTGGGATTATATGACCACTTATACGCACCGTATAAGTTATACGGACCGTATAAGTTGCCGTATAATCGAGTCGGGTCAAATTTTTCCCTTTTTATATATAGATGACCCTTGTTATATTTTTTCATTTCCCATATTTTCCCCAAGTCTTGAAAGATCTAGAACCTTCCCCCTATCATATTAACTCAAACCCAAGAGAAATCAAAAATTTATTAGCAAGAATCAATAGAATCAAGTGTGATGAGACTCACTAGGGTTTGTAGAATTCAAGATCTCCTTTGGTATTGAAGTTAGGGTTTCATTCAAGTGAGATACATTAATCCAAAGTTCATCCTTGTACAATAAAAGGTGAGTTTTACATCTATTTCATGTTATTAAGGGTATTTGGTTGTTGAATAACTTGGATGAGGGGAGAAAGTAGAAGATGAAGCTCAAATAATGATTTAATGATATTTTTGAGTAGTAAATTAACTTGAGTCATGATTCTTTGTATGCTATGAGGATAATCTTGTTAAGGTGGGTACTAATGATGTTGAGGAAGTATTGTATGTAATTTAATATGGTGTTGTGTAGTTTTGAGGATTGGACAATGCTTATCTCTTAGTTTCTTTAGTTTAAACTTAATCATGCTTTCAATGACCTAACCTTAGTACGAATCCGCTTGAATGTAGAATCGCGAGCTTTGAAGGAGAACATTTAGTCATTAAGAAGACAAAAGGTATGTTAAGGCTAGTTCTTTTCTTTTAAAAGCATGATTCCTATGTTATGATTCCATCCATATTTTCCATAACCTCCTTATGCCCAAAAGCTAGAGGTTCTTGATTCTTAAAAGTTTCTTATGATGCCAAAGATGGGATGCTTTCTATGATGAACATGATGAGGATGATTTTAATGTTAGCAATTCCAAAGCTTATGGTTTGATTCTACTAAGAGATTATTGAGTTATTTCATGAACTTCTTGATTTCATTCGTTGTTGCTGATCTCAATTTATGAATTGTTTCTTCGGGGGTGAGATATAGCGATGATGATTATTCCGTAAGATAATCGGAGATACCGACCTTACGTCACTCCGATAGAAATGTAGCTTTTAATTGGGCTCTCATGCAAGCTTATTTTTATGTATGATTACACCGGGCCAAATTTGTCGGGAATAGACCACTACGGTGGGCGTAGTGGGCAGCTTATGGATAATGATAATAACATCGTGCCTTTATGGCACGGGCAGACACCACTAGTGGGCGGCGTAAGATGGTTACCCTGGATGCGGGAGGCCCGGACGCGGGCTAATGATGATTACACCGTATCTATATGGTCGGGCAGTTTATATATATACATGTTATGATGTTTTAAAAGTAAAAGTTAGCATGCATGGTTTTGCCTTAAGGGGCAGTCAGTTACGGGTTATCCCTTTCTCTCATGTTTCTTTATTTCTTTATTATGTTATTACTCATTTCTTACATACTCAGTACATTGTTCGTACTGACGTCCTTTATTTTATGGACCCGCAGGTAGACAGGGGGACGGTCCAGATCCCTATGAGATTTATCAATAGATTTACAGGAGCACTCCACTACTCCAGAGTTGCAGTTTATTGGTATATTCTTTTGTGTGCATATTTGGGGCATGGCGGGGTCCTGTCCCGTCCTCATGACTTCCAGTACTCCAGTTAGAGGCTCGTAGAGATGTATGGATAGTTGATGTTTCATGACCTTATTAGTGTATATTCGGTATATCATTTTGTAGCCTTGCAGGCTTGTTCATATATATGTTTGAGGTGGAATCGAAGAATGCTTTATAACGAGTTTTATTTTTTAGAATGGCAGCTATTCAGGTTGAGCTATTTGATAAGTAGAGAGTGGTCCACCGAGATAGATTGGAAGAAGTACGGTAAGTGGTGCTCGGTAGGCTAGATCCGGGTACCCGTGGCCCTCTGGTTTGGTGGTGAGAAAAGTGGTATCAGATCAGTTCCGTCCTAGGGTGTGTCTATGAGTCGTGTCCAGTAGAGTCTTGTTTGTGAGTGTGAAGTGTGTCGCATTTATAAACAAGAGGCTACGGGGCATTTAGGAATAATGACCGTTCTTCTTCTTCATAGATCGTGCGATAGAGCCATAACATATGATTCCTCATTTTGCTAATTGTGTGTTATGATTTCATCGATGCCTATGAAGAAGAAAGCAACAGCTGCCAAAAAGGGAAAGACAGCGGCAGGAAGGCGGATTGAACGGGAGCCACCGGTAAATATAAAGGAGGGTGAGTCCCATAATGAGGCTCCATCTCGGACCTCTCACACTCTGCCTATTTTAGAGGAGTATGAATTAGCCTCAGCTCCAGCTCCAATGCCTCCAATTCCTGCTCCTGGGGCCTCCGGCCAACAAATGGCAGAGGCTATTCAATTACTAACCCAATTAGTTGCCGCTCAGGTTTAGCGGCAGGGTGTGGGTCCTAGTGACCGAGGGGTTAGCGCCAGAGCCCGTGATTTTATCAACTTGAATGCTCTAGAATTTTTCAGGTCAAAGCCGGATGAAGACCCATAGGGCTTTATAGATGAGATGCTGAGGACGTAGAGGATAATACATGCTTCTGATGCTGAGTCAGTGGAGTTGGCTTCCTATAGACTACGGGACTTGGCCGTTCTTTGGTACAATAATTGGATATCTTTGAGAGGTGAAAATGCGCCTCCCCTGATGTGGCCGGAGTTCGTAGATGCCTTCATCCTCCATTATTTTCCACCTAAGGTCCGATGGGCCCGAGCTGACAGGTTTTTGAATCTAAGGCAAGGAAATACGAGTGCTCGGGAGTATAGTCTCCGCTTCAATTCATTGGCTAGGTATGCTCTGGCCATGGTAGCCGATATGGGGGACGGGGTGCATCGGTTTGTGAGTGGTTTGGGGCCACATTTGATTAAAGACTGCTTAGCGGCTTCACTCCAAGAAGGGATGGATATTTCTTGTATTCAAGCTCATAGTCAGAATTTGGAAGAGCAGCAACAGCCGCACAGGGGGAGCGTGATTCTGACAGAGGGCATAGTAAGAGAGTCAGATCTGTAGGTGCTAGTAGAGAGTATAGAGGGGGTTAGAGGCAACAGTATTCCCGGTATTCAGGCTAATTCGCGGCTAGTGCACCTCCTCAATTTGCGGGCAGGAGATTTGACAGCTATTACATCCCGTATTTTTGGATTAGGGAATTGAAATACGATCCCGTTATACATTGCCTTGATATATACCTTCTTGAGTAAAACATTGTAGTAAAAATTTAGTATGATTTCGGATAGTTACCAGTTTTACTACTTTTTGGATATGCTTTAAATTATATACATGATATGAGAAAGTTTATAAATGGTTTTTTTGTTTATTATAAGAATAGAAATTATTTTTTCATAAGTAAAGTAATATTTTCCCGTTTTGAGAATGGCTAGCACAATAATTTGTACTTTTGATATTGGATTAGAAAACTTAGAATTCGACAAAATAAATTTTGTAAATATCTTACTCTTTTGAAATATTAGTGTATATATTGATTTTATTAGATATGTATGACTTGTTAAATATTTTATTTTCACATAGTAGCTAGAGCACCATTAAAAGATTATTGCTTTAAATATGTTGTGTTGGGATTACTTTAATGTTTATCTATATCCACGTTAGTACAATATTTGGAGACATCTGGAAACACTAGCATTGACTTAATAGATAGGTTTGCTAAATGGTTCCAACCGACTAGTTATTAAGGTCATATCCAATCTGAAAGTTTCATTAATTAGTTTGGCTCTTACCCATTATGAATTGGCTAAAGGAGAGAGTTAACACCATCCTCCATTAATTAGGGTGTTTAAGATCATAGTGAGTAGTGTTAATTTGAGTAAAGAAGAT